>NC_072378.2:59440000-60065000 GCF_028885625.2 Pongo pygmaeus | reverse complement strand
AACTTCATTGTGATGAGTGCATTCAACTCACAGACTTGAACCTTCCTTTTCAAAGAGCGGTTTTGAAACTCTCTTTTTGTAGAATCTGCAAGTGGATATTTGGAGCGCTTTGAGGCCTATGCTGGGAAATGAAATATCTTCACCTAAAAACTAGACAGAAGCATTCTCAGAAACTTCTTTGTGACGAGTGCATTCAACTCACAGACTTGAACGTTTCTTTTGCAAGAGCAGTTTTGGAACACTCTTTTTGTAGAATCTGCTAGTGTATATTTGGAGCGCTGTGAGGCCTATGCTGGGAAATGAAATGTCTCCACTTAAAAACTAGACAGAAGCATTCTCAGAAACTTCTGTGTGATGAGTGCATTCAACTCACAGACTTGAACGTTCCTTTTGATAGAACAGTTTTGAAACACTCTTTCAGCAGAATCTGCAAGTGTTCATTTCGAGCGATTTGAGGCCTATGTTGGAAAAGGAAATGTCTTCAAATAACAACTACACAGAAGTATTCTCAGAAACTTCTTTGTGATGAGTGCATTCAACTCACAGGCTTGAACCTTCCTTTTGAAAGAGCAGTTTTGAAACACACTTTTTGTAGAATCTGCAAGTAGGTATTTGGAGCGCTTTCAGGCCTATGCTGGGAAATGAAATATCTTCACCTAAAAACTAGACAGAAGCATTCTCAGAAACTTCTCTGCGATGAGTGCATTCAACTCACATACTTGAACATTCCTTTTGATAGAGCAGTTTGGAAACACTCCTTTTGTAATATCTGCAAGTGTTTACTTGGAGCGCTCTGAGGCCTAAGCTGGAAAAGGAAATATCTTCAAATAAAAACTAGACAGAAGCATTCTCAGAAACTTCTTTGTGATGAGTGCATTCTACTCGCAGAGTTGAACCTTCTTTTTGGTAGAAGAGTTTTCAAACTCTCTTTTTGTAGAATCTGCAAGTGCATATTTGGAGCTGCTGGAGGCCAATGCTGGGAAAGGGAACATCCTCAGACAGAGACTAGACAGAAGCATTCCCAGAAACTTGTTTGTGACGAGTGCATTCAACTCACAGACTTGAACGTTTCTTTTGAAAGAGCAGTTTTGGAACACTCTTTTTGTAGAATCTGCTAGCGTATATTTGGAGCGCTGTGAAGACTATGCTGGGAAATGTAATGTCTCCACTTAAAAACTAGACAGAAGCATTCTCAGAAACTTCTCTGTGATGAGTGCATTCAACTCACATACTTGAACATTCCTTTTGATAGAGCAGTTTGGAAACACTCCTTTTGTAATATCTGCAAGTGTTTATTTGGAGCGCTCTCAGGCCTAAGCTGGAAAAGGAAATATCTTCAAATAAAAACTAGACAGAAGCATTCTCAGAAACTTCTTTGTGATGAGTGCATTCTACTCGCAGAGTTGAACCTTCTTTTTGGTAGAAGAGTTTTCAAACTCTGTTTTTGTAGAATCTGCAAGTGCATATTTGGAGCTGCTGGAGGCCAATGCTGGGAAAGGGAACATCCTCAGACAGAGACTAGACAGAAGCATTCCCAGAAACTTGTTTGTGACGAGTGCATTCAACTCACAGACTTGAACGTTTCTTTTGAAAGAGCAGTTTTGGAACACTCTTTTTGTAGAATCTGCTAGCGTATATTTGGAGCGCTGTGAAGCCTATGCTGGGAAATGTAATGTCTCCACTTAAAAACTAGACAGAAGCATTCTCAGAAACTTCTTTGTGATGAGTGCATTCAACTCACAGACTTGAACCTTCCTTTTCAAAGAGCGGTTTTGAAACTCTCTTTTTGTAGAATCTGCAAGTGGATATTTGGAGCGCTTTGAGGCCTATGCTGGGAAATGAAATATCTTCACCTAAAAACTAGACAGAAGCGTTCTCAGAAACTTCTGTGTGATGAGTGCATTCAACTCCAGACTTGAACGTTCCTTTTGATAGAACAGTTTTGAAACACTCTTTCTGCAGAATCTGCAAGTGTTTATTTCGAGCGCTCTGAGGCCTAGGCTGGAAAAGGAAATGTCTTCAAATAACAACTACACAGAAGCATTCTCAGAAACTTCTTTGTGATGAGTGCATTCAACTCACAGACTTGAACCTTCCTTTTCAAAGAGCGGTTTTGAAACTCTCTTTTTGTAGAATCTGCAAGTGGATATTTGGAGCGCTTTGAGGCCTATGCTGGGAAATGAAATATCTTCACCTAAAAACTAGACAGAAGCATTCTCAGAAACTTCTTTGTGACGAGTGCATTCAACTCACAGACTTGAACGTTTCTTTTGCAAGAGCAGTTTTGGAACACTCTTTTTGTAGAATCTGCTAGTGTATATTTGGAGCGCTGTGAGGCCTATGCTGGGAAATGAAATGTCTCCACTTAAAAACTAGACAGAAGCATTCTCAGAAACTTCTGTGTGATGAGTGCATTCAACTCACAGACTTGAACGTTCCTTTTGATAGAACAGTTTTGAAACACTCTTTCAGCAGAATCTGCAAGTGTTCATTTCGAGCGATTTGAGGCCTATGTTGGAAAAGGAAATGTCTTCAAATAACAACTACACAGAAGTATTCTCAGAAACTTCTTTGTGATGAGTGCATTCAACTCACAGACTTGAACCTTCCTTTTGAAAGAGCAGTTTTGAAACACACTTTTTGTAGAATCTGCAAGTGGATATTTGGAGCGCTTTGAGGTCTATGCTGGGAAATGAAATATCTTCACCTAAAAACTAGACAGAAGCATTCTCAGAAACTTCTGTGTGATGAGTGCATTCAACTCACAGACTTGAACGTTCCTTTTGATAGAACAGTTTTGAAACACTCTTTCTGCAGAATCTGCAAGTGTTTATTTCGAGCGCTTTGAGGCCTATGCTGGAAAAGGAAGTGTCTTCAAATAACAACTACACAGAAGCATTCTCAGAAACTTCTTTGTAATGAGTGCATTCAACTCACAGACTTGAACCTTCCTTTTGATAGAACAGTTTTGAAACACACTTTTTGTAGAATCTGCAAGTAGGTATTTGGAGCGCTTTCAGGCCTATGCTGGGAAATGAAATATCTTCACCTAAAAACTAGACAGAAGCATTCTCAGAAACTTCTCTGTGATGAGTGCATTCAACTCACATACTTGAACATTCCTTTTGATAGAGCAGTTTGGAAACACTCCTTTTGTAATATCTGCAAGTGTTTATTTGGAGCGCTCTGAGGCCTAAGCTGGAAAAGGAAATATCTTCAAATAAAAACTAGACAGAAGCATTCTCAGAAACTTCTTTGTGATGAGTGCATTCTACTCGCAGAGTTGAACCTTCTTTTTGGTAGAAGAGTTTTCAAACTCTCTTTTTGTAGAATCTGCAAGTGCATATTTGGAGCTGCTGGAGGCCAATGCTGGGAAAGGGAACATCCTCAGACAGAGACTAGACAGAAGCATTCCCAGAAACTTGTTTGTGACGAGTGCATTCAACTCACAGACTTGAACGTTTCTTTTGAAAGAGCAGTTTTGGAACACTCTTTTTGTAGAATCTGCTAGCGTATATTTGGAGCGCTGTGAAGCCTATGCTGGGAAATGTAATGTCTCCACTTAAAAACTAGACAGAAGCATTCTCAGAAACTTCTTTGTGATGAGTGCATTCAACTCACAGACTTGAACCTTCCTTTTCAAAGAGCGGTTTTGAAACTCTCTTTTTGTAGAATCTGCAAGTGGATATTTGGAGCGCTTTGAGGCCTATGCTGGGAAATGAAATATCTTCACCTAAAAACTAGACAGAAGCGTTCTCAGAAACTTCTGTGTGATGAGTGCATTCAACTCCAGACTTGAACGTTCCTTTTGATAGAACAGTTTTGAAACACTCTTTCTGCAGAATCTGCAAGTGTTTATTTCGAGCGCTCTGAGGCCTAGGCTGGAAAAGGAAATGTCTTCAAATAACAACTACACAGAAGCATTCTCAGAAACTTCTTTGTGATGAGTGCATTCAACTCACAGACTTGAACCTTCCTTTTCAAAGAGCGGTTTTGAAACTCTCTTTTTGTAGAATCTGCAAGTGGATATTTGGAGCGCTTTGAGGCCTATGCTGGGAAATGAAATATCTTCACCTAAAAACTAGACGGAAGCATTCTCAGAAACTTCTTTGTGACGAGTGCATTCAACTCACAGACTTGAACGTTTCTTTTGCAAGAGCAGTTTTGGAACACTCTTTTTGTAGAATCTGCTAGTGTATATTTGGAGCGCTGTGAGGCCTATGCTGGGAAATGAAATGTCTCCACTTAAAAACTAGACAGAAGCATTCTCAGAAACTTCTGTGTGATGAGTGCATTCAACTCACAGACTTGAACGTTCCTTTTGATAGAACAGTTTTGAAACACTCTTTCAGCAGAATCTGCAAGTGTTCATTTCGAGCGATTTGAGGCCTATGTTGGAAAAGGAAATGTCTTCAAATAACAACTACACAGAAGTATTCTCAGAAACTTCTTTGTGATGAGTGCATTCAACTCACAGACTTGAACCTTCCTTTTGAAAGAGCAGTTTTGAAACACACTTTTTGTAGAATCTGCAAGTAGGTATTTGGAGCGCTTTCAGGCCTATGCTGGGAAATGAAATATCTTCACCTAAAAACTAGACAGAAGCATTCTCAGAAACTTCTCTGTGATGAGTGCATTCAACTCACATACTTGAACATTCCTTTTGATAGAGCAGTTTGGAAACACTCCTTTTGTAATATCTGCAAGTGTTTACTTGGAGCGCTCTGAGGCCTAAGCTGGAAAAGGAAATATCTTCAAATAAAAACTAGACAGAAGCATTCTCAGAAACTTCTTTGTGATGAGTGCATTCTACTCGCAGAGTTGAACCTTCTTTTTGGTAGAAGAGTTTTCAAACTCTCTTTTTGTAGAATCTGCAAGTGCATATTTGGAGCTGCTGGAGGCCAATGCTGGGAAAGGGAACATCCTCAGACAGAGACTAGACAGAAGCATTCCCAGAAACTTGTTTGTGACGAGTGCATTCAACTCACAGACTTGAACGTTTCTTTTGAAAGAGCAGTTTTGGAACACTCTTTTTGTAGAATCTGCTAGCGTATATTTGGAGCGCTGTGAAGCCTATGCTGGGAAATGTAATGTCTCCACTTAAAAACTAGACAGAAGCATTCTCAGAAACTTCTCTGTGATGAGTGCATTCAACTCACATACTTGAACATTCCTTTTGATAGAGCAGTTTGGAAACACTCCTTTTGTAATATCTGCAAGTGTTTATTTGGAGCGCTCTCAGGCCTAAGCTGGAAAAGGAAATATCTTCAAATAAAAACTAGACAGAAGCATTCTCAGAAACTTCTTTGTGATGAGTGCATTCTACTCGCAGAGTTGAACCTTCTTTTTGGTAGAAGAGTTTTCAAACTCTCTTTTTGTAGAATCTGCAAGTGCATATTTGGAGCTGCTGGAGGCCAATGCTGGGAAAGGGAACATCCTCAGACAGAGACTAGACAGAAGCATTCCCAGTAACTTGTTTGTGACGAGTGCATTCAACTCACAGACATGAACGTTTCTTTTGAAAGAGCAGTTTTGGAACACTCTTTTTGTAGAATCTGCTAGCGTATATTTGGAGCGCTGTGAAGCCTATGCTGGGAAATGAAATGTCTCCATTTAAAAACTAGACAGAAGCATTCTCAGAAACTTCTTTGTGATGAGTGCATTCAACTCACAGACTTGAACCTTCCTTTTCAAAGAGCGGTTTTGAAACTCTCTTTTTGTAGAATCTGCAAGTGGATATTTGGAGCGCTTTGAGGCCTATGCTGGGAAATGAAATATCTTCACCTAAAAACTAGACAGAAGCATTCTCAGAAACTTCTGTGTGATGAGTGCATTCAACTCCAGACTTGAACGTTCCTTTTGATAGAACAGTTTTGAAACACTCTTTCTGCAGAATCTGCAAGTGTTTATTTCGAGCGCTCTGAGGCCTATGCTGGAAAAGGAAATGTCTTCAAATAACAACTACACAGAAGCATTCTCAGAAACTTCTTTGTGATGAGTGCATTCAACTCACAGACTTGAACCTTCCTTTTCAAAGAGCGGTTTTGAAACTCTCTTTTTGTAGAATCTGCAAGTGGATATTTGGAGCGCTTTGAGGCCTATGCTGGGAAATGAAATATCTTCACCTAAAAACTAGACAGAAGCATTCTCAGAAACTTCTTTGTGACGAGTGCATTCAACTCACAGACTTGAACGTTTCTTTTGCAAGAGCAGTTTTGGAACACTCTTTTTGTAGAATCTGCTAGTGTATATTTGGAGCGCTGTGAGGCCTATGCTGGGAAATGAAATGTCTCCACTTAAAAACTAGACAGAAGCATTCTCAGAAACTTCTGTGTGATGAGTGCATTCAACTCACAGACTTGAACGTTCCTTTTGATAGAACAGTTTTGAAACACTCTTTCAGCAGAATCTGCAAGTGTTCATTTCGAGCGATTTGAGGCCTATGTTGGAAAAGGAAATGTCTTCAAATAACAACTACACAGAAGTATTCTCAGAAACTTCTTTGTGATGAGTGCATTCAACTCACAGACTTGAACCTTCCTTTTGAAAGAGCAGTTTTGAAACACACTTTTTGTAGAATCTGCAAGTGGATATTTGGAGCGCTTTGAGGTCTATGCTGGGAAATGAAATATCTTCACCTAAAAACTAGACAGAAGCATTCTCAGAAACTTCTGTGTGATGAGTGCATTCAACTCACAGACTTGAACGTTCCTTTTGATAGAACAGTTTTGAAACACTCTTTCTGCAGAATCTGCAAGTGTTTATTTCGAGCGCTTTGAGGCCTATGCTGGAAAAGGAAGTGTCTTCAAATAACAACTACACAGAAGCATTCTCAGAAACTTCTTTGTGATGACTGCATTCAACTCACAGACTTGAACCTTCCTTTTGATAGAACAGTTTTGAAACACACTTTTTGTAGAATCTGCAAGTAGGTATTTGGAGCGATTTCAGGCCTATGCTGGGAAATGAAATATCTTCACCTAAAAACTAGACAGAAGCATTCTCAGAAACTTCTCTGTGATGAGTGCATTCAACTCACATACTTGAACATTCCTTTTGATAGAGCAGTTTGGAAACACTCCTTTTGTAATATCTGCAAGTGTTTATTTGGAGCGCTCTGAGGCCTAAGCTGGAAAAGGAAATATCTTCAAATAAAAACTAGACAGAAGCATTCTCAGAAACTTCTTTGTGATGAGTGCATTCTACTCGCAGAGTTGAACCTTCTTTTTGGTAGAAGAGTTTTCAAACTCTCTTTTTGTAGAATCTGCAAGTGCATATTTGGAGCTGCTGGAGGCCAATGCTGGGAAAGGGAACATCGTCAGACAGAGACTAGACAGAAGCATTCCCAGAAACTTGTTTGTGACGAGTGCATTCAACTCACAGACTTGAACGTTTCTTTTGAAAGAGCAGTTTTGGAACACTCTTTTTGTAGAATCTGCTAGCGTATATTTGGAGCGCTGTGAAGCCTATGCTGGGAAATGTAATGTCTCCACTTAAAAACTAGACAGAAGCATTCTCAGAAACTTCTTTGTGATGAGTGCATTCAACTCACAGACTTGAACCTTCCTTTTCAAAGAGCGGTTTTGAAACTCTCTTTTTGTAGAATCTGCAAGTGGATATTTGGAGCGCTTTGAGGCCTATGCTGGGAAATGAAATATCTTCACCTAAAAACTAGACAGAAGCGTTCTCAGAAACTTCTGTGTGATGAGTGCATTCAACTCCAGACTTGAACGTTCCTTTTGATAGAACAGTTTTGAAACACTCTTTCTGCAGAATCTGCAAGTGTTTATTTCGAGCGCTCTGAGGCCTAGGCTGGAAAAGGAAATGTCTTCAAATAACAACTACACAGAAGCATTCTCAGAAACTTCATTGTGATGAGTGCATTCAACTCACAGACTTGAACCTTCCTTTTCAAAGAGCGGTTTTGAAACTCTCTTTTTGTAGAATCTGCAAGTGGATATTTGGAGCGCTTTGAGGCCTATGCTGGGAAATGAAACATCTTCACCTAAAAACTAGACAGAAGCATTCTCAGAAACTTCTTTGTGACGAGTGCATTCAACTCACAGACTTGAACGTTTCTTTTGCAAGAGCAGTTTTGGAACACTCTTTTTGTAGAATCTGCTAGTGTATATTTGGAGCGCTGTGAGGCCTATGCTGGGAAATGAAATGTCTCCACTTAAAAACTAGACAGAAGCATTCTCAGAAACTTCTGTGTGATGAGTGCATTCAACTCACAGACTTGAACGTTCCTTTTGATAGAACAGTTTTGAAACACTCTTTCAGCAGAATCTGCAAGTGTTCATTTCGAGCGATTTGAGGCCTATGTTGGAAAAGGAAATGTCTTCAAATAACAACTACACAGAAGTATTCTCAGAAACTTCTTTGTGATGAGTGCATTCAACTCACAGGCTTGAACCTTCCTTTTGAAAGAGCAGTTTTGAAACACACTTTTTGTAGAATCTGCAAGTAGGTATTTGGAGCGCTTTCAGGCCTATGCTGGGAAATGAAATATCTTCACCTAAAAACTAGACAGAAGCATTCTCAGAAACTTCTCTGTGATGAGTGCATTCAACTCACATACTTGAACATTCCTTTTGATAGAGCAGTTTGGAAACACTCCTTTTGTAATATCTGCAAGTGTTTACTTGGAGCGCTCTGAGGCCTAAGCTGGAAAAGGAAATATCTTCAAATAAAAACTAGACAGAAGCATTCTCAGAAACTTCTTTGTGATGAGTGCATTCTACTCGCAGAGTTGAACCTTCTTTTTGGTAGAAGAGTTTTCAAACTCTCTTTTTGTAGAATCTGCAAGTGCATATTTGGAGCTGCTGGAGGCCAATGCTGGGAAAGGGAACATCCTCAGACAGAGACTAGACAGAAGCATTCCCAGAAACTTGTTTGTGACGAGTGCATTCAACTCACAGACTTGAACGTTTCTTTTGAAAGAGCAGTTTTGGAACACTCTTTTTGTAGAATCTGCTAGCGTATATTTGGAGCGCTGTGAAGACTATGCTGGAAAATGTAATGTCTCCACTTAAAAACTAGACAGAAGCATTCTCAGAAACTTCTCTGTGATGAGTGCATTCAACTCACATACTTGAACATTCCTTTTGATAGAGCAGTTTGGAAACACTCCTTTTGTAATATCTGCAAGTGTTTATTTGGAGCGCTCTCAGGCCTAAGCTGGAAAAGGAAATATCTTCAAATAAAAACTAGACAGAAGCATTCTCAGAAACTTCTTTGTGATGAGTGCATTCTACTCGCAGAGTTGAACCTTCTTTTTGGTAGAAGAGTTTTCAAACTCTCTTTTTGTAGAATCTGCAAGTGCATATTTGGAGCTGCTGGAGGCCAATGCTGGGAAAGGGAACATCCTCAGACAGAGACTAGACAGAAGCATTCCCAGTAACTTGTTTGTGACGAGTGCATTCAACTCACAGACTTGAACGTTTCTTTTGAAAGAGCAGTTTTGGAACACTCTTTTTGTAGAATCTGCTAGCGTATATTTGGAGCGCTGTGAAGCCTATGCTGGGAAATGAAATGTCTCCACTTAAAAACTAGACAGAAGCATTCTCAGAAACTTCTTTGTGATGAGTGCATTCAACTCACAGACTTGAACCTTCCTTTTCAAAGAGCGGTTTTGAAACTCTCTTTTTGTAGAATCTGCAAGTGGATATTTGGAGCGCTTTGAGGCCTATGCTGGGAAATGAAATATCTTCACCTAAAAACTAGACAGAAGCATTCTCAGAAACTTCTGTGTGATGAGTGCATTCAACTCCAGACTTGAACGTTCCTTTTGATAGAACAGTTTTGAAACACTCTTTCTGCAGAATCTGCAAGTGTTTATTTCGAGCGCTCTGAGGCCTATGCTGGAAAAGGAAATGTCTTCAAATAACAACTACACAGAAGCATTCTCAGAAACTTCTTTGTGATGAGTGCATTCAACTCACAGACTTGAACCTTCCTTTTCAAAGAGCGGTTTTGAAACTCTCTTTTTGTAGAATCTGCAAGTGGATATTTGGAGCGCTTTGAGGCCTATGCTGGGAAATGAAATATCTTCACCTAAAAACTAGACAGAAGCATTCTCAGAAACTTCTTTGTGACGAGTGCATTCAACTCACAGACTTGAACGTTTCTTTTGCAAGAGCAGTTTTGGAACACTCTTTTTGTAGAATCTGCTAGTGTATATTTGGAGCGCTGTGAGGCCTATGCTGGGAAATGAAATGTCTCCACTTAAAAACTAGACAGAAGCATTCTCAGAAACTTCTGTGTGATGAGTGCATTCAACTCACAGACTTGAACGTTCCTTTTGATAGAACAGTTTTGAAACACTCTTTCAGCAGAATCTGCAAGTGTTCACTTCGAGCGATTTGAGGCCTATGTTGGAAAAGGAAATGTCTTCAAATAACAACTACACAGAAGTATTCTCAGAAACTTCTTTGTGATGAGTGCATTCAACTCACAGACTTGAACCTTCCTTTTGAAAGAGCAGTTTTGAAACACACTTTTTGTAGAATCTGCAAGTGGATATTTGGAGCGCTTTGAGGTCTATGCTGGGAAATGAAATATCTTCACCTAAAAACTAGACAGAAGCATTCTCAGAAACTTCTGTGTGATGAGTGCATTCAACTCACAGACTTGAACGTTCCTTTTGATAGAACAGTTTTGAAACACTCTTTCTGCAGAATCTGCAAGTGTTTATTTCGAGCGCTTTGAGGCCTATGCTGGAAAAGGAAGTGTCTTCAAATAACAACTACACAGAAGCATTCTCAGAAACTTCTTTGTGATGACTGCATTCAACTCACAGACTTGAACCTTCCTTTTGATAGAACAGTTTTGAAACTCACTTTTTGTAGAATCTGCAAGTAGGTATTTGGAGCGCTTTCAGGCCTATGCTGGGAAATGAAATATCTTCACCTAAAAACTAGACAGAAGCATTCTCAGAAACTTCTCTGTGATGAGTGCATTCAACTCACATACTTGAACATTCCTTTTGATAGAGCAGTTTGGAAACACTCCTTTTGTAATATCTGCAAGTGTTTATTTGGAGCGCTCTGAGGCCTAAGCTGGAAAAGGAAATATCTTCAAATAAAAACTAGACAGAAGCATTCTCAGAAACTTCTTTGTGATGAGTGCATTCTACTCGCAGAGTTGAACCTTCTTTTTGGTAGAAGAGTTTTCAAACTCTCTTTTTGTAGAATCTGCAAGTGCATATTTGGAGCTGCTGGAGGCCAATGCTGGGAAAGGGAACATCCTCAGACAGAGACTAGACAGAAGCATTCCCAGAAACTTGTTTGTGACGAGTGCATTCAACTCACAGACTTGAACGTTTCTTTTGAAAGAGCAGTTTTGGAACACTCTTTTTGTAGAATCTGCTAGCGTATATTTGGAGCGCTGTGAAGCCTATGCTGGGAAATGTAATGTCTCCACTTAAAAACTAGACAGAAGCATTCTCAGAAACTTCTTTGTGATGAGTGCATTCAACTCACAGACTTGAACCTTCCTTTTCAAAGAGCGGTTTTGAAACTCTCTTTTTGTAGAATCTGCAAGTGGATATTTGGAGCGCTTTGAGGCCTATGCTGGGAAATGAAATATCTTCACCTAAAAACTAGACAGAAGCGTTCTCAGAAACTTCTGTGTGATGAGTGCATTCAACTCCAGACTTGAACGTTCCTTTTGATAGAACAGTTTTGAAACACTCTTTCTGCAGAATCTGCAAGTGTTTATTTCGAGCGCTCTGAGGCCTAGGCTGGAAAAGGAAATGTCTTCAAATAACAACTACACAGAAGCATTCTCAGAAACTTCTTTGTGATGAGTGCATTCAACTCACAGACTTGAACCTTCCTTTTCAAAGAGCGGTTTTGAAACTCTCTTTTTGTAGAATCTGCAAGTGGATATTTGGAGCGCTTTGAGGCCTATGCTGGGAAATGAAATATCTTCACCTAAAAACTAGACAGAAGCATTCTCAGAAACTTCTTTGTGACGAGTGCATTCAACTCACAGACTTGAACGTTTCTTTTGCAAGAGCAGTTTTGGAACACTCTTTTTGTAGAATCTGCTAGTGTATATTTGGAGCGCTGTGAGGCCTATGCTGGGAAATGAAATGTCTCCACTTAAAAACTAGACAGAAGCATTCTCAGAAACTTCTGTGTGATGAGTGCATTCAACTCACAGACTTGAACGTTCCTTTTGATAGAACAGTTTTGAAACACTCTTTCAGCAGAATCTGCAAGTGTTCATTTCGAGCGATTTGAGGCCTATGTTGGAAAAGGAAATGTCTTCAAATAACAACTACACAGAAGTATTCTCAGAAACTTCTTTGTGATGAGTGCATTCAACTCACAGGCTTGAACCTTCCTTTTGAAAGAGCAGTTTTGAAACACACTTTTTGTAGAATCTGCAAGTAGGTATTTGGAGCGCTTTCAGGCCTATGCTGGGAAATGAAATATCTTCACCTAAAAACTAGACAGAAGCATTCTCAGAAACTTCTCTGTGATGAGTGCATTCAACTCACATACTTGAACATTCCTTTTGATAGAGCAGTTTGGAAACACTCCTTTTGTAATATCTGCAAGTGTTTATTTGGAGCGCTCTGAGGCCTAAGCTGGAAAAGGAAATATCTTCAAATAAAAACTAGACAGAAGCATTCTCAGAAACTTCTTTGTGATGAGTGCATTCTACTCGCAGAGTTGAACCTTCTTTTTGGTAGAAGAGTTTTCAAACTCTCTTTTTGTAGAATCTGCAAGTGCATATTTGGAGCTGCTGGAGGCCAATGCTGGGAAAGGGAACATCCTCAGACAGAGACTAGACAGAAGCATTCCCAGAAACTTGTTTGTGACGAGTGCATTCAACTCACAGACTTGAACGTTTCTTTTGAAAGAGCAGTTTTGGAACACTCTTTTTGTAGAATCTGCTAGCGTATATTTGGAGCGCTGTGAAGCCTATGCTGGGAAATGTAATGTCTCCACTTAAAAACTAGACAGAAGCATTCTCAGAAACTTCTTTGTGATGAGTGCATTCAACTCACAGACTTGAACCTTCCTTTTCAAAGAGCGGTTTTGAAACTCTCTTTTTGTAGAATCTGCAAGTGGATATTTGGAGCGCTTTGAGGCCTATGCTGGGAAATGAAATATCTTCACCTAAAAACTACACAGAAGTATTCTCAGAAACTTCTGTGTGATGAGTGCATTCAACTCACAGACTTGAACGTTCCTTTTGATAGAACAGTTTTGAAACACTCTTTCTGCAGAATCTGCAAGTGTTTATTTCGAGCGCTTTGAGGCCCATGCTGGAAAAGGAAGTGTCTTCAAATAACAACTGCACAGAAGCATTCTCAGAAACTTCTTTGTGATGAGTGCATTCAACTCACAGACTTGAACCTTCCTTTTGATAGAACAGTTTTGAAACACACTTTTTGTAGAATCTGCAAGTAGGTATTTGGAGCGCTTTCAGGCCTATACTGGGAAATGAAATATCTTCACCTAAAAACTAGACAGAAGCATTCTCAGAAACTTCTCTGTGATGAGTGCATTCAACTCACATACTTGAACATTCCTTTTGATAGAGCAGTTTGGAAACACTCCTTTTGTAATATCTGCAAGTGTTTATTTGGAGCGCTCTGAGGCCTAAGCTGGAAAAGGAAATATCTTCAAATAAAAACTAGACAGAAGCATTCTCAGAAACTTCTTTGTGATGAGTGCATTCTACTCGCAGAGTTGAACCTTCTTTTTGGTAGAAGAGTTTTCAAACTCTCTTTTTGTAGAATCTGCAAGTGCATATTTGGAGCTGCTGGAGGCCAATGCTGGGAAAGGGAACATCCTCAGACAGAGACTAGACAGAAGCATTCCCAGAAACTTGTTTGTGACGAGTGCATTCAACTCACAGACTTGAACGTTTCTTTTGAAAGAGCAGTTTTGGAACACTCTTTTTGCAGAATCTGCTAGCGTATATTTGGAGCGCTGTGAAGCCTATGCTGGGAAATGTAATGTCTCCACTTAAAAACTAGACAGAAGCATTCTCAGAAACTTCTTTGTGATGAGTGCATTCAACTCACAGACTTGAACCTTCCTTTTCAAAGAGCGGTTTTGAAACTCTCTTTTTGTAGAATCTGCAAGTGGATATTTGGAGCGCTTTGAGGCCTATGCTGGGAAATGAAATATCTTCACCTAAAAACTAGACAGAAGCATTCTCAGAAACTTCTGTGTGATGAGTGCATTCAACTCCAGACTTGAACGTTCCTTTTGATAGAACAGTTTTGAAACACTCTTTCTGCAGAATCTGCAAGTGTTTATTTCGAGCGCTCTGAGGTCTATGCTGGAAAAGGAAATGTCTTCAAATAACAACTACACAGAAGCATTCTCAGAAACTTCTTTGTGATGAGTGCATTCAACTCACAGACTTGAACCTTCCTTTTCAAAGAGCGGTTTTGAAACTCTCTTTTTGTAGAATCTGCAAGTGGATATTTGGAGCGCTTTGAGGCCTATGTTGGGAAATGAAATATCTTCACCTAAAAACTAGACAGAAGCATTCTCAGAAACTTCTTTGTGACGAGTGCATTCAACTCACAGACTTGAACGTTTCTTTTGCAAGAGCAGTTTTGGAACACTCTTTTTGTAGAATCTGCTAGTGTATATTTGGAGCGCTGTGAGGCCTATGCTGGGAAATGAAATGTCTCCACTTAAAAACTAGACAGAAGCATTCTCAGAAACTTCTGTGTGATGAGTGCATTCAACTCACAGACTTGAACGTTCCTTTTGATACAACAGTTTTGAAACACTCTTTCAGCAGAATCTGCAAGTGTTCATTTCGAGCGATTTGAGGCCTATGTTGGAAAAGGAAATGTCTTCAAATAACAACTACAAAGAAGTATTCTCAGAAACTTCTTTGTGATGAGTGCATTCAACTCACAGACTTGAACCTTCCTTTTGAAAGAGCAGTTTTGAAACACACTTTTTGTAGAATCTGCAAGTGGATATTTGGAGCGCTTTTTGGTCTATGCTGGGAAATGAAATATCTTCACCTAAAAACTAGACAGAAGCATTCTCAGAAACTTCTGTGTGATGAGTGCATTCAACTCACAGACTTGAACGTTCCTTTTGATAGAACAGTTTTGAAACACTCTTTCTGCAGAATCTGCAAGTGTTTATTTCGAGCGCTTTGAGGCCTATGCTGGAAAAGGAAGTGTCTTCAAATAACAACTACACAGAAGCATTCTCAGAAACTTCTTTGTGATGAGTGGATTCAACTCACAGACTTGAACCTTCCTTTTGATAGAACAGTTTTGAAACACACTTTTTGTAGAATCTGCAAGTAGGTATTTGGAGCGCTTTCAGGCCTATGCTGGGAAATGAAATATCTTCACCTAAAAACTAGACAGAAGCATTCTCAGAAACTTCTCTGTGATGAGTGCATTCAACTCACATACTTGAACATTCCTTTTGATAGAGCAGTTTGGAAACACTCCTTTTGTAATATCTGCAAGTGTTTATTTGGAGCGCTCTGAGGCCTAAGCTGGAAAAGGAAATATCTTCAAATAAAAACTAGACAGAAGCATTCTCAGAAACTTCTTTGTGATGAGTGCATTCTACTCGCAGAGTTGAACCTTCTTTTTGGTAGAAGAGTTTTCAAACTCTCTTTTTGTAGAATCTGCAAGTGCATATTTGGAGCTGCTGGAGGCCAATGCTGGGAAAGGGAACATCCTCAGACAGAGACTAGACAGAAGCATTCCCAGAAACTTGTTTGTGACGAGTGCATTCAACTCACAGACTTGAACGTTTCTTTTGCAAGAGCAGTTTTGGAACACTCTTTTTGTAGAATCTGCTAGCGTATATTTGGAGCGCTGTGAAGCCTATGCTGGGAAATGTAATGTCTCCACTTAAAAACTAGACAGAAGCATTCTCAGAAACTTCTTTGTGATGAGTGCATTCAACTCACAGACTTGAACCTTCCTTTTCAAAGAGCGGTTTTGAAACTCTCTTTTTGTAGAATCTGCAAGTGGATATTTGGAGCGCTTTGAGGCCTATGCTGGGAAATGAAATATCTTCACCTGAAAACTAGACAGAAGCATTCTCAGAAACTTCTGTGTGATGAGTGCATTCAACTCCAGACTTGAACGTTCCTTTTGATAGAACAGTTTTGAAACACTCTTTCTGCAGAATCTGCAAGTGTTTATTTCGAGCGCTCTGAGGCCTAGGCTGGAAAAGGAAATGTCTTCAAATAACAACTACACAGAAGCATTCTCAGAAACTTCTTTGTGATGAGTGCATTCAACTCACAGACTTGAACCTTCCTTTTCAAAGAGCGGTTTTGAAACTCTCTTTTTGTAGAATCTGCAAGTGGATATTTGGAGTGCTTTGAGGCCTATGCTGGGAAATGAAATATCTTCACCTAAAAACTAGACAGAAGCATTCTCAGAAACTTCTTTGTGACGAGTGCATTCAACTCACAGACTTGAACGTTTCTTTTGCAAGAGCAGTTTTGGAACACTCTTTTTGTAGAATCTGCTAGTGTATATTTGGAGCGCTGTGAGGCCTATGCTGGGAAATGAAATGTCTCCACTTAAAAACTAGACAGAAGCATTCTCAGAAACTTCTGTGTGATGAGTGCATTCAACTCACAGACTTGAACGTTCCTTTTGATAGAACAGTTTTGAAACACTCTTTCAGCAGAATCTGCAAGTGTTCATTTCGAGCGATTTGAGGCCTATGTTGGAAAAGGAAATGTCTTCAAATAACAACTACACAGAAGTATTCTCAGAAACTTCTTTGTGATGAGTGCATTCAACTCACAGACTTGAACCTTCCTTTTGAAAGAGCAGTTTTGAAACACACTTTTTGTAGAATCTGCAAGTGGATATTTGGAGCGCTTTGAGGTCTATGCTGGGAAATGAAATATCTTCACCTAAAAACTAGACAGAAGCATTCTCAGAAACTTCTGTGTGATGAGTGCATTCAACCCCAGACTTGAACGTTCCTTTTGATAGAACAGTTTTGAAACACTCTTTCTGCAGAATCTGCAAGTGTTTATTTGGAGCGCTCTGAGGCCTAAGCTGGAAAAGGAAATATCTTCAAATAAAAACTAGACAGAAGCATTCTCAGAAACTTCTTTGTGATGAGTGCATTCTACTCGCAGAGTTGAACTTTCTTTTTGGTAGAAGAGTTTTCAAACTCTCTTTTTGTAGAATCTGCAAGTGCATATTTGGAGCTGCTGGAGGCCAATGCTGGGAAAGGGAACATCCTCAGACAGAGACTAGACAGAAGCATTCCCAGAAACTTGTTTGTGACGAGTGCATTCAACTCACAGACTTGAACGTTTCTTTTGAAAGAGCAGTTTTGGAACACTCTTTTTGTAGAATCTGCTAGCGTATATTTGGAGCGCTGTGAAGCCTATGCTGGGAAATGTAATGTCTCCACTTAAAAACTAGACAGAAGCATTCTCAGAAACTTCTCTGTGATGAGTGCATTCAACTCACATACTTGAACATTCCTTTTGATAGAGCAGTTTGGAAACACTCCTTTTGTAATATCTGCAAGTGTTTATTTGGAGCGCTCTGAGGCCTAAGCTGGAAAAGGAAATATCTTCAAATAAAAACTAGACAGAAGCATTCTCAGAAACTTCTTTGTGATGAGTGCATTCTACTCGCAGAGTTGAACCTTCTTTTTGGTAGAAGAGTTTTCAAACTCTCTTTTTGTAGAATCTGCAAGTGCATATTTGGAGCTGCTGGAGGCCAATGCTGGGAAAGGGAACATCCTCAGACAGAGACTAGACAGAAGCATTCCCAGAAACTTGTTTGTGACGAGTGCATTCAACTCACAGACTTGAACGTTTCTTTTGAAAGAGCAGTTTTGGAACACTCTTTTTGTAGAATCTGCTAGCGTATATTTGGAGCGCTGTGAAGCCTATGCTGGGAAATGAAATGTCTCCACTTAAAAACTAGACAGAAGCATTCTCAGAAACTTCTTTGTGATGAGTGCATTCAACTCACAGACTTGAACCTTCCTTTTCAAAGAGCGGTTTTGAAACTCTCTTTTTGTAGAATCTGCAAGTGGATATTTGGAGCGCTTTGAGTCCTATGCTGGGAAATGAAATATCTTCACCTAAAAACTAGACAGAAGCATTCTCAGAAACTTCTGTGTGATGAGTGCATTCAACTCCAGACTTGAACGTTCCTTTTGATAGAACAGTTTTGAAACACTCTTTCTGCAGAATCTGCAAGTGTTTATTTCGAGCGCTCTGAGGCCTATGCTGGAAAAGGAAATGTCTTCAAATAACAACTACACAGAAGCATTCTCAGAAACTTCTTTGTCATGAGTGCATTCAACTCACAGACTTGAACCTTCCTTTTCAAAGAGCGGTTTTGAAACTCTCTTTTTGTAGAATCTGCAAGTGGATATTTGGAGCGCTTTGAGGCCTATGCTGGGAAATGAAATATCTTCACCTAAAAACTAGACAGAAGCATTCTCAGAAACTTCTTTGTGACGAGTGCATTCAACTCACAGACTTGAACGTTTCTTTTGCAAGAGCAGTTTTGGAACACTCTTTTTGTAGAATCTGCTAGTGTATATTTGGAGCGCTGTGAGGCCTATGCTGGGAAATGAAATGTCTCCACTTAAAAACTAGACAGAAGCATTCTCAGAAACTTCTGTGTGATGAGTGCATTCAACTCACAGAGTTGAACGTTCCTTTTGATAGAACAGTTTTGAAACACTCTTTCAGCAGAATCTGCAAGTGTTCATTTCGAGCGATTTGAGGCCTATGTTGGAAAAGGAAATGTCTTCAAATAACAACTACACAGAAGTATTCTCAGAAACTTCTTTGTGATGAGTGCATTCAACTCACAGACTTGAACCTTCCTTTTGAAAGAGCAGTTTTGAAACACACTTTTTGTAGAATCTGCAAGTAGGTATTTGGAGCGCTTTCAGGCCTATGCTGGGAAATGAAATATCTTCACCTAAAAACTAGACAGAAGCATTCTCAGAAACTTCTCTGTGATGAGTGCATTCAACTCACATACTTGAACATTCCTTTTGATAGAGCAGTTTGGAAACACTCCTTTTGTAATATCTGCAAGTGTTTATTTGGAGCGCTCTGAGGCCTAAGCTGGAAAAGGAAATATCTTCAAATAAAAACTAGACAGAAGCATTCTCAGAAACTTCTTTGTGATGAGTGCATTCTACTCGCAGAGTTGAACCTTCTTTTTGGTAGAAGAGTTTTCAAACTCTCTTTTTGTAGAATCTGCAAGTGCATATTTGGAGCTGCTGGAGGCCAATGCTGGGAAAGGGAACATCCTCAGACAGAGACTAGACAGAAGCATTCCCAGAAACTTGTTTGTGACGAGTGCATTCAACTCACAGACTTGAACGTTTCTTTTGAAAGAGCAGTTTTGGAACACTCTTTTTGTAGAATCTGCTAGCGTATATTTGGAGCGCTGTGAAGCCTATGCTGGGAAATGTAATGTCTCCACTTAAAAACTAGACAGAAGCATTCTCAGAAACTTCTTTGTGATGAGTGCATTCAACTCACAGACTTGAACCTTCCTTTTCAAAGAGCGGTTTTGAAACTCTCTTTTTGTAGAATCTGCAAGTGGATATTTGGAGCGCTTTGAGGCCTATGCTGGGAAATGAAATATCTTCACCTAAAAACTACACAGAAGTATTCTCAGAAACTTCTGTGTGATGAGTGCATTCAACTCACAGACTTGAACGTTCCTTTTGATAGAACAGTTTTGAAACACTCTTTCTGCAGAATCTGCAAGTGTTTATTTCGAGCGCTTTGAGGCCCATGCTGGAAAAGGAAGTGTCTTCAAATAACAACTGCACAGAAGCATTCTCAGAAACTTCTTTGTGATGAGTGCATTCAACTCACAGACTTGAACCTTCCTTTTGATAGAACAGTTTTGAAACACACTTTTTGTAGAATCTGCAAGTAGGTATTTGGAGCGCTTTCAGGCCTATACTGGGAAATGAAATATCTTCACCTAAAAACTAGACAGAAGCATTCTCAGAAACTTCTCTGTGATGAGTGCATTCAACTCACATACTTGAACATTCCTTTTGATAGAGCAGTTTGGAAACACTCCTTTTGTAATATCTGCAAGTGTTTATTTGGAGCGCTCTGAGGCCTAAGCTGGAAAAGGAAATATCTTCAAATAAAAACTAGACAGAAGCATTCTCAGAAACTTCTTTGTGATGAGTGCATTCTACTCGCAGAGTTGAACCTTCTTTTTGGTAGAAGAGTTTTCAAACTCTCTTTTTGTAGAATCTGCAAGTGCATATTTGGAGCTGCTGGAGGCCAATGCTGGGAAAGGGAACATCCTCAGACAGAGACTAGACAGAAGCATTCCCAGAAACTTGTTTGTGACGAGTGCATTCAACTCACAGACTTGAACGTTTCTTTTGAAAGAGCAGTTTTGGAACACTCTTTTTGCAGAATCTGCTAGCGTATATTTGGAGCGCTGTGAAGCCTATGCTGGGAAATGTAATGTCTCCACTTAAAAACTAGACAGAAGCATTCTCAGAAACTTCTTTGTGATGAGTGCATTCAACTCACAGACTTGAACCTTCCTTTTCAAAGAGCGGTTTTGAAACTCTCTTTTTGTAGAATCTGCAAGTGGATATTTGGAGCGCTTTGAGGCCTATGCTGGGAAATGAAATATCTTCACCTAAAAACTAGACAGAAGCATTCTCAGAAACTTCTGTGTGATGAGTGCATTCAACTCCAGACTTGAACGTTCCTTTTGATAGAACAGTTTTGAAACACTCTTTCTGCAGAATCTGCAAGTGTTTATTTCGAGCGCTCTGAGGTCTATGCTGGAAAAGGAAATGTCTTCAAATAACAACTACACAGAAGCATTCTCAGAAACTTCTTTGTGATGAGTGCATTCAACTCACAGACTTGAACCTTCCTTTTCAAAGAGCGGTTTTGAAACTCTCTTTTTGTAGAATCTGCAAGTGGATATTTGGAGCGCTTTGAGGCCTATGTTGGGAAATGAAATATCTTCACCTAAAAACTAGACAGAAGCATTCTCAGAAACTTCTTTGTGACGAGTGCATTCAACTCACAGACTTGAACGTTTCTTTTGCAAGAGCAGTTTTGGAACACTCTTTTTGTAGAATCTGCTAGTGTATATTTGGAGCGCTGTGAGGCCTATGCTGGGAAATGAAATGTCTCCACTTAAAAACTAGACAGAAGCATTCTCAGAAACTTCTGTGTGATGAGTGCATTCAACTCACAGACTTGAACGTTCCTTTTGATACAACAGTTTTGAAACACTCTTTCAGCAGAATCTGCAAGTGTTCATTTCGAGCGATTTGAGGCCTATGTTGGAAAAGGAAATGTCTTCAAATAACAACTACAAAGAAGTATTCTCAGAAACTTCTTTGTGATGAGTGCATTCAACTCACAGACTTGAACCTTCCTTTTGAAAGAGCAGTTTTGAAACACACTTTTTGTAGAATCTGCAAGTGGATATTTGGAGCGCTTTTTGGTCTATGCTGGGAAATGAAATATCTTCACCTAAAAACTAGACAGAAGCATTCTCAGAAACTTCTGTGTGATGAGTGCATTCAACTCACAGACTTGAACGTTCCTTTTGATAGAACAGTTTTGAAACACTCTTTCTGCAGAATCTGCAAGTGTTTATTTCGAGCGCTTTGAGGCCTATGCTGGAAAAGGAAGTGTCTTCAAATAACAACTACACAGAAGCATTCTCAGAAACTTCTTTGTGATGAGTGGATTCAACTCACAGACTTGAACCTTCCTTTTGATAGAACAGTTTTGAAACACACTTTTTGTAGAATCTGCAAGTAGGTATTTGGAGCGCTTTCAGGCCTATGCTGGGAAATGAAATATCTTCACCTAAAAACTAGACAGAAGCATTCTCAGAAACTTCTCTGTGATGAGTGCATTCAACTCACATACTTGAACATTCCTTTTGATAGAGCAGTTTGGAAACACTCCTTTTGTAATATCTGCAAGTGTTTATTTGGAGCGCTCTGAGGCCTAAGCTGGAAAAGGAAATATCTTCAAATAAAAACTAGACAGAAGCATTCTCAGAAACTTCTTTGTGATGAGTGCATTCTACTCGCAGAGTTGAACCTTCTTTTTGGTAGAAGAGTTTTCAAACTCTCTTTTTGTAGAATCTGCAAGTGCATATTTGGAGCTGCTGGAGGCCAATGCTGGGAAAGGGAACATCCTCAGACAGAGACTAGACAGAAGCATTCCCAGAAACTTGTTTGTGACGAGTGCATTCAACTCACAGACTTGAACGTTTCTTTTGCAAGAGCAGTTTTGGAACACTCTTTTTGTAGAATCTGCTAGC
The DNA here is from genome assembly GCF_028885625.2 of Pongo pygmaeus. Lineage (NCBI taxonomy): Eukaryota > Metazoa > Chordata > Mammalia > Primates > Hominidae > Pongo > Pongo pygmaeus. The sequence goes on along the minus strand of NC_072378.2, from coordinate 60,042,688 downwards.
GTATATTTGGAGCGCTGTGAAGCCTATGCTGGGAAATGTAATGTCTCCACTTAAAAACTAGACAGAAGCATTCTCAGAAACTTCTTTGTGATGAGTGCATTCAACTCACAGACTTGAACCTTCCTTTTCAAAGAGCGGTTTTGAAACTCTCTTTTTGTAGAATCTGCAAGTGGATATTTGGAGCGCTTTGAGGCCTATGCTGGGAAATGAAATATCTTCACCTGAAAACTAGACAGAAGCATTCTCAGAAACTTCTGTGTGATGAGTGCATTCAACTCCAGACTTGAACGTTCCTTTTGATAGAACAGTTTTGAAACACTCTTTCTGCAGAATCTGCAAGTGTTTATTTCGAGCGCTCTGAGGCCTAGGCTGGAAAAGGAAATGTCTTCAAATAACAACTACACAGAAGCATTCTCAGAAACTTCTTTGTGATGAGTGCATTCAACTCACAGACTTGAACCTTCCTTTTCAAAGAGCGGTTTTGAAACTCTCTTTTTGTAGAATCTGCAAGTGGATATTTGGAGTGCTTTGAGGCCTATGCTGGGAAATGAAATATCTTCACCTAAAAACTAGACAGAAGCATTCTCAGAAACTTCTTTGTGACGAGTGCATTCAACTCACAGACTTGAACGTTTCTTTTGCAAGAGCAGTTTTGGAACACTCTTTTTGTAGAATCTGCTAGTGTATATTTGGAGCGCTGTGAGGCCTATGCTGGGAAATGAAATGTCTCCACTTAAAAACTAGACAGAAGCATTCTCAGAAACTTCTGTGTGATGAGTGCATTCAACTCACAGACTTGAACGTTCCTTTTGATAGAACAGTTTTGAAACACTCTTTCAGCAGAATCTGCAAGTGTTCATTTCGAGCGATTTGTGGCCTATGTTGGAAAAGGAAATGTCTTCAAATAACAACTACACAGAAGTATTCTCAGAAACTTCTTTGTGATGAGTGCATTCAACTCACAGACTTGAACCTTCCTTTTGAAAGAGCAGTTTTGAAACACACTTTTTGTAGAATCTGCAAGTGGATATTTGGAGCGCTTTGAGGTCTATGCTGGGAAATGAAATATCTTCACCTAAAAACTAGACAGAAGCATTCTCAGAAACTTCTGTGTGATGAGTGCATTCAACCCCAGACTTGAACGTTCCTTTTGATAGAACAGTTTTGAAACACTCTTTCTGCAGAATCTGCAAGTGTTTATTTGGAGCGCTCTGAGGCCTAAGCTGGAAAAGGAAATATCTTCAAATAAAAACTAGACAGAAGCATTCTCAGAAACTTCTTTGTGATGAGTGCATTCTACTCGCAGAGTTGAACTTTCTTTTTGGTAGAAGAGTTTTCAAACTCTCTTTTTGTAGAATCTGCAAGTGCATATTTGGAGCTGCTGGAGGCCAATGCTGGGAAAGGGAACATCCTCAGACAGAGACTAGACAGAAGCATTCCCAGAAACTTGTTTGTGACGAGTGCATTCAACTCACAGACTTGAACGTTTCTTTTGAAAGAGCAGTTTTGGAACACTCTTTTTGTAGAATCTGCTAGCGTATATTTGGAGCGCTGTGAAGCCTATGCTGGGAAATGTAATGTCTCCACTTAAAAACTAGACAGAAGCATTCTCAGAAACTTCTCTGTGATGAGTGCATTCAACTCACATACTTGAACATTCCTTTTGATAGAGCAGTTTGGAAACACTCCTTTTGTAATATCTGCAAGTGTTTATTTGGAGCGCTCTGAGGCCTAAGCTGGAAAAGGAAATATCTTCAAATAAAAACTAGACAGAAGCATTCTCAGAAACTTCTTTGTGATGAGTGCATTCTACTCGCAGAGTTGAACCTTCTTTTTGGTAGAAGAGTTTTCAAACTCTCTTTTTGTAGAATCTGCAAGTGCATATTTGGAGCTGCTGGAGGCCAATGCTGGGAAAGGGAACATCCTCAGACAGAGACTAGACAGAAGCATTCCCAGAAACTTGTTTGTGACGAGTGCATTCAACTCACAGACTTGAACGTTTCTTTTGAAAGAGCAGTTTTGGAACACTCTTTTTGTAGAATCTGCTAGCGTATATTTGGAGCGCTGTGAAGCCTATGCTGGGAAATGAAATGTCTCCACTTAAAAACTAGACAGAAGCATTCTCAGAAACTTCTTTGTGATGAGTGCATTCAACTCACAGACTTGAACCTTCCTTTTCAAAGAGCGGTTTTGAAACTCTCTTTTTGTAGAATCTGCAAGTGGATATTTGGAGCGCTTTGAGTCCTATGCTGGGAAATGAAATATCTTCACCTAAAAACTAGACAGAAGCATTCTCAGAAACTTCTGTGTGATGAGTGCATTCAACTCCAGACTTGAACGTTCCTTTTGATAGAACAGTTTTGAAACACTCTTTCTGCAGAATCTGCAAGTGTTTATTTCGAGCGCTCTGAGGCCTATGCTGGAAAAGGAAATGTCTTCAAATAACAACTACACAGAAGCATTCTCAGAAACTTCTTTGTCATGAGTGCATTCAACTCACAGACTTGAACCTTCCTTTTCAAAGAGCGGTTTTGAAACTCTCTTTTTGTAGAATCTGCAAGTGGATATTTGGAGCGCTTTGAGGCCTATGCTGGGAAATGAAATATCTTCACCTAAAAACTAGACAGAAGCATTCTCAGAAACTTCTTTGTGACGAGTGCATTCAACTCACAGACTTGAACGTTTCTTTTGCAAGAGCAGTTTTGGAACACTCTTTTTGTAGAATCTGCTAGTGTATATTTGGAGCGCTGTGAGGCCTATGCTGGGAAATGAAATGTCTCCACTTAAAAACTAGACAGAAGCATTCTCAGAAACTTCTGTGTGATGAGTGCATTCAACTCACAGAGTTGAACGTTCCTTTTGATAGAACAGTTTTGAAACACTCTTTCAGCAGAATCTGCAAGTGTTCATTTCGAGCGATTTGAGGCCTATGTTGGAAAAGGAAATGTCTTCAAATAACAACTACACAGAAGTATTCTCAGAAACTTCTTTGTGATGAGTGCATTCAACTCACAGACTTGAACCTTCCTTTTGAAAGAGCAGTTTTGAAACACACTTTTTGTAGAATCTGCAAGTGGATATTTGGAGCGCTTTGAGGTCTATGCTGGGAAATGAAATATCTTCACCTAAAAACTAGACAGAAGCATTCTCAGAAACTTCTGTGTGATGAGTGCATTCAACTCACAGACTTGAACGTTCCTTTTGATAGAACAGTTTTGAAACACTCTTTCTGCAGAATCTGCAAGTGTTTATTTCGAGCGCTTTGAGGCCTATGCTGGAAAAGGAAGTGTCTTCAAATAACAACTACACAGAAGCATTCTCAGAAACTTCTTTGTGATGAGTGCATTCAACTCACAGACTTGAACCTTCCTTTTGATAGAACAGTTTTGAAACACACTTTTTGTAGAATCTGCAAGTAGGTATTTGGAGCGCTTTCAGGCCTATGCTGGGAAATGAAATATCTTCACCTAAAAACTAGACAGAAGCATTCTCAGAAACTTCTCTGTGATGAGTGCATTCAACTCACATACTTGAACATTCCTTTTGATAGAGCAGTTTGGAAACACTCCTTTTGTAATATCTGCAAGTGTTTATTTGGAGCGCTCTGAGGCCTAAGCTGGAAAAGGAAATATCTTCAAATAAAAACTAGACAGAAGCATTCTCAGAAACTTCTTTGTGATGAGTGCATTCTACTCGCAGAGTTGAACCTTCTTTTTGGTAGAAGAGTTTTCAAACTCTCTTTTTGTAGAATCTGCAAGTGCATATTTGGAGCTGCTGGAGGCCAATGCTGGGAAAGGGAACATCCTCAGACAGAGACTAGACAGAAGCATTCCCAGAAACTTGTTTGTGACGAGTGCATTCAACTCACAGACTTGAACGTTTCTTTTGAAAGAGCAGTTTTGGAACACTCTTTTTGTAGAATCTGCTAGCGTATATTTGGAGCGCTGTGAAGCCTATGCTGGGAAATGTAATGTCTCCACTTAAAAACTAGACAGAAGCATTCTCAGAAACTTCTTTGTGATGAGTGCATTCAACTCACAGACTTGAACCTTCCTTTTCAAAGAGCGGTTTTGAAACTCTCTTTTTGTAGAATCTGCAAGTGGATATTTGCAGCGCTTTGAGGCCTATGCTGGGAAATGAAATATCTTCACCTAAAAACTAGACAGAAGCGTTCTCAGAAACTTCTGTGTGATGAGTGCATTCAACTCCAGACTTGAACGTTCCTTTTGATAGAACAGTTTTGAAACACTCTTTCTGCAGAATCTGCAAGTGTTTATTTCGAGCGCTCTGAGGCCTAGGCTGGAAAAGGAAATGTCTTCAAATAACAACTACACAGAAGCATTCTCAGAAACTTCTATGTGATGAGTGCATTCAACTCACAGACTTGAACCTTCCTTTTCAAAGAGCGGTTTTGAAACTCTCTTTTTGTAGAATCTGCAAGTGGATATTTGGAGCGCTTTGAGGCCTATGCTGGGAAATGAAATATCTTCACCTAAAAACTAGACAGAAGCATTCTCAGAAACTTCTTTGTGACGAGTGCATTCAACTCACAGACTTGAACGTTTCTTTTGCAAGAGCAGTTTTGGAACACTCTTTTTGTAGAATCTGCTAGTGTATATTTGGAGCGCTGTGAGGCCTATGCTGGGAAATGAAATGTCTCCACTTAAAAACTAGACAGAAGCATTCTCAGAAACTTCTGTGTGATGAGTGCATTCAACTCACAGACTTGAACGTTCCTTTTGATAGAACAGTTTCGAAACACTCTTTCAGCAGAATCTGCAAGTGTTCATTTCGAGCGATTTGAGGCCTATGTTGGAAAAGGAAATGTCTTCAAATAACAACTACACAGAAGTATTCTCAGAAACTTCTTTGTGATGAGTGCATTCAACTCACAGACTTGAACCTTCCTTTTGAAAGAGCAGTTTTGAAACACACTTTTTGTAGAATCTGCAAGTAGGTATTTGGAGCGCTTTCAGGCCTATGCTGGGAAATGAAATATCTTCACCTAAAAACTAGACAGAAGCATTCTCAGAAACTTCTCTGTGATGAGTGCATTCAACTCACATACTTGAACATTCCTTTTGATAGAGCAGTTTGGAAACACTCCTTTTGTAATATCTGCAAGTGTTTATTTGGAGCGCTCTGAGGCCTAAGCTGGAAAAGGAAATATCTTCAAATAAAAACTAGACCGAAGCATTCTCAGAAACTACTTTGTGATGAGTGCATTCTACTCGCAGAGTTGAACCTTCTTTTTGGTAGAAGAGTTTTCAAACTCTCTTTTTGTAGAATCTGCAAGTGCATATTTGGAGCTGCTGGAGGCCAATGCTGGGAAAGGGAACATCCTCAGACAGAGACTAGACAGAAGCATTCCCAGAAACTTGTTTGTGACGAGTGCATTCAACTCACAGACTTGAACGTTTCTTTTGAAAGAGCAGTTTTGGAACACTCTTTTTGTAGAATCTGCTAGCGTATATTTGGAGCGCTGTGAAGCCTATGCTCGGAAATGTAATGTCTCCACTTAAAAACTAGACAGAAGCATTCTCAGAAACTTCTCTGTGATGAGTGCATTCAACTCACATACTTGAAAATTCCTTTTGATAGAGCAGTTTGGAAACACTCCTTTTGTAATATCTGCAAGTGTTTATTTGGAGCGCTCTGAGGCCTAAGCTGGAAAAGGAAATATCTTCAAATAAAAACTAGACAGAAGCATTCTCAGAAACTTCTTTGTGATGAGTGCATTCTACTCGCAGAGTTGAACCTTCTTTTTGGTAGAAGAGTTTTCAAACTCTCTTTTTGTAGAATCTGCAAGTGCATATTTGGAGCTGCTGGAGGCCAATGCTGGGAAAGGGAACATCCTCAGACAGAGACTAGACAGAAGCATTCCCAGAAACTTGTTTGTGACGAGTGCATTCAACTCACAGACTTGAACGTTTCTTTTGAAAGAGCAGTTTTGGAACACTCTTTTTGTAGAATCTGCTAGCGTATATTTGGAGCGCTGTGAAGCCTATGCTGGGAAATGTAATGTCTCCACTTAAAAACTAGACAGAAGCATTCTCAGAAACTTCTTTGTGATGAGTGCATTCAACTCACAGACTTGAACCTTCCTTTTCAAAGAGCGGTTTTGAAACTCTCTTTTTGTAGAATCTGCAAGTGGATATTTGGAGCGCTTTGAGGCCTATGCTGGGAAATGAAATATCTTCACCTAAAAACTAGACAGAAGCGTTCTCAGAAACTTCTGTGTGATGAGTGCATTCAACTCCAGACTTGAACGTTCCTTTTGATAGAACAGTTTTGAAACACTCTTTCTGCAGAATCTGCAAGTGTTTATTTCGAGCGCTCTGAGGCCTAGGCTGGAAAAGGAAATGTCTTCAAATAACAACTACACAGAAGCATTCTCAGAAACTTCTTTGTGATGAGTGCATTCAACTCACAGACTTGAACCTTCCTTTTCAAAGAGCGGTTTTGAAACTCTCTTTTTGTAGAATCTGCAAGTGGATATTTGGAGCGCTTTGAGGCCTATGCTGGGAAATGAAATATCTTCACCTAAAAACTAGACAGAAGCATTCTCAGAAACTTCTTTGTGACGAGTGCATTCAACTCACAGACTTGAACGTTTCTTTTGCAAGAGCAGTTTTGGAACACTCTTTTTGTAGAATCTGCTAGTGTATATTTGGAGCGCTGTGAGGCCTATGCTGGGAAATGAAATGTCTCCACTTAAAAACTAGACAGAAGCATTCTCAGAAACTTCTGTGTGATGAGTGCATTCAACTCACAGACTTGAACGTTCCTTTTGATAGAACAGTTTTGAAACACTCTTTCAGCAGAATCTGCAAGTGTTCATTTCGAGCGATTTGAGGCCTATGTTGGAAAAGGAAATGTCTTCAAATAACAACTACACAGAAGTATTCTCAGAAACTTCTTGGTGATGAGTGCATTCAACTCACAGACTTGAACCTTCCTTTTGAAAGAGCAGTTTTGAAACACACTTTTTGTAGAATCTGCAAGTGGATATTTGGAGCGCTTTGAGGTCTATGATGGGAAATGAAATATCTTCACCTAAAAACTAGACAGAAGCATTCTCAGAAACTTCTGTGTGATGAGTGCATTCAACTCACAGACTTGAACGTTCCTTTTGATAGAACAGTTTTGAAACACTCTTTCTGCAGAATCTGCAAGTGTTTATTTCGAGCGCTTTGAGGCCTATGCTGGAAAAGGAAGTGTCTTCAAATAACAACTACACAGAAGCATTCTCAGAAACTTCTTTGTGATGAGTGCATTCAACTCACAGACTTGAACCTTCCTTTTGATAGAACAGTTTTGAAACACACTTTTTGTAGAATCTGCAAGTAGGTATTTGGAGCGCTTTCAGGCCTATGCTGGGAAATGAAATATCTTCACCTAAAAACTAGACAGAAGCATTCTCAGAAACTTCTCTGTGATGAGTGCATTCAACTCACATACTTGAACATTCCTTTTGATAGAGCAGTTTGGAAACACTCCTTTTGTAATATCTGCAAGTGTTTATTTGGAGCGCTCTGAGGCCTAAGCTGGAAAAGGAAATATCTTCAAATAAAAACTAGACAGAAGCATTCTCAGAAACTTCTTTGTGATGAGTGCATTCTACTCGCAGAGTTGAACCTTCTTTTTGGTAGAAGAGTTTTCAAACTCTCTTTTTGTAGAATCTGCAAGTGCATATTTGGAGCTGCTGGAGGCCAATGCTGGGAAAGGGAACATCCTCAGACAGAGACTAGACAGAAGCATTCCCAGAAACTTGTTTGTGACGAGTGCATTCAACTCACAGACTTGAACGTTTCTTTTGAAAGAGCAGTTTTGGAACACTCTTTTTGTAGAATCTGCTAGCGTATATTTGGAGCGCTGTGAAGCCTATGCTGGGAAATGTAATGTCTCCACTTAAAAACTAGACAGAAGCATTCTCAGAAACTTCTTTGTGATGAGTGCATTCAACTCACAGACTTGAACCTTCCTTTTCAAAGAGCGGTTTTGAAACTCTCTTTTTGTAGAATCTGCAAGTGGATATTTGAAGCGCTTTGAGGCCTATGCTGGGAAATGAAATATCTTCACCTAAAAACTAGACAGAAGCGTTCTCAGAAACTTCTGTGTGATGAGTGCATTCAACTCCAGACTTGAACGTTCCTTTTGATAGAACAGTTTTGAAACACTCTTTCTGCAGAATCTGCAAGTGTTTATTTCGAGCGCTCTGAGGCCTAGGCTGGAAAAGGAAATGTCTTCAAATAACAACTACACAGAAGCATTCTCAGAAACTTCTTTGTGATGAGTGCATTCAACTCACAGACTTGAACCTTCCTTTTGAAAGAGCAGTTTTGAAACACACTTTTTGTAGAATCTGCAAGTAGGTATTTGGAGCGCTTTCAGGCCTATGCTGGGAAATGAAATATCTTCACCTAAAAACTAGACAGAAGCATTCTCAGAAACTTCTCTGTGATGAGTGCATTCAACTCACATACTTGAACATTCCTTTTGATAGAGCAGTTTGGAAACACTCCTTTTGTAATATCTGCAAGTGTTTATTTGGAGCGCTCTGAGGCCTAAGCTGGAAAAGGAAATATCTTCAAATAAAAACTAGACAGAAGCATTCTCAGAAACTACTTTGTGATGAGTGCATTCTACTCGCAGAGTTGAACCTTCTTTTTGGTAGAAGAGTTTTCAAACTCTCTTTTTGTAGAATCTGCAAGTGCATATTTGGAGCTGCTGGAGGCCAATGCTGGGAAAGGGAACATCCTCAGACAGAGACTAGACAGAAGCATTCCCAGAAACTTGTTTGTGACGAGTGCATTCAACTCACAGACTTGAACGTTTCTTTTGAAAGAGCAGTTTTGGAACACTCTTTTTGTAGAATCTGCTAGCGTATATTTGGAGCGCTGTGAAGCCTATGCTCGGAAATGTAATGTCTCCACTTAAAAACTAGACAGAAGCATTCTCAGAAACTTCTCTGTGATGAGTGCATTCAACTCACATACTTGAAAATTCCTTTTGATAGAGCAGTTTGGAAACACTCCTTTTGTAATATCTGCAAGTGTTTATTTGGAGCGCTCTGAGGCCTAAGCTGGAAAAGGAAATATCTTCAAATAAAAACTAGACAGAAGCATTCTCAGAAACTTCTTTGTGATGAGTGCATTCTACTCGCAGAGTTGAACCTTCTTTTTGGTAGAAGAGTTTTCAAACTCTCTTTTTGTAGAATCTGCAAGTGCATATTTGGAGCTGCTGGAGGCCAATGCTGGGAAAGGGAACATCCTCAGACAGAGACTAGACAGAAGCATTCCCAGAAACTTGTTTGTGACGAGTGCATTCAACTCACAGACTTGAACGTTTCTTTTGAAAGAGCAGTTTTGGAACACTCTTTTTGTAGAATCTGCTAGCGTATATTTGGAGCGCTGTGAAGCCTATGCTGGGAAATGTAATGTCTCCACTTAAAAACTAGACAGAAGCATTCTCAGAAACTTCTTTGTGATGAGTGCATTCAACTCACAGACTTGAACCTTCCTTTTCAAAGAGCGGTTTTGAAACTCTCTTTTTGTAGAATCTGCAAGTGGATATTTGGAGCGCTTTGAGGCCTATGCTGGGAAATGAAATATCTTCACCTAAAAACTAGACAGAAGCGTTCTCAGAAACTTCTGTGTGATGAGTGCATTCAACTCCAGACTTGAACGTTCCTTTTGATAGAACAGTTTTGAAACACTCTTTCTGCAGAATCTGCAAGTGTTTATTTCGAGCGCTCTGAGGCCTAGGCTGGAAAAGGAAATGTCTTCAAATAACAACTACACAGAAGCATTCTCAGAAACTTCTTTGTGATGAGTGCATTCAACTCACAGACTTGAACCTTCCTTTTCAAAGAGCGGTTTTGAAACTCTCTTTTTGTAGAATCTGCAAGTGGATATTTGGAGCGCTTTGAGGCCTATGCTGGGAAATGAAATATCTTCACCTAAAAACTAGACAGAAGCATTCTCAGAAACTTCTTTGTGACGAGTGCATTCAACTCACAGACTTGAACGTTTCTTTTGCAAGAGCAGTTTTGGAACACTCTTTTTGTAGAATCTGCTAGTGTATATTTGGAGCGCTGTGAGGCCTATGCTGGGAAATGAAATGTCTCCACTTAAAAACTAGACAGAAGCATTCTCAGAAACTTCTGTGTGATGAGTGCATTCAACTCACAGACTTGAACGTTCCTTTTGATAGAACAGTTTTGAAACACTCTTTCAGCAGAATCTGCAAGTGTTCATTTCGAGCGATTTGAGGCCTATGTTGGAAAAGGAAATGTCTTCAAATAACAACTACACAGAAGTATTCTCAGAAACTTCTTTGTGATGAGTGCATTCAACTCACAGACTTGAACCTTCCTTTTGAAAGAGCAGTTTTGAAACACACTTTTTGTAGAATCTGCAAGTGGATATTTGGAGCGCTTTGAGGTCTATGCTGGGAAATGAAATATCTTCACCTAAAAACTAGACAGAAGCATTCTCAGAAACTTCTGTGTGATGAGTGCATTCAACTCACAGACTTGAACGTTCCTTTTGATAGAACAGTTTTGAAACACTCTTTCTGCAGAATCTGCAAGTGTTTATTTCGAGCGCTTTGAGGCCTATGCTGGAAAAGGAAGTGTCTTCAAATAACAACTACACAGAAGCATTCTCAGAAACTTCTTTGTGATGAGTGCATTCAACTCACAGACTTGAACCTTCCTTTTGATAGAACAGTTTTGAAACACACTTTTTGTAGAATCTGCAAGTAGGTATTTGGAGCGCTTTCAGGCCTATGCTGGGAAATGAAATATCTTCACCTAAAAACTAGACAGAAGCATTCTCAGAAACTTCTCTGTGATGAGTGCATTCAACTCACATACTTGAACATTCCTTTTGATAGAGCAGTTTGGAAACACTCCTTTTGTAATATCTGCAAGTGTTTATTTGGAGCGCTCTGAGGCCTAAGCTGGAAAAGGAAATATCTTCAAATAAAAACTAGACAGAAGCATTCTCAGAAACTTCTTTGTGATGAGTGCATTCTACTCGCAGAGTTGAACCTTCTTTTTGGTAGAAGAGTTTTCAAACTCTCTTTTTGTAGAATCTGCAAGTGCATATTTGGAGCTGCTGGAGGCCAATGCTGGGAAAGGGAACATCCTCAGACAGAGACTAGACAGAAGCATTCCCAGAAACTTGTTTGTGACGAGTGCATTCAACTCACAGACTTGAACGTTTCTTTTGAAAGAGCAGTTTTGGAACACTCTTTTTGTAGAATCTGCTAGCGTATATTTGGAGCGCTGTGAAGCCTATGCTGGGAAATGTAATGTCTCCACTTAAAAACTAGACAGAAGCATTCTCAGAAACTACTTTGTGATGAGTGCATTCAACTCACAGACTTGAACCTTCCTTTTCAAAGAGCGGTTTTGAAACTCTCTTTTTGTAGAATCTGCAAGTGGATATTTGGAGCGCTTTGAGGCCTATGCTGGGAAATGAAATATCTTCACCTAAAAACTAGACAGAAGCGTTCTCAGAAACTTCTGTGTGATGAGTGCATTCAACTCCAGACTTGAACGTTCCTTTTGATAGAACAGTTTTGAAACACTCTTTCTGCAGAATCTGCAAGTGTTTATTTCGAGCGCTCTGAGGCCTAGGCTGGAAAACGAAATGTCTTCAAATAACAACTACACAGAAGCATTCTCAGAAACTTCTTTGTGATGAGTGCATTCAACTCACAGACTTGAACCTTCCTTTTCAAAGAGCGGTTTTGAAACTCTCTTTTTGTAGAATCTGCAAGTGGATATTTGGAGCGCTTTGAGGCCTATGCTGGGAAATGAAATATCTTCACCTAAAAACTAGACAGAAGCATTCTCAGAAACTTCTTTGTGACGAGTGCATTCAACTCACAGACTTGAACGTTTCTTTTGCAAGAGCAGTTTTGGAACACTCTTTTTGTAGAATCTGCTAGTGTATATTTGGAGCGCTGTGAGGCCTATGCTGGGAAATGAAATGTCTCCACTTAAAAACTAGACAGAAGCATTCTCAGAAACTTCTGTGTGATGAGTGCATTCAACTCACAGACTTGAACGTTCCTTTTGATAGAACAGTTTCGAAACACTCTTTCAGCAGAATCTGCAAGTGTTCATTTCGAGCGATTTGAGGCCTATGTTGGAAAAGGAAATGTCTTCAAATAACAACTACACAGAAGTATTCTCAGAAACTTCTTTGTGATGAGTGCATTCAACTCACAGACTTGAACCTTCCTTTTGAAAGAGCAGTTTTGAAACACACTTTTTGTAGAATCTGCAAGTAGGTATTTGGAGCGCTTTCAGGCCTATGCTGGGAAATGAAATATCTTCACCTAAAAACTAGACAGAAGCATTCTCAGAAACTTCTCTGTGATGAGTGCATTCAACTCACATACTTGAACATTCCTTTTGATAGAGCAGTTTGGAAACACTCCTTTTGTAATATCTGCAAGTGTTTATTTGGAGCGCTCTGAGGCCTAAGCTGGAAAAGGAAATATCTTCAAATAAAAACTAGACAGAAGCATTCTCAGAAACTACTTTGTGATGAGTGCATTCTACTCGCAGAGTTGAACCTTCTTTTTGGTAGAAGAGTTTTCAAACTCTCTTTTTGTAGAATCTGCAAGTGCATATTTGGAGCTGCTGGAGGCCAATGCTGGGAAAGGGAACATCCTCAGACAGAGACTAGACAGAAGCATTCCCAGAAACTTGTTTGTGACGAGTGCATTCAACTCACAGACTTGAACGTTTCTTTTGAAAGAGCAGTTTTGGAACACTCTTTTTGTAGAATCTGCTAGCGTATATTTGGAGCGCTGTGAAGCCTATGCTCGGAAATGTAATGTCTCCACTTAAAAACTAGACAGAAGCATTCTCAGAAACTTCTCTGTGATGAGTGCATTCAACTCACATACTTGAAAATTCCTTTTGATAGAGCAGTTTGGAAACACTCCTTTTGTAATATCTGCAAGTGTTTATTTGGAGCGCTCTGAGGCCTAAGCTGGAAAAGGAAATATCTTCAAATAAAAACTAGACAGAAGCATTCTCAGAAACTTCTTTGTGATGAGTGCATTCTACTCGCAGAGTTGAACCTTCTTTTTGGTAGAAGAGTTTTCAAACTCTCTTTTTGTAGAATCTGCAAGTGCATATTTGGAGCTGCTGGAGGCCAATGCTGGGAAAGGGAACATCCTCAGACAGAGACTAGACAGAAGCATTCCCAGAAACTTGTTTGTGACGAGTGCATTCAACTCACAGACTTGAACGTTTCTTTTGAAAGAGCAGTTTTGGAACACTCTTTTTGTAGAATCTGCTAGCGTATATTTGGAGCGCTGTGAAGCCTATGCTGGGAAATGTAATGTCTCCACTTAAAAACTAGACAGAAGCATTCTCAGAAACTTCTTTGTGATGAGTGCATTCAACTCACAGACTTGAACCTTCCTTTTCAAAGAGCGGTTTTGAAACTCTCTTTTTGTAGAATCTGCAAGTGGATATTTGGAGCGCTTTGAGGCCTATGCTGGGAAATGAAATATCTTCACCTAAAAACTAGACAGAAGCGTTCTCAGAAACTTCTGTGTGATGAGTGCATTCAACTCCAGACTTGAACGTTCCTTTTGATAGAACAGTTTTGAAACACTCTTTCTGCAGAATCTGCAAGTGTTTATTTCGAGCGCTCTGAGGCCTAGGCTGGAAAAGGAAATGTCTTCAAATAACAACTACACAGAAGCATTCTCAGAAACTTCTTTGTGATGAGTGCATTCAACTCACAGACTTGAACCTTCCTTTTCAAAGAGCGGTTTTGAAACTCTCTTTTTGTAGAATCTGCAAGTGGATATTTGGAGCGCTTTGAGGCCTATGCTGGGAAATGAAATATCTTCACCTAAAAACTAGACAGAAGCATTCTCAGAAACTTCTTTGTGACGAGTGCATTCAACTCACAGACTTGAACGTTTCTTTTGCAAGAGCAGTTTTGGAACACTCTTTTTGTAGAATCTGCTAGTGTATATTTGGAGCGCTGTGAGGCCTATGCTGGGAAATGAAATGTCTCCACTTAAAAACTAGACAGAAGCATTCTCAGAAACTTCTGTGTGATGAGTGCATTCAACTCACAGACTTGAACGTTGCTTTTGATAGAACAGTTTTGAAACACTCTTTCAGCAGAATCTGCAAGTGTTCATTTCGAGCGATTTGAGGCCTATGTTGGAAAAGGAAATGTCTTCAAATAACAACTACACAGAAGTATTCTCAGAAACTTCTTTGTGATGAGTGCATTCAACTCACAGACTTGAACCTTCCTTTTGAAAGAGCAGTTTTGAAACACACTTTTTGTAGAATCTGCAAGTGGATATTTGGAGCGCTTTGAGGTCTATGCTGGGAAATGAAATATCTTCACCTAAAAACTAGACAGAAGCATTCTCAGAAACTTCTGTGTGATGAGTGCATTCAACTCACAGACTTGAACGTTCCTTTTGATAGAACAGTTTTGAAACACTCTTTCTGCAGAATCTGCAAGTGTTTATTTCGAGCGCTTTGAGGCCTATGCTGGAAAAGGTAGTGTCTTCAAATAACAACTACACAGAAGCATTCTCAGAAACTTCTTTGTGATGAGTGCATTCAACTCACAGACTTGAACCTTCCTTTTGATAGAACAGTTTTGAAACACACTTTTTGTAGAATCTGCAAGTAGGTATTTGGAGCGCTTTCAGGCCTATGCTGGGAAATGAAATATCTTCACCTAAAAACTAGACAGAAGCATTCTCAGAAACTTCTCTGTGATGAGTGCATTCAACTCACATACTTGAACATTCCTTTTGATAGAGCAGTTTGGAAACACTCCTTTTGTAATATCTGCAAGTGTTTATTTGGAGCGCTCTGAGGCCTAAGCTGGAAAAGCTAATATCTTCAAATAAAAACTAGACAGAAGCATTCTCAGAAACTTCTTTGTGATGAGTGCATTCTACTCGCAGAGTTGAACCTTCTTTTTGGTAGAAGAGTTTTCAAACTCTCTTTTTGTAGAATCTGCAAGTGCATATTTGGAGCTGCTGGAGGCCAATGCTGGGAAAGGGAACATCCTCAGACAGAGACTAGACAGAAGCATTCCCAGAAACTTGTTTGTGACGAGTGCATTCAACTCACAGACTTGAACGTTTCTTTTGAAAGAGCAGTTTTGGAACACTCTTTTTGTAGAATCTGCTAGCGTATATTTGGAGCGCTGTGAAGCCTATGCTGGGAAATGTAATGTCTCCACTTAAAAACTAGACAGAAGCATTCTCAGAAACTACTTTGTGATGAGTGCATTCAACTCACAGACTTGAACCTTCCTTTTCAAAGAGCGGTTTTGAAACTCTCTTTTTGTAGAATCTGCAAGTGGATATTTGGAGCGCTTTGAGGCCTATGCTGGGAAATGAAATATCTTCACCTAAAAACTAGACAGAAGCGTTCTCAGAAACTTCTGTGTGATGAGTGCATTCAACTCCAGACTTGAACGTTCCTTTTGATAGAACAGTTTTGAAACACTCTTTCTGCAGAATCTGCAAGTGTTTATTTCGAGCGCTCTGAGGCCTAGGCTGGAAAAGGAAATGTCTTCAAATAACAACTACACAGAAGCATTCTCAGAAACTTCTTTGTGATGAGTGCATTCAACTCACAGACTTGAACCTTCCTTTTCAAAGAGCGGTTTTGAAACTCTCTTTTTGTAGAATCTGCAAGTGGATATTTGGAGCGCTTTGAGGCCTATGCTGGGAAATGAAATATCTTCACCTAAAAACTAGACAGAAGCATTCTCAGAAACTTCTTTGTGACGAGTGCATTCAACTCACAGACTTGAACGTTTCTTTTGCAAGAGCAGTTTTGGAACACTCTTTTTGTAGAATCTGCTAGTGTATATTTGGAGCGCTGTGAGGCCTATGCTGGGAAATGAAATGTCTCCACTTAAAAACTAGACAGAAGCATTCTCAGAAACTTCTGTGTGATGAGTGCATTCAACTCACAGACTTGAACGTTCCTTTTGATAGAACAGTTTTGAAACACTCTTTCAGCAGAATCTGCAAGTGTTCATTTCGAGCGATTTGAGGCCTATGTTGGAAAAGGAAATGTCTTCAAATAACAACTACACAGAAGTATTCTCAGAAACTTCTTTGTGATGAGTGCATTCAACTCACAGACTTGAACCTTCCTTTTGAAAGAGCAGTTTTGAAACACACTTTTTGTAGAATCTGCAAGTGGATATTTGGAGCGCTTTGAGGTCTATGCTGGGAAATGAAATATCTTCACCTAAAAACTAGACAGAAGCATTCTCAGAAACTTCTGTGTGATGAGTGCATTCAACTCACAGACTTGAACGTTCCTTTTGATAGAACAGTTTTGAAACACTCTTTCTGCAGAATCTGCAAGTGTTTATTTCGAGCGCTTTGAGGCCTATGCTGGAAAAGGAAGTGTCTTCAAATAACAACTACACAGAACCATTCTCAGAAACTTCTTTGTGATGAGTGCATTCAACTCACAGACTTGAACCTTCCTTTTGATAGAACAGTTTTGAAACACACTTTTTGTAGAATCTGCAAGTAGGTATTTGGAGCGCTTTCAGGCCTATGCTGGGAAATGAAATATCTTCACCTAAAAACTAGACAGAAGCATTCTCAGAAACTTCTCTGTGATGAGTGCATTCAACTCACATACTTGAACATTCCTTTTGATAGAGCAGTTTGGAAACACTCCTTTTGTAATATCTGCAAGTGTTTATTTGGAGCGCTCTGAGGCCTAAGCTGGAAAAGCTAATATCTTCAAATAAAAACTAGACAGAAGCATTCTCAGAAACTTCTTTGTGATGAGTGCATTCTACTCGCAGAGTTGAACCTTCTTTTTGGTAGAAGAGTTTTCAAACTCTCTTTTTGTAGAATCTGCAAGTGCATATTTGGAGCTGCTGGAGGCCAATGCTGGGAAAGGGAACATCCTCAGACAGAGACTAGACAGAAGCATTCCCAGAAACTTGTTTGTGACGAGTGCATTCAACTCACAGACTTGAACGTTTCTTTTGAAAGAGCAGTTTTGGAACACTCTTTTTGTAGAATCTGCTAGCGTATATTTGGAGCGCTGTGAAGCCTATGCTGGGAAATGAAATGTCTCCACTTAAAAACTAGACAGAAGCATTCTCAGAAACTTCTTTGTGATGAGTGCATTCAACTCACAGACTTGAACCTTCCTTTTCAAAGAGCGGTTTTGAAACTCTCTTTTTGTAGAATCTGCAAGTGGATATTTGGAGCGCTTTGAGGCCTATGCTGGGAAATGAAATATCTTCACCTAAAAACTAGACAGAAGCATTCTCAGAAACTTCTGTGTGATGAGTGCATTCAACTCCAGACTTGAACGTTCCTTTTGATAGAACAGTTTTGAAACACTCTTTCTGCAGAATCTGCAAGTGTTTATTTCGAGCGCTCTGAGGCCTATGCTGGAAAAGGAAATGTCTTCAAATAACAACTACACAGAAGCATTCTCAGAAACTTCTTTGTGATGAGTGCATTCAACTCACAGACTTGAACCTTCCTTTTCAAAGAGCGGTTTTGAAACTCTCTTTTTGTAGAATCTGCAAGTGGATATTTGGAGCGCTTTGAGGCCTATGCTGGGAAATGAAATATCTTCACCTAAAAACTAGACAGAAGCATTCTCAGAAACTTCTTTGTGACGAGTGCATTCAACTCACAGACTTGAACGTTTCTTTTGCAAGAGCAGTTTTGGAACACTCTTTTTGTAGAATCTGCTAGTGTATATTTGGAGCGCTGTGAGGCCTATGCTGGGAAATGAAATGTCTCCACTTAAAAACTAGACAGAAGCATTCTCAGAAACTTCTGTGTGATGAGTGCATTCAACTCACAGACTTGAACGTTCCTTTTGATAGAACAGTTTTGAAACACTCTTTCTGCAGAATCTGCAAGTGTTTATTTCGAGCGCTTTGAGGCCTATGCTGGAAAAGGAAGTGTCTTCAAATAACAACTACACAGAAGCATTCTCAGAAACTTCTTTGTGATGAGTGCATTCAACTCACAGACTTGAACCTTCCTTTTGATAGAACAGTTTTGAAACACACTTTTTGTAGAATCTGCAAGTAGGTATTTGGAGCGCTTTCAGGCCTATGCTGGGAAATGAAATATCTTCACCTAAAAACTAGACAGAAGCATTCTCAGAAACTTCTCTGTGATGAGTGCATTCAACTCACATACTTGAACATTCCTTTTGATAGAGCAGTTTGGAAACACTCCTTTTGTAATATCTGCAAGTGTTTATTTGGAGCGCTCTGAGGCCTAAGCTGGAAAAGGAAATATCTTCAAATAAAAACTAGACAGAAGCATTCTCAGAAACTTCTTTGTGATGAGTGCATTCTACTCGCAGAGTTGAACCTTCTTTTTGGTAGAAGAGTTTTCAAACTCTCTTTTTGTAGAATCTGCAAGTGCATATTTGGAGCTGCTGGAGGCCAATGCTGGGAAAGGGAACATCCTCAGACAGAGACTAGACAGAAGCATTCCCAGAAACTTGTTTGTGACGAGTGCATTCAACTCACAGACTTGAACGTTTCTTTTGAAAGAGCAGTTTTGGAACACTCTTTTTGTAGAATCTGCTAGCGTATATTTTGAGCGCTGTGAAGCCTATGCTGGGAAATGTAATGTCTCCACTTAAAAACTAGACAGAAGCATTCTCAGAAACTTCTTTGTGATGAGTGCATTCAACTCACAGACTTGAACCTTCCTTTTCAAAGAGCGGTTTTGAAACTCTCTTTTTGTGGAATCTGCAAGTGGATATTTGGAGCGCTTTGAGGCCTATGCTGGGAAATGAAATATCTTCACCTAAAAACTAGACAGAAGCGTTCTCAGAAACTTCTGTGTGATGAGTGCATTCAACTCCAGACTTGAACGTTCCTTTTGATAGAACAGTTTTGAAACACTCTTTCTGCAGAATCTGCAAGTGTTTATTTGGAGCGCTCTGAGGCCTAAGCTGGAAAAGGAAATATCTTCAAATAAAAACTAGACAGAAGCATTCTCAGAAACTTCTTTGTGATGAGTGCATTCTACTCGCAGAGTTGAACTTTCTTTTTGGTAGAAGAGTTTTCAAACTCTCTTTTTGTAGAATCTGCAAGTGCATATTTGGAGCTGCTGGAGGCCAATGCTGGGAAAGGGAACATCCTCAGACAGAGACTAGACAGAAGCATTCCCAGAAACTTGTTTGTGACGAGTGCATTCAACTCACAGACTTGAACGTTTCTTTTGAAAGAGCAGTTTTGGAACACTCTTTTTGTAGAATCTGCTAGCGTATATTTGGAGCGCTGTGAAGCCTATGCTGGGAAATGTAATGTCTCCACTTAAAAACTAGACAGAAGCATTCTCAGAAACTTCTCTGTGATGAGTGCATTCAACTCACATACTTGAACATTCCTTTTGATAGAGCAGTTTGGAAACACTCCTTTTGTAATATCTGCAAGTGTTTATTTGGAGCGCTCTGAGGCCTAAGCTGGAAAAGGAAATATCTTCAAATAAAAACTAGACAGAAGCATTCTCAGAAACTTCTTTGTGATGAGTGCATTCTACTCGCAGAGTTGAACCTTCTTTTTGGTAGAAGAGTTTTCAAACTCTCTTTTTGTAGAATCTGCAAGTGCATATTTGGAGCTGCTGGAGGCCAATGCTGGGAAAGGGAACATCCTCAGACAGAGACTAGACAGAAGCATTCCCAGAAACTTGCTTGTGACGAGTGCATTCAACTCACAGACTTGAACGTTTCTTTTGAAAGAGCAGTTTTGGAACACTCTTTTTGTAGAATCTGCTAGCGTATATTTGGAGCGCTGTGAAGCCTATGCTGGGAAATGAAATGTCTCCACTTAAAAACTAGACAGAAGCATTCTCAGAAACTTCTTTGTGATGAGTGCATTCAACTCACAGACTTGAACCTTCCTTTTCAAAGAGCGGTTTTGAAACTCTCTTTTTGTAGAATCTGCAAGTGGATATTTGGAGCGCTTTGAGTCCTATGCTGGGAAATGAAATATCTTCACCTAAAAACTAGACAGAAGCATTCTCAGAAACTTCTGTGTGATGAGTGCATTCAACTCCAGACTTGAACGTTCCTTTTGATAGAACAGTTTTGAAACACTCTTTCTGCAGAATCTGCAAGTGTTTATTTCGAGCGCTCTGAGGCCTATGCTGGAAAAGGAAATGTCTTCAAATAACAACTACACAGAAGCATTCTCAGAAACTTCTTTGTGATGAGTGCATTCAACTCACAGACTTGAACCTTCCTTTTCAAAGAGCGGTTTTGAAACTCTCTTTTTGTAGAATCTGCAAGTGGATATTTGGAGCGCTTTGAGGCCTATGCTGGGAAATGAAATATCTTCACCTAAAAACTAGACAGAAGCATTCTCAGAAACTTCTTTGTGACGAGTGCATTCAACTCACAGACTTGAACGTTTCTTTTGCAAGAGCAGTTTTGGAACACTCTTTTTGTAGAATCTGCTAGTGTATATTTGGAGCGCTGTGAGGCCTATGCTGGGAAATGAAATGTCTCCACTTAAAAACTAGACAGAAGCATTCTCAGAAACTTCTGTGTGATGAGTGCATTCAACTCACAGAGTTGAACGTTCCTTTTGATAGAACAGTTTTGAAACACTCTTTCAGCAGAATCTGCAAGTGTTCATTTCGAGCGATTTGAGGCCTATGTTGGAAAAGGAAATGTCTTCAAATAACAACTACACAGAAGTATTCTCAGAAACTTCTTTGTGATGAGTGCATTCAACTCACAGACTTGAACCTTCCTTTTGAAAGAGCAGTTTTGAAACACACTTTTTGTAGAATCTGCAAGTGGATATTTGGAGCGCTTTGAGGTCTATGCTGGGAAATGAAATATCTTCACCTAAAAACTAGACAGAAGCATTCTCAGAAACTTCTGTGTGATGAGTGCATTCAACTCACAGACTTGAACGTTCCTTTTGATAGAACAGTTTTGAAACACTCTTTCTGCAGAATCTGCAAGTGTTTATTTCGAGCGCTTTGAGGCCTATGCTGGAAAAGGAAGTGTCTTCAAATAACAACTACACAGAAGCATTCTCAGAAACTTCTTTGTGATGAGTGCATTCAACTCACAGACTTGAACCTTCCTTTTGATAGAACAGTTTTGAAACACACTTTTTGTAGAATCTGCAAGTAGGTATTTGGAGCGCTTTCAGGCCTATGCTGGGAAATGAAATATCTTCACCTAAAAACTAGACAGAAGCATTCTCAGAAACTTCTCTGTGATGAGTGCATTCAACTCACATACTTGAACATTCCTTTTGATAGAGCAGTTTGGAAACACTCCTTTTGTAATATCTGCAAGTGTTTATTTGGAGCGCTCTGAGGCCTAAGCTGGAAAAGGAAATATCTTCAAATAAAAACTAGACAGAAGCATTCTCAGAAACTTCTTTGTGATGAGTGCATTCTACTCGCAGAGTTGAACCTTCTTTTTGGTAGAAGAGTTTTCAAACTCTCTTTTTGTAGAATCTGCAAGTGCATATTTGGAGCTGCTGGAGGCCAATGCTGGGAAAGGGAACATCCTCAGACAGAGACTAGACAGAAGCATTCCCAGAAACTTGTTTGTGACGAGTGCATTCAACTCACAGACTTGAACGTTTCTTTTGAAAGAGCAGTTTTGGAACACTCTTTTTGTAGAATCTGCTAGCGTATATTTGGAGCGCTGTGAAGCCTATGCTGGGAAATGTAATGTCTCCACTTAAAAACTAGACAGAAGAATTCTCAGAAACTTCTTTGTGATGAGTGCATTCAACTCACAGACTTGAACCTTCCTTTTCAAAGAGCGGTTTTGAAACTCTCTTTTTGTAGAATCTGCAAGTGGATATTTGAAGCGCTTTGAGGCCTATGCTGGGAAATGAAATATCTTCACCTAAAAACTAGACAGAAGCGTTCTCAGAAACTTCTGTGTGATGAGTGCATTCAACTCCAGACTTGAACGTTCCTTTTGATAGAACAGTTTTGAAACACTCTTTCTGCAGAATCTGCAAGTGTTTATTTCGAGCGCTCTGAGGCCTAGGCTGGAAAAGGAAATGTCTTCAAATAACAACTACACAGAAGCATTCTCAGAAACTTCTTTGTGATGAGTGCATTCAACTCACAGACTTGAACCTTCCTTTTCAAAGAGCGGTTTTGAAACTCTCTTTTTGTAGAATCTGCAAGTGGATATTTGGAGCGCTTTGAGGCCTATGCTGGGAAATGAAATATCTTCACCTAAAAACTAGACAGAAGCATTCTCAGAAACTTCTTTGTGACGAGTGCATTCAACTCACAGACTTGAACGTTTCTTTTGCAAGAGCAGTTTTGGAACACTCTTTTTGTAGAATCTGCTAGTGTATATTTGGAGCGCTGTGAGGCCTATGCTGGGAAATGAAATGTCTCCACTTAAAAACTAGACAGAAGCATTCTCAGAAACTTCTGTGTGATGAGTGCATTCAACTCACAGACTTGAACGTTCCTTTTGATAGAACAGTTTCGAAACACTCTTTCAGCAGAATCTGCAAGTGTTCATTTCGAGCGATTTGAGGCCTATGTTGGAAAAGGAAATGTCTTCAAATAACAACTACACAGAAGTATTCTCAGAAACTTCTTTGTGATGACTGCATTCAACTCACAGACTTGAACCTTCCTTTTGAAAGAGCAGTTTTGAAACACACTTTTTGTAGAATCTGCAAGTAGGTATTTGGAGCGCTTTCAGGCCTATGCTGGGAAATGAAATATCTTCACCTAAAAACTAGACAGAAGCATTCTCAGAAACTTCTCTGTGATGAGTGCATTCAACTCACATACTTGAACATTCCTTTTGATAGAGCAGTTTGGAAACACTCCTTTTGTAATATCTGCAAGTGTTTATTTGGAGCGCTCTGAGGCCTAAGCTGGAAAAGGAAATATCTTCAAATAAAAACTAGACAGAAGCATTCTCAGAAACTACTTTGTGATGAGTGCATTCTACTCGCAGAGTTGAACCTTCTTTTTGGTAGAAGAGTTTTCAAACTCTCTTTTTGTAGAATCTGCAAGTGCATATTTGGAGCTGCTGGAGGCCAATGCTGGGAAAGGGAACATCCTCAGACAGAGACTAGACAGAAGCATTCCCAGAAACTTGTTTGTGACGAGTGCATTCAACTCACAGACTTGAACGTTTCTTTTGAAAGAGCAGTTTTGGAACACTCTTTTTGTAGAATCTGCTAGCGTATATTTGGAGCGCTGTGAAGCCTATGCTCGGAAATGTAATGTCTCCACTTAAAAACTAGACAGAAGCATTCTCAGAAACTTCTCTGTGATGAGTGCATTCAACTCACATACTTGAAAATTCCTTTTGATAGAGCAGTTTGGAAACACTCCTTTTGTAATATCTGCAAGTGTTTATTTGGAGCGCTCTGAGGCCTAAGCTGGAAAAGGAAATATCTTCAAATAAAAACTAGACAGAAGCATTCTCAGAAACTTCTTTGTGATGAGTGCATTCTACTCGCAGAGTTGAACCTTCTTTTTGGTAGAAGAGTTTTCAAACTCTCTTTTTGTAGAATCTGCAAGTGCATATTTGGAGCTGCTGGAGGCCAATGCTGGGAAAGGGAACATCCTCAGACAGAGACTAGACAGAAGCATTCCCAGAAACTTGTTTGTGACGAGTGCATTCAACTCACAGACTTGAACGTTTCTTTTGAAAGAGCAGTTTTGGAACACTCTTTTTGTAGAATCTGCTAGCGTATATTTGGAGCGCTGTGAAGCCTATGCTGGGAAATGTAATGTCTCCACTTAAAAACTAGACAGAAGCATTCTCAGAAACTTCTTTGTGATGAGTGCATTCAACTCACAGACTTGAACCTTCCTTTTCAAAGAGCGGTTTTGAAACTCTCTTTTTGTAGAATCTGCAAGTGGATATTTGGAGCGCTTTGAGGCCTATGCTGGGAAATGAAATATCTTCACCTAAAAACTAGACAGAAGCGTTCTCAGAAACTTCTGTGTGATGAGTGCATTCAACTCCAGACTTGAACGTTCCTTTTGATAGAACAGTTTTGAAACACTCTTTCTGCAGAATCTGCAAGTGTTTATTTCGAGCGCTCTGAGGCCTAGGCTGGAAAAGGAAATGTCTTCAAATAACAACTACACAGAAGCATTCTCAGAAACTTCTTTGTGATGAGTGCATTCAACTCACAGACTTGAACCTTCCTTTTCAAAGAGCGGTTTTGAAACTCTCTTTTTGTAGAATCTGCAAGTGGATATTTGGAGCGCTTTGAGGCCTATGCTGGGAAATGAAATATCTTCACCTAAAAACTAGACAGAAGCATTCTCAGAAACTTCTTTGTGACGAGTGCATTCAACTCACAGACTTGAACGTTTCTTTTGCAAGAGCAGTTTTGGAACACTCTTTTTGTAGAATCTGCTAGTGTATATTTGGAGCGCTGTGAGGCCTATGCTGGGAAATGAAATGTCTCCACTTAAAAACTAGACAGAAGCATTCTCAGAAACTTCTGTGTGATGAGTGCATTCAACTCACAGACTTGAACGTTCCTTTTGATAGAACAGTTTTGAAACACTCTTTCAGCAGAATCTGCAAGTGTTCATTTCGAGCGATTTGAGGCCTATGTTGGAAAAGGAAATGTCTTCAAATAACAACTACACAGAAGTATTCTCAGAAACTTCTTTGTGATGAGTGCATTCAACTCACAGACTTGAACCTTCCTTTTGAAAGAGCAGTTTTGAAACACACTTTTTGTAGAATCTGCAAGTGGATATTTGGAGCGCTTTGAGGTCTATGCTGGGAAATGAAATATCTTCACCTAAAAACTAGACAGAAGCATTCTCAGAAACTTCTGTGTGATGAGTGCATTCAACTCACAGACTTGAACGTTCCTTTTGATAGAACAGTTTTGAAACACTCTTTCTGCAGAATCTGCACGTGTTTATTTCGAGCGCTTTGAGGCCTATGCTGGAAAAGGAAGTGTCTTCAAATAACAACTACACAGAAGCATTCTCAGAAACTTCTTTGTGATGAGTGCATTCAACTCACAGACTTGAACCTTCCTTTTGATAGAACAGTTTTGAAACACACTTTTTGTAGAATCTGCAAGTAGGTATTTGGAGCGCTTTCAGGCCTATGCTGGGAAATGAAATATCTTCACCTAAAAACTAGACAGAAGCATTCTCAGAAACTTCTCTGTGATGAGTGCATTCAACTCACATACTTGAACATTCCTTTTGATAGAGCAGTTTGGAAACACTCCTTTTGTAATATCTGCAAGTGTTTATTTGGAGCGCTCTGAGGCCTAAGCTGGAAAAGCTAATATCTTCAAATAAAAACTAGACAGAAGCATTCTCAGAAACTTCTTTGTGATGAGTGCATTCTACTCGCAGAGTTGAACCTTCTTTTTGGTAGAAGAGTTTTCAAACTCTCTTTTTGTAGAATCTGCAAGTGCATATTTGGAGCTGCTGGAGGCCAATGCTGGGAAAGGGAACATCCTCAGACAGAGACTAGACAGAAGCATTCCCAGAAACTTGTTTGTGACGAGTGCATTCAACTCACAGACTTGAACGTTTCTTTTGAAAGAGCAGTTTTGGAACACTCTTTTTGTAGAATCTGCTAGCGTATATTTGGAGCGCTGTGAAGCCTATGCTGGGAAATGTAATGTCTCCACTTAAAAACTAGACAGAAGCATTCTCAGAAACTACTTTGTGATGAGTGCATTCAACTCACAGACTTGAACCTTCCTTTTCAAAGAGCGGTTTTGAAACTCTCTTTTTGTAGAATCTGCAAGTGGATATTTGGAGCGCTTTGAGGCCTATGCTGGGAAATGAAATATCTTCACCTAAAAACTAGACAGAAGCGTTCTCAGAAACTTCTGTGTGATGAGTGCATTCAACTCCAGACTTGAACGTTCCTTTTGATAGAACAGTTTTGAAACACTCTTTCTGCAGAATCTGCAAGTGTTTATTTCGAGCGCTCTGAGGCCTAGGCTGGAAAAGGAAATGTCTTCAAATAACAACTACACAGAAGCATTCTCAGAAACTTCTTTGTCATGAGTGCATTCAACTCACAGACTTGAACCTTCCTTTTCAAAGAGCGGTTTTGAAACTCTCTTTTTGTAGAATCTGCAAGTGGATATTTGGAGCGCTTTGAGGCCTATGCTGGGAAATGAAATATCTTCACCTAAAAACTAGACAGAAGCATTCTCAGAAACTTCTTTGTGACGAGTGCATTCAACTCACAGACTTGAACGTTTCTTTTGCAAGAGCAGTTTTGGAACACTCTTTTTGTAGAATCTGCTAGTGTATATTTGGAGCGCTGTGAGGCCTATGCTGGGAAATGAAATGTCTCCACTTAAAAACTAGACAGAAGCATTCTCAGAAACTTCTGTGTGATGAGTGCATTCAACTCACAGACTTGAACGTTCCTTTTGATAGAACAGTTTTGAAACACTCTTTCAGCAGAATCTGCAAGTGTTCATTTCGAGCGATTTGAGGCCTATGTTGGAAAAGGAAATGTCTTCAAATAACAACTACACAGAAGTATTCTCAGAAACTTCTTTGTGATGAGTGCATTCAACTCACAGACTTGAACCTTCCTTTTGAAAGAGCAGTTTTGAAACACACTTTTTGTAGAATCTGCAAGTGGATATTTGGAGCGCTTTGAGGTCTATGCTGGGAAATGAAATATCTTCACCTAAAAACTAGACAGAAGCATTCTCAGAAACTTCTGTGTGATGAGTGCATTCAACTCACAGACTTGAACGTTCCTTTTGATAGAACAGTTTTGAAACACTCTTTCTGCAGAATCTGCAAGTGTTTATTTCGAGCGCTTTGAGGCCTATGCTGGAAAAGGAAGTGTCTTCAAATAACAACTACACAGAACCATTCTCAGAAACTTCTTTGTGATGAGTGCATTCAACTCACAGACTTGAACCTTCCTTTTGATAGAACAGTTTTGAAACACACTTTTTGTAGAATCTGCAAGTAGGTATTTGGAGCGCTTTCAGGCCTATGCTGGGAAATGAAATATCTTCACCTAAAAACTAGACAGAAGCATTCTCAGAAACTTCTCTGTGATGAGTGCATTCAACTCACATACTTGAACATTCCTTTTGATAGAGCAGTTTGGAAACACTCCTTTTGTAATATCTGCAAGTGTTTATTTGGAGCGCTCTGAGGCCTAAGCTGGAAAAGCTAATATCTTCAAATAAAAACTAGACAGAAGCATTCTCAGAAACTTCTTTGTGATGAGTGCATTCTACTCGCAGAGTTGAACCTTCTTTTTGGTAGAAGAGTTTTCAAACTCTCTTTTTGTAGAATCTGCAAGTGCATATTTGGAGCTGCTGGAGGCCAATGCTGGGAAAGGGAACATCCTCAGACAGAGACTAGACAGAAGCATTCCCAGAAACTTGTTTGTGACGAGTGCATTCAACTCACAGACTTGAACGTTTCTTTTGAAAGAGCAGTTTTGGAACACTCTTTTTGTAGAATCTGCTAGCGTATATTTGGAGCGCTGTGAAGCCTATGCTGGGAAATGTAATGTCTCCACTTAAAAACTAGACAGAAGCATTCTCAGAAACTTCTTTGTGATGAGTGCATTCAACTCACAGACTTGAACCTTCCTTTTCAAAGAGCGGTTTTGAAACTCTCTTTTTGTAGAATCTGCAAGTGGATATTTGGAGCGCTTTGAGGCCTATGCTGGGAAATGAAATATCTTCACCTAAAAACTAGACAGAAGCGTTCTCAGAAACTTCTGTGTGATGAGTGCATTCAACTCCAGACTTGAACGTTCCTTTTGATAGAACAGTTTTGAAACACTCTTTCTGCAGAATCTGCAAGTGTTTATTTCGAGCGCTCTGAGGCCTAGGCTGGAAAAGGAAATGTCTTCAAATAACAACTACACAGAAGCATTCTCAGAAACTTCTTTGTGATGAGTGCATTCAACTCACAGACTTGAACCTTCCTTTTCAAAGAGCGGTTTTGAAACTCTCTTTTTGTAGAATCTGCAAGTGGATATTTGGAGCGCTTTGAGGCCTATGCTGGGAAATGAAATATCTTCACCTAAAAACTAGACAGAAGCATTCTCAGAAACTTCTTTGTGACGAGTGCATTCAACTCACAGACTTGAACGTTTCTTTTGCAAGAGCAGTTTTGGAACACTCTTTTTGTAGAATCTGCTAGTGTATATTTGGAGCGCTGTGAGGCCTATGCTGGGAAATGAAATGTCTCCACTTAAAAACTAGACAGAAGCATTCTCAGAAACTTCTGTGTGATGAGTGCATTCAACTCACAGACTTGAACGTTCCTTTTGATAGAACAGTTTTGAAACACTCTTTCAGCAGAATCTGCAAGTGTTCATTTCGAGCGATTTGAGGCCTATGTTGGAAAAGGAAATGTCTTCAAATAACAACTACACAGAAGTATTCTCAGAAACTTCTTTGTGATGAGTGCATTCAACTCACAGACTTGAACCTTCCTTTTGAAAGAGCAGTTTTGAAACACACTTTTTGTAGAATCTGCAAGTGGATATTTGGAGCGCTTTGAGGTCTATGCTGGGAAATGAAATATCTTCACCTAAAAACTAGACAGAAGCATTCTCAGAAACTTCTGTGTGATGAGTGCATTCAACTCACAGACTTGAACGTTCCTTTTGATAGAACAGTTTTGAAACACTCTTTCTGCAGAATCTGCAAGTGTTTATTTCGAGCGCTTTGAGGCCTATGCTGGAAAAGGAAGTGTCTTCAAATAACAACTACACAGAACCATTCTCAGAAACTTCTTTGTGATGAGTGCATTCAACTCACAGACTTGAACCTTCCTTTTGATAGAACAGTTTTGAAACACACTTTTTGTAGAATCTGCAAGTAGGTATTTGGAGCGCTTTCAGGCCTATGCTGGGAAATGAAATATCTTCACCTAAAAACTAGACAGAAGCATTCTCAGAAACTTCTCTGTGATGAGTGCATTCAACTCACATACTTGAACATTCCTTTTGATAGAGCAGTTTGGAAACACTCCTTTTGTAATATCTGCAAGTGTTTATTTGGAGCGCTCTGAGGCCTAAGCTGGAAAAGCTAATATCTTCAAATAAAAACTAGACAGAAGCATTCTCAGAAACTTCTTTGTGATGAGTGCATTCTACTCGCAGAGTTGAACCTTCTTTTTGGTAGAAGAGTTTTCAAACTCTCTTTTTGTAGAATCTGCAAGTGCATATTTGGAGCTGCTGGAGGCCAATGCTGGGAAAGGGAACATCCTCAGACAGAGACTAGACAGAAGCATTCCCAGAAACTTGTTTGTGACGAGTGCATTCAACTCACAGACTTGAACGTTTCTTTTGAAAGAGCAGTTTTGGAACACTCTTTTTGTAGAATCTGCTAGCGTATATTTGGAGCGCTGTGAAGCCTATGCTGGGAAATGTAATGTCTCCACTTAAAAACTAGACAGAAGCATTCTCAGAAACTTCTTTGTGATGAGTGCATTCAACTCACAGACTTGAACCTTCCTTTTCAAAGAGCGGTTTTGAAACTCTCTTTTTGTAGAATCCGCAAGTGGATATTTGGAGCGCTTTGAGGCCTATGCTGGGAAATGAAATATCTTCACCTAAAAACTAGACAGAAGCGTTCTCAGAAACTTCTGTGTGATGAGTGCATTCAACTCCAGACTTGAACGTTCCTTTTGATAGAACAGTTTTGAAACACTCTTTCTGCAGAATCTGCAAGTGTTTATTTCGAGCGCTCTGAGGCCTAGGCTGGAAAAGGAAATGTCTTCAAATAACAACTACACAGAAGCATTCTCAGAAACTTCTTTGTGATGAGTGCATTCAACTCACAGACTTGAACCTTCCTTTTCAAAGAGCGGTTTTGAAACTCTCCTTTTGTAGAATCTGCAAGTGGATATTTGGAGCGCTTTGAGGCCTATGCTGGGAAATGAAATATCTTCACCTAAAAACTAGACAGAAGCATTCTCAGAAACTTCTTTGTGACGAGTGCATTCAACTCACAGACTTGAACGTTTCTTTTGCAAGAGCAGTTTTGGAACACTCTTTTTGTAGAATCTGCTAGTGTATATTTGGAGCGCTGTGAGGCCTATGCTGGGAAATGAAATGTCTCCACTTAAAAACTAGACAGAAGCATTCTCAGAAACTTCTGTGTGATGAGTGCATTCAACTCACAGACTTGAACGTTCCTTTTGATAGAACAGTTTTGAAACACTCTTTCAACAGAATCTGCAAGTGTTCATTTCGAGCGATTTGAGGCCTATGTTGGAAAAGGAAATGTCTTCAAATAACAACTACACAGAAGTATTCTCAGAAACTTCTTTGTGATGAGTGCATTCAACTCACAGACTTGAACCTTCCTTTTGAAAGAGCAGTTTTGAAACACACTTTTTGTAGAATCTGCAAGTGGATATTTGGAGCGCTTTGAGGTCTATGCTGGGAAATGAAATATCTTCACCTAAAAACTAGACAGAAGCATTCTCAGAAACTTCTGTGTGATGAGTGCATTCAACTCACAGACTTGAACGTTCCTTTTGATAGAACAGTTTTGAAACACTCTTTCTGCAGAATCTGCAAGTGTTTATTTCGAGCGCTTTGAGGCCTATGCTGGAAAAGGAAGTGTCTTCAAATAACAACTACACAGAACCATTCTCAGAAACTTCTTTGTGATGAGTGCATTCAACTCACAGACTTGAACCTTCCTTTTGATAGAACAGTTTTGAAACACACTTTTTGTAGAATCTGCAAGTAGGTATTTGGAGCGCTTTCAGGCCTATGCTGGGAAATGAAATATCTTCACCTAAAAACTAGACAGAAGCATTCTCAGAAACTTCTCTGTGATGAGTGCATTCAACTCACATACTTGAACATTCCTTTTGATAGAGCAGTTTGGAAACACTCCTTTTGTAATATCTGCAAGTGTTTATTTGGAGCGCTCTGAGGCCTAAGCTGGAAAAGCTAATATCTTCAAATAAAAACTAGACAGAAGCATTCTCAGAAACTTCTTTGTGATGAGTGCATTCTACTCGCAGAGTTGAACCTTCTTTTTGGTAGAAGAGTTTTCAAACTCTCTTTTTGTAGAATCTGCAAGTGCATATTTGGAGCTGCTGGAGGCCAATGCTGGGAAAGGGAACATCCTCAGACAGAGACTAGACAGAAGCATTCCCAGAAACTTGTTTGTGACGAGTGCATTCAACTCACAGACTTGAACGTTTCTTTTGAAAGAGCAGTTTTGGAACACTCTTTTTGTAGAATCTGCTAGCGTATATTTGGAGCGCTGTGAAGCCTATGCTGGGAAATGTAATGTCTCCACTTAAAAACTAGACAGAAGCATTCTCAGAAACTTCTTTGTGATGAGTGCATTCAACTCACAGACTTGAACCTTCCTTTTCAAAGAGCGGTTTTGAAACTCTCTTTTTGTAGAATCTGCAAGTGGATATTTGGAGCGCTTTGAGGCCTATGCTGGGAAATGAAATATCTTCACCTAAAAACTAGACAGAAGCGTTCTCAGAAACTTCTGTGTGATGAGTGCATTCAACTCCAGACTTGAACGTTCCTTTTGATAGAACAGTTTTGAAACACTCTTTCTGCAGAATCTGCAAGTGTTTATTTCGAGCGCTCTGAGGCCTAGGCTGGAAAAGGAAATGTCTTCAAATAACAACTACACAGAAGCATTCTCAGAAACTTCTTTGTGATGAGTGCATTCAACTCACAGACTTGAACCTTCCGTTTCAAAGAGCGGTTTTGAAACTCTCTTTTTGTAGAATCTGCAAGTGGATATTTGGAGCGCTTTGAGGCCTATGCTGGGAAATGAAATATCTTCACCTAAAAACTAGACAGAAGCATTCTCAGAAACTTCTTTGTGACGAGTGCATTCAACTCACAGACTTGAACGTTTCTTTTGCAAGAGCAGTTTTGGAACACTCTTTTTGTAGAATCTGCTAGTGTATATTTGGAGCGCTGTGAGGCCTATGCTGGGAAATGAAATGTCTCCACTTAAAAACTAGACAGAAGCATTCTCAGAAACTTCTGTGTGATGAGTGCATTCAACTCACAGACTTGAACGTTCCTTTTGATAGAACAGTTTTGAAACACTCTTTCAGCAGAATCTGCAAGTGTTCATTTCGAGCGATTTGAGGCCTATGTTGGAAAAGGAAATGTCTTCAAATAACAACTACACAGAAGTATTCTCAGAAACTTCTTTGTGATGAGTGCATTCAACTCACAGACTTGAACCTTCCTTTTGAAAGAGCAGTTTTGAAACACACTTTTTGTAGAATCTGCAAGTGGATATTTGGAGCGCTTTGAGGTCTATGCTGGGAAATGAAATATCTTCACCTAAAAACTAGACAGAAGCATTCTCAGAAACTTCTGTGTGATGAGTGCATTCAACTCACAGACTTGAACGTTCCTTTTGATAGAACAGTTTTGAAACACTCTTTCTGCAGAATCTGCAAGTGTTTATTTCGAGCGCTTTGAGGCCTATGCTGGAAAAGGAAGTGTCTTCAAATAACAACTACACAGAAGCATTCTCAGAAACTTCTTTGTGATGAGTGCATTCAACTCACAGACTTGAACCTTCCTTTTGATAGAACAGTTTTGAAACACACTTTTTGTAGAATCTGCAAGTAGGTATTTGGAGCGCTTTCAGGCCTATGCTGGGAAATGAAATATCTTCACCTAAAAACTAGACAGAAGCATTCTCAGAAACTTCTCTGTGATGAGTGCATTCAACTCACATACTTGAACATTCCTTTTGATAGAGCAGTTTGGAAACACTCCTTTTGTAATATCTGCAAGTGTTTATTTGGAGCGCTCTGAGGCCTAAGCTGGAAAAGCTAATATCTTCAAATAAAAACTAGACAGAAGCATTCTCAGAAACTTCTTTGTGATGAGTGCATTCTACTCGCAGAGTTGAACCTTCTTTTTGGTAGAAGAGTTTTCAAACTCTCTTTTTGTAGAATCTGCAAGTGCATATTTGGAGCTGCTGGAGGCCAATGCTGGGAAAGGGAACATCCTCAGACAGAGACTAGACAGAAGCATTCCCAGAAACTTGTTTGTGACGAGTGCATTCAACTCACAGACTTGAACGTTTCTTTTGAAAGAGCAGTTTTGGAACACTCTTTTTGTAGAATCTGCTAGCGTATATTTGGAGCGCTGTGAAGCCTATGCTGGGAAATGTAATGTCTCCACTTAAAAACTAGACAGAAGCATTCTCAGAAACTTCTCTGTGATGAGTGCATTCAACTCACATACTTGAACATTCCTTTTGATAGAGCAGTTTGGAAACACTCCTTTTGTAATATCTGCAAGTGTTTATTTGGAGCGCTCTGAGGCCTAAGCTGGAAAAGGAAATATCTTCAAATAAAAACTAGACAGAAGCATTCTCAGAAACTTCTTTGTGATGAGTGCATTCTACTCGCAGAGTTGAACCTTCTTTTTGGTAGAAGAGTTTTCAAACTCTCTTTTTGTAGAATCTGCAAGTGCATATTTGGAGCTGCTGGAGGCCAATGCTGGGAAAGGGAACATCCTCAGACAGAGACTAGACAGAAGCATTCCCAGTAACTTGTTTGTGACGAGTGCATTCAATTCACAGACTTGAACGTTTCTTTTGAAAGAGCAGTTTTGGAACACTCTTTTTGTAGAATCTGCTAGCGTATATTTGGAGCGCTGTGAAGCCTATGCTGGGAAATGAAATGTCTCCACTTAAAAACTAGACAGAAGCATTCTCAGAAACTTCTTTGTGATGAGTGCATTCAACTCACAGACTTGAACCTTCCTTTTCAAAGAGCGGTTTTGAAACTCTCTTTTTGTAGAATCTGCAAGTGGATATTTGGAGCGCTTTGAGGCCTATGCTGGGAAATGAAATATCTTCACCTAAAAACTAGACAGAAGCATTCTCAGAAACTTCTGTGTGATGAATGCATTCAACTCCAGACTTGAACGTTCCTTTTGATAGAACAGTTTTGAAACACTCTTTCTGCAGAATCTGCAAGTGTTTATTTCGAGCGCTCTGAGGCCTATGCTGGAAAAGGAAATGTCTTCAAATAACAACTACACAGAAGCATTCTCAGAAACTTCTTTGTGATGAGTGCATTCAACTCACAGACTTGAACCTTCCTTTTCAAAGAGCGGTTTTGAAACTCTCTTTTTGTAGAATCTGCAAGTGGATATTTGGAGCGCTTTGAGGCCTATGCTGGGAAATGAAATATCTTCACCTAAAAACTAGACAGAAGCATTCTCAGAAACTTCTTTGTGACGAGTGCATTCAACTCACAGACTTGAACGTTTCTTTTGCAAGAGCAGTTTTGGAACACTCTTTTTGTAGAATCTGCTAGTGTATATTTGGAGCGCTGTGAGGCCTATGCTGGGAAATGAAATGTCTCCACTTAAAAACTAGACAGAAGCATTCTCAGAAACTTCTGTGTGATGAGTGCATTCAACTCACAGACTTGAACGTTCCTTTTGATAGAACAGTTTTGAAACACTCTTTCTGCAGAATCTGCAAGTGTTTATTTCGAGCGCTTTGAGGCCTATGCTGGAAAAGGAAGTGTCTTCAAATAACAACTACACAGAAGCATTCTCAGAAACTTCTTTGTGATGAGTGCATTCAACTCACAGACTTGAACCTTCCTTTTGATAGAACAGTTTTGAAACACACTTTTTGTAGAATCTGCAAGTAGGTATTTGGAGCGCTTTCAGGCCTATGCTGGGAAATGAAATATCTTCACCTAAAAACTAGACAGAAGCATTCTCAGAAACTTCTCTGTGATGAGTGCATTCAACTCACATACTTGAACATTCCTTTTGATAGAGCAGTTTGGAAACACTCCTTTTGTAATATCTGCAAGTGTTTATTTGGAGCGCTCTGAGGCCTAAGCTGGAAAAGGAAATATCTTCAAATAAAAACTAGACAGAAGCATTCTCAGAAACTTCTTTGTGATGAGTGCATTCTACTCGCAGAGTTGAACCTTCTTTTTGGTAGAAGAGTTTTCAAACTCTCTTTTTGTAGAATCTGCAAGTGCATATTTGGAGCTGCTGGAGGCCAATGCTGGGAAAGGGAACATCCTCAGACAGAGACTAGACAGAAGCATTCCCAGAAACTTGTTTGTGACGAGTGCATTCAACTCACAGACTTGAACGTTTCTTTTGAAAGAGCAGTTTTGGAACACTCTTTTTGTAGAATCTGCTAGCGTATATTTGGAGCGCTGTGAAGCCTATGCTGGGAAATGTAATGTCTCCACTTAAAAACTAGACA
Organism: Pongo pygmaeus; assembly: GCF_028885625.2. Classification (NCBI taxonomy): domain Eukaryota; kingdom Metazoa; phylum Chordata; class Mammalia; order Primates; family Hominidae; genus Pongo; species Pongo pygmaeus. The sequence goes on along the minus strand of NC_072378.2, from coordinate 60,007,418 downwards.
GAAGCATTCTCAGAAACTTCTTTGTGATGAGTGCATTCAACTCACAGACTTGAACCTTCCTTTTCAAAGAGCGGTTTTGAAACTCTCTTTTTGTGGAATCTGCAAGTGGATATTTGGAGCGCTTTGAGGCCTATGCTGGGAAATGAAATATCTTCACCTAAAAACTAGACAGAAGCGTTCTCAGAAACTTCTGTGTGATGAGTGCATTCAACTCCAGACTTGAACGTTCCTTTTGATAGAACAGTTTTGAAACACTCTTTCTGCAGAATCTGCAAGTGTTTATTTCGAGCGCTCTGAGGCCTATGCTGGAAAAGGAAATGTCTTCAAATAACAACTACACAGAAGCATTCTCAGAAACTTCTTTGTGATGAGTGCATTCAACTCACAGACTTGAACCTTCCTTTTCAAAGAGCGGTTTTGAAACTCTCTTTTTGTAGAATCTGCAAGTGGATATTTGGAGCGCTTTGAGGCCTATGCTGGGAAATGAAATATCTTCACCTAAAAACTAGACAGAAGCATTCTCAGAAACTTCTTTGTGACGAGTGCATTCAACTCACAGACTTGAACGTTTCTTTTGCAAGAGCAGTTTTGGAACACTCTTTTTGTAGAATCTGCTAGTGTATATTTGGAGCGCTGTGAGGCCTATGCTGGGAAATGAAATGTCTCCACTTAAAAACTAGACAGAAGCATTCTCAGAAACTTCTGTGTGATGAGTGCATTCAACTCACAGACTTGAACGTTCCTTTTGATAGAACAGTTTTGAAACACTCTTTCTGCAGAATCTGCAAGTGTTCATTTCGAGCGATTTGAGGCCTATGTTGGAAAAGGAAATGTCTTCAAATAACAACTACACAGAAGTATTCTCAGAAACTTCTTTGTGATGAGTGCATTCAACTCACAGACTTGAACCTTCCTTTTGAAAGAGCAGTTTTGAAACACACTTTTTGTAGAATCTGCAAGTAGGTATTTGGAGCGCTTTCAGGCCTATGCTGGGAAATGAAATATCTTCACCTAAAAACTAGACAGAAGCATTCTCAGAAACTTCTCTGTGATGAGTGCATTCAACTCACATACTTGAACATTCCTTTTGATAGAGCAGTTTGGAAACACTCCTTTTGTAATATCTGCAAGTGTTTATTTGGAGCGCTCTGAGGCCTAAGCTGGAAAAGGAAATATCTTCAAATAAAAACTAGACAGAAGCATTCTCAGAAACTTCTTTGTGTTGAGTGCATTCTACTCGCAGAGTTGAACCTTCTTTTTGGTAGAAGAGTTTTCAAACTCTCTTTTTGTAGAATCTGCAAGTGCATATTTGGAGCTGCTGGAGGCCAATGCTGGGAAAGGGAACATCCTCAGACAGAGACTAGACAGAAGCATTCCCAGAAACTTGTTTGTGACGAGTGCATTCAACTCACAGACTTGAACGTTTCTTTTGAAAGAGCAGTTTTGGAACACTCTTTTTGTAGAATCTGTTAGCGTATATTTGGAGCGCTGTGAAGCCTATGCTGGGAAATGTAATGTCTCCACTTAAAAACTAGACAGAAGCATTCTCAGAAACTTCTCTGTGATGAGTGCATTCAACTCACATACTTGAAAATTCCTTTTGATAGAGCAGTTTGGAAACACTCCTTTTGTAACATCTGCAAGTGTTTATTTGGAGCGCTCTGAGGCCTAAGCTGGAAAAGGAAATATCTTCAAATAAAAACTAGACAGAAGCATTCTCAGAAACTTCTTTGTGATGAGTGCATTCTACTCGCAGAGTTGAACCTTCTTTTTGGTAGAAGAGTTTTCAAACTCTCTTTTTGTAGAATCTGCAAGTGCATATTTGGAGCTGCTGGAGGCCAATGCTGGGAAAGGGAACATCCTCAGACAGAGACTAGACAGAAGCATTCCCAGTAACTTGTTTGTGACGAGTGCATTCAACTCACAGACTTGAACGTTTCTTTTGAAAGAGCAGTTTTGGAACACTCTTTTTGTAGAATCTGCTAGCGTATATTTGGAGCGCTGTGAAGCCTATGCTGGGAAATGAAATGTCTCCACTTAAAAACTAGACAGAAGCATTCTCAGAAACTTCTTTGTGATGAGTGCATTCAACTCACAGACTTGAACCTTCCTTTTCAAAGAGCGGTTTTGAAACTCTCTTTTTGTAGAATCTGCAAGTGGATATTTGGAGCGCTTTGAGGCCTATGCTGGGAAATGAAATATCTTCACCTAAAAACTAGACAGAAGCATTCTCAGAAACTTCTGTGTGATGAGTGCATTCAACTCCAGACTTGAACGTTCCTTTTGATAGAACAGTTTTGAAACACTCTTTCTGCAGAATCTGCAAGTGTTTATTTCGAGCGCTCTGAGGCCTATGCTGGAAAAGGAAATGTCTTCAAATAACAACTACACAGAAGCATTCTCAGAAACTTCTTTGTGATGAGTGCATTCAACTCACAGACTTGAACCTTCCTTTTCAAAGAGCGGTTTTGAAACTCTCTTTTTGTAGAATCTGCAAGTGGATATTTGGAGCGCTTTGAGGCCTATGCTGGGAAATGAAATATCTTCACCTAAAAACTAGACAGAAGCATTCTCAGAAACTTCTTTGTGACGAGTGCATTCAACTCACAGACTTGAACGTTTCTTTTGCAAGAGCAGTTTTGGAACACTCTTTTTGTAGAATCTGCTAGTGTATATTTGGAGCGCTGTGAGGCCTATGCTGGGAAATGAAATGTCTCCACTTAAAAACTAGACAGAAGCATTCTCAGAAACTTCTGTGTGATGAGTGCATTCAACTCACAGACTTGAACGTTCCTTTTGATAGAACAGTTTTGAAACACTCTTTCAGCAGAATCTGCAAGTGTTCATTTCGAGCGATTTGAGGCCTATGTTGGAAAAGGAAATGTCTTCAAATAACAACTACACAGAAGTATTCTCAGAAACTTCTTTGTGATGAGTGCATTCAACTCACAGACTTGAACCTTCCTTTTGAAAGAGCAGTTTTGAAACACACTTTTTGTAGAATCTGCAAGTGGATATTTGGAGCGCTTTGAGGTCTATGCTGGGAAATGAAATATCTTCACCTAAAAACTAGACAGAAGCATTCTCAGAAACTTCTGTGTGATGAGTGCATTCAACTCACAGACTTGAACGTTCCTTTTGATAGAACAGTTTTGAAACACTCTTTCTGCAGAATCTGCAAGTGTTTATTTCGAGCGCTTTGAGGCCTATGCTGGAAAAGGAAGTGTCTTCAAATAACAACTACACAGAACCATTCTCAGAAACTTCTTTGTGATGAGTGCATTCAACTCACAGACTTGAACCTTCCTTTTGATAGAACAGTTTTGAAACACACTTTTTGTAGAATCTGCAAGTAGGTATTTGGAGCGCTTTCAGGCCTATGCTGGGAAATGAAATATCTTCACCTAAAAACTAGACAGAAGCATTCTCAGAAACTTCTCTGTGATGAGTGCATTCAACTCACATACTTGAACATTCCTTTTGATAGAGCAGTTTGGAAACACTCCTTTTGTAATATCTGCAAGTGTTTATTTGGAGCGCTCTGAGGCCTAAGCTGGAAAAGCTAATATCTTCAAATAAAAACTAGACAGAAGCATTCTCAGAAACTTCTTTGTGATGAGTGCATTCTACTCGCAGAGTTGAACCTTCTTTTTGGTAGGAGAGTTTTCAAACTCTCTTTTTGTAGAATCTGCAAGTGCATATTTGGAGCTGCTGGAGGCCAATGCTGGGAAAGGGAACATCCTCAGACAGAGACTAGACAGAAGCATTCCCAGAAACTTGTTTGTGACGAGTGCATTCAACTCACAGACTTGAACGTTTCTTTTGAAAGAGCAGTTTTGGAACACTCTTTTTGTAGAATCTGCTAGCGTATATTTGGAGCGCTGTGAAGCCTATGCTGGGAAATGTAATGTCTCCACTTAAAAACTAGACAGAAGCATTCTCAGAAACTTCTTTGTGATGAGTGCATTCAACTCACAGACTTGAACCTTCCTTTTCAAAGAGCGGTTTTGAAACTCTCTTTTTGTAGAATCTGCAAGTGGATATTTGGAGCGCTTTGAGGCCTATGCTGGGAAATGAAATATCTTCACCTAAAAACTAGACAGAAGCGTTCTCAGAAACTTCTGTGTGATGAGTGCATTCAACTCCAGACTTGAACGTTCCTTTTGATAGAACAGTTTTGAAACACTCTTTCTGCAGAATCTGCAAGTGTTTATTTCGAGCGCTCTGAGGCCTAGGCTGGAAAAGGAAATGTCTTCAAATAACAACTACACAGAAGCATTCTCAGAAACTTCTTTGTGATGAGTGCATTCAACTCACAGACTTGAACCTTCCTTTTCAAAGAGCGGTTTTGAAACTCTCTTTTTGTAGAATCTGCAAGTGGATATTTGGAGCGCTTTGAGGCCTATGCTGGGAAATGAAATATCTTCACCTAAAAACTAGACAGAAGCATTCTCAGAAACTTCTTTGTGACGAGTGCATTCAACTCACAGACTTGAACGTTTCTTTTGCAAGAGCAGTTTTGGAACACTCTTTTTGTAGAATCTGCTAGTGTATATTTGGAGCGCTGTGAGGCCTATGCTGGGAAATGAAATGTCTCCACTTAAAAACTAGACAGAAGCATTCTCAGAAACTTCTGTGTGATGAGTGCATTCAACTCACAGACTTGAACGTTCCTTTTGATAGAACAGTTTTGAAACACTCTTTCAGCAGAATCTGCAAGTGTTCATTTCGAGCGATTTGAGGCCTATGTTGGAAAAGGAAATGTCTTCAAATAACAACTACACAGAAGTATTCTCAGAAACTTCTTTGTGATGAGTGCATTCAACTCACAGACTTGAACCTTCCTTTTGAAAGAGCAGTTTTGAAACACACTTTTTGTAGAATCTGCAAGTGGATATTTGGAGCGCTTTGAGGTCTATGCTGGGAAATGAAATATCTTCACCTAAAAACTAGACAGAAGCATTCTCAGAAACTTCTGTGTGATGAGTGCATTCAACTCACAGACTTGAACGTTCCTTTTGATAGAACAGTTTTGAAACACTCTTTCTGCAGAATCTGCAAGTGTTTATTTCGAGCGCTTTGAGGCCTATGCTGGAAAAGGAAGTGTCTTCAAATAACAACTACACAGAACCATTCTCAGAAACTTCTTTGTGATGAGTGCATTCAACTCACAGACTTGAACCTTCCTTTTGATAGAACAGTTTTGAAACACACTTTTTGTAGAATCTGCAAGTAGGTATTTGGAGCGCTTTCAGGCCTATGCTGGGAAATGAAATATCTTCACCTAAAAACTAGACAGAAGCATTCTCAGAAACTTCTCTGTGATGAGTGCATTCAACTCACATACTTGAACATTCCTTTTGATAGAGCAGTTTGGAAACACTCCTTTTGTAATATCTGCAAGTGTTTATTTGGAGCGCTCTGAGGCCTAAGCTGGAAAAGCTAATATCTTCAAATAAAAACTAGACAGAAGCATTCTCAGAAACTTCTTTGTGATGAGTGCATTCTACTCGCAGAGTTGAACCTTCTTTTTGGTAGAAGAGTTTTCAAACTCTCTTTTTGTAGAATCTGCAAGTGCATATTTGGAGCTGCTGGAGGCCAATGCTGGGAAAGGGAACATCCTCAGACAGAGACTAGACAGAAGCATTCCCAGAAACTTGTTTGTGACGAGTGCATTCAACTCACAGACTTGAACGTTTCTTTTGAAAGAGCAGTTTTGGAACACTCTTTTTGTAGAATCTGCTAGCGTATATTTGGAGCGCTGTGAAGCCTATGCTGGGAAATGTAATGTCTCCACTTAAAAACTAGACAGAAGCATTCTCAGAAACTTCTTTGTGATGAGTGCATTCAACTCACAGACTTGAACCTTCCTTTTCAAAGAGCGGTTTTGAAACTCTCTTTTTGTAGAATCCGCAAGTGGATATTTGGAGCGCTTTGAGGCCTATGCTGGGAAATGAAATATCTTCACCTAAAAACTAGACAGAAGCGTTCTCAGAAACTTCTGTGTGATGAGTGCATTCAACTCCAGACTTGAACGTTCCTTTTGATAGAACAGTTTTGAAACACTCTTTCTGCAGAATCTGCAAGTGTTTATTTCGAGCGCTCTGAGGCCTAGGCTGGAAAAGGAAATGTCTTCAAATAACAACTACACAGAAGCATTCTCAGAAACTTCTTTGTGATGAGTGCATTCAACTCACAGACTTGAACCTTCCTTTTCAAAGAGCGGTTTTGAAACTCTCCTTTTGTAGAATCTGCAAGTGGATATTTGGAGCGCTTTGAGGCCTATGCTGGGAAATGAAATATCTTCACCTAAAAACTAGACAGAAGCATTCTCAGAAACTTCTTTGTGACGAGTGCATTCAACTCACAGACTTGAACGTTTCTTTTGCAAGAGCAGTTTTGGAACACTCTTTTTGTAGAATCTGCTAGTGTATATTTGGAGCGCTGTGAGGCCTATGCTGGGAAATGAAATGTCTCCACTTAAAAACTAGACAGAAGCATTCTCAGAAACTTCTGTGTGATGAGTGCATTCAACTCACAGACTTGAACGTTCCTTTTGATAGAACAGTTTTGAAACACTCTTTCAACAGAATCTGCAAGTGTTCATTTCGAGCGATTTGAGGCCTATGTTGGAAAAGGAAATGTCTTCAAATAACAACTACACAGAAGTATTCTCAGAAACTTCTTTGTGATGAGTGCATTCAACTCACAGACTTGAACCTTCCTTTTGAAAGAGCAGTTTTGAAACACACTTTTTGTAGAATCTGCAAGTGGATATTTGGAGCGCTTTGAGGTCTATGCTGGGAAATGAAATATCTTCACCTAAAAACTAGACAGAAGCATTCTCAGAAACTTCTGTGTGATGAGTGCATTCAACTCACAGACTTGAACGTTCCTTTTGATAGAACAGTTTTGAAACACTCTTTCTGCAGAATCTGCAAGTGTTTATTTCGAGCGCTTTGAGGCCTATGCTGGAAAAGGAAGTGTCTTCAAATAACAACTACACAGAACCATTCTCAGAAACTTCTTTGTGATGAGTGCATTCAACTCACAGACTTGAACCTTCCTTTTGATAGAACAGTTTTGAAACACACTTTTTGTAGAATCTGCAAGTAGGTATTTGGAGCGCTTTCAGGCCTATGCTGGGAAATGAAATATCTTCACCTAAAAACTAGACAGAAGCATTCTCAGAAACTTCTCTGTGATGAGTGCATTCAACTCACATACTTGAACATTCCTTTTGATAGAGCAGTTTGGAAACACTCCTTTTGTAATATCTGCAAGTGTTTATTTGGAGCGCTCTGAGGCCTAAGCTGGAAAAGCTAATATCTTCAAATAAAAACTAGACAGAAGCATTCTCAGAAACTTCTTTGTGATGAGTGCATTCTACTCGCAGAGTTGAACCTTCTTTTTGGTAGAAGAGTTTTCAAACTCTCTTTTTGTAGAATCTGCAAGTGCATATTTGGAGCTGCTGGAGGCCAATGCTGGGAAAGGGAACATCCTCAGACAGAGACTAGACAGAAGCATTCCCAGAAACTTGTTTGTGACGAGTGCATTCAACTCACAGACTTGAACGTTTCTTTTGAAAGAGCAGTTTTGGAACACTCTTTTTGTAGAATCTGCTAGCGTATATTTGGAGCGCTGTGAAGCCTATGCTGGGAAATGTAATGTCTCCACTTAAAAACTAGACAGAAGCATTCTCAGAAACTTCTTTGTGATGAGTGCATTCAACTCACAGACTTGAACCTTCCTTTTCAAAGAGCGGTTTTGAAACTCTCTTTTTGTAGAATCTGCAAGTGGATATTTGGAGCGCTTTGAGGCCTATGCTGGGAAATGAAATATCTTCACCTAAAAACTAGACAGAAGCGTTCTCAGAAACTTCTGTGTGATGAGTGCATTCAACTCCAGACTTGAACGTTCCTTTTGATAGAACAGTTTTGAAACACTCTTTCTGCAGAATCTGCAAGTGTTTATTTCGAGCGCTCTGAGGCCTAGGCTGGAAAAGGAAATGTCTTCAAATAACAACTACACAGAAGCATTCTCAGAAACTTCTTTGTGATGAGTGCATTCAACTCACAGACTTGAACCTTCCGTTTCAAAGAGCGGTTTTGAAACTCTCTTTTTGTAGAATCTGCAAGTGGATATTTGGAGCGCTTTGAGGCCTATGCTGGGAAATGAAATATCTTCACCTAAAAACTAGACAGAAGCATTCTCAGAAACTTCTTTGTGACGAGTGCATTCAACTCACAGACTTGAACGTTTCTTTTGCAAGAGCAGTTTTGGAACACTCTTTTTGTAGAATCTGCTAGTGTATATTTGGAGCGCTGTGAGGCCTATGCTGGGAAATGAAATGTCTCCACTTAAAAACTAGACAGAAGCATTCTCAGAAACTTCTGTGTGATGAGTGCATTCAACTCACAGACTTGAACGTTCCTTTTGATAGAACAGTTTTGAAACACTCTTTCAGCAGAATCTGCAAGTGTTCATTTCGAGCGATTTGAGGCCTATGTTGGAAAAGGAAATGTCTTCAAATAACAACTACACAGAAGTATTCTCAGAAACTTCTTTGTGATGAGTGCATTCAACTCACAGACTTGAACCTTCCTTTTGAAAGAGCAGTTTTGAAACACACTTTTTGTAGAATCTGCAAGTGGATATTTGGAGCGCTTTGAGGTCTATGCTGGGAAATGAAATATCTTCACCTAAAAACTAGACAGAAGCATTCTCAGAAACTTCTGTGTGATGAGTGCATTCAACTCACAGACTTGAACGTTCCTTTTGATAGAACAGTTTTGAAACACTCTTTCTGCAGAATCTGCAAGTGTTTATTTCGAGCGCTTTGAGGCCTATGCTGGAAAAGGAAGTGTCTTCAAATAACAACTACACAGAAGCATTCTCAGAAACTTCTTTGTGATGAGTGCATTCAACTCACAGACTTGAACCTTCCTTTTGATAGAACAGTTTTGAAACACACTTTTTGTAGAATCTGCAAGTAGGTATTTGGAGCGCTTTCAGGCCTATGCTGGGAAATGAAATATCTTCACCTAAAAACTAGACAGAAGCATTCTCAGAAACTTCTCTGTGATGAGTGCATTCAACTCACATACTTGAACATTCCTTTTGATAGAGCAGTTTGGAAACACTCCTTTTGTAATATCTGCAAGTGTTTATTTGGAGCGCTCTGAGGCCTAAGCTGGAAAAGCTAATATCTTCAAATAAAAACTAGACAGAAGCATTCTCAGAAACTTCTTTGTGATGAGTGCATTCTACTCGCAGAGTTGAACCTTCTTTTTGGTAGAAGAGTTTTCAAACTCTCTTTTTGTAGAATCTGCAAGTGCATATTTGGAGCTGCTGGAGGCCAATGCTGGGAAAGGGAACATCCTCAGACAGAGACTAGACAGAAGCATTCCCAGAAACTTGTTTGTGACGAGTGCATTCAACTCACAGACTTGAACGTTTCTTTTGAAAGAGCAGTTTTGGAACACTCTTTTTGTAGAATCTGCTAGCGTATATTTGGAGCGCTGTGAAGCCTATGCTGGGAAATGTAATGTCTCCACTTAAAAACTAGACAGAAGCATTCTCAGAAACTTCTCTGTGATGAGTGCATTCAACTCACATACTTGAACATTCCTTTTGATAGAGCAGTTTGGAAACACTCCTTTTGTAATATCTGCAAGTGTTTATTTGGAGCGCTCTGAGGCCTAAGCTGGAAAAGGAAATATCTTCAAATAAAAACTAGACAGAAGCATTCTCAGAAACTTCTTTGTGATGAGTGCATTCTACTCGCAGAGTTGAACCTTCTTTTTGGTAGAAGAGTTTTCAAACTCTCTTTTTGTAGAATCTGCAAGTGCATATTTGGAGCTGCTGGAGGCCAATGCTGGGAAAGGGAACATCCTCAGACAGAGACTAGACAGAAGCATTCCCAGTAACTTGTTTGTGACGAGTGCATTCAATTCACAGACTTGAACGTTTCTTTTGAAAGAGCAGTTTTGGAACACTCTTTTTGTAGAATCTGCTAGCGTATATTTGGAGCGCTGTGAAGCCTATGCTGGGAAATGAAATGTCTCCACTTAAAAACTAGACAGAAGCATTCTCAGAAACTTCTTTGTGATGAGTGCATTCAACTCACAGACTTGAACCTTCCTTTTCAAAGAGCGGTTTTGAAACTCTCTTTTTGTAGAATCTGCAAGTGGATATTTGGAGCGCTTTGAGGCCTATGCTGGGAAATGAAATATCTTCACCTAAAAACTAGACAGAAGCATTCTCAGAAACTTCTGTGTGATGAATGCATTCAACTCCAGACTTGAACGTTCCTTTTGATAGAACAGTTTTGAAACACTCTTTCTGCAGAATCTGCAAGTGTTTATTTCGAGCGCTCTGAGGCCTATGCTGGAAAAGGAAATGTCTTCAAATAACAACTACACAGAAGCATTCTCAGAAACTTCTTTGTGATGAGTGCATTCAACTCACAGACTTGAACCTTCCTTTTCAAAGAGCGGTTTTGAAACTCTCTTTTTGTAGAATCTGCAAGTGGATATTTGGAGCGCTTTGAGGCCTATGCTGGGAAATGAAATATCTTCACCTAAAAACTAGACAGAAGCATTCTCAGAAACTTCTTTGTGACGAGTGCATTCAACTCACAGACTTGAACGTTTCTTTTGCAAGAGCAGTTTTGGAACACTCTTTTTGTAGAATCTGCTAGTGTATATTTGGAGCGCTGTGAGGCCTATGCTGGGAAATGAAATGTCTCCACTTAAAAACTAGACAGAAGCATTCTCAGAAACTTCTGTGTGATGAGTGCATTCAACTCACAGACTTGAACGTTCCTTTTGATAGAACAGTTTTGAAACACTCTTTCTGCAGAATCTGCAAGTGTTTATTTCGAGCGCTTTGAGGCCTATGCTGGAAAAGGAAGTGTCTTCAAATAACAACTACACAGAAGCATTCTCAGAAACTTCTTTGTGATGAGTGCATTCAACTCACAGACTTGAACCTTCCTTTTGATAGAACAGTTTTGAAACACACTTTTTGTAGAATCTGCAAGTAGGTATTTGGAGCGCTTTCAGGCCTATGCTGGGAAATGAAATATCTTCACCTAAAAACTAGACAGAAGCATTCTCAGAAACTTCTCTGTGATGAGTGCATTCAACTCACATACTTGAACATTCCTTTTGATAGAGCAGTTTGGAAACACTCCTTTTGTAATATCTGCAAGTGTTTATTTGGAGCGCTCTGAGGCCTAAGCTGGAAAAGGAAATATCTTCAAATAAAAACTAGACAGAAGCATTCTCAGAAACTTCTTTGTGATGAGTGCATTCTACTCGCAGAGTTGAACCTTCTTTTTGGTAGAAGAGTTTTCAAACTCTCTTTTTGTAGAATCTGCAAGTGCATATTTGGAGCTGCTGGAGGCCAATGCTGGGAAAGGGAACATCCTCAGACAGAGACTAGACAGAAGCATTCCCAGAAACTTGTTTGTGACGAGTGCATTCAACTCACAGACTTGAACGTTTCTTTTGAAAGAGCAGTTTTGGAACACTCTTTTTGTAGAATCTGCTAGCGTATATTTGGAGCGCTGTGAAGCCTATGCTGGGAAATGTAATGTCTCCACTTAAAAACTAGACAGAAGCATTCTCAGAAACTTCTTTGTGATGAGTGCATTCAACTCACAGACTTGAACCTTCCTTTTCAAAGAGCGGTTTTGAAACTCTCTTTTTGTGGAATCTGCAAGTGGATATTTGGAGCGCTTTGAGGCCTATGCTGGGAAATGAAATATCTTCACCTAAAAACTAGACAGAAGCGTTCTCAGAAACTTCTGTGTGATGAGTGCATTCAACTCCAGACTTGAACGTTCCTTTTGATAGAACAGTTTTGAAACACTCTTTCTGCAGAATCTGCAAGTGTTTATTTCGAGCGCTCTGAGGCCTATGCTGGAAAAGGAAATGTCTTCAAATAACAACTACACAGAAGCATTCTCAGAAACTTCTTTGTGATGAGTGCATTCAACTCACAGACTTGAACCTTCCTTTTCAAAGAGCGGTTTTGAAACTCTCTTTTTGTAGAATCTGCAAGTGGATATTTGGAGCGCTTTGAGGCCTATGCTGGGAAATGAAATATCTTCACCTAAAAACTAGACAGAAGCATTCTCAGAAACTTCTTTGTGACGAGTGCATTCAACTCACAGACTTGAACGTTTCTTTTGCAAGAGCAGTTTTGGAACACTCTTTTTGTAGAATCTGCTAGTGTATATTTGGAGCGCTGTGAGGCCTATGCTGGGAAATGAAATGTCTCCACTTAAAAACTAGACAGAAGCATTCTCAGAAACTTCTGTGTGATGAGTGCATTCAACTCACAGACTTGAACGTTCCTTTTGATAGAACAGTTTTGAAACACTCTTTCTGCAGAATCTGCAAGTGTTCATTTCGAGCGATTTGAGGCCTATGTTGGAAAAGGAAATGTCTTCAAATAACAACTACACAGAAGTATTCTCAGAAACTTCTTTGTGATGAGTGCATTCAACTCACAGACTTGAACCTTCCTTTTGAAAGAGCAGTTTTGAAACACACTTTTTGTAGAATCTGCAAGTAGGTATTTGGAGCGCTTTCAGGCCTATGCTGGGAAATGAAATATCTTCACCTAAAAACTAGACAGAAGCATTCTCAGAAACTTCTCTGTGATGAGTGCATTCAACTCACATACTTGAACATTCCTTTTGATAGAGCAGTTTGGAAACACTCCTTTTGTAATATCTGCAAGTGTTTATTTGGAGCGCTCTGAGGCCTAAGCTGGAAAAGGAAATATCTTCAAATAAAAACTAGACAGAAGCATTCTCAGAAACTTCTTTGTGTTGAGTGCATTCTACTCGCAGAGTTGAACCTTCTTTTTGGTAGAAGAGTTTTCAAACTCTCTTTTTGTAGAATCTGCAAGGGCATATTTGGAGCTGCTGGAGGCCAATGCTGGGAAAGGGAACATCCTCAGACAGAGACTAGACAGAAGCATTCCCAGAAACTTGTTTGTGACGAGTGCATTCAACTCACAGACTTGAACGTTTCTTTTGAAAGAGCAGTTTTGGAACACTCTTTTTGTAGAATCTGTTAGCGTATATTTGGAGCGCTGTGAAGCCTATGCTGGGAAATGTAATGTCTCCACTTAAAAACTAGACAGAAGCATTCTCAGAAACTTCTCTGTGATGAGTGCATTCAACTCACATACTTGAAAATTCCTTTTGATAGAGCAGTTTGGAAACACTCCTTTTGTAACATCTGCAAGTGTTTATTTGGAGCGCTCTGAGGCCTAAGCTGGAAAAGGAAATATCTTCAAATAAAAACTAGACAGAAGCATTCTCAGAAACTTCTTTGTGATGAGTGCATTCTACTCGCAGAGTTGAACCTTCTTTTTGGTAGAAGAGTTTTCAAACTCTCTTTTTGTAGAATCTGCAAGTGCATATTTGGAGCTGCTGGAGGCCAATGCTGGGAAAGGGAACATCCTCAGACAGAGACTAGACAGAAGCATTCCCAGTAACTTGTTTGTGACGAGTGCATTCAACTCACAGACTTGAACGTTTCTTTTGAAAGAGCAGTTTTGGAACACTCTTTTTGTAGAATCTGCTAGCGTATATTTGGAGCGCTGTGAAGCCTATGCTGGGAAATGAAATGTCTCCACTTAAAAACTAGACAGAAGCATTCTCAGAAACTTCTTTGTGATGAGTGCATTCAACTCACAGACTTGAACCTTCCTTTTCAAAGAGCGGTTTTGAAACTCTCTTTTTGTAGAATCTGCAAGTGGATATTTGGAGCGCTTTGAGGCCTATGCTGGGAAATGAAATATCTTCACCTAAAAACTAGACAGAAGCATTCTCAGAAACTTCTGTGTGATGAGTGCATTCAACTCCAGACTTGAACGTTCCTTTTGATAGAACAGTTTTGAAACACTCTTTCTGCAGAATCTGCAAGTGTTTATTTCGAGCGCTCTGAGGCCTATGCTGGAAAAGGAAATGTCTTCAAATAACAACTACACAGAAGCATTCTCAGAAACTTCTTTGTGATGAGTGCATTCAACTCACAGACTTGAACCTTCCTTTTCAAAGAGCGGTTTTGAAACTCTCTTTTTGTAGAATCTGCAAGTGGATATTTGGAGCGCTTTGAGGCCTATGCTGGGAAATGAAATATCTTCACCTAAAAACTAGACAGAAGCATTCTCAGAAACTTCTTTGTGACGAGTGCATTCAACTCACAGACTTGAACGTTTCTTTTGCAAGAGCAGTTTTGGAACACTCTTTTTGTAGAATCTGCTAGTGTATATTTGGAGCGCTGTGAGGCCTATGCTGGGAAATGAAATGTCTCCACTTAAAAACTAGACAGAAGCATTCTCAGAAACTTCTGTGTGATGAGTGCATTCAACTCACAGACTTGAACGTTCCTTTTGATAGAACAGTTTTGAAACACTCTTTCAGCAGAATCTGCAAGTGTTCATTTCGAGCGATTTGAGGCCTATGTTGGAAAAGGAAATGTCTTCAAATAACAACTACACAGAAGTATTCTCAGAAGCTTCTTTGTGATGAGTGCATTCAACTCACAGACTTGAACCTTCCTTTTGAAAGAGCAGTTTTGAAACACACTTTTTGTAGAATCTGCAAGTGGATATTTGGAGCGCTTTGAGGTCTATGCTGGGAAATGAAATATCTTCACCTAAAAACTAGACAGAAGCATTCTCAGAAACTTCTGTGTGATGAGTGCATTCAACTCACAGACTTGAACGTTCCTTTTGATAGAACAGTTTTGAAACACTCTTTCTGCAGAATCTGCAAGTGTTTATTTCGAGCGCTTTGAGGCCTAGGCTGGAAAAGGAAGTGTCTTCAAATAACAACTACACAGAAGCATTCTCAGAAACTTCTTTGTGATGAGTGCATTCAACTCACAGACTTGAACCTTCCTTTTGATAGAACAGTTTTGAAACACACTTTTTGTAGAATCTGCAAGTAGGTATTTGGAGCGCTTTCAGGCCTATGCTGGGAAATGAAATATCTTCACCTAAAAACTAGACAGAAGCATTCTCAGAAACTTCTGTGTGATGAGTGCATTCAACTCACATACTTGAACATTCCTTTTGATAGAGCAGTTTGGAAACACTCCTTTTGTAATATCTGCAAGTGTTTATTTGGAGCGCTCTGAGGCCTAAGCTGGAAAAGGAAATATCTTCAAATAAAAACTAGACAGAAGCATTCTCAGAAACTTCTTTGTGATGAGTGCATTCTACTCGCAGAGTTGAACCTTCTTTTTGGTAGAAGAGTTTTCAAACTCTCTTTTTGTAGAATCTGCAAGTGCATATTTGGAGCTGTTGGAGGCCAATGCTGGGAAAGGGAACATCCTCAGACAGAGACTAGACAGAAGCATTCCCAGAAACTTGTTTGTGACGAGTGCATTCAACTCACAGACTTGAACGTTTCTTTTGAAAGAGCAGTTTTGGAACACTCTTTTTGTAGAATCTGCTAGCGTATATTTGGAGCGCAGTGAAGCCTATGCTGGGAAATGTAATGTCTCCACTTAAAAACTAGACAGAAGCATTCTCAGAAACTTCTGTGTGATGAGTGCATTCAACTCACAGACTTGAACGTTCCTTTTGATAGAACAGTTTTCAAACACTCTTTCTGCAGAATCTGCAAGTGTTCATTTCAAGCGATTTGAGGCCTATGCTGGAAAAGGAAATGCCTTCAAATAACAACTACACAGAAGCATTCTCAGAAACTTCTTTGTGATGAGTGCATTCAACTCACAGACTTGAACCTTCCTTTTGAAAGAGCAGTTTTGAAACATACTTTTTGTAGAATCTGCAAGTGGATATTTGGAGCACTTTGAGGCCTATGCTGGGAAATGAAATATCTTCACCTAAAAACTAGACAGAAGCATTCTCAGAAACTTCTTTGTGACGAGTGCATTCAACTCACAGACTTGAACGTTTCTTTTGAAAGAGCAGTTTTGGAACACTCTTTTTGTAGAATCTGCTAGCGTATATTTGGAGCGCTGTGAAGCCTATGCTGGGAAATGAAATGTCTCCACTTAAAAACTAGACAGAAGCATTCTCAGAAACTTCTTTGTGATGAGTGCATTCAACTCACAGACTTGAACCTTCCTTTTCAAAGAGCGGTTTTGAAACTCTCTTTTTGTAGAATCTGCAAGTGGATATTTGGAGCGCTTTGAGGCCTATGCTGGGAAATGAAATATCTTCACCTAAAAACTAGACAGAAGCATTCTCAGAAACTTCTGTGTGATGAGTGCATTCAACTCCAGACTTGAACGTTCCTTTTGATAGAACAGTTTTGAAACACTCTTTCTGCAGAATCTGCAAGTGTTTATTTCGAGCGCTCTGAGGCCTATGCTGGAAAAGGAAATGTCTTCAAATAACAACTACACAGAAGCATTCTCAGAAACTTCTTTGTGATGAGTGCATTCAACTCACAGACTTGAACCTTCCTTTTCAAAGAGCGGTTTTGAAACTCTCTTTTTGTAGAATCTGCAAGTGGATATTTGGAGCGCTTTGAGGCCTATGCTGGGAAATGAAATATCTTCACCTAAAAACTAGACAGAAGCATTCTCAGAAACTTCTTTGTGACGAGTGCATTCAACTCACAGACTTGAACGTTTCTTTTGCAAGAGCAGTTTTGGAACACTCTTTTTGTAGAATCTGCTAGTGTATATTTGGAGCGCTGTGAGGCCTATGCTGGGAAATGAAATGTCTCCACTTAAAAACTAGACAGAAGCATTCTCAGAAACTTCTGTGTGATGAGTGCATTCAACTCACAGACTTGAACGTTCCTTTTGATAGAACAGTTTTGAAACACTCTTTCAGCAGAATCTGCAAGTGTTCATTTCGAGCGATTTGAGGCCTATGTTGGAAAAGGAAATGTCTTCAAATAACAACTACACAGAAGTATTCTCAGAAACTTCTTTGTGATGAGTGCATTCAACTCACAGACTTGAACCTTCCTTTTGAAAGAGCAGTTTTGAAACACACTTTTTGTAGAATCTGCAAGTGGATATTTGGAGCGCTTTGAGGTCTATGCTGGGAAATGAAATATCTTCACCTAAAAACTAGACAGAAGCATTCTCAGAAACTTCTGTGTGATGAGTGCATTCAACTCACAGACTTGAACGTTCCTTTTGATAGAACAGTTTTGAAACACTCTTTCTGCAGAATCTGCAAGTGTTTATTTCGAGCGCTTTGAGGCCTAGGCTGGAAAAGGAAGTGTCTTCAAATAACAACTACACAGAAGCATTCTCAGAAACTTCTTTGTGATGAGTGCATTCAACTCACAGACTTGAACCTTCCTTTTGATAGAACAGTTTTGAAACACACTTTTTGTAGAATCTGCAAGTAGGTATTTGGAGCGCTTTCAGGCCTATGCTGGGAAATGAAATATCTTCACCTAAAAACTAGACAGAAGCATTCTCAGAAACTTCTCTGTGATGAGTGCATTCAACTCACATACTTGAACATTCCTTTTGATAGAGCAGTTTGGAAACACTCCTTTTGTAATATCTGCAAGTGTTTATTTGGAGCGCTCTGAGGCCTAAGCTGGAAAAGCTAATATCTTCAAATAAAAACTAGACAGAAGCATTCTCAGAAACTTCTTTGTGATGAGTGCATTCTACTCGCAGAGTTGAACCTTCTTTTTGGTAGGAGAGTTTTCAAACTCTCTTTTTGTAGAATCTGCAAGTGCATATTTGGAGCTGCTGGAGGCCAATGCTGGGAAAGGGAACATCCTCAGACAGAGACTAGACAGAAGCATTCCCAGAAACTTGTTTGTGACGAGTGCATTCAACTCACAGACTTGAACGTTTCTTTTGAAAGAGCAGTTTTGGAACACTCTTTTTGTAGAATCTGTTAGCGTATATTTGGAGCGCTGTGAAGCCTATGCTGGGAAATGTAATGTCTCCACTTAAAAACTAGACAGAAGCATTCTCAGAAACTTCTCTGTGATGAGTGCATTCAACTCACATACTTGAAAATTCCTTTTGATAGAGCAGTTTGGAAACACTCCTTTTGTAACATCTGCAAGTGTTTATTTGGAGCGCTCTGAGGCCTAAGCTGGAAAAGGAAATATCTTCAAATAAAAACTAGACAGAAGCATTCTCAGAAACTTCTTTGTGATGAGTGCATTCTACTCGCAGAGTTGAACCTTCTTTTTGGTAGAAGAGTTTTCAAACTCTCTTTTTGTAGAATCTGCAAGTGCATATTTGGAGCTGCTGGAGGCCAATGCTGGGAAAGGGAACATCCTCAGACAGAGACTAGACAGAAGCATTCCCAGTAACTTGTTTGTGACGAGTGCATTCAACTCACAGACTTGAACGTTTCTTTTGAAAGAGCAGTTTTGGAACACTCTTTTTGTAGAATCTGCTAGCGTATATTTGGAGCGCTGTGAAGCCTATGCTGGGAAATGAAATGTCTCCACTTAAAAACTAGACAGAAGCATTCTCAGAAACTTCTTTGTGATGAGTGCATTCAACTCACAGACTTGAACCTTCCTTTTCAAAGAGCGGTTTTGAAACTCTCTTTTTGTAGAATCTGCAAGTGGATATTTGGAGCGCTTTGAGGCCTATGCTGGGAAATGAAATATCTTCACCTAAAAACTAGACAGAAGCATTCTCAGAAACTTCTGTGTGATGAGTGCATTCAACTCCAGACTTGAACGTTCCTTTTGATAGAACAGTTTTGAAACACTCTTTCTGCAGAATCTGCAAGTGTTTATTTCGAGCGCTCTGAGGCCTATGCTGGAAAAGGAAATGTCTTCAAATAACAACTACACAGAAGCATTCTCAGAAACTTCTTTGTGATGAGTGCATTCAACTCACAGACTTGAACCTTCCTTTTCAAAGAGCGGTTTTGAAACTCTCTTTTTGTAGAATCTGCAAGTGGATATTTGGAGCGCTTTGAGGCCTATGCTGGGAAATGAAATATCTTCACCTAAAAACTAGACAGAAGCATTCTCAGAAACTTCTTTGTGACGAGTGCATTCAACTCACAGACTTGAACGTTTCTTTTGCAAGAGCAGTTTTGGAACACTCTTTTTGTAGAATCTGCTAGTGTATATTTGGAGCGCTGTGAGGCCTATGCTGGGAAATGAAATGTCTCCACTTAAAAACTAGACAGAAGCATTCTCAGAAACTTCTGTGTGATGAGTGCATTCAACTCACAGACTTGAACGTTCCTTTTGATAGAACAGTTTTGAAACACTCTTTCAGCAGAATCTGCAAGTGTTCATTTCGAGCGATTTGAGGCCTATGTTGGAAAAGGAAATGTCTTCAAATAACAACTACACAGAAGTATTCTCAGAAGCTTCTTTGTGATGAGTGCATTCAACTCACAGACTTGAACCTTCCTTTTGAAAGAGCAGTTTTGAAACACACTTTTTGTAGAATCTGCAAGTGGATATTTGGAGCGCTTTGAGGTCTATGCTGGGAAATGAAATATCTTCACCTAAAAACTAGACAGAAGCATTCTCAGAAACTTCTGTGTGATGAGTGCATTCAACTCACAGACTTGAACGTTCCTTTTGATAGAACAGTTTTGAAACACTCTTTCTGCAGAATCTGCAAGTGTTTATTTCGAGCGCTTTGAGGCCTAGGCTGGAAAAGGAAGTGTCTTCAAATAACAACTACACAGAAGCATTCTCAGAAACTTCTTTGTGATGAGTGCATTCAACTCACAGACTTGAACCTTCCTTTTGATAGAACAGTTTTGAAACACACTTTTTGTAGAATCTGCAAGTAGGTATTTGGAGCGCTTTCAGGCCTATGCTGGGAAATGAAATATCTTCACCTAAAAACTAGACAGAAGCATTCTCAGAAACTTCTGTGTGATGAGTGCATTCAACTCACATACTTGAACATTCCTTTTGATAGAGCAGTTTGGAAACACTCCTTTTGTAATATCTGCAAGTGTTTATTTGGAGCGCTCTGAGGCCTAAGCTGGAAAAGGAAATATCTTCAAATAAAAACTAGACAGAAGCATTCTCAGAAACTTCTTTGTGATGAGTGCATTCTACTCGCAGAGTTGAACCTTCTTTTTGGTAGAAGAGTTTTCAAACTCTCTTTTTGTAGAATCTGCAAGTGCATATTTGGAGCTGTTGGAGGCCAATGCTGGGAAAGGGAACATCCTCAGACAGAGACTAGACAGAAGCATTCCCAGAAACTTGTTTGTGACGAGTGCATTCAACTCACAGACTTGAACGTTTCTTTTGAAAGAGCAGTTTTGGAACACTCTTTTTGTAGAATCTGCTAGCGTATATTTGGAGCGCAGTGAAGCCTATGCTGGGAAATGTAATGTCTCCACTTAAAAACTAGACAGAAGCATTCTCAGAAACTTCTGTGTGATGAGTGCATTCAACTCACAGACTTGAACGTTCCTTTTGATAGAACAGTTTTCAAACACTCTTTCTGCAGAATCTGCAAGTGTTCATTTCAAGCGATTTGAGGCCTATGCTGGAAAAGGAAATGCCTTCAAATAACAACTACACAGAAGCATTCTCAGAAACTTCTTTGTGATGAGTGCATTCAACTCACAGACTTGAACCTTCCTTTTGAAAGAGCAGTTTTGAAACATACTTTTTGTAGAATCTGCAAGTGGATATTTGGAGCACTTTGAGGCCTATGCTGGGAAATGAAATATCTTCACCTAAAAACTAGACAGAAGCATTCTCAGAAACTTCTTTGTGACGAGTGCATTCAACTCACAGACTTGAACGTTTCTTTTGAAAGAGCAGTTTTGGAACACTCTTTTTGTAGAATCTGCTAGCGTATATTTGGAGCGCTGTGAAGCCTATGCTGGGAAATGAAATGTCTCCACTTAAAAACTAGACAGAAGCATTCTCAGAAACTTCTTTGTGATGAGTGCATTCAACTCACAGACTTGAACCTTCCTTTTCAAAGAGCGGTTTTGAAACTCTCTTTTTGTAGAATCTGCAAGTGGATATTTGGAGCGCTTTGAGGCCTATGCTGGGAAATGAAATATCTTCACCTAAAAACTAGACAGAAGCATTCTCAGAAACTTCTGTGTGATGAGTGCATTCAACTCCAGACTTGAACGTTCCTTTTGATAGAACAGTTTTGAAACACTCTTTCTGCAGAATCTGCAAGTGTTTATTTCGAGCGCTCTGAGGCCTATGCTGGAAAAGGAAATGTCTTCAAATAACAACTACACAGAAGCATTCTCAGAAACTTCTTTGTGATGAGTGCATTCAACTCACAGACTTGAACCTTCCTTTTCAAAGAGCGGTTTTGAAACTCTCTTTTTGTAGAATCTGCAAGTGGATATTTGGAGCGCTTTGAGGCCTATGCTGGGAAATGAAATATCTTCACCTAAAAACTAGACAGAAGCATTCTCAGAAACTTCTTTGTGACGAGTGCATTCAACTCACAGACTTGAACGTTTCTTTTGCAAGAGCAGTTTTGGAACACTCTTTTTGTAGAATCTGCTAGTGTATATTTGGAGCGCTGTGAGGCCTATGCTGGGAAATGAAATGTCTCCACTTAAAAACTAGACAGAAGCATTCTCAGAAACTTCTGTGTGATGAGTGCATTCAACTCACAGACTTGAACGTTCCTTTTGATAGAACAGTTTTGAAACACTCTTTCAGCAGAATCTGCAAGTGTTCATTTCGAGCGATTTGAGGCCTATGTTGGAAAAGGAAATGTCTTCAAATAACAACTACACAGAAGTATTCTCAGAAACTTCTTTGTGATGAGTGCATTCAACTCACAGACTTGAACCTTCCTTTTGAAAGAGCAGTTTTGAAACACACTTTTTGTAGAATCTGCAAGTGGATATTTGGAGCGCTTTGAGGTCTATGCTGGGAAATGAAATATCTTCACCTAAAAACTAGACAGAAGCATTCTCAGAAACTTCTGTGTGATGAGTGCATTCAACTCACAGACTTGAACGTTCCTTTTGATAGAACAGTTTTGAAACACTCTTTCTGCAGAATCTGCAAGTGTTTATTTCGAGCGCTTTGAGGCCTAGGCTGGAAAAGGAAGTGTCTTCAAATAACAACTACACAGAAGCATTCTCAGAAACTTCTTTGTGATGAGTGCATTCAACTCACAGACTTGAACCTTCCTTCTGATAGAACAGTTTTGAAACACACTTTTTGTAGAATCTGCAAGTAGGTATTTGGAGCGCTTTCAGGCCTATGCTGGGAAATGAAATATCTTCACCTAAAAACTAGACAGAAGCATTCTCAGAAACTTCTCTGTGATGAGTGCATTCAACTCACATACTTGAACATTCCTTTTGATAGAGCAGTTTGGAAACACTCCTTTTGTAATATCTGCAAGTGTTTATTTGGAGCGCTCTGAGGCCTAAGCTGGAAAAGGAAATATCTTCAAATAAAAACTAGACAGAAGCATTCTCAGAAACTTCTTTGTGATGAGTGCATTCTACTCGCAGAGTTGAACCTTCTTTTTGGTAGAAGAGTTTTCAAACTCTCTTTTTGTAGAATCTGCAAGTGCATATTTGGAGCTGTTGGAGGCCAATGCTGGGAAAGGGAACATCCTCAGACAGAGACTAGACAGAAGCATTCCCAGAAACTTGTTTGTGACGAGTGCATTCAACTCACAGACTTGAACGTTTCTTTTGAAAGAGCAGTTTTGGAACACTCTTTTTGTAGAATCTGCTAGCGTATATTTGGAGCGCAGTGAAGCCTATGCTGGGAAATGTAATGTCTCCACTTAAAAACTAGACAGAAGCATTCTCAGAAACTTCTGTGTGATGAGTGCATTCAACTCACAGACTTGAACGTTCCTTTTGATAGAACAGTTTTCAAACACTCTTTCTGCAGAATCTGCAAGTGTTCATTTCAAGCGATTTGAGGCCTATGCTGGAAAAGGAAATGCCTTCAAATAACAACTACACAGAAGCATTCTCAGAAACTTCTTTGTGATGAGTGCATTCAACTCACAGACTTGAACCTTCCTTTTGAAAGAGCAGTTTTGAAACATACTTTTTGTAGAATCTGCAAGTGGATATTTGGAGCACTTTGAGGCCTATGCTGGGAAATGAAATATCTTCACCTAAAAACTAGACAGAAGCATTCTCAGAAACTTCTTTGTGACGAGTGCATTCAACTCACAGACTTGAACGTTTCTTTTGCAAGAGCAGTTTTGGAACACTCTTTTTGTAGAATCTGCTAGTGTATATTTGGAGCGCTGTGAGGCCTATGCTGGGAAATGAAATGCCTCCACTTAAAAACTAGACAGAAGCATTCTCAGAAACTTCTGTGTGATGAGTGCATTCAACTCACAGACTTGAACGTTCCTTTTGATAGAACAGTTTTCAAACACTCTTTCTGCAGAATCTGCAAGTGTTCATTTCGAGCGATTTGAGGCCTATGCTGGAAAAGGAAATGCCTTCAAATAACAACTACACAGAAGTATTCTCAGAAACTTCTTTGTGATGAGTGCATTCAACTCACAGACTTGAACCTTCCTTTTGAAAGAGCAGTTTTGAAACACACTTTTTGTAGAATCTGCAAGTAGGTATTTGGAGCGCTTTCAGGCCTATGCTGGGAAATGAAATATCTTCACCTAAAAACTAGACAGAAGCATTCTCAGAAACTTCTCTGTGATGAGTGCATTCAACTCACATACTTGAACATTCCTTTTGATAGAGCAGTTTGGAAACACTCCTTTTGTAATATCTGCAAGTGTTTATTTGGAGCGCTCTGAGGCCTAAGCTGGAAAAGGAAATATCTTCAAATAAAAACTAGACAGAAGCATTCTCAGAAACTTCTTTGTGATGAGTGCATTCTACTCGCAGAGTTGAACCTTCTTTTTGGTAGAAGAGTTTTCAAACTCGCTTTTTGTAGAATCTGCAAGTGCATATTTGGAGCTGCTGGAGGCCAATGCTGGGAAAGGGAACATCCTCAGACAGAGACTAGACAGAAGCATTCCCAGAAACTTGTTTGTGACGAGTGCATTCAACTCACAGACTTGAACGTTTCTTTTGAAAGAGCAGTTTTGGAACACTCTTTTTGTAGAATCTGCTAGCGTATATTTGGAGCGCTGTGAAGCCTATGCTGGGAAATGTAATGTCTCCACTCAAAAACTAGACAGAAGCATTCTCAGAAACTTCTCTGTGATGAGTGCATTCAACTCACATACTTGAACATTCCTTTTGATAGAGCAGTTTGGAAACACTCCTTTTGTAATATCTGCAAGTGTTTATTTGGAGCGCTCTGAG
Organism: Pongo pygmaeus; assembly: GCF_028885625.2. Lineage (NCBI taxonomy): Eukaryota > Metazoa > Chordata > Mammalia > Primates > Hominidae > Pongo > Pongo pygmaeus. Next base: position 59,983,190 of record NC_072378.2, on the reverse strand, counting down.
GCCTAAGCTGGAAAAGGAAATATCTTCAAATAAAAACTAGACAGAAGCATTCTCAGAAACTTCTTTGTGATGAGTGCATTCTACTCGCAGAGTTGAACCTTCTTTTTGGTAGAAGAGTTTTCAAACTCTCTTTTTGTAGAATCTGCAAGTGCATATTTGGAGCTGCTGGAGGCCAATGCTGGGAAAGGGAACATCCTCAGACAGAGACTAGACAGAAGCATTCCCAGAAACTTGTTTGTGACGAGTGCATTCAACTCACAGACTTGAACGTTTCTTTTGAAAGAGCAGTTTTGGAACACTCTTTTTGTAGAATCTGCTAGCGTATATTTGGAGCGCTGTGAAGCCTATGCTGGGAAATGAAATGTCTCCACTTAAAAACTAGACAGAAGCATTCTCAGAAACTTCTTTGTGATGAGTGCATTCAACTCACAGACTTGAACCTTCCTTTTCAAAGAGCGGTTTTGAAACTCTCTTTTTGTAGAATCTGCAAGTGGATATTTGGAGCGCTTTGAGGCCAATGCTGGGAAATGAAATATCTTCACCTAAAAACTAGACAGAAGCATTCTCAGAAACTTCTGTGTGATGAGTACATTCAACTCCAGACTTGAACGTTCCTTTTGATAGAACAGTTTTGAAACACTCTTTCTGCAGAATCTGCAAGTGTTTATTTCGAGCGCTCTGAGGCCTATGCTGGAAAAGGAAATGTCTTCAAATAACAACTACACAGAAGCATTCTCAGAAACTTCTTTGTGATGAGTGCATTCAACTCACAGACTTGAACCTTCCTTTTCAAAGAGCGGTTTTGAAACTCTCTTTTTGTAGAATCTGCAAGTGGATATTTGGAGCGCTTTGAGGCCTATGCTGGGAAATGAAATATCTTCACCTAAAAACTAGACAGAAGCATTCTCAGAAACTTCTTTGTGACGAGTGCATTCAACTCACAGACTTGAACGTTTCTTTTGCAAGAGCAGTTTTGGAACACTCTTTTTGTAGAATCTGCTAGTGTATATTTGGAGCGCTGTGAGGCCTATGCTGGGAAATGAAATGTCTCCACTTAAAAACTAGACAGAAGCATTCTCAGAAACTTCTGTGTGATGAGTGCATTCAACTCACAGACTTGAACGTTCCTTTTGATAGAACAGTTTTGAAACACTCTTTCAGCAGAATCTGCAAGTGTTCATTTCGAGCGATTTGAGGCCTATGTTGGAAAAGGAAATGTCTTCAAATAACAACTACACAGAAGTATTCTCAGAAACTTCTTTGTGATGAGTGCATTCAACTCACAGACTTGAACTTTCCTTTGGAAAGAGCAGTTCTGAAACACACTTTTTGTAGAATCTGCAAGTGGATATTTGGAGCGCTTTGAGGTCTATGCTGGGAAATGAAATATCTTCACCTAAAAACTAGACAGAAGCATTCTCAGAAACTTCTGTGTGATGAGTGCATTCAACTCACAGACTTCAACGTTCCTTTTGATAGAACAGTTTTGAAACACTCTTTCTGCAGAATCTGCAAGTGTTTATTTCGAGCGCTTTGAGGCCTATGCTGGAAAAGGAAGTGTCTTCAAATAACAACTACACAGAAGCATTCTCAGAAACTTCTTTGTGATGAGTGCATTCAACTCACAGACTTGAACCTTCCTTTTGATAGAACAGTTTTGAAACACACTTTTTGTAGAATCTGCAAGTAGGTATTTGGAGCGCTTTCAGGCCTATGCTGGGAAATGAAATATCTTCACCTAAAAACTAGACAGAAGCATTCTCAGAAACTTCTCTGTGATGAGTGCATTCAACTCACATACTTGAACATTCCTTTTGATAGAGCAGTTTGGAAACACTCCTTTTGTAATATCTGCAAGTGTTTATTTGGAGCGCTCTGAGGCCTAAGCTGGAAAAGGAAATATCTTCAAATAAAAACTAGACAGAAGCATTCTCAGAAACTTCTTTGTGATGAGTGCATTCTACTCGCAGAGTTGAACCTTCTTTTTGGTAGAAGAGTTTTCAAACTCTCTTTTTGTAGAATCTGCAAGTGCATATTTGGAGCTGCTGGAGGCCAATGCTGGGAAAGGGAACATCCTCAGACAGAGACTAGACAGAAGCATTCCCAGAAACTTGTTTGTGACGAGTGCATTCAACTCACAGACTTGAACGTTTCTTTTGCAAGAGCAGTTTTGGAACACTCTTTTTGTAGAATCTGCTAGCGTATATTTGGAGCGCTGTGAAGCCTATGCTGGGAAATGAAAGGTCTCCACTTAAAAACTAGACAGAAGCATTCTCAGAAACTTCTTTGTGATGAGTGCATTCAACTCACAGACTTGAACCTTCCTTTTCAAAGAGCGGTTTTGAAACTCTCTTTTTGTAGAATCTGCAAGTGGATATTTGGAGCGCTTTGAGGCCTATGCTGGGAAATGAAATATCTTCACCTGAAAACTAGACAGAAGCATTCTCAGAAACTTCTGTGTGATGAGTGCATTCAACTCCAGACTTGAACGTTCCTTTTGATAGAACAGTTTTGAAACACTCTTTCTGCAGAATCTGCAAGTGTTTATTTCGAGCGCTCTGAGGCCTATGCTGGAAAAGGAAATGTCTTCAAATAACAACTACACAGAAGCATTCTCAGAAACTTCTTTGTGATGAGTGCATTCAACTCACAGACTTGAACCTTCCTTTTCAAAGAGCGGTTTTGAAACTCTCTTTTTGTAGAATCTGCAAGTGGATATTTGGAGCGCTTTGAGGCCTATGCTGGGAAATGAAATATCTTCACCTAAAAACTAGACAGAAGCATTCTCAGAAACTTCTTTGTGACGAGTGCATTCAACTCACAGACTTGATCGTTTCTTTTGCAAGAGCAGTTTTGGAACACTCTTTTTGTAGAATCTGCTAGTGTATATTTGGAGCGCTGTGAGGCCTAAGCTGGGAAATGAAATGTCTCCACTTAAAAACTAGACAGAAGCATTCTCAGAAACTTCTGTGTGATGAGTGCATTCAACTCACAGACTTGAACGTTCCTTTTGATAGAACTGTTTTGAAACACTCTTTCAGCAGAATCTGCAAGTGTTCATTTCGAGCGATTTGAGGCCTATGTTGGAAAAGGAAATGTCTTCAAATAACAACTACACAGAAGTATTCTCAGAAACTTCTTTGTGATGAGTGCATTCAACTCACAGACTTGAACCTTCCTTTTGAAAGAGCAGTTTTGAAACACACTTTTTGTAGAATCTGCAAGTGGATATTTGGAGCGCTTTGAGGTCTATGCTGGGAAATGAAATATCTTCACCTAAAAACTAGACAGAAGCATTCTCAGAAACTTCTGTGTGATGAGTGCATTCAACTCACAGACTTGAACGTTCCTTTTGATAGAACAGTTTTGAAACACTCTTTCTGCAGAATCTGCAAGTGTTTATTTCGAGCGCTTTGAGGCCTATGCTGGAAAAGGAAGTGTCTTCAAATAACAACTACACAGAAGCATTCTCAGAAACTTCTTTGTGATGAGTGCATTCAACTCACAGACTTGAACCTTCCTTTTGATAGAACAGTTTTGAAACACACTTTTTGTAGAATCTGCAAGTAGGTATTTGGAGCGCTTTCAGGCCTATGCTGGGAAATGAAATATCTTCACCTAAAAACTAGACAGAAGCATTCTCAGAAACTTCTCTGTGATGAGTGCATTCAACTCACATACTTGAACATTCCTTTTGATAGAGCAGTTTGGAAACACTCCTTTTGTAATATCTGCAAGTGTTTATTTGGAGCGCTCTGAGGCCTAAGCTGGAAAAGGAAATATCTTCAAATAAAAACTAGACAGAAGCATTCTCAGAAACTTCTTTGTGATGAGTGCATTCTACTCGCAGAGTTGAACCTTCTTTTTGGTAGAAGAGTTTTCAAACTCTCTTTTTGTAGAATCTGCAAGTGCATATTTGGAGCTGCTGGAGGCCAATGCTGGGAAAGGGAACATCCTCAGACAGAGACTAGACAGAAGAATACCCAGAAACTTGTTTGTGACGAGTGCATTCAACTCACAGACTTGAACGTTTCTTTTGCAAGAGCAGTTTTGGAACACTCTTTTTGTAGAATCTGCTAGCGTATATTTGGAGCGATGTGAAGCCTATGCTGGGAAATGTAATGTCTCCACTTAAAAACTAGACAGAAGCATTCTCAGAAACTTCTTTGTGATGAGTGCATTCAACTCACAGACTTGAACCTTCCTTTTCAAAGAGCGGTTTTGAAACTCTCTGTTTGTAGAATCTGCAAGTGGATATTTGGAGCGCTTTGAGGCCTATGCTGGGAAATGAAATATCTTCACCTAAAAACTAGACAGAAGCATTCTCAGAAACTTCTGTGTGATGAGTGCATTCAACTCCAGACTTGAACGTTCCTTTTGATAGAACAGTTTTGAAACACTCTTTCTGCAGAATCTGCAAGTGTTTATTTCGAGCGCTCTGAGGCCTATGCTGGAAAAGGAAATGTCTTCAAATAACAACTACAAAGAAGCATTCTCAGAAACTTCTTTGTGACGAGTGCATTCAACTCACAGACTTGAACGTTTCTTTTGCAAGAGCAGTTTTGGAACACTCTTTTTGTAGAATCTGCTAGTGTATATTTGGAGCGCTGTGAGGCCTATGCTGGGAAATGAAATGCCTCCACTTAAAAACTAGACAGAAGCATTCTCAGAAACTTCTGTGTGATGAGTGCATTCAACTCACAGACTTGAACGTTCCTTTTGATAGAACAGTTTTCAAACACTCTTTCTGCAGAATCTGCAAGTGTTCATTTCGAGCGATTTGAGGCCTATGCTGGAAAAGGAAATGCCTTCAAATAAGAACTACACAGAAGCATTCTCAGAAACTTCTTTGTGATGAGTGCATTCAACTCACAGACTTGAACCTTCCTTTTGAAAGAGCAGTTTTGAAACACACTTTTTGTAGAATCTGCAAGTAGGTATTTGGAGCGCTTTCAGGCCTATGCTGGGAAATGAAATATCTTCACCTAAAAACTAGACAGAAGCATTCTCAGAAACTTCTCTGTGATGAGTGCATTCAACTCACATACTTGAACATTCCTTTTGATAGAGCAGTTTGGAAACACTCCTTTTGTAATATCTGCAAGTGTTTATTTGGAGCGCTCTGAGGCCTAAGCTGGAAAAGGAAATATCTTCAAATAAAAACTAGACAGAAGCATTCTCAGAAACTTCTTTGTGATGAGTGCATTCTACTCGCAGAGTTGAACCTTCTTTTTGGTAGAAGAGTTTTCAAACTCTCTTTTTGTAGAATCTGCAAGTGCATATTTGGAGCTGCTGGAGGCCAATGCTGGGAAAGGGAACATCCTCAGACAGAGACTAGACAGAAGCATTCCCAGAAACTTGTTTGTGACGAGTGCATTCAACTCACAGACTTGAACGTTTCTTTTGAAAGAGCAGTTTTGGAACACTCTTTTTGTAGAATCTGCTAGCGTATATTTGGAGCGCTGTGAAGCCTATGCTGGGAAATGTAATGTCTCCACTTAAAAACTAGACAGAAGCATTCTCAGAAACTTCTCTGTGATGAGTGCATTCAACTCACATACTTGAACATTCCTTTTGATAGAGCAGTTTGGAAACACTCCTTTTGTAATATCTGCAAGTGTTTATTTGGAGCGCTCTGAGGCCTAAGCTGGAAAAGGAAATATCTTCAAATAAAAACTAGACAGAAGCATTCTCAGAAACTTCTTTGTGATGAGTGCATTCAACTCACAGACTTGAACCTTCCTTTTCAAAGAGCGGTTTTGAAACTCTCTTTTTGTAGAATCTGCAAGTGGATATTTGGAGCGCTTTGAGGCCTATGCTGGGAAATGAAATATCTTCACCTAAAAACTAGACAGAAGCATTCTCAGAAACTTCTTTGTGACGAGTGCATTCAACTCACAGACTTGAACGTTTCTTTTGCAAGAGCAGTTTTGGAACACTCTTTTTGTAGAATCTGCTAGTGTATATTTGGAGCGCTGTGAGGCCTATGCTGGGAAATGAAATGTCTCCACTTAAAAACTAGACAGAAGCATTCTCAGAAACTTCTGTGTGATGAGTGCATTCAACTCACAGACTTGAACGTTCCTTTTGATAGAACAGTTTTGAAACACTCTTTCAGCAGAATCTGCAAGTGTTCATTTCGAGCGATTTGAGGCCTATGTTGGAAAAGGAAATGTCTTCAAATAACAACTACACAGAAGTATTCTCAGAAACTTCTTTGTGATGAGTGCATTCAACTCACAGACTTGAACCTTCCTTTTGAAAGAGCAGTTTTGAAACACACTTTTTGTAGAATCTGCAAGTGGATATTTGGAGCGCTTTGAGGTCTATGCTGGGAAATGAAATATCTTCACCTAAAAACTAGACAGAAGCATTCTCAGAAACTTCTGTGTGATGAGTGCATTCAACTCACAGACTTGAACGTTCCTTTTGATAGAACAGTTTTGAAACACTCTTTCTGCAGAATCTGCAAGTGTTTATTTCGAGCGCTTTGAGGCCTATGCTGGAAAAGGAAGTGTCTTCAAATAACAACTACACAGAAGCATTCTCAGAAACTTCTTTGTGATGAGTGCATTCAACTCACAGACTTGAACCTTCCTTTTGATAGAACAGTTTTGAAACACACTTTTTGTAGAATCTGCAAGTAGGTATTTGGAGCGCTATCAGGCCTATGCTGGGAAATGAAATATCTTCACCTAAAAACTAGACAGAAGCATTCTCAGAAACTTCTCTGTGATGAGTGCATTCAACTCACATACTTGAACATTCCTTTTGATAGAGCAGTTTGGAAACACTCCTTTTGTAATATCTGCAAGTGTTTATTTGGAGCGCTCTGAGGCCTATGCTGGAAAAGGAAATATCTTCAAATAAAAACTAGACAGAAGCATTCTCAGAAACTTCTTTGTGATGAGTGCATTCTACTCGCAGAGTTGAACCTTCTTTTTGGTAGAAGAGTTTTCAAACTCTCTTTTTGTAGAATCTGCAAGTGCATATTTGGAGCTGCTGGAGGCCAATGCTGGGAAAGGGAACATCCTCAGACAGAGACTAGACAGAAGCATTCCCAGAAACTTGTTTGTGACGAGTGCATTCAACTCACAGACTTGAAAGTTTCTTTTGCAAGAGCAGTTTTGGAACACTCTTTTTGTAGAATCTGCTAGCGTATATTTGGAGCGCTGTGAAGCCTATGCTGGGAAATGTAATGTCTCCACTTAAAAACTAGACAGAAGCATTCTCAGAAACTTCTTTGTGATGAGTGCATTCAACTCACAGACTTGAACCTTCCTTTTCAAAGAGCGGTTTTGAAACTCTCTTTTTGTAGAATCTGCAAGTGGATATTTGGAGCGCTTTGAGGCCTATGCTGGGAAATGAAATATCTTCACCTAAAAACTAGACAGAAGCGTTCTCAGAAACTTCTGTGTGATGAGTGCATTCAACTCCAGACTTGAACGTTCCTTTTGATAGAACAGTTTTGAAACACTCTTTCTGCAGAATCTGCAAGTGTTTATTTCGAGCGCTCTGAGGCCTAGGCTGGAAAAGGAAATGTCTTCAAATAACAACTACACAGAAGCATTCTCAGAAACTTCTTTGTGATGAGTGCATTCAACTCACAGACTTGAACCTTCCTTTTCAAAGAGCGGTTTTGAAACTCTCTTTTTGTAGAATCTGCAAGTGGATATTTGGAGCGCTTTGAGGCCTATGCTGGGAAATGAAATATCTTCACCTAAAAACTAGACAGAAGCATTCTCAGAAACTTCTTTGTGACGAGTGCATTCAACTCACAGACTTGAACGTTTCTTTTGCAAGAGCAGTTTTGGAACACTCTTTTTGTAGAATCTGCTAGTGTATATTTGGAGCGCTGTGAGGCCTATGCTGGGAAATGAAATGTCTCCACTTAAAAACTAGACAGAAGCATTCTCAGAAACTTCTGTGTGATGAGTGCATTCAACTCACAGACTTGAACGTTCCTTTTGATAGAACAGTTTTGAAACACTCTTTCAGCAGAATCTGCAAGTGTTCATTTCGAGCGATTTGAGGCCTATGTTGGAAAAGGAAATGTCTTCAAATAACAACTACACAGAAGTATTCTCAGAAACTTCTTTGTGATGAGTGCATTCAACTCACAGACTTGAACCTTCCTTTTGAAAGAGCAGTTTTGAAACACACTTTTTGTAGAATCTGCAAGTGGATATTTGGAGCGCTTTGAGGTCTATGCTGGGAAATGAAATATCTTCACCTAAAAACTAGACAGAAGCATTCTCAGAAACTTCTGTGTGATGAGTGCATTCAACTCACAGACTTGAACGTTCCTTTTGATAGAACAGTTTTGAAACACTCTTTCTGCAGAATCTGCAAGTGTTTATTTCGAGCGCTTTGAGGCCTATGCTGGAAAAGGAAGTGTCTTCAAATAACAACTACACAGAACCATTCTCAGAAACTTCTTTGTGATGAGTGCATTCAACTCACAGACTTGAACCTTCCTTTTGATAGAACAGTTTTGAAACACACTTTTTGTAGAATCTGCAAGTAGGTATTTGGAGCGCTTTCAGGCCTATGCTGGGAAATGAAATATCTTCACCTAAAAACTAGACAGAAGCATTCTCAGAAACTTCTCTGTGATGAGTGCATTCAACTCACATACTTGAACATTCCTTTTGATAGAGCAGTTTGGAAACACTCCTTTTGCAATATCTGCAAGTTTTTATTTGGAGCGCTCTGAGGCCAAAGCTGGAAAAGCTAATATCTTCAAATAAAAACTAGACAGAAGCATTCTCAGAAACTTCTTTGTGATGAGTGCATTCTACTCGCAGAGTTGAACCTTCTTTTTGGTAGAAGAGTTTTCAAACTCTCTTTTTGTAGAATCTGCAAGTGCATATTTGGAGCTGCTGGAGGCCAATGCTGGGAAAGGGAACATCCTCAGACAGAGACTAGACACAAGCATTCCCAGAAACTTCTTTGTGACGAGTGCATTCAACTCACAGACTTGAACGTTTCTTTTGAAAGAGCAGTTTTGGAACACTCTTTTTGTAGAATCTGCTAGCGTATATTTGGAGCGCTGTGAAGCCTATGCTGGGAAATGTAATGTCTCCACTTAAAAACTAGACAGAAGCATTCTCAGAAACTTCTCTGTGATGAGTGCATTCAACTCACATACTTGAACATTCCTTTTGATAGAGCAGTTTGGAAACACTCCTTTTGTAATATCTGCAAGTGTTTATTTGGAGCGCTCTGAGGCCTAAGCTGGAAAAGGAAATATCTTCAAATAAAAACTAGACAGAAGCATTCTCAGAAACTTCTTTGTGATGAGTGCATTCAACTCACGGACTTGAACCTTCCTTTTCAAAGAGCGGTTTTGAAACTCTCTGTTTGTAGAATCTGCAAGTGGATATTTGGAGCGCTTTGAGGCCTATGCTGGGAAATGAAATATCTTCACCTAAAAACTAGACAGAAGCATTCTCAGAAACTTCTGTGTGATGAGTGCATTCAACTCCAGACTTGAACGTTCCTTTTGATAGAACAGTTTTGAAACACTCTTTCTGCAGAATCTGCAAGTGTTTATTTCGAGCGCTCTGAGGCCTATGCTGGAAAAGGAAATGTCTTCAAATAACAACTACAAAGAAGCATTCTCAGAAACTTCTTTGTGACGAGTGCATTCAACTCACAGACTTGAACGTTTCTTTTGCAAGAGCAGTTTTGGAACACTCTTTTTGTAGAATCTGCTAGTGTATATTTGGAGCGCTGTGAGGCCTATGCTGGGAAATGAAATGCCTCCACTTAAAAACTAGACAGAAGCATTCTCAGAAACTTCTGTGTGATGAGTGCATTCAACTCACAGACTTGAACGTTCCTTTTGATAGAACAGTTTTCAAACACTCTTTCTGCAGAATCTGCAAGTGTTCATTTCGAGCGATTTGAGGCCTATGCTGGAAAAGGAAATGCCTTCAAATAAGAACTACACAGAAGCATTCTCAGAAACTTCTTTGTGATGAGTGCATTCAACTCACAGACTTGAACCTTCCTTTTGAAAGAGCAGTTTTGAAACACACTTTTTGTAGAATCTGCAAGTAGGTATTTGGAGCGCTTTCAGGCCTATGCTGGGAAATGAAATATCTTCACCTAAAAACTAGACAGAAGCATTCTCAGAAACTTCTCTGTGATGAGTGCATTCAACTCACATACTTGAACATTCCTTTTGATAGAGCAGTTTGGAAACACTCCTTTTGTAATATCTGCAAGTGTTTATTTGGAGCGCTCTGAGGCCTAAGCTGGAAAAGGAAATATCTTCAAATAAAAACTAGACAGAAGCATTCTCAGAAACTTCTTTGTGATGAGTGCATTCTACTCGCAGAGTTGAAACTTCTTTTTGGTAGAAGAGTTTTCAAACTCTCTTTTTGTAGAATCTGCAAGTGCATATTTGGAGCTGCTGGAGGCCAATGCTGGGAAAGGGAACATCCTCAGACAGAGACTAGACAGAAGCATTCCCAGAAACTTGTTTGTGACGAGTGCATTCAACTCACAGACTTGAACGTTTCTTTTGAAAGAGCAGTTTTGGAACACTCTTTTTGTAGAATCTGCTAGCGTATATTTGGAGCGCTGTGAAGCCTATGCTGGGAAATGTAATGTCTCCACTTAAAAACTAGACAGAAGCATTCTCAGAAACTTCTCTGTGATGAGTGCATTCAACTCACATACTTGAACATTCCTTTTGATAGAGCAGTTTGGAAACACTCCTTTTGTAATATCTGCAAGTGTTTATTTGGAGCGCTCTGAGGCCTAAGCTGGAAAAGGAAATATCTTCAAATAAAAACTAGACAGAAGCATTCTCAGAAACTTCTTTGTGATGAGTGCATTCAACTCACGGACTTGAACCTTCCTTTTCAAAGAGCGGTTTTGAAACTCTCTTTTTGTAGAATCTGCAAGTGGATATTTGGAGCGCTTTGAGGCCTATGCTGGGAAATGAAATATCTTCACCTAAAAACTAGACAGAAGCATTCTCAGAAACTTCTTTGTGACGAGTGCATTCAACTCACAGACTTGAACGTTTCTTTTGCAAGAGCAGTTTTGGAACACTCTTTTTGTAGAATCTGCTAGTGTATATTTGGAGCGCTGTGAGGCCTATGCTGGGAAATGAAATGTCTCCACTTAAAAACTAGACAGAAGCATTCTCAGAAACTTCTGTGTGATGAGTGCATTCAACTCACAGACTTGAACGTTCCTTTTGATAGAACAGTTTTGAAACACTCTTTCAGCAGAATCTGCAAGTGTTCATTTCGAGCGATTTGAGGCCTATGTTGGAAAAGGAAATGTCTTCAAATAACAACTACACAGAAGTATTCTCAGAAACTTCTTTGTGATGAGTGCATTCAACTCACAGACTTGAACCTTCCTTTTGAAAGAGCAGTTTTGAAACACACTTTTTGTAGAATCTGCAAGTGGATATTTGGAGCGCTTTGAGGTCTATGCTGGGAAATGAAATATCTTCACCTAAAAACTAGACAGAAGCATTCTCAGAAACTTCTGTGTGATGAGTGCATTCAACTCACAGACTTGAACGTTCCTTTTGATAGAACAGTTTTGAAACACTCTTTCTGCAGAATCTGCAAGTGTTTATTTCGAGCGCTTTGAGGCCTATGCTGGAAAAGGAAGTGTCTTCAAATAACAACTACACAGAAGCATTCTCAGAAACTTCTTTGTGATGAGTGCATTCAACTCACAGACTTGAACCTTCCTTTTGATAGAACAGTTTTGAAACACACTTTTTGTAGAATCTGCAAGTAGGTATTTGGAGCGCTTTCAGGCCTATGCTGGGAAATGAAATATCTTCACCTAAAAACTAGACAGAAGCATTCTCAGAAACTTCTCTGTGATGAGTGCATTCAACTCACATACTTGAACATTCCTTTTGATAGAGCAGTTTGGAAACACTCCTTTTGTAATATCTGCAAGTGTTTATTTGGAGCGCTCTGAGGCCTATGCTGGAAAAGGAAATATCTTCAAATAAAAACTAGACAGAAGCATTCTCAGAAACTTCTTTGTGATGAGTGCATTCTACTCGCAGAGTTGAACCTTCTTTTTGGTAGAAGAGTTTTCAAACTCTCTTTTTGTAGAATCTGCAAGTGCATATTTGGAGCTGCTGGAGGCCAATGCTGGGAAAGGGAACATCCTCAGACAGAGACTAGACAGAAGCATTCCCAGAAACTTGTTTGTGACGAGTGCATTCAACTCACAGACTTGAAAGTTTCTTTTGCAAGAGCAGTTTTGGAACACTCTTTTTGTAGAATCTGCTAGCGTATATTTGGAGCGCTGTGAAGCCTATGCTGGGAAATGTAATGTCTCCACTTAAAAACTAGACAGAAGCATTCTCAGAAACTTCTTTGTGATGAGTGCATTCAACTCACAGACTTGAACCTTCCTTTTCAAAGAGCGGTTTTGAAACTCTCTTTTTGTAGAATCTGCAAGTGGATATTTGGAGCGCTTTGAGGCCTATGCTGGGAAATGAAATATCTTCACCTAAAAACTAGACAGAAGCGTTCTCAGAAACTTCTGTGTGATGAGTGCATTCAACTCCAGACTTGAACGTTCCTTTTGATAGAACAGTTTTGAAACACTCTTTCTGCAGAATCTGCAAGTGTTTATTTCGAGCGCTCTGAGGCCTAGGCTGGAAAAGGAAATGTCTTCAAATAACAACTACACAGAAGCATTCTCAGAAACTTCTTTGTGATGAGTGCATTCAACTCACAGACTTGAACCTTCCTTTTCAAAGAGCGGTTTTGAAACTCTCTTTTTGTAGAATCTGCAAGTGGATATTTGGAGCGCTTTGAGGCCTATGCTGGGAAATGAAATATCTTCACCTAAAAACTAGACAGAAGCATTCTCAGAAACTTCTTTGTGACGAGTGCATTCAACTCACAGACTTGAACGTTTCTTTTGCAAGAGCAGTTTTGGAACACTCTTTTTGTAGAATCTGCTAGTGTATATTTGGAGCGCTGTGAGGCCTATGCTGGGAAATGAAATGTCTCCACTTAAAAACTAGACAGAAGCATTCTCAGAAACTTCTGTGTGATGAGTGCATTCAACTCACAGACTTGAACGTTCCTTTTGATAGAACAGTTTTGAAACACTCTTTCAGCAGAATCTGCAAGTGTTCATTTCGAGCGATTTGAGGCCTATGTTGGAAAAGGAAATGTCTTCAAATAACAACTACACAGAAGTATTCTCAGAAACTTCTTTGTGATGAGTGCATTCAACTCACAGACTTGAACCTTCCTTTTGAAAGAGCAGTTTTGAAACACACTTTTTGTAGAATCTGCAAGTGGATATTTGGAGCGCTTTGAGGTCTATGCTGGGAAATGAAATATCTTCACCTAAAAACTAGACAGAAGCATTCTCAGAAACTTCTGTGTGATGAGTGCATTCAACTCACAGACTTGAACGTTCCTTTTGATAGAACAGTTTTGAAACACTCTTTCTGCAGAATCTGCAAGTGTTTATTTCGAGCGCTTTGAGGCCTATGCTGGAAAAGGAAGTGTCTTCAAATAACAACTACACAGAACCATTCTCAGAAACTTCTTTGTGATGAGTGCATTCAACTCACAGACTTGAACCTTCCTTTTGATAGAACAGTTTTGAAACACACTTTTTGTAGAATCTGCAAGTAGGTATTTGGAGCGCTTTCAGGCCTATGCTGGGAAATGAAATATCTTCACCTAAAAACTAGACAGAAGCATTCTCAGAAACTTCTCTGTGATGAGTGCATTCAACTCACATACTTGAACATTCCTTTTGATAGAGCAGTTTGGAAACACTCCTTTTGCAATATCTGCAAGTGTTTATTTGGAGCGCTCTGAGGCCAAAGCTGGAAAAGCTAATATCTTCAAATAAAAACTAGACAGAAGCATTCTCAGAAACTTCTTTGTGATGAGTGCATTCTACTCGCAGAGTTGAACCTTCTTTTTGGTAGAAGAGTTTTCAAACTCTCTTTTTGTAGAATCTGCAAGTGCATATTTGGAGCTGCAGGAGGCCAATGCTGGGAAAGGGAACATCCTCAGACAGAGACTAGACACAAGCATTCCCAGAAACTTCTTTGTGACGAGTGCATTCAACTCACAGACTTGAACGTTTCTTTTGAAAGAGCAGTTTTGGAACACTCTTTTTGTAGAATCTGCTAGCGTATATTTGGAGCGCTGTGAAGCCTATGCTGGGAAATGTAATGTCTCCACTTAAAAACTAGACAGAAGCATTCTCAGAAACTTCTTTGTGATGAGTGCATTCAACTCACAGACTTGAACCTTCCTTTTCAAAGAGCGGTTTTGAAACTCTCTTTTTGTAGAATCTGCAAGTGGATATTTGGAGCACTTTGAGGCCTATGCTGGGAAATGAAATATCTTCACCTAAAAACTAGACAGAAGCGTTCTCAGAAACTTCTGTGTGATGAGTGCATTCAACTCCAGACTTGAACGTTCCTTTTGATAGAACAGTTTTGAAACACTCTTTCTGCAGAATCTGCAAGTGTTTATTTCGAGCGCTCTGAGGCCTAGGCTGGAAAAGGAAATGTCTTCAAATAACAACTACACAGAAGCATTCTCAGAAACTTCTTTGTGATGAGTGCATTCAACTCACAGACTTGAACCTTCCTTTTCAAAGAGCGGTTTTGAAACTCTCTTTTTGTAGAATCTGCAAGTGGATATTTGGAGCGCTTTGAGGCCAATGCTGGGAAATGAAATATCTTCACCTAAAAACTAGACAGAAGCATTCTCAGAAACTTCTTTGTGACGAGTGCATTCAACTCACAGACTTGAACGTTTCTTTTGCAAGAGCAGTTTTGGAACACTCTTTTTGTAGAATCTGCTAGTGTATATTTGGAGCGCTGTGAGGCCTATGCTGGGAAATGAAATGTCTCCACTTAAAAACTAGACAGAAGCATTCTCAGAAACTTCTGTGTGATGAGTGCATTCAACTCACAGACTTGAACGTTCCTTTTGATAAAACAGTTTTGAAACACTCTTTCAGCAGAATCTGCAAGTGTTCATTTCGAGCGATTTGAGGCCGATGTTGGAAAAGGAAATGTCTTCAAATAACAACTACACAGAAGTATTCTCAGAAACTTCTTTGTGATGAGTGCATTCAACTCACAGACTTGAACCTTCCTTTTGAAAGAGCAGTTTTGAAACACACTTTTTGTAGAATCTGCAAGTGGATATTTGGAGCGCTTTGAGGTCTATGCTGGGAAATGAAATATCTTCACCTAAAAACTAGACAGAAGCATTCTCAGAAACTTCTGTGTGATGAGTGCATTCAACTCACAGACTTGAACGTTCCTTTTGATAGAACAGTTTTGAAACACTCTTTCTGCAGAATCTGCAAGTGTTTATTTCGAGCGCTTTGAGGCCTATGCTGGAAAAGGAAGTGTCTTCAAATAACAACTACACAGAAGCATTCTCAGAAACTTCTTTGTGATGAGTGCATTCAACTCACAGACTTGAACCTTCCTTTTGATAGAACAGTTTTGAAACACACTTTTTGTAAAATCTGCAAGTAGGTATTTGGAGCGCTTTCAGGCCTATGCTGGGAAATGAAATATCTTCACCTAAAAACTAGACAGAAGCATTCTCAGAAACTTCTCTGTGATGAGTGCATTCAACTCACATACTTGAACATTCCTTTTGATAGAGCAGTTTGGAAACACTCCTTTTGTAATATCTGCAAGTGTTTATTTGGAGCGCTCTGAGGCCTAAGCTGGAAAAGGAAATATCTTCAAATAAAAACTAGACAGAAGCATTCTCAGAAACTTCTTTGTGATGAGTGCATTCTACTCGCAGAGTTGAACCTTCTTTTTGGTAGAAGAGTTTTCAAACTCTCTTTTTGTAGAATCTGCAAGTGCATATTTGGAGCTGCTGGAGGCCAATGCTGGGAAAGGGAACATCCTCAGACAGAGACTAGACAGAAGCATTCCCAGAAACTTGTTTGTGACGAGTGCATTCAACTCACAGACTTGAACGTTTCTTTTGAAAGAGCAGTTTTGGAACACTCTTTTTGTAGAATCTGCTAGCGTATATTTGGAGCGCTGTGAAGCCTATGCTGGGAAATGTAATGTCTCCACTTAAAAACTAGACAGAAGCATTCTCAGAAACTTCTTTGTGATGAGTGCATTCTACTCGCAGAGTTGAACCTTCTTTTTGGTAGAAGAGTTTTCAAACTCTCTTTTTGTAGAATCTGCAAGTGCATATTTGGAGCTGCTGGAGGCCAATGCTGGGAAAGGGAACATCCTCAGACAGAGACTAGACAGAAGCATTCCCAGAAACTTGTTTGTGACGAGTGCATTCAACTCACAGACTTGAACGTTTCTTTTGAAAGAGCAGTTTTGGAACACTCTTTTTGTAGAATCTGCTAGCGTATATTTGGAGCGCTGTGAAGCCTATGCTGGGAAATGTAATGTCTCCACTTAAAAACTAGACAGAAGCATTCTCAGAAACTTCTTTGTGATGAGTGCATTCTACTCGCAGAGTTGAACCTTCTTTTTGGTAGAAGAGTTTTCAAACTCTCTTTTTGTAGAATCTGCAAGTGCATATTTGGAGCTGCTGGAGGCCAATGCTGGGAAAGGGAACATCCTCAGACAGAGACTAGACAGAAGCATTCCCAGAAACTTGTTTGTGACGAGTGCATTCAACTCACAGACTTGAACGTTTCTTTTGAAAGAGCAGTTTTGGAACACTCTTTTTGTAGAATCTGCTAGCGTATATTTGGAGCGCTGTGAAGCCTATGCTGGGAAATGTAATGTCTCCACTTAAAAACTAGACAGAAGCATTCTCAGAAACTTCTTTGTGATGAGTGCATTCAACTCACAGACTTGAACCTTCCTTTTCAAAGAGCGGTTTTGAAACTCTCTTTTTGTAGAATCTGCAAGTGGATATTTGGAGCGCTTTGAGGCCTATGCTGGGAAATGAAATATCTTCACCTAAAAACTAGACAGAAGCATTCTCAGAAACTTCTGTGTGATGAGTGCATTCAACTCCAGGCTTGAACGTTCCTTTTGATAGAACAGTTTTGAAACACTCTTTCTGCAGAATCTGCAAGTGTTTATTTCGAGCGCTCTGAGGCCTAGGCTGGAAAAGGAAATGTCTTCAAATAACAACTACACAGAAGCATTCTCAGAAACTTCTTTGTGATGAGTGCATTCAACTCACAGACTTGAACCTTCCTTTTCAAAGAGCGGTTTTGAAACTCTCTTTTTGTAGAATCTGCAAGTGGATATTTGGAGCGCTTTGAGGCCTATGCTGGGAAATGAAATATCTTCACCTAAAAACTAGACAGAAGCATTCTCAGAAACTTCTTTGTGACGAGTGCATTCAACTCACAGACTTGAACGTTTCTTTTGCAAGAGCAGTTTTGGAACACTCTTTTTGTAGAATCTGCTAGTGTATATTTGGAGCGCTGTGAGGCCTATGCTGGGAAATGAAATGTCTCCACTTAAAAACTAGACAGAAGCATTCTCAGAAACTTCTGTGTGATGAGTGCATTCAACTCACAGACTTGAACGTTCCTTTTGATAGAACAGTTTTGAAACACTCTTTCAGCAGAATCTGCAAGTGTTCATTTCGAGCGATTTGAGGCCGATGTTGGAAAAGGAAATGTCTTCAAATAACAACTACACAGAAGTATTCTCAGAAACTTCTTTGTGATGAGTGCATTCAACTCACAGACTTGAACCTTCCTTTTGAAAGAGCAGTTTTGAAACACACTTTTTGTAGAATCTGCAAGTGGATATTTGGAGCGCTTTGAGGTCTATGCTGGGAAATGAAATATCTTCACCTAAAAACTAGACAGAAGCATTCTCAGAAACTTCTGTGTGATGAGTGCATTCAACTCACAGACTTGAACGTTCCTTTTGATAGAACAGTTTTGAAACACTCTTTCTGCAGAATCTGCAAGTGTTTATTTCGAGCGCTTTGAGGCCTATGCTGGAAAAGGAAGTGTCTTCAAATAACAACTACACAGAAGCATTCTCAGAAACTTCTTTGTGATGAGTGCATTCAACTCACAGACTTGAACCTTCCTTTTGATAGAACAGTTTTGAAACACACTTTTTGTAGAATCTGCAAGTAGGTATTTGGAGCGCTTTCAGGCCTATGCTGGGAAATGAAATATCTTCACCTAAAAACTAGACAGAAGCATTCTCAGAAACTTCTCTGTGATGAGTGCATTCAACTCACATACTTGAACATTCCTTTTGATAGAGCAGTTTGGAAACACTCCTTTTGTAATATCTGCAAGTGTTTATTTGGAGCGCTCTGAGGCCTAAGCTGGAAAAGGAAATATCTTCAAATAAAAACTAGACAGAAGCATTCTCAGAAACTTCTTTGTGATGAGTGCATTCTACTCGCAGAGTTGAACCTTCTTTTTGGTAGAAGAGTTTTCAAACTCTCTTTTTGTAGAATCTGCAAGTGCATATTTGGAGCTGCTGGAGGCCAATGCTGCGAAAGGGAACATCCTCAGACAGAGACTAGACAGAAGCATTCCCAGAAACTTGTTTGTGACGAGTGCATTCAACTCACAGACTTGAACGTTTCTTTTGAAAGAGCAGTTTTGGAACACTCTTTTTGTAGAATCTGCTAGCGTATATTTGGAGCGCTGTGAAGCCTATGCTGGGAAATGTAATGTCTCCACTTAAAAACTAGACAGAAGCATTCTCAGAAACTTCTTTGTGATGAGTGCATTCTACTCGCAGAGTTGAACCTTCTTTTTGGTAGAAGAGTTTTCAAACTCTCTTTTTGTAGAATCTGCAAGTGCATATTTGGAGCTGCTGGAGGCCAATACTGGGAAAGGGAACTTCCTCAGACAGAGACTAGACAGAAGCATTCCCAGAAACTTGTTTGTGACGAGTGCATTCAACTCACAGACTTGAACGTTTCTTTTGAAAGAGCAGTTTTGGAACACTCTTTTTGTAGAATCTGCTAGCGTATATTTGGAGCGCTGTGAAGCCTATGCTGGGAAATGTAATGTCTCCACTTAAAAACTAGACAGAAGCATTCTCAGAAACTTCTTTGTGATGAGTGCATTCAACTCACAGACTTGAACCTTCCTTTTCAAAGAGCGGTTTTGAAACTCTCTTTTTGCAGAATCTGCAAGTGGATATTTGGAGCGCTTTAAGGCCTATGCTGGGAAATGAAATATCTTCACCTAAAAACTAGACAGAAGCATTCTCAGAAACTTCTGTGTGATGAGTGCATTCAACTCCAGACTTGAACGTTCCTTTTGATAGAACAGTTTTGAAACACTCTTTCTGCAGAATCTGCAAGTGTTTATTTCGAGCGCTCTGAGGCCTATGCTGGAAAAGGAAATGTCTTCAAATAACAACTACACAGAAGCATTCTCAGAAACTTCTTTGTGATGAGTGCATTCAACTCACAGACTTGAACCTTCCTTTTCAAAGAGCGGTTTTGAAACTCTCTTTTTGTAGAATCTGCAAGTGGATATTTGGAGCGCTTTGAGGCCTATGCTGGGAAATGAAATATCTTCACCTAAAAACTAGACAGAAGCATTCTCAGAAACTTCTTTGTGACGAGTGCATTCAACTCACAGACTTGAACGTTTCTTTTGCAAGAGCAGTTTTGGAACACTCTTTTTGTAGAATCTGCTAGTGTATATTTGGAGCGCTGTGAGGCCTATGCTGGGAAATGAAATGTCTCCACTTAAAAACTAGACAGAAGCATTCTCAGAAACATCTGTGTGATGAGTGCATTCAACTCACAGACTTGAACGTTCCTTTTGATAGAACAGTTTTGAAACACTCTTTCAGCAGAATCTGCAAGTGTTCATTTCGAGCGATTTGAGGCCTATGCTGGAAAAGGAAATGTCTTCAAATAACAACTACACAGAAGCATTCTCAGAAACTTCTTTGTGATGAGTGCATTCAACTCACAGACTTGAACCTTCCTTTTCAAAGAGCGGTTTTGAAACTCTCTTTTTGTAGAATCTGCAAGTGGATATTTGGAGCGCTTTGAGGCCTATGCTGGGAAATGAAATATCTTCACCTAAAAACTAGACAGAAGCATTCTCAGAAACTTCATTGTGACGAGTGCATTCAACTCACAGACTTGAACGTTCCTTTTGATAGAACAGTTTTGAAACACTCTTTCAGCAGAATCTGCAAGTGTTCATTTCGAGCGATTTGAGGCCTATGTTGGAAAAGGAAATGTCTTCAAATAACAACTACACAGAGGTATTCTCAGAAACTTCTTTGTGATGAGTGCATTCAACTCACAGACTTGAACCTTCCTTTTGAAAGAGCAGTTTTGAAACACACTTTTTGTAGAATCTGCAAGTGG
Organism: Pongo pygmaeus; assembly: GCF_028885625.2. Classification (NCBI taxonomy): domain Eukaryota; kingdom Metazoa; phylum Chordata; class Mammalia; order Primates; family Hominidae; genus Pongo; species Pongo pygmaeus. The sequence goes on along the minus strand of NC_072378.2, from coordinate 59,962,869 downwards.
ATATTTGGAGCGCTTTGAGGTCTATGCTGGGAAATGAAATATCTTCACCTAAAAACTAGACAGAAGCATTCTCAGAAACTTCTGTGTGATGAGTGCATTCAACTCACAGACTTGAACGTTCCTTTTGATAGAACAGTTTTGAAACACTCTTTCTGCAGAATCTGCAAGTGTTTATTTCGAGCGCTTTGAGGCCTATGCTGGAAAAGGAAGTGTCTTCAAATAACAACTACACAGAAGCATTCTCAGAAACTTCTTTGTGATGAGTGCATTCAACTCACAGACTTGAACCTTCCTTTTGATAGAACAGTTTTGAAACACACTTTTTGTAGAATCTGCAAGTAGGTATTTGGAGCGCTTTCAGGCCTATGCTGGGAAATGAAATATCTTCACCTAAAAACTAGACAGAAGCATTCTCAGAAACTTCTCTGTGATGAGTGCATTCAACTCACATACTTGAACATTCCTTTTGATAGAGCAGTTTGGAAACACTCCTTTTGTAATATCTGCAAGTGTTTATTTGGAGCGCTCTGAGGCCTAAGCTGGAAAAGGAAATATCTTCAAATAAAAACTAGACAGAAGCATTCTCAGAAACTTCTTTGTGATGAGTGCATTCTACTCGCAGAGTTGAACCTTCTTTTTGGTAGAAGAGTTTTCAAACTCTCTTTTTGTAGAATCTGCAAGTGCATATTTGGAGCTGCTGGAGGCCAATGCTGGGAAAGGGAACATCCTCAGACAGAGACTAGACAGAAGCATTCCCAGAAACTTGTTTGTGACGAGTGCATTCAACTCACAGACTTGAACGTTTCTTTTGAAAGAGCAGTTTTGGAACACTCTTTTTGTAGAATCTGCTAGCGTATATTTGGAGCGCTGTGAAGCCTATGCTGGGAAATGTAACGTCTCCACTTAAAAACTAGACAGAAGCATTCTCAGAAACTTCTTTGTGATGAGTGCATTCTACTCGCAGAGTTGAACCTTCTTTTTGGTAGAAGAGTTTTCAAACTCTCTTTTTGTAGAATCTGCAAGTGCATATTTGGAGCTGCTGGAGGCCAATGCTGGGAAAGGGAACATCCTCAGACAGAGACTAGACAGAAGCATTCCCAGAAACTTGTTTGTGACGAGTGCATTCAACTCACAGACTTGAACGTTTCTTTTGAAAGAGCAGTTTTGGAACACTCTTTTTGTAGAATCTGCTAGCGTATATTTGGAGCGCTGTGAAGCCTATGCTGGGAAATGTAATGTCTCCACTTAAAAACTAGACAGAAGCATTCTCAGAAACTTCTTTGTGATGAGTGCATTCAACTCACAGACTTGAACCTTCCTTTTCAAAGAGCGGTTTTGAAACTCTCTTTTTGTAGAATCTGCAAGTGGATATTTGGAGCGCTTTGAGGCCTATGCTGGGAAATGAAATATCTTCACCTAAAAACTAGACAGAAGCATTCTCAGAAACTTCTGTGTGATGAGTGCATTCAACTCCAGACTTGAACGTTCCTTTTGATAGAACAGTTTTGAAACACTCTTTCTGCAGAATCTGCAAGTGTTTATTTCGAGCGCTCTGAGGCCTATGCTGGAAAAGGAAATGTCTTCAAATAACAACTACACAGAAGCATTCTCAGAAACTTCTTTGTGATGAGTGCATTCAACTCACAGACTTGAACCTTCCTTTTCAAAGAGCGGTTTTGAAACTCTCTTTTTGTAGAATCTGCAAGTGGATATTTGGAGCGCTTTGAGGCCTATGCTGGGAAATGAAATATCTTCACCTAAAAACTAGACAGAAGCATTCTCAGAAACTTCTTTGTGACGAGTGCATTCAACTCACAGACTTGAACGTTTCTTTTGCAAGAGCAGTTTTGGAACACTCTTTTTGTAGAATCTGCTAGTGTATATTTGGAGCGCTGTGAGGCCTATGCTGGGAAATGAAATGTCTCCACTTAAAAACTAGACAGAAGCATTCTCAGAAACTTCTGTGTGATGAGTGCATTCAACTCACAGACTTGAACGTTCCTTTTGATAGAACAGTTTTGAAACACTCTTTCAGCAGAATCTGCAAGTGTTCATTTCGAGCGATTTGAGGCCTATGCTGGAAAAGGAAATGTCTTCAAATAACAACTACACAGAAGCATTCTCAGAAACTTCTTTGTGATGAGTGCATTCAACTCACAGACTTGAACCTTCCTTTTCATAGAGCGGTTTTGAAACTCTCTTTTTGTAGAATCTGCAAGTGGATATTTGGAGCGCTTTGAGGCCTATGCTGGGAAATGAAATATCTTCACCTAAAAACTAGACAGAAGCATTCTCAGAAACTTCTTTGTGACGAGTGCATTCAACTCACAGACTTGAACGTTCCTTTTGATAGAACAGTTTTGAAACACTCTTTCAGCAGAATCTGCAAGTGTTCATTTCGAGCGATGTGAGGCCTATGTTGGAAAAGGAAATGTCTTCAAATAACAACTACACAGAGGTATTCTCAGAAACTTCTTTGTGATGAGTGCATTCAACTCACAGACTTGAACCTTCCTTTTGAAAGAGCAGTTTTGAAACACACTTTTTGTAGAATCTGCAAGTGGATATTTGGAGCGCTTTGAGGTCTATGCTGGGAAATGAAATATCTTCACCTAAAAACTAGACAGAAGCATTCTCAGAAACTTCTGTGTGATGAGTGCATTCAACTCACAGACTTGAACGTTCCTTTTGATAGAACAGTTTTGAAACACTCTTTCTGCAGAATCTGCAAGTGTTTATTTCGAGCGCTTTGAGGCCTATGCTGGAAAAGGAAGTGTCTTCAAATAACAACTACACAGAAGCATTCTCAGAAACTTCTTTGTGATGAGTGCATTCAACTCACAGACTTGAACCTTCCTTTTGATAGAACAGTTTTGAAACACACTTTTTGTAGAATCTGCAAGTAGGTATTTGGAGCGCTTTCAGGCCTATGCTGGGAAATGAAATATCTTCACCTAAAAACTAGACAGAAGCATTCTCAGAAACTTCTCTGTGATGAGTGCATTCAACTCACATACTTGAACATTCCTTTTGATAGAGCAGTTTGGAAACACTCCTTTTGTAATATCTGCAAGTGTTTATTTGGAGCGCTCTGAGGCCTAAGCTGGAAAAGGAAATATCTTCAAATAAAAACTAGACAGAAGCATTCTCAGAAACTTCTTTGTGATGAGTGCATTCTACTCGCAGAGTTGAACCTTCTTTTTGGTAGAAGAGTTTTCAAACTCTCTTTTTGTAGAATCTGCAAGTGCATATTTGGAGCTGCTGGAGGCCAATGCTGGGAAAGGGAACATCCTCAGACAGAGACTAGACAGAAGCATTCCCAGAAACTTGTTTGTGACGAGTGCATTCAACTCACAGACTTGAACGTTTCTTTTGAAAGAGCAGTTTTGGAACACTCTTTTTGTAGAATCTGCTAGCGTATATTTGGAGCGCTGTGAAGCCTATGCTGGGAAATGTAATGTCTCCACTTAAAAACTAGACAGAAGCATTCTCAGAAACTTCTTTGTGATGAGTGCATTCAACTCACAGACTTGAACCTTCCTTTTCAAAGAGCGGTTTTGAAACTCTCTTTTTGTAGAATCTGCAAGTGGATATTTGGAGCGCTTTGAGGCCTATGCTGGGAAATGAAATATCTTCACCTAAAAACTAGACAGAAGCATTCTCAGAAACTTCTGTGTGATGAGTGCATTCAACTCCAGACTTGAACGTTCCTTTTGATAGAACAGTTTTGAAACACTCTTTCTGCAGAATCTGCAAGTGTTTATTTCGAGCGCTCTGAGGCCTATGCTGGAAAAGGAAATGTCTTCAAATAACAACTACACAGAAGCATTCTCAGAAACTTCTTTGTGATGAGTGCATTCAACTCACAGACTTGAACCTTCCTTTTCAAAGAGCGGTTTTGAAACTCTCTTTTTGTAGAATCTGCAAGTGGATATTTGGAGCGCTTTGAGGCCTATGCTGGGAAATGAAATATCTTCACCTAAAAACTAGACAGAAGCATTCTCAGAAACTTCTTTGTGACGAGTGCATTCAACTCACAGACTTGAACGTTTCTTTTGCAAGAGCAGTTTTGGAACACTCTTTTTGTAGAATCTGCTAGTGTATATTTGGAGCGCTGTGAGGCCTATGCTGGGAAATGAAATGTCTCCACTTAAAAACTAGACAGAAGCATTCTCAGAAACTTCTGTGTGATGAGTGCATTCAACTCACAGACTTGAACGTTCCTTTTGATAGAACAGTTTTGAAACACTCTTTCAGCAGAATCTGCAAGTGTTCATTTCGAGCGATTTGAGGCCTATGCTGGAAAAGGAAATGTCTTCAAATAACAACTACACAGAAGCATTCTCAGAAACTTCTTTGTGATGAGTGCATTCAACTCACAGACTTGAACCTTCCTTTTCAAAGAGCGGTTTTGAAACTCTCTTTTTGTAGAATCTGCAAGTGGATATTTGGAGCGCTTTGAGGCCTATGCTGGGAAATGAAATATCTTCACCTAAAAACTAGACAGAAGCATTCTCAGAAACTTCTTTGTGACGAGTGCATTCAACTCACAGACTTGAACGTTCCTTTTGATAGAACAGTTTTGAAACACTCTTTCAGCAGAATCTGCAAGTGTTCATTTCGAGCGATGTGAGGCCTATGTTGGAAAAGGAAATGTCTTCAAATAACAACTACACAGAGGTATTCTCAGAAACTACTTTGTGATGAGTGCATTCAACTCACAGACTTGAACCTTCCTTTTGAAAGAGCAGTTTTGAAACACACTTTTTGTAGAATCTGCAAGTGGATATTTGGAGCGCTTTGAGGTCTATGCTGGGAAATGAAATATCTTCACCTAAAAACTAGACAGAAGCATTCTCAGAAACTTCTGTGTGATGAGTGCATTCAACTCACAGACTTGAACGTTCCTTTTGATAGAACAGTTTTGAAACACTCTTTCTGCAGAATCTGCAAGTGTTTATTTCGAGCGCTTTGAGGCCTATGCTGGAAAAGGAAGTGTCTTCAAATAACAACTACACAGAAGCATTCTCAGAAACTTCTTTGTGATGAGTGCATTCAACTCACAGACTTGAACCTTCCTTTTGATAGAACAGTTTTGAAACACACTTTTTGTAGAATCTGCAAGTAGGTATTTGGAGCGCTTTCAGGCCTATGCTGGGAAATGAAATATCTTCACCTAAAAACTAGACAGAAGCATTCTCAGAAACTTCTCTGTGATGAGTGCATTCAACTCACATACTTGAACATTCCTTTTGATAGAGCAGTTTGGAAACACTCCTTTTGTAATATCTGCAAGTGTTTATTTGGAGCGCTCTGAGGCCTAAGCTGGAAAAGGAAATATCTTCAAATAAAAACTAGACAGAAGCATTCTCAGAAACTTCTTTGTGATGAGTGCATTCTACTCGCAGAGTTGAACCTTCTTTTTGGTAGAAGAGTTTTCAAACTCTCTTTTTGTAGAATCTGCAAGTGCATATTTGGAGCTGCTGGAGGCCAATGCTGGGAAAGGGAACATCCTCAGACAGAGACTAGACAGAAGCATTCCCAGAAACTTGTTTGTGACGAGTGCATTCAACTCACAGACTTGAACGTTTCTTTTGAAAGAGCAGTTTTGGAACACTCTTTTTGTAGAATCTGCTAGCGTATATTTGGAGCGCTGTGAAGCCTATGCTGGGAAATGTAATGTCTCCACTTAAAAACTAGACAGAAGCATTCTCAGAAACTTCTTTGTGATGAGTGCATTCAACTCACAGACTTGAACCTTCCTTTTCAAAGAGCGGTTTTGAAACTCTCTTTTTGTAGAATCTGCAAGTGGATATTTGGAGCGCTTTGAGGCCTATGCTGGGAAATGAAATATCTTCACCTAAAAACTAGACAGAAGCATTCTCAGAAACTTCTGTGTGATGAGTGCATTCAACTCCAGACTTGAACGTTCCTTTTGATAGAACAGTTTTGAAACACTCTTTCTGCAGAATCTGCAAGTGTTTATTTCGAGCGCTCTGAGGCCTATGCTGGAAAAGGAAATGTCTTCAAATAACAACTACACAGAAGCATTCTCAGAAACTTCTTTGTGATGAGTGCATTCAACTCACAGACTTGAACCTTCCTTTTCAAAGAGCGGTTTTGAAACTCTCTTTTTGTAGAATCTGCAAGTGGATATTTGGAGCGCTTTGAGGCCTATGCTGGGAAATGAAATATCTTCACCTAAAAACTAGACAGAAGCATTCTCAGAAACTTCTTTGTGACGAGTGCATTCAACTCACAGACTTGAACGTTTCTTTTGCAAGAGCAGTTTTGGAACACTCTTTTTGTAGAATCTGCTAGTGTATATTTGGAGCGCTGTGAGGCCTATGCTGGGAAATGAAATGTCTCCACTTAAAAACTAGACAGAAGCATTCTCAGAAACTTCTGTGTGATGAGTGCATTCAACTCACAGACTTGAACGTTCCTTTTGATAGAACAGTTTTGAAACACTCTTTCAGCAGAATCTGCAAGTGTTCATTTCGAGCGATTTGAGGCCTATGCTGGAAAAGGAAATGTCTTCAAATAACAACTACACAGAAGCATTCTCAGAAACTTCTTTGTGATGAGTGCATTCAACTCACAGACTTGAACCTTCCTTTTCAAAGAGCGGTTTTGAAACTCTCTTTTTGTAGAATCTGCAAGTGGATATTTGGAGCGCTTTGAGGCCTATGCTGGGAAATGAAATATCTTCACCTAAAAACTAGACAGAAGCATTCTCAGAAACTTCTTTGTGACGAGTGCATTCAACTCACAGACTTGAACGTTCCTTTTGATAGAACAGTTTTGAAACACTCTTTCAGCAGAATCTGCAAGTGTTCATTTCGAGCGATGTGAGGCCTATGTTGGAAAAGGAAATGTCTTCAAATAACAACTACACAGAGGTATTCTCAGAAACTTCTTTGTGATGAGTGCATTCAACTCACAGACTTGAACCTTCCTTTTGAAAGAGCAGTTTTGAAACACACTTTTTGTAGAATCTGCAAGTGGATATTTGGAGCGCTTTGAGGTCTATGCTGGGAAATGAAATATCTTCACCTAAAAACTAGACAGAAGCATTCTCAGAAACTTCTGTGTGATGAGTGCATTCAACTCACAGACTTGAACGTTCCTTTTGATAGAACAGTTTTGAAACACTCTTTCTGCAGAATCTGCAAGTGTTTATTTCGAGCGCTTTGAGGCCTATGCTGGAAAAGGAAGTGTCTTCAAATAACAACTACACAGAAGCATTCTCAGAAACTTCTTTGTGATGAGTGCATTCAACTCACAGACTTGAACCTTCCTTTTGATAGAACAGTTTTGAAACACACTTTTTGTAGAATCTGCAAGTAGGTATTTGGAGCGCTTTCAGGCCTATGCTGGGAAATGAAATATCTTCACCTAAAAACTAGACAGAAGCATTCTCAGAAACTTCTCTGTGATGAGTGCATTCAACTCACATACTTGAACATTCCTTTTGATAGAGCAGTTTGGAAACACTCCTTTTGTAATATCTGCAAGTGTTTATTTGGAGCGCTCTGAGGCCTAAGCTGGAAAAGGAAATATCTTCAAATAAAAACTAGACAGAAGCATTCTCAGAAACTTCTTTGTGATGAGTGCATTCTACTCGCAGAGTTGAACCTTCTTTTTGGTAGAAGAGTTTTCAAACTCTCTTTTTGTAGAATCTGCAAGTGCATATTTGGAGCTGCTGGAGGCCAATGCTGGGAAAGGGAACATCCTCAGACAGAGACTAGACAGAAGCATTCCCAGAAACTTGTTTGTGACGAGTGCATTCAACTCACAGACTTGAACGTTTCTTTTGAAAGAGCAGTTTTGGAACACTCTTTTTGTAGAATCTGCTAGCGTATATTTGGAGCGCTGTGAAGCCTATGCTGGGAAATGTAATGTCTCCACTTAAAAACTAGACAGAAGCATTCTCAGAAACTTCTTTGTGATGAGTGCATTCAACTCACAGACTTGAAACTTCCTTTTCAAAGAGCGGTTTTGAAACTCTCTTTTTGTAGAATCTGCAAGTGGATATTTGGAGCGCTTTGAGGCCTATGCTGGGAAATGAAATATCTTCACCTAAAAACTAGACAGAAGCATTCTCAGAAACTTCTGTGTGATGAGTGCATTCAACTCCAGACTTGAACGTTCCTTTTGATAGAACAGTTTTGAAACACTCTTTCTGCAGAATCTGCAAGTGTTTATTTCGAGCGCTCTGAGGCCTATGCTGGAAAAGGAAATGTCTTCAAATAACAACTACACAGAAGCATTCTCAGAAACTTCTTTGTGATGAGTGCATTCAACTCACAGACTTGAACCTTCCTTTTCAAAGAGCGGTTTTGAAACTCTCTTTTTGTAGAATCTGCAAGTGGATATTTGGAGCGCTTTGAGGCCTATGCTGGGAAATGAAATATCTTCACCTAAAAACTAGACAGAAGCATTCTCAGAAACTTCTTTGTGACGAGTGCATTCAACTCACAGACTTGAACGTTTCTTTTGCAAGAGCAGTTTTGGAACACTCTTTTTGTAGAATCTGCTAGTGTATATTTGGAGCGCTGTGAGGCCTATGCTGGGAAATGAAATGTCTCCACTTAAAAACTAGACAGAAGCATTCTCAGAAACTTCTGTGTGATGAGTGCATTCAACTCACAGACTTGAACGTTCCTTTTGATAGAACAGTTTTGAAACACTCTTTCAGCAGAATCTGCAAGTGTTCATTTCGAGCGATTTGAGGCCTATGCTGGAAAAGGAAATGTCTTCAAATAACAACTACACAGAAGCATTCTCAGAAACTTCTTTGTGATGAGTGCATTCAACTCACAGACTTGAACCTTCCTTTTCAAAGAGCGGTTTTGAAACTCTCTTTTTGTAGAATCTGCAAGTGGATATTTGGAGCGCTTTGAGGCCTATGCTGGGAAATGAAATATCTTCACCTAAAAACTAGACAGAAGCATTCTCAGAAACTTCTTTGTGACGAGTGCATTCAACTCACAGACTTGAACGTTCCTTTTGATAGAACAGTTTTGAAACACTCTTTCAGCAGAATCTGCAAGTGTTCATTTCGAGCGATGTGAGGCCTATGTTGGAAAAGGAAATGTCTTCAAATAACAACTACACAGAGGTATTCTCAGAAACTTCTTTGTGATGAGTGCATTTAACTCACAGACTTGAACCTTCCTTTTGAAAGAGCAGTTTTGAAACACACTTTTTGTAGAATCTGCAAGTGGATATTTGGAGCGCTTTGAGGTCTATGCTGGGAAATGAAATATCTTCACCTAAAAACTAGACAGAAGCATTCTCAGAAACTTCTGTGTGATGAGTGCATTCAACTCACAGACTTGAACGTTCCTTTTGATAGAACAGTTTTGAAACACTCTTTCTGCAGAATCTGCAAGTGTTTATTTCGAGCGCTTTGAGGCCTATGCTGGAAAAGGAAGTGTCTTCAAATAACAACTACACAGAAGCATTCTCAGAAACTTCTTTGTGATGAGTGCATTCAACTCACAGACTTGAACCTTCCTTTTGATAGAACAGTTTTGAAACACACTTTTTGTAGAATCTGCAAGTAGGTATTTGGAGCGCTTTCAGGCCTATGCTGGGAAATGAAATATCTTCACCTAAAAACTAGACAGAAGCATTCTCAGAAACTTCTCTGTGATGAGTGCATTCAACTCACATACTTGAACATTCCTTTTGATAGAGCAGTTTGGAAACACTCCTTTTGTAATATCTGCAAGTGTTTATTTGGAGCGCTCTGAGGCCTAAGCTGGAAAAGGAAATATCTTCAAATAAAAACTAGACAGAAGCATTCTCAGAAACTTCTTTGTGATGAGTGCATTCTACTCGCAGAGTTGAACCTTCTTTTTGGTAGAAGAGTTTTCAAACTCTCTTTTTGTAGAATCTGCAAGTGCATATTTGGAGCTGCTGGAGGCCAATGCTGGGAAAGGGAACATCCTCAGACAGAGACTAGACAGAAGCATTCCCAGAAACTTGTTTGTGACGAGTGCATTCAACTCACAGACTTGAACGTTTCTTTTGAAAGAGCAGTTTTGGAACACTCTTTTTGTAGAATCTGCTAGCGTATATTTGGAGCGCTGTGAAGCCTATGCTGGGAAATGTAATGTCTCCACTTAAAAACTAGACAGAAGCATTCTCAGAAACTTCTTTGTGATGAGTGCATTCAACTCACAGACTTGAACCTTCCTTTTCAAAGAGCGGTTTTGAAACTCTCTTTTTGTAGAATCTGCAAGTGGATATTTGGAGCGCTTTGAGGCCTATGCTGGGAAATGAAATATCTTCACCTAAAAACTAGACAGAAGCATTCTCAGAAACTTCTGTGTGATGAGTGCATTCAACTCCAGACTTGAACGTTCCTTTTGATAGAACAGTTTTGAAACACTCTTTCTGCAGAATCTGCAAGTGTTTATTTCGAGCGCTCTGAGGCCTATGCTGGAAAAGGAAATGTCTTCAAATAACAACTACACAGAAGCATTCTCAGAAACTTCTTTGTGATGAGTGCATTCAACTCACAGACTTGAACCTTCCTTTTCAAAGAGCGGTTTTGAAACTCTCTTTTTGTAGAATCTGCAAGTGGATATTTGGAGCGCTTTGAGGCCTATGCTGGGAAATGAAATATCTTCACCTAAAAACTAGACAGAAGCATTCTCAGAAACTTCTTTGTGACGAGTGCATTCAACTCACAGACTTGAACGTTTCTTTTGCAAGAGCAGTTTTGGAACACTCTTTTTGTAGAATCTGCTAGTGTATATTTGGAGCGCTGTGAGGCCTATGCTGGGAAATGAAATGTCTCCACTTAAAAACTAGACAGAAGCATTCTCAGAAACTTCTGTGTGATGAGTGCATTCAACTCACAGACTTGAACGTTCCTTTTGATAGAACAGTTTTGAAACACTCTTTCAGCAGAATCTGCAAGTGTTCATTTCGAGCGATTTGAGGCCTATGCTGGAAAAGGAAATGTCTTCAAATAACAACTACACAGAAGCATTCTCAGAAACTTCTTTGTGATGAGTGCATTCAACTCACAGACTTGAACCTTCCTTTTCAAAGAGCGGTTTTGAAACTCTCTTTTTGTAGAATCTGCAAGTGGATATTTGGAGCGCTTTGAGGCCTATGCTGGGAAATGAAATATCTTCACCTAAAAACTAGACAGAAGCATTCTCAGAAACTTCTTTGTGACGAGTGCATTCAACTCACAGACTTGAACGTTCCTTTTGATAGAACAGTTTTGAAACACTCTTTCAGCAGAATCTGCAAGTGTTCATTTCGAGCGATGTGAGGCCTATGTTGGAAAAGGAAATGTCTTCAAATAACAACTACACAGAGGTATTCTCAGAAACTTCTTTGTGATGAGTGCATTTAACTCACAGACTTGAACCTTCCTTTTGAAAGAGCAGTTTTGAAACACACTTTTTGTAGAATCTGCAAGTGGATATTTGGAGCGCTTTGAGGTCTATGCTGGGAAATGAAATATCTTCACCTAAAAACTAGACAGAAGCATTCTCAGAAACTTCTGTGTGATGAGTGCATTCAACTCACAGACTTGAACGTTCCTTTTGATAGAACAGTTTTGAAACACTCTTTCTGCAGAATCTGCAAGTGTTTATTTCGAGCGCTTTGAGGCCTATGCTGGAAAAGGAAGTGTCTTCAAATAACAACTACACAGAAGCATTCTCAGAAACTTCTTTGTGATGAGTGCATTCAACTCACAGACTTGAACCTTCCTTTTGATAGAACAGTTTTGAAACACACTTTTTGTAGAATCTGCAAGTAGGTATTTGGAGCGCTTTCAGGCCTATGCTGGGAAATGAAATATCTTCACCTAAAAACTAGACAGAAGCATTCTCAGAAACTTCTCTGTGATGAGTGCATTCAACTCACATACTTGAACATTCCTTTTGATAGAGCAGTTTGGAAACACTCCTTTTGTAATATCTGCAAGTGTTTATTTGGAGCGCTCTGAGGCCTAAGCTGGAAAAGGAAATATCTTCAAATAAAAACTAGACAGAAGCATTCTCAGAAACTTCTTTGTGATGAGTGCATTCTACTCGCAGAGTTGAACCTTCTTTTTGGTAGAAGAGTTTTCAAACTCTCTTTTTGTAGAATCTGCAAGTGCATATTTGGAGCTGCTGGAGGCCAATGCTGGGAAAGGGAACATCCTCAGACAGAGACTAGACAGAAGCATTCCCAGAAACTTGTTTGTGACGAGTGCATTCAACTCACAGACTTGAACGTTTCTTTTGAAAGAGCAGTTTTGGAACACTCTTTTTGTAGAATCTGCTAGCGTATATTTGGAGCGCTGTGAAGCCTATGCTGGGAAATGTAATGTCTCCACTTAAAAACTAGACAGAAGCATTCTCAGAAACTTCTTTGTGATGAGTGCATTCAACTCACAGACTTGAACCTTCCTTTTCAAAGAGCGGTTTTGAAACTCTCTTTTTGTAGAATCTGCAAGTGGATATTTGGAGCGCTTTGAGGCCTATGCTGGGAAATGAAATATCTTCACCTAAAAACTAGACAGAAGCATTCTCAGAAACTTCTGTGTGATGAGTGCATTCAACTCCAGACTTGAACGTTCCTTTTGATAGAACAGTTTTGAAACACTCTTTCTGCAGAATCTGCAAGTGTTTATTTCGAGCGCTCTGAGGCCTATGCTGGAAAAGGAAATGTCTTCAAATAACAACTACACAGAAGCATTCTCAGAAACTTCTTTGTGATGAGTGCATTCAACTCACAGACTTGAACCTTCCTTTTCAAAGAGCGGTTTTGAAACTCTCTTTTTGTAGAATCTGCAAGTGGATATTTGGAGCGCTTTGAGGTCTATGCTGGGAAATGAAATATCTTCACCTAAAAACTAGACAGAAGCATTCTCAGAAACTTCTGTGTGATGAGTGCATTCAACTCACAGACTTGATCGTTCCTTTTGATAGAACAGTTTTGAAACACTCTTTCTGCAGAATCTGCAAGTGTTTATTTCGAGCGCTTTGAGGCCTATGCTGGAAAAGGAAGTGTCTTCAAATAACAACTACACAGAAGCATTCTCAGAAACTTCTTTGTGATGAGTGCATTCAACTCACAGACTTGAACCTTCCTTTTCAAAGAGCGGTTTTGAAACTCTCTTTTTGTAGAATCTGCAAGTGGATATTTGGAGCGCTTTGAGGCCTATGCTGGGAAATGAAATATCTTCACCTAAAAACTAGACAGAAGCATTCTCAGAAACTTCTTTGTGACGAGTGCATTCAACTCACAGACTTGAACGTTTCTTTTGCAAGAGCAGTTTTGGAACACTCTTTTTGTAGAATCTGCTAGTGTATATTTGGAGCGCTGTGAGGCCTATGCTGGGAAATGAAATGTCTCCACTTAAAAACTAGACAGAAGCATTCTCAGAAACTTCTGTGTGATGAGTGCATTCAACTCACAGACTTGAACGTTCCTTTTGATAGAACAGTTTTGAAACACTCTTTCAGCAGAATCTGCAAGTGTTCATTTCGAGCGATTTGAGGCCTATGTTGGAAAAGGAAATGTCTTCAAATAACAACTACACAGAAGTATTCTCAGAAACTTCTTTGTGATGAGTGCATTCAACTCACAGACTTGAACCTTCCTTTTGAAAGAGCAGTTTTGAAACACACTTTTTGTAGAATCTGCAAGTGGATATTTGGAGCGCTTTGAGGTCTATGCTGGGAAATGAAATATCTTCACCTAAAAACTAGACAGAAGCATTCTCAGAAACTTCTGTGTGATGAGTGCATTCAACTCACAGACTTGAACGTTCCTTTTGATAGAACAGTTTTGAAACACTCTTTCTGCAGAATCTGCAAGTGTTTATTTCGAGCGCTTTGAGGCCTATGCTGGAAAAGGAAGTGTCTTCAAATAACAACTACACAGAAGCATTCTCAGAAACTTCTTTGTGATGAGTGCATTCAACTCACAGACTTGAACCTTCCTTTTGATAGAACAGTTTTGAAACACACTTTTTGTAGAATCTGCAAGTAGGTATTTGGAGCGCTTTCAGGCCTATGCTGGGAAATGAAATATCTTCACCTAAAAACTAGACAGAAGCATTCTCAGAAACTTCTCTGTGATGAGTGCATTCAACTCACATACTTGAACATTCCTTTTGATAGAGCAGTTTGGAAACACTCCTTTTGTAATATCTGCAAGTGTTTATTTGGAGCGCTCTGAGGCCTAAGCTGGAAAAGGAAATATCTTCAAATAAAAACTAGACAGAAGCATTCTCAGAAACTTCTTTGTGATGAGTGCATTCTACTCGCAGAGTTGAACCTTCTTTTTGGTAGAAGAGTTTTCAAACTCTCTTTTTGTAGAATCTGCAAGTGCATATTTGGAGCTGCTGGAGGCCAATGCTGGGAAAGGGAACATCCTCAGACAGAGACTAGACAGAAGCATTCCCAGAAACTTGTTTGTGACGAGTGCATTCAACTCACAGACTTGAACGTTTCTTTTGAAAGAGCAGTTTTGGAACACTCTTTTTGTAGAATCTGCTAGCGTATATTTGGAGCGCTGTGAAGCCTATGCTGGGAAATGTAATGTCTCCACTTAAAAACTAGACAGAAGCATTCTCAGAAACTTCTTTGTGATGAGTGCATTCAACTCACAGACTTGAACCTTCCTTTTCAAAGAGCGGTTTTGAAACTCTCTTTTTGTAGAATCTGCAAGTGGATATTTGGAGCGCTTTGAGGCCTATGCTGGGAAATGAAATATCTTCACCTAAAAACTAGACAGAAGCGTTCTCAGAAACTTCTGTGTGATGAGTGCATTCAACTCCAGACTTGAACGTTCCTTTTGATAGAACAGTTTTGAAACACTCTTTCTGCAGAATCTGCAAGTGTTTATTTCGAGCGCTCTGAGGCCTATGCTGGAAAAGGAAATGTCTTCAAATAACAACTACACAGAAGCATTCTCAGAAACTTCTTTGTGATGAGTGCATTCAACTCACAGACTTGAACCTTCCTTTTCAAAGAGCGGTTTTGAAACTCTCTTTTTGTAGAATCTGCAAGTGGATATTTGGAGCGCTTTGAGGCCTATGCTGGGAAATGAAATATCTTCACCTAAAAACTAGACAGAAGCATTCTCAGAAACTTCTTTGTGACGAGTGCATTCAACTCACAGACTTGAACGTTTCTTTTGCAAGAGCAGTTTTGGAACACTCTTTTTGTAGAATCTGCTAGTGTATATTTGGAGCGCTGTGAGGCCTATGCTGGGAAATGAAATGTCTCCACTTAAAAACTAGACAGAAGCATTCTCAGAAACTTCTGTGTGATGAGTGCATTCAACTCACAGACTTGAACGTTCCTTTTGATAGAACAGTTTTGAAACACTCTTTCAGCAGAATCTGCAAGTGTTCATTTCGAGCGATTTGAGGCCTATGTTGGAAAAGGAAATGTCTTCAAATAACAACTACACAGAAGTATTCTCAGAAACTTCTTTGTGATGAGTGCATTCAACTCACAGACTTGAACCTTCCTTTTGAAAGAGCAGTTTTGAAACACACTTTTTGTAGAATCTGCAAGTGGATATTTGGAGCGCTTTGAGGTCTATGCTGGGAAATGAAATATCTTCACCTAAAAACTAGACAGAAGCATTCTCAGAAACTTCTGTGTGATGAGTGCATTCAACTCACAGACTTGAACGTTCCTTTTGATAGAACAGTTTTGAAACACTCTTTCTGCAGAATCTGCAAGTGTTTATTTCGAGCGCTTTGAGGCCTATGCTGGAAAAGGAAGTGTCTTCAAATAACAACTACACAGAAGCATTCTCAGAAACTTCTTTGTGATGAGTGCATTCAACTCACAGACTTGAACCTTCCTTTTGATAGAACAGTTTTGAAACACACTTTTTGTAGAATCTGCAAGTAGGTATTTGGAGCGCTTTCAGGCCTATGCTGGGAAATGAAATATCTTCACCTTAAAACTAGACAGAAGCATTCTCAGAAACTTCTCTGTGATGAGTGCATTCAACTCACATACTTGAACATTCCTTTTGATAGAGCAGTTTGGAAACACTCCTTTTGTAATATCTGCAAGTGTTTATTTGGAGCGCTCTGAGGCCTAAGCTGGAAAAGGAAATATCTTCAAATAAAAACTAGACAGAAGCATTCTCAGAAACTTCTTTGTGATGAGTGCATTCTACTCGCAGAGTTGAACCTTCTTTTTGGTAGAAGAGTTTTCAAACTCTCTTTTTGTAGAATCTGCAAGTGCATATTTGGAGCTGCTGGAGGCCAATGCTGGGAAAGGGAACATCCTCAGACAGAGACTAGACAGAAGCATTCCCAGAAACTTGTTTGTGACGAGTGCATTCAACTCACAGACTTGAACGTTTCTTTTGAAAGAGCAGTTTTGGAACACTCTTTTTGTAGAATCTGCTAGCGTATATTTGGAGCGCTGTGAAGCCTATGCTGGGAAATGTAATGTCTCCACTTAAAAACTAGACAGAAGCATTCTCAGAAACTTCTTTGTGATGAGTGCATTCAACTCACAGACTTGAACCTTCCTTTTCAAAGAGCGGTTTTGAAACTCTCTTTTTGTAGAATCTGCAAGTGGATATTTGGAGCGCTTTGAGGCCTATGCTGGGAAATGAAATATCTTCACCTAAAAACTAGACAGAAGCATTCTCAGAAACTTCTGTGTGATGAGTGCATTCAACTCCAGACTTGAACGTTCCTTTTGATAGAACAGTTTTGAAACACTCTTTCTGCAGAATCTGGAAGTGTTTATTTCGAGCGCTCTGAGGCCTATGCTGGAAAAGGAAATGTCTTCAAATAACAGCTTCACAGAGGCATTCTCAGAAACTTCTTTGTGATGAGTGCATTCAACTCACAGACTTGAACCTTCCTTTTCAAAGAGCGGTTTTGAAACTCTCTTTTTGTAGAATCTGCAAGTGGATATTTGGAGCGCTTTGAGGCCTATGCTGGGAAATGAAATATCTTCACCTAAAAACTAGACAGAAGCATTCTCAGAAACTTCTTTGTGACGAGTGCATTCAACTCACAGACTTGAAGGTTTCTTTTGTAAGAGCAGTTTTGGAACACTCTTTTTGTAGAATCTGCTAGTGTATATTTGGAGCGCTGTGAGGCCTATGCTGGGAAATGAAATGTCTCCACTTAAAAACTAGACAGAAGCATTCTCAGAAACTTCTGTGTGATGAGTGCATTCAACTCACAGACTTGAACGTTCCTTTTGATAGAACAGTTTTGAAACACTCTTTCAGCAGAATCTGCAAGTGTTCATTTCGAGCGATTTGAGGCCTATGTTGGAAAAGGAAATGTCTTCAAATAACAACTACACAGAAGTATTCTCAGAAACTTCTTTGTGATGAGTGCATTCAACTCACAGACTTGAACCTTCCTTTTGAAAGAGCAGTTTTGAAACACACTTTTTGTAGAATCTGCAAGTGGATATTTGGAGCGCTTTGAGGTCTATGCTGGGAAATGAAATATCTTCACCTAAAAACTAGACAGAAGCATTCTCAGAAACTTCTGTGTGATGAGTGCATTCAACTCACAGACTTGAACGTTCCTTTTGATAGAACAGTTTTGAAACACTCTTTCTGCAGAATCTGCAAGTGTTTATTTCGAGCGCTTTGAGGCCTATGCTGGAAAAGGAAGTGTCTTCAAATAACAACTACACAGAAGCATTCTCAGAAACTTCTTTGTGATGAGTGCATTCAACTCACAGACTTGAACCTTCCTTTTGATAGAACAGTTTTGAAACACACTTTTTGTAGAATCTGCAAGTAGGTATTTGGAGCGCTTTCAGGCCTATGCTGGGAAATGAAATATCTTCACCTAAAAACTAGACAGAAGCATTCTCAGAAACTTCTCTGTGATGAGTGCATTCAACTCACATACTTGAACATTCCTTTTGATAGAGCAGTTTGGAAACACTCCTTTTGTAATATCTGCAAGTGTTTATTTGGAGCGCTCTGAGGCCTAAGCTGGAAAAGGAAATATCTTCAAATAAAAACTAGACAGAAGCATTCTCAGAAACTTCTTTGTGATGAGTACATTCTACTCGCAGAGTTGAACCTTCTTTTTGGTAGAAGAGTTTTCAAACTCTCTTTTTGTAGAATCTGCAAGTGCATATTTGGAGCTGCTGGAGGCCAATGCTGGGAAAGGGAACATCCTCAGACAGAGACTAGACAGAAGCATTCCCAGAAACTTGTTTGTGACGAGTGCATTCAACTCACAGACTTGAACGTTTCTTTTGAAAGAGCAGTTTTGGAACACTCTTTTTGTAGAATCTGCTAGCGTATATTTGGAGCGCTGTGAAGCCTATGCTGGGAAATGTAATGTCTCCACTTAAAAACTAGACAGAAGCATTCTCAGAAACTTCTTTGTGATGAGTGCATTCAACTCACAGACTTGAACCTTCCTTTTCAAAGAGCTGTTTTGAAACTCTCTTTTTGTAGAATCTGCAAGTGGATATTTGGAGCGCTTTGAGGCCTATGCTGGGAAATGAAATATCTTCACCTAAAAACTAGACAGAAGCATTCTCAGAAACTTCTGTGTGATGAGTGCATTCAACTCCAGACTTGAACGTTCCTTTTGATAGAACAGTTTTGAAACACTCTTTCTGCAGAATCTGCAAGTGTTTATTTCGAGCGCTCTGAGGCCTATGCTGGAAAAGGAAATGTCTTCAAATAACAACTACACAGAAGCATTCTCAGAAACTTCTTTGTGATGAGTGCATTCAACTCACAGACTTGAACCTTCCTTTTCAAAGAGCGGTTTTGAAACTCTCTTTTTGTAGAATCTGCAAGTGGATATTTGGAGCGCTTTGAGGCCTATGCTGGGAAATGAAATATCTTCACCTAAAAACTAGACAGAAGCATTCTCAGAAACTTCTTTGTGACGAGTGCATTCAACTCACAGACTTGAACGTTTCTTTTGCAAGAGCAGTTTTGGAACACTCTTTTTGTAGAATCTGCTAGTGTATATTTGGAGCGCTGTGAGGCCTATGCTGGGAAATGAAATGTCTCCACTTAAAAACTAGACAGAAGCATTCTCAGAAACTTCTGTGTGATGAGTGCATTCAACTCACAGACTTGAACGTTCCTTTTGATAGAACAGTTTTGAAACACTCTTTCAGCAGAATCTGCAAGTGTTCATTTCGAGCGATTTGAGGCCTATGTTGGAAAAGGAAATGTCTTCAAATAACAACTACACAGAAGTATTCTCAGAAACTTCTTTGTGATGAGTGCATTCAACTCACAGACTTGAACCTTCCTTTTGAAAGAGCAGTTTTGAAACACACTTTTTGTAGAATCTGCAAGTGGATATTTGGAGCGCTTTGAGGTCTATGCTGGGAAATGAAATATCTTCACCTAAAAACTAGACAGAAGCATTCTCAGAAACTTCTGTGTGATGAGTGCATTCAACTCACAGACTTGAACGTTCCTTTTGATAGAACAGTTTTCAAACACTCTTTCTGCAGAATCTGCAAGTGTTTATTTCGAGCGCTTTGAGGCCTATGCTGGAAAAGGAAGTGTCTTCAAATAGCAACTACACAGAAGCATTCTCAGAAACTTCTTTGTGATGAGTGCATTCAACTCACAGACTTGAACCTTCCTTTTGATAGAACAGTTTTGAAACACACTTTTTGTAGAATCTGCAAGTAGGTATTTGGAGCGCTTTCAGGCCTATGCTGGGAAATGAAATATCTTCACCTAAAAACTAGACAGAAGCATTCTCAGAAACTTCTCTGTGATGAGTGCATTCAACTCACATACTTGAACATTCCTTTTGATAGAGCAGTTTGGAAACACTCCTTTTGTAATATCTGCAAGTGTTTATTTGGAGCGCTCTGAGGCCTAAGCTGGAAAAGGAAATATCTTCAAATAAAAACTAGACAGAAGCATTCTCAGAAACTTCTTTGTGATGAGTGCATTCTACTCGCAGAGTTGAACCTTCTTTTTGGTAGAAGAGTTTTCAAACTCTCTTTTTGTAGAATCTGCAAGTGCATATTTGGAGCTGCTGGAGGCCAATGCTGGGAAAGGGAACATCCTCAGACAGAGACTAGACAGAAGCATTCCCAGAAACTTGTTTGTGACGAGTGCATTCAACTCACAGACTTGAACGTTTCTTTTGAAAGAGCAGTTTTGGAACACTCTTTTTGTAGAATCTGCTAGCGTATATTTGGAGCGCTGTGAAGCCTATGCTGGGAAATGTAATGTCTCCACTTAAAAACTAGACAGAAGCATTCTCAGAAACTTCTTTGTGATGAGTGCATTCAACTCACAGACTTGAACCTTCCTTTTCAAAGAGCGGTTTTGAAACTCTCTTTTTGTAGAATCTGCAAGTGGATATTTGGAGCGCTTTGAGGCCTATGCTGGGAAATGAAATATCTTCACCTAAAAACTAGACAGAAGCATTCTCAGAAACTTCTGTGTGATGAGTGCATTCAACTCCAGACTTGAACGTTCCTTTTGATAGAACAGTTTTGAAACACTCTTTCTGCAGAATCTGCAAGTGTTTATTTCGGGCGCTCTGAGGCCTATGCTGGAAAAGGAAATGTCTTCAAATAACAACTACACAGAAGCATTCTCAGAAACTTCTTTGTGATGAGTGCATTCAACTCACAGACTTGAACCTTCCTTTTCAAAGAGCGGTTTTGAAACTCTCTTTTTGTAGAATCTGCAAGTGGATATTTGGAGCGCTTTGAGGCCTATGCTGGGAAATGAAATATCTTCACCTAAAAACTAGACAGAAGCATTCTCAGAAACTTCTTTGTGACGAGTGCATTCAACTCACAGACTTGAACGTTTCTTTTGCAAGAGCAGTTTTGGAACACTCTTTTTGTAGAATCTGCTAGTGTATATTTGGAGCGCTGTGAGGCCTATGCTGGGAAATGAAATGTCTCCACTTAAAAACTAGACAGAAGCATTCTCAGAAACTTCTGTGTGATGAGTGCATTCAACTCACAGACTTGAACGTTCCTTTTGATAGAACAGTTTTGAAACACTCTTTCTGCAGAATCTGCAAGTGTTTATTTCGAGCGCTTTGAGGCCTATGCTGGAAAAGGAAGTGTCTTCAAATAACAACTACACAGAAGCATTCTCAGAAACTTCTTTGTGATGAGTGCATTCAACTCACAGACTTGAACCTTCCTTTTGATAGAACAGTTTTGAAACACACTTTTTGTAGAATCTGCAAGTAGGTATTTGGAGCGCTTTCAGGCCTATGCTGGGAAATGAAATATCTTCACCTAAAAACTAGACAGAAGCATTCTCAGAAACTTCTCTGTGATGAGTGCATTCAACTCACATACTTGAACATTCCTTTTGATAGAGCAGTTTGGAAACACTCCTTTTGTAATATCTGCAAGTGTTTATTTGGAGCGCTCTGAGGCCTAAGCTGGAAAAGGAAATATCTTCAAATAAAAACTAGACAGAAGCATTCTCAGAAACTTCTTTGTGATGAGTGCATTCTACTCGCAGAGTTGAACCTTCTTTTTGGTAGAAGAGTTTTCAAACTCTCTTTTTGTAGAATCTGCAAGTGCATATTTGGAGCTGCTGGAGGCCAATGCTGGGAAAGGGAACATCCTCAGACAGAGACTAGACAGAAGCATTCCCAGAAACTTGTTTGTGACGAGTGCATTCAACTCACAGACTTGAACGTTTCTTTTGAAAGAGCAGTTTTGGAACACTCTTTTTGTAGAATCTGCTAGCGTATATTTGGAGCGCTGTGAAGCCTATGCTGGGAAATGTAATGTCTCCACTTAAAAACTAGACAGAAGCATTCTCAGAAACTTCTTTGTGATGAGTGCATTCAACTCACAGACTTGAACCTTCCTTTTCAAAGAGCGGTTTTGAAACTCTCTTTTTGTAGAATCTGCAAGTGGATATTTGGAGCGCTTTGAGGCCTATGCTGGGAAATGAAATATCTTCACCTAAAAACTAGACAGAAGCATTCTCAGAAACTTCTGTGTGATGAGTGCATTCAACTCCAGACTTGAACGTTCCTTTTGATAGAACAGTTTTGAAACACTCTTTCTGCAGAATCTGCAAGTGTTTATTTCGAGCGCTCTGAGGCCTATGCTGGAAAAGGAAATGTCTTCAAATAACAACTACACAGAAGCATTCTCAGAAACTTCTTTGTGATGAGTGCATTCAACTCACAGACTTGAACCTTCCTTTTCAAAGAGCGGTTTTGAAACTGTCTTTTTGTAGAATCTGCAAGTGGATATTTGGAGCGCTTTGAGGCCTATGCTGGGAAATGAAATATCTTCACCTAAAAACTAGACAGAAGCATTCTCAGAAACTTCTTTGTGACGAGTGCATTCAACTCACAGACTTGAACGTTTCTTTTGCAAGAGCAGTTTTGGAACACTCTTTTTGTAGAATCTGCTAGTGTATATTTGGAGCGCTGTGAGGCCTATGCTGGGAAATGAAATGTCTCCACTTAAAAACTAGACAGAAGCATTCTCAGAAACTTCTGTGTGATGAGTGCATTCAACTCACAGACTTGAACGTTCCTTTTGATAGAACAGTTTTGAAACACTCTTTCAGCAGAATCTGCAAGTGTTCATTTCGAGCGATTTGAGGCCTATGTTGGAAAAGGAAATGTCTTCAAATAACAACTACACAGAAGTATTCTCAGAAACTTCTTTGTGATGAGTGCATTCAACTCACAGACTTGAACCTTCCTTTTGAAAGAGCAGTTTTGAAACACACTTTTTGTAGAATCTGCAAGTGGATATTTGGAGCGCTTTGAGGTCTATGCTGGGAAATGAAATATCTTCACCTAAAAACTAGACAGAAGCATTCTCAGAAACTTCTGTGTGATGAGTGCATTCAACTCACAGACTTAAACGTTCCTTTTGATGGAACAGTTTTGAAACACTCTTTCTGCAGAATCTGCAAGTGTTTATTTCGAGCGCTTTGAGGCCTAGGCTGGAAAAGGAAGTGTCTTCAAATAACAACTACACAGAAGCATTCTCAGAAACTTCTTTGTGATGAGTGCATTCAACTCACAGACTTGAACCTTCCTTTTGATAGAACAGTTTTGAAACACACTTTTTGTAGAATCTGCAAGTAGGTATTTGGAGCGCTTTCAGGCCTATGCTGGGAAATGAAATATCTTCACCTAAAAACTAGACAGAAGCATTCTCAGAAACTTCTCTGTGATGAGTGCATTCAACTCACATACTTGAACATTCCTTTTGATAGAGCAGTTTGGAAACACTCCTTTTGTAATATCTGCAAGTGTTTATTGGGAGCGCTCTGAGGCCTAAGCTGGAAAAGGAAATATCTTCAAATAAAAACTAGACAGAAGCATTCTCAGAAACTTCTTTGTGATGAGTGCATTCTACTCGCAGAGTTGAACCTTCTTTTTGGTAGAAGAGTTTTCAAACTCTCTTTTTGTAGAATCTGCAAGTGCATATTTGGAGCTGCTGGAGGCCAACGCTGGGAAAGGGAACATCCTCAGACAGAGACTAGACAGAAGCATTCCCAGAAACTTGTTTGTGACGAGTGCATTCAACTCACAGACCTGAACGTTTCTTTTGAAAGAGCAGTTTTGGAACACTCTTTTTGTAGAATCTGCTAGCGTATATTTGGAGCGCTGTGAAGCCTATGCTGGGAAATGTAATGTCTCCACTTAAAAACTAGACAGAAGCATTCTCAGAAACTTCTTTGTGATGAGTGCATTCTACTCGCAGAGTTGAACCTTCTTTTTGGTAGAAGAGTTTTCAAACTCTCTTTTTGTAGAATCTGCAAGTGCATATTTGGAGCTGCTGGAGGCCAATGCTGGGAAAGGGAACATCCTCAGACAGAGACTAGACAGAAGCATTCCCAGAAACTTGTTTGTGACGAATGCATTCAACTCACAGACTTGAACGTTTCTTTTGAAAGAGCAGTTTTGGAACACTCTTTTTGTAGAATCTGCTAGCGTATATTTGGAGCGCTGTGAAGCCTATGCTGGGAAATGTAATGTCTCCACTTAAAAACTAGACAGAAGCATTCTCAGAAACTTCTTTGTGATGAGTGCATTCAACTCACAGACTTGAACCTTCCTTTTCAAAGAGCGGTTTTGAAACTCTCTTTTTGTAGAATCTGCAAGTGGATATTTGGAGCGCTTTGAGGCCTATGCTGGGAAATGAAATATCTTCACCTAAAAACTAGACAGAAGCATTCTCAGAAACTTCTGTGTGATGAGTGCATTCAACTCCAGACTTGAACGTTCCTTTTGATAGAACAGTTTTGAAACACTCTTTCTGCAGAATCTGCAAGTGTTTATTTCGAGCGCTCTGAGGCCTATGCTGGAAAAGGAAATGTCTTCAAATAACAACTACACAGAAGCATTCTCAGAAACTTCTTTGTGATGAGTGCATTCAACTCACAGACTTGAACCTTCCTTTTCAAAGAGCGGTTTTGAAACTCTCTTTTTGTAGAATCTGCAAGTGGATATTTGGAGCGCTTTGAGGCCTATGCTGGGAAATGAAATATCTTCACCTAAAAACTAGACAGAAGCATTCTCAGAAACTTCTTTGTGACGAGTGCATTCAACTCACAGACTTGAACGTTTCTTTTGCAAGAGCAGTTTTGGAACACTCTTTTTGTAGAATCTGCTAGTGTATATTTGGAGCGCTGTGAGGCCTATGCTGGGAAATGAAATGTCTCCACTTAAAAACTAGACAGAAGCATTCTCAGAAACTTCTGTGTGATGAGTGCATTCAACTCACAGACTTGAACGTTCCTTTTGATAGAACAGTTTTGAAACACTCTTTCAGCAGAATCTGCAAGTGTTCATTTCGAGCGATTTGAGGCCTATGTTGGAAAAGGAAATGTCTTCAAATAACAACTACACAGAAGTATTCTCAGAAACTTCTTTGTGATGAGTGCATTCAACTCACAGACTTGAACCTTCCTTTTGAAAGAGCAGTTTTGAAACACACTTTTTGTAGAATCTGCAAGTGGATATTTGGAGCGCTTTGAGGTCTATGCTGGGAAATGAAATATCTTCACCTAAAAACTAGACAGAAGCATTCTCAGAAACTTCTGTGTGATGAGTGCATTCAACTCACAGACTTGAACGTTCCTTTTGATAGAACAGTTTTCAAACACTCTTTCTGCAGAATCTGCAAGTGTTTATTTCGAGCGCTTTGAGGCCTATGCTGGAAAAGGAAGTGTCTTCAAATAGCAACTACACAGAAGCATTCTCAGAAACTTCTTTGTGATGAGTGCATTCAACTCACAGACTTGAACCTTCCTTTTGATAGAACAGTTTTGAAACACACTTTTTGTAGAATCTGCAAGTAGGTATTTGGAGCCCTTTCAGGCCTATGCTGGGAAATGAAATATCTTCACCTAAAAACTAGACAGAAGCATTCTCAGAAACTTCTCTGTGATGAGTGCATTCAACTCACATACTTGAACATTCCTTTTGATAGAGCAGTTTGGAAACACTCCTTTTGTAATATCTGCAAGTGTTTATTTGGAGCGCTCTGAGGCCTAAGCTGGAAAAGGAAATATCTTCAAATAAAAACTAGACAGAAGCATTCTCAGAAACTTCTTTGTGATGAGTGCATTCTACTCGCAGAGTTGAACCTTCTTTTTGGTAGAAGAGTTTTCAAACTCTCTTTTTGTAGAATCTGCAAGTGCATATTTGGAGCTGCTGGAGGCCAATGCTGGGAAAGGGAACATCCTCAGACAGAGACTAGACAGAAGCATTCCCAGAAACTTGTTTGTGACGAGTGCATTCAACTCACAGACTTGAACGTTTCTTTTGAAAGAGCAGTTTTGGAACACTCTTTTTGTAGAATCTGCTAGCGTATATTTGGAGCGCTGTGAAGCCTATGCTGGGAAATGTAATGTCTCCACTTAAAAACTAGACAGAAGCATTCTCAGAAACTTCTTTGTGATGAGTGCATTCAACTCACAGACTTGAACCTTCCTTTTCAAAGAGCGGTTTTGAAACTCTCTTTTTGTAGAATCTGCAAGTGGATATTTGGAGCGCTTTGAGGCCTATGCTGGGAAATGAAATATCTTCACCTAAAAACTAGACAGAAGCATTCTCAGAAACTTCTGTGTGATGAGTGCATTCAACTCCAGACTTGAACGTTCCTTTTGATAGAACAGTTTTGAAACACTCTTTCTGCAGAATCTGCAAGTGTTTATTTCGGGCGCTCTGAGGCCTATGCTGGAAAAGGAAATGTCTTCAAATAACAACTACACAGAAGCATTCTCAGAAACTTCTTTGTGATGAGTGCATTCAACTCACAGACTTGAACCTTCCTTTTCAAAGAGCGGTTTTGAAACTCTCTTTTTGTAGAATCTGCAAGTGGATATTTGGAGCGCTTTGAGGCCTATGCTGGGAAATGAAATATCTTCACCTAAAAACTAGACAGAAGCATTCTCAGAAACTTCTTTGTGACGAGTGCATTCAACTCACAGACTTGAACGTTTCTTTTGCAAGAGCAGTTTTGGAACACTCTTTTTGTAGAATCTGCTAGTGTATATTTGGAGCGCTGTGAGGCCTATGCTGGGAAATGAAATGTCTCCACTTAAAAACTAGACAGAAGCATTCTCAGAAACTTCTGTGTGATGAGTGCATTCAACTCACAGACTTGAACGTTCCTTTTGATAGAACAGTTTTGAAACACTCTTTCTGCAGAATCTGCAAGTGTTTATTTCGAGCGCTTTGAGGCCTATGCTGGAAAAGGAAGTGTCTTCAAATAACAACTACACAGAAGCATTCTCAGAAACTTCTTTGTGATGAGTGCATTCAACTCACAGACTTGAACCTTCCTTTTGATAGAACAGTTTTGAAACACACTTTTTGTAGAATCTGCAAGTAGGTATTTGGAGCGCTTTCAGGCCTATGCTGGGAAATGAAATATCTTCACCTAAAAACTAGACAGAAGCATTCTCAGAAACTTCTCTGTGATGAGTGCATTCAACTCACATACTTGAACATTCCTTTTGATAGAGCAGTTTGGAAACACTCCTTTTGTAATATCTGCAAGTGTTTATTTGGAGCGCTCTGAGGCCTAAGCTGGAAAAGGAAATATCTTCAAATAAAAACTAGACAGAAGCATTCTCAGAAACTTCTTTGTGATGAGTGCATTCTACTCGCAGAGTTGAACCTTCTTTTTGGTAGAAGAGTTTTCAAACTCTCTTTTTGTAGAATCTGCAAGTGCATATTTGGAGCTGCTGGAGGCCAATGCTGGGAAAGGGAACATCCTCAGACAGAGACTAGACAGAAGCATTCCCAGAAACTTGTTTGTGACGAGTGCATTCAACTCACAGACTTGAACGTTTCTTTTGAAAGAGCAGTTTTGGAACACTCTTTTTGTAGAATCTGCTAGCGTATATTTGGAGCGCTGTGAAGCCTATGCTGGGAAATGTAATGTCTCCACTTAAAAACTAGACAGAAGCATTCTCAGAAACTTCTTTGTGATGAGTGCATTCAACTCACAGACTTGAACCTTCCTTTTCAAAGAGCGGTTTTGAAACTCTCTTTTTGTAGAATCTGCAAGTGGATATTTGGAGCGCTTTGAGGCCTATGCTGGGAAATGAAATATCTTCACCTAAAAACTAGACAGAAGCATTCTCAGAAACTTCTGTGTGATGAGTGCATTCAACTCCAGACTTGAACGTTCCTTTTGATAGAACAGTTTTGAAACACTCTTTCTGCAGAATCTGCAAGTGTTTATTTCGAGCGCTCTGAGGCCTATGCTGGAAAAGGAAATGTCTTCAAATAACAACTACACAGAAGCATTCTCAGAAACTTCTTTGTGATGAGTGCATTCAACTCACAGACTTGAACCTTCCTTTTCAAAGAGCGGTTTTGAAACTGTCTTTTTGTAGAATCTGCAAGTGGATATTTGGAGCGCTTTGAGGCCTATGCTGGGAAATGAAATATCTTCACCTAAAAACTAGACAGAAGCATTCTCAGAAACTTCTTTGTGACGAGTGCATTCAACTCACAGACTTGAACGTTTCTTTTGCAAGAGCAGTTTTGGAACACTCTTTTTGTAGAATCTGCTAGTGTATATTTGGAGCGCTGTGAGGCCTATGCTGGGAAATGAAATGTCTCCACTTAAAAACTAGACAGAAGCATTCTCAGAAACTTCTGTGTGATGAGTGCATTCAACTCACAGACTTGAACGTTCCTTTTGATAGAACAGTTTTGAAACACTCTTTCAGCAGAATCTGCAAGTGTTCATTTCGAGCGATTTGAGGCCTATGTTGGAAAAGGAAATGTCTTCAAATAACAACTACACAGAAGTATTCTCAGAAACTTCTTTGTGATGAGTGCATTCAACTCACAGACTTGAACCTTCCTTTTGAAAGAGCAGTTTTGAAACACACTTTTTGTAGAATCTGCAAGTGGATATTTGGAGCGCTTTGAGGTCTATGCTGGGAAATGAAATATCTTCACCTAAAAACTAGACAGAAGCATTCTCAGAAACTTCTGTGTGATGAGTGCATTCAACTCACAGACTTAAACGTTCCTTTTGATGGAACAGTTTTGAAACACTCTTTCTGCAGAATCTGCAAGTGTTTATTTCGAGCGCTTTGAGGCCTAGGCTGGAAAAGGAAGTGTCTTCAAATAACAACTACACAGAAGCATTCTCAGAAACTTCTTTGTGATGCGTGCATTCAACTCACAGACTTGAACCTTCCTTTTGATAGAACAGTTTTGAAACACACTTTTTGTAGAATCTGCAAGTAGGTATTTGGAGCGCTTTCAGGCCTATGCTGGGAAATGAAATATCTTCACCTAAAAACTAGACAGAAGCATTCTCAGAAACTTCTCTGTGATGAGTGCATTCAACTCACATACTTGAACATTCCTTTTGATAGAGCAGTTTGGAAACACTCCTTTTGTAATATCTGCAAGTGTTTATTGGGAGCGCTCTGAGGCCTAAGCTGGAAAAGGAAATATCTTCAAATAAAAACTAGACAGAAGCATTCTCAGAAACTTCTTTGTGATGAGTGCATTCTACTCGCAGAGTTGAACCTTCTTTTTGGTAGAAGAGTTTTCAAACTCTCTTTTTGTAGAATCTGCAAGTGCATATTTGGAGCTGCTGGAGGCCAACGCTGGGAAAGGGAACATCCTCAGACAGAGACTAGACAGAAGCATTCCCAGAAACTTGTTTGTGACGAGTGCATTCAACTCACAGACTTGAACGTTTCTTTTGAAAGAGCAGTTTTGGAACACTCTTTTTGTAGAATCTGCTAGCGTATATTTGGAGCGCTGTGAAGCCTATGCTGGGAAATGTAATGTCTCCACTTAAAAACTAGACAGAAGCATTCTCAGAAACTTCTTTGTGATGAGTGCATTCTACTCGCAGAGTTGAACCTTCTTTTTGGTAGAAGAGTTTTCAAACTCTCTTTTTGTAGAATCTGCAAGTGCATATTTGGAGCTGCTGGAGGCCAATGCTGGGAAAGGGAACATCCTCAGACAGAGACTAGACAGAAGCATTCCCAGAAACTTGTTTGTGACGAATGCATTCAACTCACAGACTTGAACGTTTCTTTTGAAAGAGCAGTTTTGGAACACTCTTTTTGTAGAATCTGCTAGCGTATATTTGGAGCGCTGTGAAGCCTATGCTGGGAAATGTAATGTCTCCACTTAAAAACTAGACAGAAGCATTCTCAGAAACTTCTTTGTGATGAGTGCATTCAACTCACAGACTTGAACCTTCCTTTTCAAAGAGCGGTTTTGAAACTCTCTTTTTGTAGAATCTGCAAGTGGATATTTGGAGCGCTTTGAGGCCTATGCTGGGAAATGAAATATCTTCACCTAAAAACTAGACAGAAGCATTCTCAGAAACTTCTGTGTGATGAGTGCATTCAACTCCAGACTTGAACGTTCCTTTTGATAGAACAGTTTTGAAACACTCTTTCTGCAGAATCTGCAAGTGTTTATTTCGAGCGCTCTGAGGCCTATGCTGGAAAAGGAAATGTCTTCAAATAACAACTACACAGAAGCATTCTCAGAAACTTCTTTGTGATGAGTGCATTCAACTCACAGACTTGAACCTTCCTTTTCAAAGAGCGGTTTTGAAACTCTCTTTTTGTAGAATCTGCAAGTGGATATTTGGAGCGCTTTGAGGCCTATGCTGGGAAATGAAATATCTTCACCTAAAAACTAGACAGAAGCATTCTCAGAAACTTCTTTGTGACGAGTGCATTCAACTCACAGACTTGAACGTTTCTTTTGCAAGAGCAGTTTTGGAACACTCTTTTTGTAGAATCTGCTAGTGTATATTTGGAGCGCTGTGAGGCCTATGCTGGGAAATGAAATGTCTCCACTTAAAAACTAGACAGAAGCATTCTCAGAAACTTCTGTGTGATGAGTGCATTCAACTCACAGACTTGAACGTTCCTTTTGATAGAACAGTTTTGAAACACTCTTTCAGCAGAATCTGCAAGTGTTCATTTCGAGCGATTTGAGGCCTATGTTGGAAAAGGAAATGTCTTCAAATAACAACTACACAGAAGTATTCTCAGAAACTTCTTTGTGATGAGTGCATTCAACTCACAGACTTGAACCTTCCTTTTGAAAGAGCAGTTTTGAAACACACTTTTTGTAGAATCTGCAAGTGGATATTTGGAGCGCTTTGAGGTCTATGCTGGGAAATGAAATATCTTCACCTAAAAACTAGACAGAAGCATTCTCAGAAACTTCTGTGTGATGAGTGCATTCAACTCACAGACTTGAACGTTCCTTTTGATAGAACAGTTTTGAAACACTCTTTCTGCAGAATCTGCAAGTGTTTATTTCGAGCGCTTTGAGGCCTATGCTGGAAAAGGAAGTGTCTTCAAATAACAACTACACAGAAGCATTCTCAGAAACTTCTTTGTGATGAGTGCATTCAACTCACAGACTTGAACCTTCCTTTTGATAGAACAGTTTTGAAACACACTTTTTGTAGAATCTGCAAGTAGGTATTTGGAGCGCTTTCAGGCCTATGCTGGGAAATGAAATATCTTCACCTAAAAACTAGACAGAAGCATTCTCAGAAACTTCTCTGTGATGAGTGCATTCAACTCACATACTTGAACATTCCTTTTGATAGAGCAGTTTGGAAACACTCCTTTTGTAATATCTGCAAGTGTTTATTTGGAGCGCTCTGAGGCCTAAGCTGGAAAAGGAAATATCTTCAAATAAAAACTAGACAGAAGCATTCTCAGAAACTTCTTTGTGATGAGTGCATTCTACTCGCAGAGTTGAACCTTCTTTTTGGTAGAAGAGTTTTCAAACTCTCTTTTTGTAGAATCTGCAAGTGCATATTTGGAGCTGCTGGAGGCCAATGCTGGGAAAGGGAACATCCTCAGACAGAGACTAGACAGAAGCATTCCCAGAAACTTGTTTGTGACGAGTGCATTCAACTCACAGACTTGAACGTTTCTTTTGAAAGAGCAGTTTTGGAACACTCTTTTTGTAGAATCTCCTAGCGTATATTTGGAGCGCTGTGAAGCCTGTGCTGGGAAACGTAATGTCTCCACTTAAAAACTAGACAGAAGCATTCTCAGAAACTTCTTTGTGATGAGTGCATTCTACTCGCAGAGTTGAACCTTCTTTTTGGTAGAAGAGTTTTCAAACTCTCTTTTTGTAGAATCTGCAAGTGCATATTTGGAGCTGCTGGAGGCCAATGCTGGGAAAGGGAACATCCTCAGACAGAGACTAGACAGAAGAATTCCCAGAAACTTGTTTGTGACGAGTGCATTCAACTCACAGACTTGAACGTTTCTTTTGAAAGAGCAGTTTTGGAACACTCTTTTTGTAGAATCTGCTAGCGTATATTTGGAGCGCTGTGAAGCCTATGCTGGGAAATGAAATGTCTCCACTTAAAAACTAGACAGAAGCATTCTCAGAAACTTCTTTGTGATGAGTGCATTCAACTCACAGACTTGAACCTTCCTTTTCAAAGAGCGGTTTTGAAACTCTCTTTTTGTAGAATCTGCAAGTGGATATTTGGAGCGCTTTGAGGCCTATGCTGGGAAATGAAATATCTTCACCTAAAAACTAGACAGAAGCATTCTCAGAAACTTCTGTGTGATGAGTGCATTCAACTCCAGACTTGAACGTTCCTTTTGATAGAACAGTTTTGAAACACTCTTTCTGCAGAATCTGCAAGTGTTTATTTCGAGCGCTCTGAGGCCTATTCTGGAAAAGGAAATGTCTTCAAATAACAACTACACAGAAGCATTCTCAGAAACTTCTTTGTGATGAGTGCATTCAACTCACAGACTTGAACCTTCCTTTTCAAAGACCGGTTTTGAAACTCACTTTTTGTAGAATCTGCAAGTGGATATTTGGAGCGCTTTGAGGCCTATGCTGGGAAATGAAATATCTTCACCTAAAAACTAGGCAGAAGCATTCTCAGAAACTTCTTTGTGACGAGTGCATTCAACTCACAGACTTGAACGTTTCTTTTGCAAGAGCAGTTTTGGAACACTCTTTTTGTAGAATCTGCTAGTGTATATTTGGAGCGCTGTGAGGCCTATGCTGGGAAATGAAATGTCTCCACTTAAAAACTAGACAGAGGCATTCTCAGAAACTTCTGTGTGATGAGTGCATTCAACTCACAGACTTGAACGTTCCTTTTGATAGAACAGTTTTGAAACACTCTTTCAGCAGAATCTGCAAGTGTTCATTTCGAGCGATTTGAGGCCTATGTTGGAAAAGGAAATGTCTTCAAATAACAACTACACAGAAGTATTCTCAGAAACTTCTTTGTGATGAGTGCATTCAACTCACAGACTTGAACCTTCCTTTTGAAAGAGCAGTTTTGAAACACACTTTTTGTAGAATCTGCAAGTGGATATTTGGAGCGCTTTGAGGTCTATGCTGGGAAATGAAATATCTTCACCTAAAAACTAGACAGAAGCATTCTCAGAAACTTCTGTGTGATGAGTGCATTCAACTCACATACTTGAACATTCCTTTTGATAGAGCAGTTTGGAAACACTCCTTTTGTAATATCTGCAAGTGTTTATTTGGAGCGCTCTGAGGCCTAAGCTGGAAAAGGAAATATCTTCAAATAAAAACTAGACAGAAGCATTCTCATAAACTTCTTTGTGATGAGTGCATTCTACTCGCAGAGTTGAACCTTCTTTTTGGTAGAAGAGTTTTCAAACTCTCTTTTTGTAGAATCTGCAAGTGCATATTTGGAGCTGCTGGAGGCCAATGCTGGGAAAGGGAACATCCTCAGACAGAGACTAGACAGAAGCATTCCCAGAAACTTGTTTGTGACGAGTGCATTCAACTCACAGACTTGAACGTTTCTTTTGAAAGAGCAGTTTTGGAACACTCTTTTTGTAGAATCTGCTAGCGTATATTTGGAGCGCTGTGAAGCCTATGCTGGGAAATGTAATGTCTCCACTTAAAAACTAGACAGAAGCATTCTCAGAAACTTCTTTGTGATTAGTGCATTCTACTCGCAGAGTTGAACCTTCTTTTTGGTAGAAGAGTTTTCAAACTCTCTTTTTGTAGAATCTGCAAGTGCATATTTGGAGCTGCTGGAGGCCAATGCTGGGAAAGGGAACATCCTCAGACAGAGACTAGACAGAAGCATTCCCAGAAACTTGTTTGTGACGAGTGCATTCAACTCACAGACTTGAACGTTTCTTTTGAAAGAGCAGTTTTGGAACACTCTTTTTGTAGAATCTGCTACCGTATATTTGGAGCGCTGTGAAGCCTATGCTGGGAAATGTAATGTCTCCACTTAAAAACTAGACAGAAGCATTCTCAGAAACTTCTTTGTGATGAGTGCATTCTACTCGCAGAGTTGAACCTTCTTTTTGGTAGAAGAGTTTTCAAACTCTCTTTTTGTAGAATCTGCAAGTGCATATTTGGAGCTGCTGGAGGCCAATGCTGGGAAAGGGAACATCCTCAGACAGAGACTAGACAGAAGAATTCCCAGAAACTTGTTTGTGACGAGTGCATTCAACTCACAGATTTGAACGTTTCTTTTGAAAGAGCAGTTTTGGAACACTCTTTTTGTAGAATCTGCTAGCGTATATTTGGAGCGCTGTAAAGCCTATGCTTGGAAACGTAATGTCTCCACTTAAAAACTAGACAGAAGCATTCTCAGAAACTTCTTTGTGATGAGTGCATTCAACTCACAGACTTGAACCTTCCTTTTCAAAGAGCGGTTTTGAAACTCTCTTTTTGTAGAATCTGCAAGTGGATATTTGGAGCGCTTTGAGGCCTATGCTGGGAAATGAAATATCTTCACCTAAAAACTAGACAGAAGCATTCTCAGAAACTTCTGTGTGATGAGTGCATTCAACTCCAGACTTGAACGTTCCTTTTGATAGAACAGTTTTGAAACACTCTTTCTGCAGAATCTGCAAGTGTTTATTTCGAGCGCTCTGAGGCCTATGCTGGAAAAGGAAATGTCTTCAAATAACAACTACACAGAAGCATTCTCAGAAACTTCTTTGTGATGAGTGCATTCAACTCACAGACTTGAACCTTCCTTTTCAAAGAGCGGTTTTGAAACTCTCTTTTTGTAGAATCTGCAAGTGGATATTTGGAGCGCTTTGAGGTCTATGCTGGGAAATGAAATATCTTCACCTAAAAACTAGACAGAAGCATTCTCAGAAACTTCTGTGTGATGAGTGCATTCAACTCACAGACTTGATCGTTCCTTTTGATAGAACAGTTTTGAAACACTCTTTCTGCAGAATCTGCAAGTGTTTATTTCGAGCGCTTTGAGGCCTATGCTGGAAAAGGAAGTGTCTTCAAATAACAACTACACAGAAGCATTCTCAGAAACTTCTTTGTGATGAGTGCATTCAACTCACAGACTTGAACCTTCCTTTTCAAAGAGCGGTTTTGAAACTCTCTTTTTGTAGAATCTGCAAGTGGATATTTGGAGCGCTTTGAGGCCTATGCTGGGAAATGAAATATCTTCACCTAAAAACTAGACAGAAGCATTCTCAGAAACTTCTTTGTGACGAGTGCATTCAACTCACAGACTTGAACGTTTCTTTTGCAAGAGCAGTTTTGGAACACTCTTTTTGTAGAATCTGCTAGTGTATATTTGGAGCGCTGTGAGGCCTATGCTGGGAAATGAAATGTCTCCACTTAAAAACTAGACAGAAGCATTCTCAGAAACTTCTGTGTGATGAGTGCATTCAACTCACAGACTTGAACGTTCCTTTTGATAGAACAGTTTTGAAACACTCTTTCAGCAGAATCTGCAAGTGTTCATTTCGAGCGATTTGAGGCCTATGTTGGAAAAGGAAATGTCTTCAAATAACAACTACACAGAAGTATTCTCAGAAACTTCTTTGTGATGAGTGCATTCAACTCACAGACTTGAACCTTCCTTTTGAAAGAGCAGTTTTGAAACACACTTTTTGTAGAATCTGCAAGTGGATATTTGGAGCGCTTTGAGGTCTATGCTGGGAAATGAAATATCTTCACCTAAAAACTAGACAGAAGCATTCTCAGAAACTTCTGTGTGATGAGTGCATTCAACTCACAGACTTGAACGTTCCTTTTGATAGAACAGTTTTGAAACACTCTTTCTGCAGAATCTGCAAGTGTTTATTTCGAGCGCTTTGAGGCCTATGCTGGAAAAGGAAGTGTCTTCAAATAACAACTACACAGAAGCATTCTCAGAAACTTCTTTGTGATGAGTGCATTCAACTCACAGACTTGAACCTTCCTTTTGATAGAACAGTTTTGAAACACACTTTTTGTAGAATCTGCAAGTAGGTATTTGGAGCGCTTTCAGGCCTATGCTGGGAAATGAAATATCTTCACCTAAAAACTAGACAGAAGCATTCTCAGAAACTTCTCTGTGATGAGTGCATTCAACTCACATACTTGAACATTCCTTTTGATAGAGCAGTTTGGAAACACTCCTTTTGTAATATCTGCAAGTGTTTATTTGGAGCGCTCTGAGGCCTAAGCTGGAAAAGGAAATATCTTCAAATAAAAACTAGACAGAAGCATTCTCAGAAACTTCTTTGTGATGAGTGCATTCTACTCGCAGAGTTGAACCTTCTTTTTGGTAGAAGAGTTTTCAAACTCTCTTTTTGTAGAATCTGCAAGTGCATATTTGGAGCTGCTGGAGGCCAATGCTGGGAAAGGGAACATCCTCAGACAGAGACTAGACAGAAGCATTCCCAGAAACTTGTTTGTGACGAGTGCATTCAACTCACAGACTTGAACGTTTCTTTTGAAAGAGCAGTTTTGGAACACTCTTTTTGTAGAATCTCCTAGCGTATATTTGGAGCGCTGTGAAGCCTATGCTGGGAAACGTAATGTCTCCACTTAAAAACTAGACAGAAGCATTCTCAGAAACTTCTTTGTGATGAGTGCATTCTACTCGCAGAGTTGAACCTTCTTTTTGGTAGAAGAGTTTTCAAACTCTCTTTTTGTAGAATCTGCAAGTGCATATTTGGAGCTGCTGGAGGCCAATGCTGGGAAAGGGAACATCCTCAGACAGAGACTAGACAGAAGCATTCCCAGAAACTTGTTTGTGACGAGTGCATTCAACTCACAGACTTGAACGTTTCTTTTGAAAGAGCAGTTTTGGAACACTCTTTTTGTAGAATCTGCTAGCGTATATTTGGAGCGCTGTGAAGCCTATGCTGGGAAATGAAATGTCTCCACTTAAAAACTAGACAGAAGCATTCTCAGAAACTTCTTTGTGATGAGTGCATTCAACTCACAGACTTGAACCTTCCTTTTCAAAGAGCGGTTTTGAAACTCTCTTTTTGTAGAATCTGCAAGTGGATATTTGGAGCGCTTTGAGGCCTATGCTGGGAAATGAAATATCTTCACCTAAAAACTAGACAGAAGCATTCTCAGAAACTTCTGTGTGATGAGTGCATTCAACTCCAGACTTGAACGTTCCTTTTGATAGAACAGTTTTGAAACACTCTTTCTGCAGAATCTGCAAGTGTTTATTTCGAGCGCTCTGAGGCCTATTCTGGAAAAGGAAATGTCTTCAAATAACAACTACACAGAAGCATTCTCAGAAACTTCTTTGTGATGAGTGCATTCAACTCACAGACTTGAACCTTCCTTTTCAAAGACCGGTTTTGAAACTCACTTTTTGTAGAATCTGCAAGTGGATATTTGGAGCGCTTTGAGGCCTATGCTGGGAAATGAAATATCTTCACCTAAAAACTAGGCAGAAGCATTCTCAGAAACTTCTTTGTGACGAGTGCATTCAACTCACAGACTTGAACGTTTCTTTTGCAAGAGCAGTTTTGGAACACTCTTTTTGTAGAATCTGCTAGTGTATATTTGGAGCGCTGTGAGGCCTATGCTGGGAAATGAAATGTCTCCACTTAAAAACTAGACAGAGGCATTCTCAGAAACTTCTGTGTGATGAGTGCATTCAACTCACAGACTTGAACGTTCCTTTTGATAGAACAGTTTTGAAACACTCTTTCAGCAGAATCTGCAAGTGTTCATTTCGAGCGATTTGAGGCCTATGTTGGAAAAGGAAATGTCTTCAAATAACAACTACACAGAAGTATTCTCAGAAACTTCTTTGTGATGAGTGCATTCAACTCACAGACTTGAACCTTCCTTTTGAAAGAGCAGTTTTGAAACACACTTTTTGTAGAATCTGCAAGTGGATATTTGGAGCGCTTTGAGGTCTATGCTGGGAAATGAAATATCTTCACCTAAAAACTAGACAGAAGCATTCTCAGAAACTTCTGTGTGATGAGTGCATTCAACTCACAGACTTGAACGTTCCTTTTGATAGAACAGTTTTGAAACACTCTTTCTGCAGAATCTGCAAGTGTTTATTTCGA
The DNA here is from genome assembly GCF_028885625.2 of Pongo pygmaeus. Taxonomy (NCBI): domain Eukaryota; kingdom Metazoa; phylum Chordata; class Mammalia; order Primates; family Hominidae; genus Pongo; species Pongo pygmaeus. The sequence continues at coordinate 59,925,087 of NC_072378.2, read as the reverse complement.
GCGCTTTGAGGCCTATGCTGGAAAAGGAAGTGTCTTCAAATAACAACTACACAGAAGCATTCTCAGAAACTTCTTTGTGATGAGTGCATTCAACTCACAGACTTGAACCTTCCTTTTGATAGAACAGTTTTGAAACACACTTTTTGTAGAATCTGCAAGTAGGTATTTGGAGCGCTTTCAGGCCTATGCTGGGAAATGAAATATCTTCACCTAAAAACTAGACAGAAGCATTCTCAGAAACTTCTCTGTGATGAGTGCATTCAACTCACATACTTGAACATTCCTTTTGATAGAGCAGTTTGGAAACACTCCTTTTGTAATATCTGCAAGTGTTTATTTGGAGCGCTCTGAGGCCTAAGCTGGAAAAGGAAATATCTTCAAATAAAAACTAGACAGAAGCATTCTCAGAAACTTCTTTGTGATGAGTGCATTCTACTCGCAGAGTTGAACCTTCTTTTTGGTAGAAGAGTTTTCAAACTCTCTTTTTGTAGAATCTGCAAGTGCATATTTGGAGCTGCTGGAGGCCAATGCTGGGAAAGGGAACATCCTCAGACAGAGACTAGACAGAAGCATTCCCAGAAACTTGTTTGTGACGAGTGCATTCAACTCACAGACTTGAACGTTTCTTTTGAAAGAGCAGTTTTGGAACACTCTTTTTGTAGAATCTCCTAGCGTATATTTGGAGCGCTGTGAAGCCTATGCTGGGAAACGTAATGTCTCCACTTAAAAACTAGACAGAAGCATTCTCAGAAACTTCTTTGTGATGAGTGCATTCTACTCGCAGAGTTGAACCTTCTTTTTGGTAGAAGAGTTTTCAAACTCTCTTTTTGTAGAATCTGCAAGTGCATATTTGGAGCTGCTGGAGGCCAATGCTGGGAAAGGGAACATCCTCAGACAGAGACTAGACAGAAGCATTCCCAGAAACTTGTTTGTGACGAGTGCATTCAACTCACAGACTTGAACGTTTCTTTTGAAAGAGCAGTTTTGGAACACTCTTTTTGTAGAATCTGCTAGCGTATATTTGGAGCGCTGTGAAGCCTATGCTGGGAAATGAAATGTCTCCACTTAAAAACTAGACAGAAGCATTCTCAGAAACTTCTTTGTGATGAGTGCATTCAACTCACAGACTTGAACCTTCCTTTTCAAAGAGCGGTTTTGAAACTCTCTTTTTGTAGAATCTGCAAGTGGATATTTGGAGCGCTTTGAGGCCTATGCTGGGAAATGAAATATCTTCACCTAAAAACTAGACAGAAGCATTCTCAGAAACTTCTGTGTGATGAGTGCATTCAACTCCAGACTTGAACGTTCCTTTTGATAGAACAGTTTTGAAACACTCTTTCTGCAGAATCTGCAAGTGTTTATTTCGAGCGCTCTGAGGCCTATTCTGGAAAAGGAAATGTCTTCAAATAACAACTACACAGAAGCATTCTCAGAAACTTCTTTGTGATGAGTGCATTCAACTCACAGACTTGAACCTTCCTTTTCAAAGACCGGTTTTGAAACTCACTTTTTGTAGAATCTGCAAGTGGATATTTGGAGCGCTTTGAGGCCTATGCTGGGAAATGAAATATCTTCACCTAAAAACTAGGCAGAAGCATTCTCAGAAACTTCTTTGTGACGAGTGCATTCAACTCACAGACTTGAACGTTTCTTTTGCAAGAGCAGTTTTGGAACACTCTTTTTGTAGAATCTGCTAGTGTATATTTGGAGCGCTGTGAGGCCTATGCTGGGAAATGAAATGTCTCCACTTAAAAACTAGACAGAGGCATTCTCAGAAACTTCTGTGTGATGAGTGCATTCAACTCACAGACTTGAACGTTCCTTTTGATAGAACAGTTTTGAAACACTCTTTCAGCAGAATCTGCAAGTGTTCATTTCGAGCGATTTGAGGCCTATGTTGGAAAAGGAAATGTCTTCAAATAACAACTACACAGAAGTATTCTCAGAAACTTCTTTGTGATGAGTGCATTCAACTCACAGACTTGAACCTTCCTTTTGAAAGAGCAGTTTTGAAACACACTTTTTGTAGAATCTGCAAGTGGATATTTGGAGCGCTTTGAGGTCTATGCTGGGAAATGAAATATCTTCACCTAAAAACTAGACAGAAGCATTCTCAGAAACTTCTGTGTGATGAGTGCATTCAACTCACAGACTTGAACGTTCCTTTTGATAGAACAGTTTTGAATCACTCTTTCTGCAGAATCTGCAAGTGTTTATTTCGAGCGCTTTGAGGCCTATGCTGGAAAAGGAAGTGTCTTCAAATAACAACTACACAGAAGCATTCTCAGAAACTTCTTTGTGATGAGTGCATTCAACTCACAGACTTGAACCTTCCTTTTGATAGAACAGTTTTGAAACACACTTTTTGTAGAATCTGCAAGTAGGTATTTGGAGCGCTTTCAGGCCTATGCTGGGAAATGAAATATCTTCACCTAAAAACTAGACAGAAGCATTCTCAGAAACTTCTCTGTGATGAGTGCATTCAACTCACATACTTGAACATTCCTTTTGATAGAGCAGTTTGGAAACACTCCTTTTGTAATATCTGCAAGTGTTTATTTGGAGCGCTCTGAGGCCTAAGCTGGAAAAGGAAATATCTTCAAATAAAAACTAGACAGAAGCATTCTCAGAAACTTCTTTGTGATGAGTGCATTCTACTCGCAGAGTTGAACCTTCTTTTTGGTAGAAGAGTTTTCAAACTCTCTTTTTGTAGAATCTGCAAGTGCATATTTGGAGCTGCTGGAGGCCAATGCTGGGAAAGGGAACATCCTCAGACAGAGACTAGACAGAAGCATTCCCAGAAACTTGTTTGTGACGAGTGCATTCAACTCACAGACTTGAACGTTTCTTTTGAAAGAGCAGTTTTGGAACACTCTTTTTGTAGAATCTGCTAGCGTATATTTGGAGCGCTGTGAAGCCTATGCTGGGAAATGTAATGTCTCCACTTAAAAACTAGACAGAAGCATTCTCAGAAACTTCTTTGTGATGAGTGCATTCAACTCACAGACTTGAACCTTCCTTTTCAAAGAGCGGTTTTGAAACTCTCTTTTTGTAGAATCTGCAAGTGGATATTTGGAGCGCTTTGAGGCCTATGCTGGGAAATGAAATATCTTCACCTAAAAACTAGACAGAAGCATTCTCAGAAACTTCTGTGTGATGAGTGCATTCAACTCCAGACTTGAACGTTCCTTTTGATAGAACAGTTTTGAAACACTCTTTCTGCAGAATCTGCAAGTGTTTATTTCGAGCGCTCTGAGGCCTATGCTGGAAAAGGAAATGTCTTCAAATAACAACTACACAGAAGCATTCTCAGAAACTTCTTTGTGATGAGTGCATTCAACTCACAGACTTGAACCTTCCTTTTCAAAGAGCGGTTTTGAAACTCTCTTTTTGTAGAATCTGCAAGTGGATATTTGGAGCGCTTTGAGGCCTATGCTGGGAAATGAAATATCTTCACCTAAAAACTAGACAGAAGCATTCTCAGAAACTTCTTTGTGACGAGTGCATTCAACTCACAGACTTGAACGTTTCTTTTGTAAGAGCAGTTTTGGAACACTCTTTTTGTAGAATCTGCTAGTGTATATTTGGAGCGCTGTGAGGCCTATGCTGGGAAATGAAATGTCTCCACTTAAAAACTAGACAGAAGCATTCTCAGAAACTTCTGTGTGATGAGTGCATTCAACTCACAGACTTGAACGTTCCTTTTGATAGAACAGTTTTGAAACACTCTTTCAGCAGAATCTGCAAGTGTTCATTTCGAGCGATTTGAGGCCTATGTTGGAAAAGGAAATGTCTTCAAATAACAACTACACAGAAGTATTCTCAGAAACTTCTTTGTGATGAGTGCATTCAACTCACAGACTTGAACCTTCCTTTTGAAAGAGCAGTTTTGAAACACACTTTTTGTAGAATCTGCAAGTGGATATTTGGAGCGCTTTGAGGTCTATGCTGGGAAATGAAATATCTTCACCTAAAAACTAGACAGAAGCATTCTCAGAAACTTCTGTGTGATGAGTGCATTCAACTCACAGACTTGAACGTTCCTTTTGATAGAACAGTTTTGAAACACTCTTTCTGCAGAATCTGCAAGTGTTTATTTCGAGCGCTTTGAGGCCTATGCTGGAAAAGGAAGTGTCTTCAAATAACAACTACACAGAAGCATTCTCAGAAACTTCTTTGTGATGAGTGCATTCAACTCACAGACTTGAACCTTCCTTTTGATAGAACAGTTTTGAAACACACTTTTTGTAGAATCTGCAAGTAGGTATTTGGAGCGCTTTCAGGCCTATGCTGGGAAATGAAATATCTTCACCTAAAAACTAGACAGAAGCATTCTCAGAAACTTCTCTGTGATGAGTGCATTCAACTCACATACTTGAACATTCCTTTTGATAGAGCAGTTTGGAAACACTCCTTTTGTAATATCTGCAAGTGTTTATTTGGAGCGCTCTGAGGCCTAAGCTGGAAAAGGAAATATCTTCAAATAAAAACTAGACAGAAGCATTCTCAGAAACTTCTTTGTGATGAGTGCATTCTACTCGCAGAGTTGAACCTTCTTTTTGGTAGAAGAGTTTTCAAACTCTCTTTTTGTAGAATCTGCAAGTGCATATTTGGAGCTGCTGGAGGCCAATGCTGGGAAAGGGAACATCCTCAGACAGAGACTAGACAGAAGCATTCCCAGAAACTTGTTTGTGACGAGTGCATTCAACTCACAGACTTGAACGTTTCTTTTGAAAGAGCAGTTTTGGAACACTCTTTTTGTAGAATCTGCTAGCGTATATTTGGAGCGCTGTGAAGCCTATGCTGGGAAATGTAATGTCTCCACTTAAAAACTAGACAGAAGCATTCTCAGAAACTTCTTTGTGATGAGTGCATTCAACTCACAGACTTGAACCTTCCTTTTCAAAGAGCGGTTTTGAAACTCTCTTTTTGTAGAATCTGCAAGTGGATATTTGGAGCGCTTTGAGGCCTATGCTGGGAAATGAAATATCTTCACCTAAAAACTAGACAGAAGCATTCTCAGAAACTTCTGTGTGATGAGTGCATTCAACTCCAGACTTGAACGTTCCTTTTGATAGAACAGTTTTGAAACACTCTTTCTGCAGAATCTGCAAGTGTTTATTTCGAGCGCTCTGAGGCCTATGCTGGAAAAGGAAATGTCTTCAAATAACAACTACACAGAGGCATTCTCAGAAACTTCTTTGTGATGAGTGCATTCAACTCACAGACTTGAACCTTCCTTTTCAAAGAGCGGTTTTGAAACTCTCTTTTTGTAGAATCTGCAAGTGGATATTTGGAGCGCTTTGAGGCCTATGCTGGGAAATGAAATATCTTCACCTAAAAACTAGACAGAAGCATTCTCAGAAACTTCTTTGTGACGAGTGCATTCAACTCACAGACTTGAACGTTTCTTTTGCAAGAGCAGTTTTGGAACACTCTTTTTGTAGAATCTGCTAGTGTATATTTGGAGCGCTGTGAGGCCTATGCTGGGAAATGAAATGTCTCCACTTAAAAACTAGACAGAAGCATTCTCAGAAACTTCTGTGTGATGAGTGCATTCAACTCACAGACTTGAACGTTCCTTTTGATAGAACAGTTTTGAAACACTCTTTCAGCAGAATCTGCAAGTGTTCATTTCGAGCGATTTGAGGCCTATGTTGGAAAAGGAAATGTCTTCAAATAACAACTACACAGAAGTATTCTCAGAAACTTCTTTGTGATGAGTGCATTCAACTCACAGACTTGAACCTTCCTTTTGAAAGAGCAGTTTTGAAACACACTTTTTGTAGAATCTGCAAGTGGATATTTGGAGCGCTTTGAGGTCTATGCTGGGAAATGAAATATCTTCACCTAAAAACTAGACAGAAGCATTCTCAGAAACTTCTGTGTGATGAGTGCATTCAACTCACAGACTTGAACGTTCCTTTTGATAGAACAGTTTTCAAACACTCTTTCTGCAGAATCTGCAAGTGTTTATTTCGAGCGCTTTGAGGCCTATGCTGGAAAAGGAAGTGTCTTCAAATAACAACTACACAGAAGCATTCTCAGAAACTTCTTTGTGATGAGTGCATTCAACTCACAGACTTGAACCTTCCTTTTGATAGAACAGTTTTGAAACACACTTTTTGTAGAATCTGCAAGTAGGTATTTGGAGCGCTTTCAGGCCTATGCTGGGAAATGAAATATCTTCACCTAAAAACTAGACAGAAGCATTCTCAGAAACTTCTCTGTGATGAGTGCATTCAACTCACATACTTGAACATTCCTTTTGATAGAGCAGTTTGGAAACACTCCTTTTGTAATATCTGCAAGTGTTTATTTGGAGCGCTCTGAGGCCTAAGCTGGAAAAGGAAATATCTTCAAATAAAAACTAGACAGAAGCATTCTCAGAAACTTCTTTGTGATGAGTGCATTCTACTCGCAGAGTTGAACCTTCTTTTTGGTAGAAGAGTTTTCAAACTCTCTTTTTGTAGAATCTGCAAGTGCATATTTGGAGCTGCTGGAGGCCAATGCTGGGAAAGGGAACATCCTCAGACAGAGACTAGACAGAAGCATTCCCAGAAACTTGTTTGTGACGAGTGCATTCAACTCACAGACTTGAACGTTTCTTTCGAAAGAGCAGTTTTGGAACACTCTTTTTGTAGAATCTGCTAGCGTATATTTGGAGCGCTGTGAAGCCTATGCTGGGAAATGTAATGTCTCCACTTAAAAACTAGACAGAAGCATTCTCAGAAACTTCTTTGTGATGAGTGCATTCAACTCACAGACTTGAACCTTCCTTTTCAAAGAGCGGTTTTGAAACTCTCTTTTTGTAGAATCTGCAAGTGGATATTTGGAGCGCTTTGAGGCCTATGCTGGGAAATGAAATATCTTCACCTAAAAACTAGACAGAAGCATTCTCAGAAACTTCTGTGTGATGAGTGCATTCAACTCCAGACTTGAACGTTCCTTTTGATAGAACAGTTTTGAAACACTCTTTCTGCAGAATCTGCAAGTGTTTATTTCGGGCGCTCTGAGGCCTATGCTGGAAAAGGAAATGTCTTCAAATAACAACTACACAGAAGCATTCTCAGAAACTTCTTTGTGATGAGTGCATTCAACTCACAGACTTGAACCTTCCTTTTCAAAGAGCGGTTTTGAAACTCTCTTTTTGTAGAATCTGCAAGTGGATATTTGGAGCGCTTTGAGGCCTATGCTGGGAAATGAAATATCTTCACCTAAAAACTAGACAGAAGCATTCTCAGAAACTTCTTTGTGACGAGTGCATTCAACTCACAGACTTGAACGTTTCTTTTGCAAGAGCAGTTTTGGAACACTCTTTTTGTAGAATCTGCTAGTGTATATTTGGAGCGCTGTGAGGCCTATGCTGGGAAATGAAATGTCTCCACTTAAAAACTAGACAGAAGCATTCTCAGAAACTTCTGTGTGATGAGTGCATTCAACTCACAGACTTGAACGTTCCTTTTGATAGAACAGTTTTGAAACACTCTTTCTGCAGAATCTGCAAGTGTTTATTTCGAGCGCTTTGAGGCCTATGCTGGAAAAGGAAGTGTCTTCAAATAACAACTACACAGAAGCATTCTCAGAAACTTCTTTGTGATGAGTGCATTCAACTCACAGACTTGAACCTTCCTTTTGATAGAACAGTTTTGAAACACACTTTTTGTAGAATCTGCAAGTAGGTATTTGGAGCGCTTTCAGGCCTATGCTGGGAAATGAAATATCTTCACCTAAAAACTAGACAGAAGCATTCTCAGAAACTTCTCTGTGATGAGTGCATTCAACTCACATACTTGAACATTCCTTTTGATAGAGCAGTTTGGAAACACTCCTTTTGTAATATCTGCAAGTGTTTATTTGGAGCGCTCTGAGGCCTAAGCTGGAAAAGGAAATATCTTCAAATAAAAACTAGACAGAAGCATTCTCAGAAACTTCTTTGTGATGAGTGCATTCTACTCGCAGAGTTGAACCTTCTTTTTGGTAGAAGAGTTTTCAAACTCTCTTTTTGTAGAATCTGCAAGTGCATATTTGGAGCTGCTGGAGGCCAACGCTGGGAAAGGGAACATCCTCAGACAGAGACTAGACAGAAGCATTCCCAGAAACTTGTTTGTGACGAGTGCATTCAACTCACAGACTTGAACGTTTCTTTTGAAAGAGCAGTTTTGGAACACTCTTTTTGTAGAATCTGCTAGCGTATATTTGGAGCGCTGTGAAGCCTATGCTGGGAAATGTAATGTCTCCACTTAAAAACTAGACAGAAGCATTCTCAGAAACTTCTTTGTGATGAGTGCATTCAACTCACAGACTTGAACCTTCCTTTTCAAAGAGCGGTTTTGAAACTCTCTTTTTGTAGAATCTGCAAGTGGATATTTGGAGCGCTTTGAGGCCTATGCTGGGAAATGAAATATCTTCACCTAAAAACTAGACAGAAGAATTCTCAGAAACTTCTGTGTGATGAGTGCATTCAACTCCAGACTTGAACGTTCCTTTTGATAGAACAGTTTTGAAACACTCTTTCTGCAGAATCTGCAAGTGTTTATTTCGGGCGCTCTGAGGCCTATGCTGGAAAAGGAAATGTCTTCAAATAACAACTACACAGAAGCATTCTCAGAAACTTCTTTGTGATGAGTGCATTCAACTCACAGACTTGAACCTTCCTTTTCAAAGAGCGGTTTTGAAACTCTCTTTTTGTAGAATCTGCAAGTGGATATTTGGAGCGCTTTGAGGCCTATGCTGGGAAATGAAATATCTTCACCTAAAAACTAGACAGAAGCATTCTCAGAAACTTCTTTGTGACGAGTGCATTCAACTCACAGACTTGAACGTTTCTTTTGCAAGAGCAGTTTTGGAACACTCTTTTTGTAGAATCTGCTAGTGTATATTTGGAGCGCTGTGAGGCCTATGCTGGGAAATGAAATGTCTCCACTTAAAAACTAGACAGAAGCATTCTCAGAAACTTCTGTGTGATGAGTGCATTCAACTCACAGACTTGAACGTTCCTTTTGATAGAACAGTTTTGAAACACTCTTTCAGCAGAATCTGCAAGTGTTCATTTCGAGCGATTTGAGGCCTATGTTGGAAAAGGAAATGTCTTCAAATAACAACTACACAGAAGTATTCTCAGAAACTTCTTTGTGATGAGTGCATTCAACTCACAGACTTGAACCTTCCTTTTGAAAGAGCAGTTTTGAAACACACTTTTTGTAGAATCTGCAAGTGGATATTTGGAGCGCTTTGAGGTCTATGCTGGGAAATGAAATATCTTCACCTAAAAACTAGACAGAAGCATTCTCAGAAACTTCTGTGTGATGAGTGCATTCAACTCACAGACTTGAACGTTCCTTTTGATAGAACAGTTTTGAAACACTCTTTCTGCAGAATCTGCAAGTGTTTATTTCCAGCGCTTTGAGGCCTAGGCTGGAAAAGGAAGTGTCTTCAAATAACAACTACACAGAAGCATTCTCAGAAACTTCTTTGTGATGAGTGCATTCAACTCACAGACTTGAACCTTCCTTTTGATAGAACAGTTTTGAAACACACTTTTTGTAGAATCTGCAAGTAGGTATTTGGAGCGCTTTCAGGCCTATGCTGGGAAATGAAATATCTTCACCTAAAAACTAGACAGAAGCATTCTCAGAAACTTCTCTGTGATGAGTGCATTCAACTCACATACTTGAACATTCCTTTTGATAGAGCAGTTTGGAAACACTCCTTTTGTAATATCTGCAAGTGTTTATTTGGAGCGCTCTGAGGCCTAAGCTGGAAAAGGAAATATCTTCAAATAAAAACTAGACAGAAGCATTCTCAGAAACTTCTTTGTGATGAGTGCATTCTACTCGCAGAGTTGAACCTTCTTTTTGGTAGAAGAGTTTTCAAACTCTCTTTTTGTAGAATCTGCAAGTGCATATTTGGAGCTGCTGGAGGCCAACGCTGGGAAAGGGAACATCCTCAGACAGAGACTAGACAGAAGCATTCCCAGAAACTTGTTTGTGACGAGTGCATTCAACTCACAGACTTGAACGTTTCTTTTGAAAGAGCAGTTTTGGAACACTCTTTTTGTAGAATCTGCTAGCGTATATTTGGAGCGCTGTGAAGCCTATGCTGGGAAATGTAATGTCTCCACTTAAAAACTAGACAGAAGCATTCTCAGAAACTTCTTTGTGATGAGTGCATTCTACTCGCAGAGTTGAACCTTCTTTTTGGTAGAAGAGTTTTCAAACTCTCTTTTTGTAGAATCTGCAAGTGCATATTTGGAGCTGCTGGAGGCCAATGCTGGGAAAGGGAACATCCTCAGACAGAGACTAGACAGAAGCATTCCCAGAAACTTGTTTGTGACGAATGCATTCAACTCACAGACTTGAACGTTTCTTTTGAAAGAGCAGTTTTGGAACACTCTTTTTGTAGAATCTGCTAGCGTATATTTGGAGCGCTGTGAAGCCTATGCTGGGAAATGTAATGTCTCCACTTAAAAACTAGACAGAAGCATTCTCAGAAACTTCTTTGTGATGAGTGCATTCAACTCACAGACTTGAACCTTCCTTTTCAAAGAGCGGTTTTGAAACTCTCTTTTTGTAGAATCTGCAAGTGGATATTTGGAGCGCTTTGAGGCCTATGCTGGGAAATGAAATATCTTCACCTAAAAACTAGACAGAAGCATTCTCAGAAACTTCTGTGTGATGAGTGCATTCAACTCCAGACTTGAACGTTCCTTTTGATAGAACAGTTTTGAAACACTCTTTCTGCAGAATCTGCAAGTGTTTATTTCGAGCGCTCTGAGGCCTATGCTGGAAAAGGAAATGTCTTCAAATAACAACTACACAGAGGCATTCTCAGAAACTTCTTTGTGATGAGTGCATTCAACTCACAGACTTGAACCTTCCTTTTCAAAGAGCGGTTTTGAAACTCTCTTTTTGTAGAATCTGCAAGTGGATATTTGGAGCGCTTTGAGGCCTATGCTGGGAAATGAAATATCTTCACCTAAAAACTAGACAGAAGCATTCTCAGAAACTTCTTTGTGACGAGTGCATTCAACTCACAGACTTGAACGTTTCTTTTGCAAGAGCAGTTTTGGAACACTCTTTTTGTAGAATCTGCTAGTGTATATTTGGAGCGCTGTGAGGCCTATGCTGGGAAATGAAATGTCTCCACTTAAAAACTAGACAGAAGCATTCTCAGAAACTTCTGTGTGATGAGTGCATTCAACTCACAGACTTGAACGTTCCTTTTGATAGAACAGTTTTGAAACACTCTTTCAGCAGAATCTGCAAGTGTTCATTTCGAGCGATTTGAGGCCTATGTTGGAAAAGGAAATGTCTTCAAATAACAACTACACAGAAGTATTCTCAGAAACTTCTTTGTGATGAGTGCATTCAACTCACAGACTTGAACCTTCCTTTTGAAAGAGCAGTTTTGAAACACACTTTTTGTAGAATCTGCAAGTGGATATTTGGAGCGCTTTGAGGTCTATGCTGGGAAATGAAATATCTTCACCTAAAAACTAGACAGAAGCATTCTCAGAAACTTCTGTGTGATGAGTGCATTCAACTCACAGACTTGAACGTTCCTTTTGATAGAACAGTTTTCAAACACTCTTTCTGCAGAATCTGCAAGTGTTTATTTCGAGCGCTTTGAGGCCTATGCTGGAAAAGGAAGTGTCTTCAAATAACAACTACACAGAAGCATTCTCAGAAACTTCTTTGTGATGAGTGCATTCAACTCACAGACTTGAACCTTCCTTTTGATAGAACAGTTTTGAAACACACTTTTTGTAGAATCTGCAAGTAGGTATTTGGAGCGCTTTCAGGCCTATGCTGGGAAATGAAATATCTTCACCTAAAAACTAGACAGAAGCATTCTCAGAAACTTCTCTGTGATGAGTGCATTCAACTCACATACTTGAACATTCCTTTTGATAGAGCAGTTTGGAAACACTCCTTTTGTAATATCTGCAAGTGTTTATTTGGAGCGCTCTGAGGCCTAAGCTGGAAAAGGAAATATCTTCAAATAAAAACTAGACAGAAGCATTCTCAGAAACTTCTTTGTGATGAGTGCATTCTACTCGCAGAGTTGAACCTTCTTTTTGGTAGAAGAGTTTTCAAACTCTCTTTTTGTAGAATCTGCAAGTGCATATTTGGAGCTGCTGGAGGCCAATGCTGGGAAAGGGAACATCCTCAGACAGAGACTAGACAGAAGCATTCCCAGAAACTTGTTTGTGACGAGTGCATTCAACTCACAGACTTGAACGTTTCTTTCGAAAGAGCAGTTTTGGAACACTCTTTTTGTAGAATCTGCTAGCGTATATTTGGAGCGCTGTGAAGCCTATGCTGGGAAATGTAATGTCTCCACTTAAAAACTAGACAGAAGCATTCTCAGAAACTTCTTTGTGATGAGTGCATTCAACTCACAGACTTGAACCTTCCTTTTCAAAGAGCGGTTTTGAAACTCTCTTTTTGTAGAATCTGCAAGTGGATATTTGGAGCGCTTTGAGGCCTATGCTGGGAAATGAAATATCTTCACCTAAAAACTAGACAGAAGCATTCTCAGAAACTTCTGTGTGATGAGTGCATTCAACTCCAGACTTGAACGTTCCTTTTGATAGAACAGTTTTGAAACACTCTTTCTGCAGAATCTGCAAGTGTTTATTTCGGGCGCTCTGAGGCCTATGCTGGAAAAGGAAATGTCTTCAAATAACAACTACACAGAAGCATTCTCAGAAACTTCTTTGTGATGAGTGCATTCAACTCACAGACTTGAACCTTCCTTTTCAAAGAGCGGTTTTGAAACTCTCTTTTTGTAGAATCTGCAAGTGGATATTTGGAGCGCTTTGAGGCCTATGCTGGGAAATGAAATATCTTCACCTAAAAACTAGACAGAAGCATTCTCAGAAACTTCTTTGTGACGAGTGCATTCAACTCACAGACTTGAACGTTTCTTTTGCAAGAGCAGTTTTGGAACACTCTTTTTGTAGAATCTGCTAGTGTATATTTGGAGCGCTGTGAGGCCTATGCTGGGAAATGAAATGTCTCCACTTAAAAACTAGACAGAAGCATTCTCAGAAACTTCTGTGTGATGAGTGCATTCAACTCACAGACTTGAACGTTCCTTTTGATAGAACAGTTTTGAAACACTCTTTCTGCAGAATCTGCAAGTGTTTATTTCGAGCGCTTTGAGGCCTATGCTGGAAAAGGAAGTGTCTTCAAATAACAACTACACAGAAGCATTCTCAGAAACTTCTTTGTGATGAGTGCATTCAACTCACAGACTTGAACCTTCCTTTTGATAGAACAGTTTTGAAACACACTTTTTGTAGAATCTGCAAGTAGGTATTTGGAGCGCTTTCAGGCCTATGCTGGGAAATGAAATATCTTCACCTAAAAACTAGACAGAAGCATTCTCAGAAACTTCTCTGTGATGAGTGCATTCAACTCACATACTTGAACATTCCTTTTGATAGAGCAGTTTGGAAACACTCCTTTTGTAATATCTGCAAGTGTTTATTTGGAGCGCTCTGAGGCCTAAGCTGGAAAAGGAAATATCTTCAAATAAAAACTAGACAGAAGCATTCTCAGAAACTTCTTTGTGATGAGTGCATTCTACTCGCAGAGTTGAACCTTCTTTTTGGTAGAAGAGTTTTCAAACTCTCTTTTTGTAGAATCTGCAAGTGCATATTTGGAGCTGCTGGAGGCCAACGCTGGGAAAGGGAACATCCTCAGACAGAGACTAGACAGAAGCATTCCCAGAAACTTGTTTGTGACGAGTGCATTCAACTCACAGACTTGAACGTTTCTTTTGAAAGAGCAGTTTTGGAACACTCTTTTTGTAGAATCTGCTAGCGTATATTTGGAGCGCTGTGAACCCTATGCTGGGAAATGTAATGTCTCCACTTAAAAACTAGACAGAAGCATTCTCAGAAACTTCTTTGTGATGAGTGCATTCAACTCACAGACTTGAACCTTCCTTTTCAAAGAGCGGTTTTGAAACTCTCTTTTTGTAGAATCTGCAAGTGGATATTTGGAGCGCTTTGAGGCCTATGCTGGGAAATGAAATATCTTCACCTAAAAACTAGACAGAAGCATTCTCAGAAACTTCTGTGTGATGAGTGCATTCAACTCCAGACTTGAACGTTCCTTTTGATAGAACAGTTTTGAAACACTCTTTATGCAGAATCTGCAAGTGTTTATTTCGGGCGCTCTGAGGCCTATGCTGGAAAAGGAAATGTCTTCAAATAACAACTACACAGAAGCATTCTCAGAAACTTCTTTGTGATGAGTGCATTCAACTCACAGACTTGAACCTTCCTTTTCAAAGAGCGGTTTTGAAACTCTCTTTTTGTAGAATCTGCAAGTGGATATTTGGAGCGCTTTGAGGCCTATGCTGGGAAATGAAATATCTTCACCTAAAAACTAGACAGAAGCATTCTCAGAAACTTCTTTGTGACGAGTGCATTCAACTCACAGACTTGAACGTTTCTTTTGCAAGAGCAGTTTTGGAACACTCTTTTTGTAGAATCTGCTAGTGTATATTTGGAGCGCTGTGAGGCCTATGCTGGGAAATGAAATGTCTCCACTTAAAAACTAGACAGAAGCATTCTCAGAAACTTCTGTGTGATGAGTGCATTCAACTCACAGACTTGAACGTTCCTTTTGATAGAACAGTTTTGAAACACTCTTTCAGCAGAATCTGCAAGTGTTCATTTCGAGCGATTTGAGGCCTATGTTGGAAAAGGAAATGTCTTCAAATAACAACTACACAGAAGTATTCTCAGAAACTTCTTTGTGATGAGTGCATTCAACTCACAGACTTGAACCTTCCTTTTGAAAGAGCAGTTTTGAAACACACTTTTTGTAGAATCTGCAAGTGGATATTTGGAGCGCTTTGAGGTCTATGCTGGGAAATGAAATATCTTCACCTAAAAACTAGACAGAAGCATTCTCTGAAACTTCTGTGTGATGAGTGCATTCAACTCACAGACTTGAACGTTCCTTTTGATAGAACAGTTTTGAAACACTCTTTCTGCAGAATCTGCAAGTGTTTATTTCCAGCGCTTTGAGGCCTAGGCTGGAAAAGGAAGTGTCTTCAAATAACAACTACACAGAAGCATTCTCAGAAACTTCTTTGTGATGAGTGCATTCAACTCACAGACTTGAACCTTCCTTTTGATAGAACAGTTTTGAAACACACTTTTTGTAGAATCTGCAAGTAGGTATTTGGAGCGCTTTCAGGCCTATGCTGGGAAATGAAATATCTTCACCTAAAAACTAGACAGAAGCATTCTCAGAAACTTCTCTGTGATGAGTGCATTCAACTCACATACTTGAACATTCCTTTTGATAGAGCAGTTTGGAAACACTCCTTTTGTAATATCTGCAAGTGTTTATTTGGAGCGCTCTGAGGCCTAAGCTGGAAAAGGAAATATCTTCAAATAAAAACTAGACAGAAGCATTCTCAGAAACTTCTTTGTGATGAGTGCATTCTACTCGCAGAGTTGAACCTTCTTTTTGGTAGAAGAGTTTTCAAACTCTCTTTTTGTAGAATCTGCAAGTGCATATTTGGAGCTGCTGGAGGCCAACGCTGGGAAAGGGAACATCCTCAGACAGAGACTAGACAGAAGCATTCCCAGAAACTTGTTTGTGACGAGTGCATTCAACTCACAGACTTGAACGTTTCTTTTGAAAGAGCAGTTTTGGAACACTCTTTTTGTAGAATCTGCTAGCGTATATTTGGAGCGCTGTGAAGCCTATGCTGGGAAATGTAATGTCTCCACTTAAAAACTAGACAGAAGCATTCTCAGAAACTTCTTTGTGATGAGTGCATTCTACTCGCAGAGTTGAACCTTCTTTTTGGTAGAAGAGTTTTCAAACTCTCTTTTTGTAGAATCTGCAAGTGCATATTTGGAGCTGCTGGAGGCCAATGCTGGGAAAGGGAACATCCTCAGACAGAGACTAGACAGAAGCATTCCCAGAAACTTGTTTGTGACGAATGCATTCAACTCACAGACTTGAACGTTTCTTTTGAAAGAGCAGTTTTGGAACACTCTTTTTGTAGAATCTGCTAGCGTATATTTGGAGCGCTGTGAAGCCTATGCTGGGAAATGTAATGTCTCCACTTAAAAACTAGACAGAAGCATTCTCAGAAACTTCTTTGTGATGAGTGCATTCAACTCACAGACTTGAACCTTCCTTTTCAAAGAGCGGTTTTGAAACTCTCTTTTTGTAGAATCTGCAAGTGGATATTTGGAGCGCTTTGAGGCCTATGCTGGGAAATGAAATATCTTCACCTAAAAACTAGACAGAAGCATTCTCAGAAACTTCTGTGTGATGAGTGCATTCAACTCCAGACTTGAACGTTCCTTTTGATAGAACAGTTTTGAAACACTCTTTCTGCAGAATCTGCAAGTGTTTATTTCGAGCGCTCTGAGGCCTATGCTGGAAAAGGAAATGTCTTCAAATAACAACTACACAGAAGCATTCTCAGAAACTTCTTTGTGATGAGTGCATTCAACTCACAGACTTGAACCTTCCTTTTCAAAGAGCGGTTTTGAAACTCTCTTTTTGTAGAATCTGCAAGTGGATATTTGGAGCGCTTTGAGGCCTATGCTGGGAAATGAAATATCTTCACCTAAAAACTAGACAGAAGCATTCTCAGAAACTTCTTTGTGACGAGTGCATTCAACTCACAGACTTGAACGTTTCTTTTGCAAGAGCAGTTTTGGAACACTCTTTTTGTAGAATCTGCTAGTGTATATTTGGAGCGCTGTGAGGCCTATGCTGGGAAATGAAATGTCTCCACTTAAAAACTAGACAGAAGCATTCTCAGAAACTTCTGTGTGATGAGTGCATTCAACTCACAGACTTGAACGTTCCTTTTGATAGAACAGTTTTGAAACACTCTTTCAGCAGAATCTGCAAGTGTTCATTTCGAGCGATTTGAGGCCTATGTTGGAAAAGGAAATGTCTTCAAATAACAACTACACAGAAGTATTCTCAGAAACTTCTTTGTGATGAGTGCATTCAACTCACAGACTTGAACCTTCCTTTTGAAAGAGCAGTTTTGAAACACACTTTTTGTAGAATCTGCAAGTGGATATTTGGAGCGCTTTGAGGTCTATGCTGGGAAATGAAATATCTTCACCTAAAAACTAGACAGAAGCATTCTCAGAAACTTCTGTGTGATGAGTGCATTCAACTCACAGACTTGAACGTTCCTTTTGATAGAACAGTTTTGAAACACTCTTTCTGCAGAATCTGCAAGTGTTTATTTCGAGCGCTTTGAGGCCTATGCTGGAAAAGGAAGTGTCTTCAAATAACAACTACACAGAAGCATTCTCAGAAACTTCTTTGTGATGAGTGCATTCAACTCACAGACTTGAACCTTCCTTTTGATAGAACAGTTTTGAAACACACTTTTTGTAGAATCTGCAAGTAGGTATTTGGAGCGCTTTCAGGCCTATGCTGGGAAATGAAATATCTTCACCTAAAAACTAGACAGAAGCATTCTCAGAAACTTCTCTGTGATGAGTGCATTCAACTCACATACTTGAACATTCCTTTTGATAGAGCAGTTTGGAAACACTCCTTTTGTAATATCTGCAAGTGTTTATTTGGAGCGCTCTGAGGCCTAAGCTGGAAAAGGAAATATCTTCAAATAAAAACTAGACAGAAGCATTCTCAGAAACTTCTTTGTGATGAGTGCATTCTACTCGCAGAGTTGAACCTTCTTTTTGGTAGAAGAGTTTTCAAACTCTCTTTTTGTAGAATCTGCAAGTGCATATTTGGAGCTGCTGGAGGCCAATGCTGGGAAAGGGAACATCCTCAGACAGAGACTAGACAGAAGCATTCCCAGAAACTTGTTTGTGACGAGTGCATTCAACTCACAGACTTGAACGTTTCTTTTGAAAGAGCAGTTTTGGAACACTCTTTTTGTAGAATCTCCTAGCGTATATTTGGAGCGCTGTGAAGCCTATGCTGGGAAACGTAATGTCTCCACTTAAAAACTAGACAGAAGCATTCTCAGAAACTTCTTTGTGATGAGTGCATTCTACTCGCAGAGTTGAACCTTCTTTTTGGTAGAAGAGTTTTCAAACTCTCTTTTTGTAGAATCTGCAAGTGCATATTTGGAGCTGCTGGAGGCCAATGCTGGGAAAGGGAACATCCTCAGACAGAGACTAGACAGAAGCATTCCCAGAAACTTGTTTGTGACGAGTGCATTCAACTCACAGACTTGAACGTTTCTTTTGAAAGAGCAGTTTTGGAACACTCTTTTTGTAGAATCTGCTAGCGTATATTTGGAGCGCTGTGAAGCCTATGCTGGGAAATGAAATGTCTCCACTTAAAAACTAGACAGAAGCATTCTCAGAAACTTCTTTGTGATGAGTGCATTCAACTCACAGACTTGAACCTTCCTTTTCAAAGAGCGGTTTTGAAACTCTCTTTTTGTAGAATCTGCAAGTGGATATTTGGAGCGCTTTGAGGCCTATGCTGGGAAATGAAATATCTTCACCTAAAAACTAGACAGAAGCATTCTCAGAAACTTCTGTGTGATGAGTGCATTCAACTCCAGACTTGAACGTTCCTTTTGATAGAACAGTTTTGAAACACTCTTTCTGCAGAATCTGCAAGTGTTTATTTCGAGCGCTCTGAGGCCTATGCTGGAAAAGGAAATGTCTTCAAATAACAACTACACAGAAGCATTCTCAGAAACTTCTTTGTGATGAGTGCATTCAACTCACAGACTTGAACCTTCCTTTTCAAAGACCGGTTTTGAAACTCTCTTTTTGTAGAATCTGCAAGTGGATATTTGGAGCGCTTTGAGGCCTATGCTGGGAAATGAAATATCTTCACCTAAAAACTAGGCAGAAGCATTCTCAGAAACTTCTTTGTGACGAGTGCATTCAACTCACAGACTTGAACGTTTCTTTTGCAAGAGCAGTTTTGGAACACTCTTTTTGTAGAATCTGCTAGTGTATATTTGGAGCGCTGTGAGGCCTATGCTGGGAAATGAAATGTCTCCACTTAAAAACTAGACAGAGGCATTCTCAGAAACTTCTGTGTGATGAGTGCATTCAACTCACAGACTTGAACGTTCCTTTTGATAGAACAGTTTTGAAACACTCTTTCAGCAGAATCTGCAAGTGTTCATTTCGAGCGATTTGAGGCCTATGTTGGAAAAGGAAATGTCTTCAAATAACAACTACACAGAAGTATTCTCAGAAACTTCTTTGTGATGAGTGCATTCAACTCACAGACTTGAACCTTCCTTTTGAAAGAGCAGTTTTGAAACACACTTTTTGTAGAATCTGCAAGTGGATATTTGGAGCGCTTTGAGGTCTATGCTGGGAAATGAAATATCTTCACCTAAAAACTAGACAGAAGCATTCTCAGAAACTTCTGTGTGATGAGTGCATTCAACTCACAGACTTGAACGTTCCTTTTGATAGAACAGTTTTGAAACACTCTTTCTGCAGAATCTGCAAGTGTTTATTTCGAGCGCTTTGAGGCCTATGCTGGAAAAGGAAGTGTCTTCAAATAACAACTACACAGAAGCATTCTCAGAAACTTCTTTGTGATGAGTGCATTCAACTCACAGACTTGAACCTTCCTTTTGATAGAACAGTTTTGAAACACACTTTTTGTAGAATCTGCAAGTAGGTATTTGGAGCGCTTTCAGGCCTATGCTGGGAAATGAAATATCTTCACCTAAAAACTAGACAGAAGCATTCTCAGAAACTTCTCTGTGATGAGTGCATTCAACTCACATACTTGAACATTCCTTTTGATAGAGCAGTTTGGAAACACTCCTTTTGTAATATCTGCAAGTGTTTATTTGGAGCGCTCTGAGGCCTAAGCTGGAAAAGGAAATATCTTCAAATAAAAACTAGACAGAAGCATTCTCAGAAACTTCTTTGTGATGAGTGCATTCTACTCGCAGAGTTGAACCTTCTTTTTGGTAGAAGAGTTTTCAAACTCTCTTTTTGTAGAATCTGCAAGTGCATATTTGGAGCTGCTGGAGGCCAACGCTGGGAAAGGGAACATCCTCAGACAGAGACTAGACAGAAGCATTCCCAGAAACTTGTTTGTGACGAGTGCATTCAACTCACAGACTTGAACGTTTCTTTTGAAAGAGCAGTTTTGGAACACTCTTTTTGTAGAATCTGCTAGCGTATATTTGGAGCGCTGTGAAGCCTATGCTGGGAAATGTAATGTCTCCACTTAAAAACTAGACAGAAGCATTCTCAGAAACTTCTTTGTGATGAGTGCATTCTACTCGCAGAGTTGAACCTTCTTTTTGGTAGAAGAGTTTTCAAACTCTCTTTTTGTAGAATCTGCAAGTGCATATTTGGAGCTGCTGGAGGCCAATGCTGGGAAAGGGAACATCCTCAGACAGAGACTAGACAGAAGCATTCCCAGAAACTTGTTTGTGACGAATGCATTCAACTCACAGACTTGAACGTTTCTTTTGAAAGAGCAGTTTTGGAACACTCTTTTTGTAGAATCTGCTAGCGTATATTTGGAGCGCTGTGAAGCCTATGCTGGGAAATGTAATGTCTCCACTTAAAAACTAGACAGAAGCATTCTCAGAAACTTCTTTGTGATGAGTGCATTAACTCACAGACTTGAACCTTCCTTTTCAAAGAGCGGTTTTGAAACTCTCTTTTTGTAGAATCTGCAAGTGGATATTTGGAGCGCTTTGAGGCCTATGCTGGGAAATGAAATATCTTCACCTAAAAACTAGACAGAAGCATTCTCAGAAACTTCTGTGTGATGAGTGCATTCAACTCCAGACTTGAACGTTCCTTTTGATAGAACAGTTTTGAAACACTCTTTCTGCAGAATCTGCAAGTGTTTATTTCGAGCGCTCTGAGGCCTATGCTGGAAAAGGAAATGTCTTCAAATAACAACTACACACAAGCATTCTCAGAAACTTCTTTGTGATGAGTGCATTCAACTCACAGACTTGAACCTTCCTTTTCAAAGAGCGGTTTTGAAACTCTCTTTTTGTAGAATCTGCAAGTGGATATTTGGAGCGCTTTGAGGCCTATGCTGGGAAATGAAATATCTTCACCTAAAAACTAGACAGAAGCATTCTCAGAAACTTCTTTGTGACGAGTGCATTCAACTCACAGACTTGAACGTTTCTTTTGCAAGAGCAGTTTTGGAACACTCTTTTTGTAGAATCTGCTAGTGTATATTTGGAGCGCTGTGAGGCCTATGCTGGGAAATGAAATGTCTCCACTTAAAAACTAGACAGAAGCATTCTCAGAAACTTCTGTGTGATGAGTGCATTCAACTCACAGACTTGAACGTTCCTTTTGATAGAACAGTTTTGAAACACTCTTTCAGCAGAATCTGCAAGTGTTCATTTCGAGCGATTTGAGGCCTATGTTGGAAAAGGAAATGTCTTCAAATAACAACTACACAGAAGTATTCTCAGAAACTTCTTTGTGATGAGTGCATTCAACTCACAGACTTGAACCTTCCTTTTGAAAGAGCAGTTTTGAAACACACTTTTTGTAGAATCTGCAAGTGGATATTTGGAGCGCTTTGAGGTCTATGCTGGGAAATGAAATATCTTCACCTAAAAACTAGACAGAAGCATTCTCAGAAACTTCTGTGTGATGAGTGCATTCAACTCACAGACTTGAACGTTCCTTTTGATAGAACAGTTTTGAAACACTCTTTCTGCAGAATCTGCAAGTGTTTATTTCGAGCGCTTTGAGGCCTATGCTGGAAAAGGAAGTGTCTTCAAATAACAACTACACAGAAGCATTCTCAGAAACTTCTTTGTGATGAGTGCATTCAACTCACAGACTTGAACCTTCCTTTTGATAGAACAGTTTTGAAACACACTTTTTGTAGAATCTGCAAGTAGGTATTTGTAGCGCTTTCAGGCCTATGCTGGGAAATGAAATATCTTCACCTAAAAACTAGACAGAAGCATTCTCAGAAACTTCTCTGTGATGAGTGCATTCAACTCACATACTTGAACATTCCTTTTGATAGAGCAGTTTGGAAACACTCCTTTTGTAATATCTGCAAGTGTTTATTTGGAGCGCTCTGAGGCCTAAGCTGGAAAAGGAAATATCTTCAAATAAAAACTAGACAGAAGCATTCTCAGAAACTTCTTTGTGATGAGTGCATTCTACTCGCAGAGTTGAACCTTCTTTTTGGTAGAAGAGTTTTCAAACTCTCTTTTTGTAGAATCTGCAAGTGCATATTTGGAGCTGCTGGAGGCCAATGCTGGGAAAGGGAACATCCTCAGACAGAGACTAGACAGAAGCATTCCCAGAAACTTGTTTGTGACGAGTGCATTCAACTCACAGACTTGAACGTTTCTTTTGAAAGAGCAGTTTTGGAACACTCTTTTTGTAGAATCTCCTAGCGTATATTTGGAGCGCTGTGAAGCCTATGCTGGGAAACGTAATGTCTCCACTTAAAAACTAGACAGAAGCATTCTCAGAAACTTCTTTGTGATGAGTGCATTCTACTCGCAGAGTTGAACCTTCTTTTTGGTAGAAGAGTTTTCAAACTCTCTTTTTGTAGAATCTGCAAGTGCATATTTGGAGCTGCTGGAGGCCAATGCTGGGAAAGGGAACATCCTCAGACAGAGACTAGACAGAAGCATTCCCAGAAACTTGTTTGTGACGAATGCATTCAACTCACAGACTTGAACGTTTCTTTTGAAAGAGCAGTTTTGGAACACTCTTTTTGTAGAATCTGCTAGCGTATATTTGGAGCGCTGTGAAGCCTATGCTGGGAAATGTAATGTCTCCACTTAAAAACTAGACAGAAGCATTCTCAGAAACTTCTTTGTGATGAGTGCATTCAACTCACAGACTTGAACCTTCCTTTTCAAAGAGCGGTTTTGAAACTCTCTTTTTGTAGAATCTGCAAGTGGATATTTGGAGCGCTTTGAGGCCTATGCTGGGAAATGAAATATCTTCACCTAAAAACTAGACAGAAGCATTCTCAGAAACTTCTGTGTGATGAGTGCATTCAACTCCAGACTTGAACGTTCCTTTTGATAGAACAGTTTTGAAACACTCTTTCTGCAGAATCTGCAAGTGTTTATTTCGAGCGCTCTGAGGCCTATGCTGGAAAAGGAAATGTCTTCAAATAACAACTACACACAAGCATTCTCAGAAACTTCTTTGTGATGAGTGCATTCAACTCACAGACTTGAACCTTCCTTTTCAAAGAGCGGTTTTGAAACTCTCTTTTTGTAGAATCTGCAAGTGGATATTTGGAGCGCTTTGAGGCCTATGCTGGGAAATGAAATATCTTCACCTAAAAACTAGACAGAAGCATTCTCAGAAACTTCTTTGTGACGAGTGCATTCAACTCACAGACTTGAACGTTTCTTTTGCAAGAGCAGTTTTGGAACACTCTTTTTGTAGAATCTGCTAGTGTATATTTGGAGCGCTGTGAGGCCTATGCTGGGAAATGAAATGTCTCCACTTAAAAACTAGACAGAAGCATTCTCAGAAACTTCTGTGTGATGAGTGCATTCAACTCACAGACTTGAACGTTCCTTTTGATAGAACAGTTTTGAAACACTCTTTCAGCAGAATCTGCAAGTGTTCATTTCGAGCGATTTGAGGCCTATGTTGGAAAAGGAAATGTCTTCAAATAACAACTACACAGAAGTATTCTCAGAAACTTCTTTGTGATGAGTGCATTCAACTCACAGACTTGAACCTTCCTTTTGAAAGAGCAGTTTTGAAACACACTTTTTGTAGAATCTGCAAGTGGATATTTGGAGCGCTTTGAGGTCTATGCTGGGAAATGAAATATCTTCACCTAAAAACTAGACAGAAGCATTCTCAGAAACTTCTGTGTGATGAGTGCATTCAACTCACAGACTTGAACGTTCCTTTTGATAGAACAGTTTTGAAACACTCTTTCTGCAGAATCTGCAAGTGTTTATTTCGAGCGCTTTGAGGCCTATGCTGGAAAAGGAAGTGTCTTCAAATAACAACTACACAGAAGCATTCTCAGAAACTTCTTTGTGATGAGTGCATTCAACTCACAGACTTGAACCTTCCTTTTGATAGAACAGTTTTGAAACACACTTTTTGTAGAATCTGCAAGTAGGTATTTGGAGCGCTTTCAGGCCTATGCTGGGAAATGAAATATCTTCACCTAAAAACTAGACAGAAGCATTCTCAGAAACTTCTCTGTGATGAGTGCATTCAACTCACATACTTGAACATTCCTTTTGATAGAGCAGTTTGGAAACACTCCTTTTGTAATATCTGCAAGTGTTTATTTGGAGCGCTCTGAGGCCTAAGCTGGAAAAGGAAATATCTTCAAATAAAAACTAGACAGAAGCATTCTCAGAAACTTCTTTGTGATGAGTGCATTCTACTCGCAGAGTTGAACCTTCTTTTTGGTAGAAGAGTTTTCAAACTCTCTTTTTGTAGAATCTGCAAGTGCATATTTGGAGCTGCTGGAGGCCAATGCTGGGAAAGGGAACATCCTCAGACAGAGACTAGACAGAAGCATTCCCAGAAACTTGTTTGTGACGAGTGCATTCAACTCACAGACTTGAACGTTTCTTTTGAAAGAGCAGTTTTGGAACACTCTTTTTGTAGAATCTCCTAGCGTATATTTGGAGCGCTGTGAAGCCTATGCTGGGAAACGTAATGTCTCCACTTAAAAACTAGACAGAAGCATTCTCAGAAACTTCTTTGTGATGAGTGCATTCTACTCGCAGAGTTGAACCTTCTTTTTGGTAGAAGAGTTTTCAAACTCTCTTTTTGTAGAATCTGCAAGTGCATATTTGGAGCTGCTGGAGGCCAATGCTGGGAAAGGGAACATCCTCAGACAGAGACTAGACAGAAGCATTCCCAGAAACTTGTTTTTGACGAGTGCATTCAACTCACAGACTTGAACGTTTCTTTTGAAAGAGCAGTTTTGGAACACTCTTTTTGTAGAATCTGCTAGCGTATATTTGGAGCGCTGTGAAGCCTATGCTGGGAAATGTAATGTCTCCACTTAAAAACTAGACAGAAGCATTCTCAGAAACTTCTTTGTGATGAGTGCATTCAACTCACAGACTTGAACCTTCCTTTTCAAAGAGCGGTTTTGAAACTCTCTTTTTGTAGAATCTGCAAGTGGATATTTGGAGCGCTTTGAGGCCTATGCTGGGAAATGAAATATCTTCACCTAAAAACTAGACAGAAGCATTCTCAGAAACTTCTGTGTGATGAGTGCATTCAACTCCAGACTTGAACGTTCCTTTTGATAGAACAGTTTTGAAACACTCTTTCTGCAGAATCTGCAAGTGTTTATTTCGAGCGCTCTGAGGCCTATGCTGGAAAAGGAAATGTCTTCAAATAACAACTACACAGAAGCATTCTCAGAAACTTCTTTGTGATGAGTGCATTCAACTCACAGACTTGAACCTTCCTTTTCAAAGAGCGGTTTTGAAACTCTCTTTTTGTAGAATCTGCAAGTGGATATTTGGAGCGCTTTGAGGCCTATGCTGGGAAATGAAATATCTTCACCTAAAAACTAGACAGAAGCATTCTCAGAAACTTCTTTGTGACGAGTGCATTCAACTCACAGACTTGAACGTTTCTTTTGCAAGAGCAGTTTTGGAACACTCTTTTTGTAGAATCTGCTAGTGTATATTTGGAGCGCTGTGAGGCCTATGCTGGGAAATGAAATGTCTCCACTTAAAAACTAGACAGAAGCATTCTCAGAAACTTCTGTGTGATGAGTGCATTCAACTCACAGACTTGAACGTTCCTTTTGATAGAACAGTTTTGAAACACTCTTTCAGCAGAATCTGCAAGTGTTCATTTCGAGCGATTTGAGGCCTATGTTGGAAAAGGAAATGTCTTCAAATAACAACTACACAGAAGTATTCTCAGAAACTTCTTTGTGATGAGTGCATTCAACTCACAGACTTGAACCTTCCTTTTGAAAGAGCAGTTTTGAAACACACTTTTTGTAGAATCTGCAAGTGGATATTTGGAGCGCTTTGAG
This sequence comes from Pongo pygmaeus, assembly GCF_028885625.2. Classification (NCBI taxonomy): domain Eukaryota; kingdom Metazoa; phylum Chordata; class Mammalia; order Primates; family Hominidae; genus Pongo; species Pongo pygmaeus. The sequence continues at coordinate 59,899,099 of NC_072378.2, read as the reverse complement.
GTCTATGCTGGGAAATGAAATATCTTCACCTAAAAACTAGACAGAAGCATTCTCAGAAACTTCTGTGTGATGAGTGCATTCAACTCACATACTTGAACATTCCTTTTGATAGAGCAGTTTGGAAACACTCCTTTTGTAATATCTGCAAGTGTTTATTTGGAGCGCTCTGAGGCCTAAGCTGGAAAAGGAAATATCTTCAAATAAAAACTAGACAGAAGCATTCTCAGAAACTTCTTTGTGATGAGTGCATTCTACTCGCAGAGTTGAACCTTCTTTTTGGTAGAAGAGTTTTCAAACTCTCTTTTTGTAGAATCTGCAAGTGCATATTTGGAGCTGCTGGAGGCCAATGCTGGGAAAGGGAACATCCTCAGACAGAGACTAGACAGAAGCATTCCCAGAAACTTGTTTGTGACGAGTGCATTCAACTCACAGACTTGAACGTTTCTTTTGAAAGAGCAGTTTTGGAACACTCTTTTTGTAGAATCTGCTAGCGTATATTTGGAGCGCTGTGAAGCCTATGCTGGGAAATGTAATGTCTCCACTTAAAAACTAGACAGAAGCATTCTCAGAAACTTCTTTGTGATTAGTGCATTCTACTCGCAGAGTTGAACCTTCTTTTTGGTAGAAGAGTTTTCAAACTCTCTTTTTGTAGAATCTGCAAGTGCATATTTGGAGCTGCTGGAGGCCAATGCTGGGAAAGGGAACATCCTCAGACAGAGACTAGACAGAAGCATTCCCAGAAACTTGTTTGTGACGAGTGCATTCAACTCACAGACTTGAACGTTTCTTTTCAAAGAGCAGTTTTGGAACACTCTTTTTGTAGAATCTGCTAGCGTATATTTGGAGCGCTGTGAAGCCTATGCTGGGAAATGTAATGTCTCCACTTAAAAACTAGACAGAAGCATTCTCAGAAACTTCTTTGTGATGAGTGCATTCAACTCACAGACTTGAACCTTCCTTTTCAAAGAGCGGTTTTGAAACTCTCTTTTTGTAGAATCTGCAAGTGGATATTTGGAGCGCTTTGAGGCCTATGCTGGGAAATGAAATATCTTCACCTAAAAACTAGACAGAAGCATTCTCAGAAACTTCTGTGTGATGAGTGCATTCAACTCCAGACTTGAACGTTCCTTTTGATAGAACAGTTTTGAAACACTCTTTCTGCAGAATCTGCAAGTGTTTATTTCGAGCGCTCAGAGGCCTATGCTGGAAAAGGAAATGTCTTCAAATAACAACTACACAGAAGCATTCTCAGAAACTTCTTTGTGATGAGTGCATTCAACTCACAGACTTGAACCTTCCTTTTCAAAGAGCGGTTTTGAAACTCTCTTTTTGTAGAATCTGCAAGTGGATATTTGGAGCGCTTTGAGGCCTATGCTGGGAAATGAAATATCTTCACCTAAAAACTAGACAGAAGCATTCTCAGAAACTTCTTTGTGACGAGTGCATTCAACTCACAGACTTGAACGTTTCTTTTGCAAGAGCAGTTTTGGAACACTCTTTTTGTAGAATCTGCTAGTGTATATTTGGAGCGCTGTGAGGCCTATGCTGGGAAATGAAATGTCTCCACTTAAAAACTAGACAGAAGCATTCTCAGAAACTTCTGTGTGATGAGTGCATTCAACTCACAGACTTGAACGTTCCTTTTGATAGAACAGTTTTGAAACACTCTTTCAGCAGAATCTGCAAGTGTTCATTTCGAGCGATTTGAGGCCTATGTTGGAAAAGGAAATGTCTTCAAATAACAACTACACAGAAGTATTCTCAGAAACTTCTTTGTGATGAGTGCATTCAACTCACAGACTTGAACCTTCCTTTTGAAAGAGCAGTTTTGAAACACACTTTTTGTAGAATCTGCAAGTGGATATTTGGAGCGCTTTGAGGTCTATGCTGGGAAATGAAATATCTTCACCTAAAAACTAGACAGAAGCATTCTCAGAAACTTCTGTGTGATGAGTGCATTCAACTCACAGACTTGAACGTTCCTTTTGATAGAACAGTTTTGAAACACTCTTTCTGCAGAATCTGCAAGTGTTTATTTCGAGCGCTTTGAGGCCTATGCTGGAAAAGGAAGTATCTTCAAATAACAACTACACAGAAGCATTCTCAGAAACTTCTTTGTGATGAGTGCATTCAACTCACAGACTTGAACCTTCCTTTTGATAGAACAGTTTTGAAACACACTTTTTGTAGAATCTGCAAGTAGGTATTTGGAGCGCTTTCAGGCCTATGCTGGGAAATGAAATATCTTCACCTAAAAACTAGACAGAAGCATTCTCAGAAACTTCTCTGTGATGAGTGTATTCAACTCACATACTTGAACATTCCTTTTGATAGAGCAGTTTGGAAACACTCCTTTTGTAATATCTGCAAGTGTTTATTTGGAGCGCTCTGAGGCCTAAGCTGGAAAAGGAAATATCTTCAAATAAAACTAGACAGAAGCATTCTCAGAAACTTCTTTGTGATGAGTGCATTCTACTCGCAGAGTTGAACCTTCTTTTTGGTAGAAGAGTTTTCAAACTCTCTTTTTGTAGAATCTGCAAGTGCATATTTGGAGCTGCTGGAGGCCAATGCTGGGAAAGGGAACATCCTCAGACAGAGACTAGACAGAAGCATTCCCAGAAACTTGTTTGTGACGAGTGCATTCAACTCACAGACATGAACGTTTCTTTTGAAAGAGCAGTTTTGGAACACTCTTTTTGTAGAATCTGCTAGCGTATATTTGGAGCGCAGTGAAGCCTATGCTGGGAAATGTAATGTCTCCACTTAAAAACTAGACAGAAGCATTCTCAGAAACTTCTGTGTGATGAGTGCATTCAACTCACAGACTTGAACGTTCCTTTTGATAGAACAGTTTTCAAACACTCTTTCTGCAGAATCTGCAAGTGTTCATTTCGAGCGATTTGAGGCCTATGCTGGAAAAGGAAATGCCTTCAAATAACAACTACACAGAAGCATTCTCAGAAACTTCTTTGTGATGAGTGCATTCAACTCACAGACTTGAACCTTCCTTTTGAAAGAGCAGTTTTGAAACATACTTTTTGTAGAATCTGCAAGTGGATATTTGGAGCACTTTGAGGCCTATGCTGGGAAATGAAATATCTTCACCTAAAAACTAGACAGAAGCATTCTCAGAAACTTCTTTGTGACGAGTGCATTCAACTCACAGACTTGAACGTTTCTTTTGCAAGAGCAGTTTTGGAACACTCTTTTTGTAGAATCTGCTAGTGTATATTTGGAGCGCTGTGAGGCCTATGCTGGGAAATGAAATGCCTCCACTTAAAAACTAGACAGAAGCATTCTCAGAAACTTCTGTGCGATGAGTGCATTCAACTCACAGACTTGAACGTTCCTTTTGATAGAACAGTTTTGAAACACTCTTTCAGCAGAATCTGCAAGTGTTCATTTCGAGCGATTTGAGGCCTATGTTGGAAAAGGAAATGTCTTCAAATAACAACTACACAGAAGTATTCTCAGAAACTTCTTTGTGATGAGTGCATTCAACTCACAGACTTGAACCTTCCTTTTGAAAGAGCAGTTTTGAAACACACTTTTTGTAGAATCTGCAAGTGGATATTTGGAGCGCTTTGAGGTCTATGCTGGGAAATGAAATATCTTCACCTAAAAACTAGAAAGAAGCATTCTCAGAAACTTCTGTGTGATGAGTGCATTCAACTCACAGACTTGAACGTTCCTTTTGATAGAACAGTTTTGAAACACTGTTTCTGCAGAATCTGCAAGTGTTTATTTCGAGCGCTTTGAGGCCTATGCTGGAAAAGGAAGTGTCTTCAAATAACAACTACACAGAAGCATTCTCAGAAACTTCTTTGTGATGAGTGCATTCAACTCATAGACTTGAACCTTCCTTTTGATAGAACAGTTTTGAAACACACTTTTTGTAGAATCTGCAAGTAGGTATTTGGAGCGCTTTCAGGCCTATGCTGGGAAATGAAATATCTTCACCTAAAAACTAGACAGAAGCATTCTCAGAAACTTCTCTGTGATGAGTGCATTCAACTCACATACTTGAACATTCCTTTTGATAGAGCAGTTTGGAAACACTCCTTTTGTAATATCTGCAAGTGTTTATTTGGAGCGCTCTGAGGCCTAAGCTGGAAAAGGAAATATCTTCAAATAAAAACTAGACAGAAGCATTCTCAGAAACTTCTTTGTGATGAGTGCATTCTACTCGCAGAGTTGAACCTTCTTTTTGGTAGAAGAGTTTTCAAACTCTCTTTTTGTAGAATCTGCAAGTGCATATTTGGAGCTGCTGGAGGCCAATGCTGGGAAAGGGAACATCCTCAGACAGAGACTAGACAGAAGCATTCCCAGAAACTTGTTTGTGACGAGTGCATTCAACTCACAGACTTGAACGTTTCTTTTGAAAGAGCAGTTTTGGAACACTCTTTTTGTAGAATCTGCTACCGTATATTTGGAGCGCTGTGAAGCCTATGCTGGGAAATGTAATGTCTCCACTTAAAAACTAGACAGAAGCATTCTCAGAAACTTCTTTGTGATGAGTGCATTCTACTCACAGAGTTGAACCTTCTTTTTGGTAGAAGAGTTTTCAAACTCTCTTTTTGTAGAATCTGCAAGTGCATATTTGGAGCTGCTGGAGGCCAATGCTGGGAAAGGGAACATCCTAAGACAGAGACTAGACAGAAGCATTCCCAGAAACTTGTTTGTGACGAGTGCATTCAACTCACAGATTTGAACGTTTCTTTTGAAAGAGCAGTTTTGGAACACTCTTTTTGTAGAATCTGCTAGCGTATATTTGGAGCGCTGTAAAGCCTATGCTTGGAAACGTAATGTCTCCACTTAAAAACTAGACAGAAGCATTCTCAGAAACTTCTTTGTGATGAGTGCATTCAACTCACAGACTTGAACCTTCCTTTTCAAAGAGCGGTTTTGAAACTCTCTTTTTGTAGAATCTGCAAGTGGATATTTGGAGCGCTTTGAGGCCTATGCTGGGAAATGAAATATCTTCACCTAAAAACTAGACAGAAGCATTCTCAGAAACTTCTGTGTGATGAGTGCATTCAACTCCAGACTTGAACGTTCCTTTTGATAGAACAGTTTTGAAACACTCTTTCTGCAGAATCTGCAAGTGTTTATTTCGAGCGCTCTGAGGCCTATGCTGGAAAAGGAAATGTCTTCAAATAACAACTACACAGAAGCATTCTCAGAAACTTCTTTGTGATGAGTGCATTCAACTCACAGACTTGAACCTTCCTTTTCAAAGAGCGGTTTTGAAACTCTCTTTTTGTAGAATCTGCAAGTGGATATTTGGAGCGCTTTGAGGCCTATGCTGGGAAATGAAATATCTTCACCTAAAAACTAGGCAGAAGCATTCTCAGAAACTTCTTTGTGACGAGTGCATTCAACTCACAGACTTGAACGTTTCTTTTGCAAGAGCAGTTTTGGAACACTCTTTTTGTAGAATCTGCTAGTGTATATTTGGAGCGCTGTGAGGCCTATGCTGGGAAATGAAATGTCTCCACTTAAAAACTAGACAGAAGCATTCTCAGAAACTTCTGTGTGATGAGTGCATTCAACTCACAGACTTGAACGTTCCTTTTGATAGAACAGTTTTGAAACACTCTTTCAGCAGAATCTGCAAGTGTTCATTTCGAGCGATTTGAGGCCTATGTTGGAAAAGGAAATGTCTTCAAATAACAACTACACAGAAGTATTCTCAGAAACTTCTTTGTGATGAGTGCATTCAACTCACAGACTTGAACCTTCCTTTTGAAAGAGCAGTTTTGAAACACACTTTTTGTAGAATCTGCAAGTGGATATTTGGAGCGCTTTGAGGTCTATGCTGGGAAATGAAATATCTTCACCTAAAAACTAGACAGAAGCATTCTCAGAAACTTCTGTGTGATGAGTGCATTCAACTCACAGACTTGAACGTTCCTTTTGATAGAACAGTTTTGAAACACTCTTTCTGCAGAATCTGCAAGTGTTTATTTCGAGCGCTTTGAGGCCTATGCTGGAAAAGGAAGTGTCTTCAAATAACAACTACACAGAAGCATTCTCAGAAACTTCTTTGTGATGAGTGCATTCAACTCACAGACTTGAACCTTCCTTTTGATAGAACAGTTTTGAAACACACTTTTTGTAGAATCTGCAAGTAGGTATTTGGAGCGCTTTCAGGCCTATGCTGGGAAATGAAATATCTTCACCTAAAAACTAGACAGAAGCATTCTCAGAAACTTCTCTGTGATGAGTGCATTCAACTCACATACTTGAACATTCCTTTTGATAGAGCAGTTTGGAAACACTCCTTTTGTAATATCTGCAAGTGTTTATTTGGAGCGCTCTGAGGCCTAAGCTGGAAAAGGAAATATCTTCAAATAAAAACTAGACAGAAGCATTCTCAGAAACTTCTTTGTGATGAGTGCATTCTACTCGCAGAGTTGAACCTTCTTTTTGGTAGAAGAGTTTTCAAACTCTCTTTTTGTAGAATCTGCAAGTGCATATTTGGAGCTGCTGGAGGCCAATGCTGGGAAAGGGAACATCCTCAGACAGAGACTAGACAGAAGCATTCCCAGAAACTTGTTTGTGACGAGTGCATTCAACTCACAGACATGAACGTTTCTTTTGAAAGAGCAGTTTTGGAACACTCTTTTTGTAGAATCTGCTAGCGTATATTTGGAGCGCAGTGAAGCCTATGCTGGGAAATGTAATGTCTCCACTTAAAAACTAGACAGAAGCATTCTCAGAAACTTCTGTGTGACGAGTGCATTCAACTCACAGACTTGAACGTTCCTTTTGATAGAACAGTTTTCAAACACTCTTTCTGCAGAATCTGCAAGTGTTCATTTCGAGCGATTTGAGGCCTATGCTGGAAAAGGAAATGCCTTCAAATAACAACTACACAGAAGCATTCTCAGAAACTTCTTTGTGATGAGTGCATTCAACTCACAGACTTGAACCTTCCTTTTGAAAGAGCAGTTTTGAAACATACTTTTTGTAGAATCTGCAAGTGGATATTTGGAGCACTTTGAGGCCTATGCTGGGAAATGAAATATCTTCACCTAAAAACTAGACAGAAGCATTCTCAGAAACTTCTTTGTGACGAGTGCATTCAACTCACAGACTTGAACGTTTCTTTTGCAAGAGCAGTTTTGGAACACTCTTTTTCTAGAATCTGCTAGTGTATATTTGGAGCGCTGTGAGGCCTATGCTGGGAAATGAAATGCCTCCACTTAAAAACTAGACAGAAGCATTCTCAGAAACTTCTGTGCGATGAGTGCATTCAACTCACAGACTTGAAAGTTCCTTTTGATAGAACAGTTTTGAAACACTCTTTCAGCAGAATCTGCAAGTGTTCATTTCGAGCGATTTGAGGCCTATGTTGGAAAAGGAAATGTCTTCAAATAACAACTACACAGAAGTATTCTCAGAAACTTCTTTGTGATGAGTGCATTCAACTCACAGACTTGAACCTTCCTTTTGAAAGAGCAGTTTTGAAACACACTTTTTGTAGAATCTGCAAGTGGATATTTGGAGCGCTTTGAGGTCTATGCTGGGAAATGAAATATCTTCACCTAAAAACTAGAAAGAAGCATTCTCAGAAACTTCTGTGTGATGAGTGCATTCAACTCACAGACTTGAACGTTCCTTTTGATAGAACAGTTTTGAAACACTGTTTCTGCAGAATCTGCAAGTGTTTATTTCGAGCGCTTTGAGGCCTATGCTGGAAAAGGAAGTGTCTTCAAATAACAACTACACAGAAGCATTCTCAGAAACTTCTTTGTGATGAGTGCATTCAACTCACAGACTTGAACCTTCCTTTTGATAGAACAGTTTTGAAACACACTTTTTGTAGAATCTGCAAGTAGGTATTTGGAGCGCTTTCAGGCCTATGCTGGGAAATGAAATATCTTCACCTAAAAACTAGACAGAAGCATTCTCAGAAACTTCTCTGTGATGAGTGCATTCAACTCACATACTTGAACATTCCTTTTGATAGAGCAGTTTGGAAACACTCCTTTTGTAATATCTGCAAGTGTTTATTTGGAGCGCTCTGAGGCCTAAGCTGGAAAAGGAAATATCTTCAAATAAAAACTAGACAGAAGCATTCTCAGAAACTTCTTTGTGATGAGTGCATTCTACTCGCAGAGTTGAACCTTCTTTTTGGTAGAAGAGTTTTCAAACTCTCTTTTTGTAGAATCTGCAAGTGCATATTTGGAGCTGCTGGAGGCCAATGCTGGGAAAGGGAACATCCTCAGACAGAGACTAGACAGAAGCATTCCCAGAAACTTGTTTGTGACGAGTGCATTCAACTCACAGACTTGAACGTTTCTTTTGAAAGAGCAGTTTTGGAACACTCTTTTTGTAGAATCTGCTAGCGTATATTTGGAGCGCTGTGAAGCCTATGCTGGGAAATGTAATGTCTCCACTTAAAAACTAGACAGAAGCATTCTCAGAAACTTCTTTGTGATGAGTGCATTCTACTCGCAGAGTTGAACCTTCTTTTTGGTAGAAGAGTTTTCAAACTCTCTTTTTGTAGAATCTGCAAGTGCATATTTGGAGCTGCTGGAGGCCAATGCTGGGAAAGGGAACATCCTCAGACAGAGACTAGACAGAAGCATTCCCAGAAACTTGTTTGTGACGAGTGCATTCAACTCACAGACTTGAACGTTTCTTTTGAAAGAGCAGTTTTGGAACACTCTTTTTGTAGAATCTGCTAGCGTATATTTGGAGCGCTGTGAAGCCTATGCTGGGAAATGTAATGTCTCCACTTAAAAACTAGACAGAAGCATTCTCAGAAACTTCTTTGTGATGAGTGCATTCAACTCACAGACTTGAACCTTCCTTTTCAAAGAGCGGTTTTGAAACTCTCTTTTTGTAGAATCTGCAAGTGGATATTTGGAGCGCTTTGAGGCCTATGCTGGGAAATGAAATATCTTCACCTAAAAACTAGACAGAAGCATTCTCAGAAACTTCTGTGTGATGAGTGCATTCAACTCCAGACTTGAACGTTCCTTTTGATAGAACAGTTTTGAAACACTCTTTCTGCAGAATCTGCAAGTGTTTATTTCGAGCGCTCTGAGGCCTATGCTGGAAAAGGAAATGTCTTCAAATAACAACTACACAGAAGCATTCTCAAAAACTTCTTTGTGATGAGTGCATTCAACTCACAGACTTGAACCTTCCTTTTCAAAGAGCGGTTTTGAAACTCTCTTTTTGTAGAATCTGCAAGTGGATATTTGGAGCGCTTTGAGGCCTATGCTGGGAAATGAAATATCTTCACCTAAAAACTAGACAGAAGCATTCTCAGAAACTTCTTTGTGACGAGTGCATTCAACTCACAGACTTGAACGTTTCTTTTGCAAGAGCAGTTTTGGAACACTCTTTTTGTAGAATCTGCTAGTGTATATTTGGAGCGCTGTGAGGCCTATGCTGGGAAATGAAATGTCTCCACTTAAAAACTAGACAGAAGCATTCTCAGAAACTTCTGTGTGATGAGTGCATTCAACTCACAGACTTGAACGTTCCTTTTGATAGAACAGTTTTGAAACACTCTTTCAGCAGAATCTGCAAGTGTTCATTTCGAGCGATTTGAGGCCTATGTTGGAAAAGGAAATGTCTTCAAATAACAACTACACAGAAGTATTCTCAGAAACTTCTTTGTGATGAGTGCATTCAACTCACAGACTTGAACCTTCCTTTTGAAAGAGCAGTTTTGAAACACACTTTTTGTAGAATCTGCAAGTGGATATTTGGAGCGCTTTGAGGTCTATGCTGGGAAATGAAATATCTTCACCTAAAAACTAGACAGAAGCATTCTCAGAAACTTCTGTGTGATGAGTGCATTCAACTCACAGACTTGGACGTTCCTTTTGATAGAACAGTTTTGAAACACTCTTTCTGCAGAATCTGCAAGTGTTTATTTCGAGCACTTTGAGGCCTATGCTGGAAAAGGAAGTGTCTTCAAATAACAACTACACAGAAGCATTCTCAGAAACTTCCTTGTGATGAGTGCATTCAACTCACAGACTTGAACCTTCCTTTTGATAGAACAGTTTTGAAACACACTTTTTGTAGAATCTGCAAGTAGGTATTTGGAGCGCTTTCAGGCCTATGCTGGGAAATGAAATATCTTCACCTAAAAACTAGACAGAAGCATTCTCAGAAACTTCTCTGTGATGAGTGCATTCAACTCACATACTTGAACATTCCTTTTGATAGAGCAGTTTGGAAACACTCCTTTTGTAATATCTGCAAGTGTTTATTTGGAGCGCTCTGAGGCCTAAGCTGGAAAAGGAAATATCTTCAAATAAAAACTAGACAGAAGCATTCTCAGAAACTTCTTTGTGATGAGTGCATTCTACTCGCAGAGTTGAACCTTCTTTTTGGTAGAAGAGTTTTCAAACTCTCTTTTTGTAGAATCTGCAAGTGCATATTTGGAGCTGCTGGAGGCCAACGCTGGGAAAGGGAACATCCTCAGACAGAGACTAGACAGAAGCATTCCCAGAAACTTGTTTGTGACGAGTGCATTCAACTCACAGACTTGAACGTTTCTTTTGAAAGAGCAGTTTTGGAACACTCTTTTTGTAGAATCTGCTAGCGTATATTTGGAGCGCAGTGAAGCCTATGCTGGGAAATGTAATGTCTCCACTTAAAAACTAGACAGAAGCATTCTCAGAAACTTCTGTGTGATGAGTGCATTCAACTCACAGACTTGAACGTTCCTTTTGATAGAACAGTTTTCAAACACTCTTTCTGCAGAATCTGCAAGTGTTCATTTCGAGCGATTTGAGGCCTATGCTGGAAAAGGAAATGCCTTCAAATAACAACTACACAGAAGCATTCTCAGAAACTTCTTTGTGATGAGTGCATTCAACTCACAGACTTGAACCTTCCTTTTGAAAGAGCAGTTTTGAAACATACTTTTTGTAGAATCTGCAAGTGGATATTTGGAGCGCTTTGAGGCCTATGCTGGGAAATGAAATATCTTCACCTAAAAACTAGACAGAAGCATTCTCAGAAACTTCTTTTTGACGAGTGCATTCAACTCACAGACTTGAACGTTTCTTTTGCAAGAGCAGTTTTGGAACACTCTTTTTGTAGAATCTGCTAGTGTATATTTGGAGCGCTGTGAGGCCTATGCTGGGAAATGAAATGCCTCCACTTAAAAACTAGACAGAAGCATTCTCAGAAACTTCTGTGTGATGAGTGCATTCAACTCACAGACTTGAACGTTCCTTTTGATAGAACAGTTTTGAAACACTCTTTCAGCAGAATCTGCAAGTGTTCATTTCGAGCGATTTGAGGCCTATGTTGGAAAAGGAAATGTCTTCAAATAACAACTACACAGAAGTATTCTCAGAAACTTCTTTGTGATGAGTGCATTCAACTCACAGACTTGAACCTTCCTTTTGAAAGAGCAGTTTTGAAACACACTTTTTGTAGAATCTGCAAGTGGATATTTGGAGCGCTTTCAGGTCTATGCTGGGAAATGAAATATCTTCACCTAAAAACTAGAAAGAAGCATTCTCAGAAACTTCTGTGTGATGAGTGCATTCAACTCACAGACTTGAACGTTCCTTTTGATAGAACAGTTTTGAAACACTCTTTCTGCAGAATCTGCAAGTGTTTATTTCGAGCGCTTTGAGGCCTATGCTGGAAAAGGAAGTGTCTTCAAATAACAACTACACAGAAGCATTCTCAGAAACTTCTTTGTGATGAGTGCATTCAACTCACAGACTTGAACCTTCCTTTTGATAGAACAGTTTTGAAACACACTTTTTGTAGAATCTGCAAGTAGGTATTTGGAGCGCTTTCAGGCCTATGCTGGGAAATGAAATATCTTCACCTAAAAACTAGACAGAAGCATTCTCAGAAACTTCTCTGTGATGAGTGCATTCAACTCACATACTTGAACATTCCTTTTGATAGAGCAGTTTGGAAACACTCCTTTTGTAATATCTGCAAGTGTTTATTTGGAGCGCTCTGAGGCCTAAGCTGGAAAAGGAAATATCTTCAAATAAAAACTAGACAGAAGCATTCTCAGAAACTTCTTTGTGATGAGTGCATTCTACTCGCAGAGTTGAACCTTCTTTTTGGTAGAAGAGTTTTCAAACTCTCTTTTTGTAGAATCTGCAAGTGCATATTTGGAGCTGTTGGAGGCCAATGCTGGGAAAGGGAACATCCTCAGACAGAGACTAGACAGAAGCATTCCCAGAAACTTGTTTGTGACGAGTGCATTCAACTCACAGACTGGAACGTTTCTTTTGAAAGAGCAGTTTTGGAACACTCTTTTTGTAGAATCTGCTAGCGTATATTTGGAGCGCTGTGAAGCCTATGCTGGGAAATGTAATGTCTCCACTTAAAAACTAGACAGAAGCATTCTCAGAAACTTCTTTGTGATGAGTGCATTCAACTCACAGACTTGAACGTTCCTTTTGATAGAACAGTTTTCAAACACTCTTTCTGCAGAATCTGCAAGTGTTCATTTCGAGCGATTTGAGGCCTATGCTGGAAAAGGAAATGCCTTCAAATAACAACTACACAGAAGCATTCTCAGAAACTTCTTTGTGATGAGTGCATTCAACTCACAGACTTGAACCTTCCTTTTGAAAGAGCAGTTTTGAAACATACTTTTTGTAGAATCTGCAAGTGGATATTTGGAGCGCTTTGAGGCCTATGCTGGGAAATGAAATATCTTCACCTAAAAACTAGACAGAAGCATTCTCAGAAACTTCTGTGTGATGAGTGCATTCAACTCACAGACTTGAACGTTCCTTTTGATAGAACAGTTTTGAAACACTCTTTCTGCAGAATCTGCAAGTGTTTATTTCGAGCGCTCTGAGGCCTATGCTGGAAAAGGAAATGTCTTCAAATAACAACTACACAGAAGCATTCTCAGAAACTTCTTTGTGATGAGTGCATTCAACTCACAGACTTGAACCTTCCTTTTCAAAGAGCGGTTTTGAAACTCTCTTTTTGTAGAATCTGCAAGTGGATATTTGGAGCGCTTTGAGGCCTATGCTGGGAAATGAAATATCTTCACCTAAAAACTAGACAGAAGCATTCTCAGAAACTTCTTTGTGACGAGTGCATTCAACTCACAGACTTGAACGTTTCTTTTGCAAGAGCAGTTTTGGAACACTCTTTTTGTAGAATCTGCTAGTGTATATTTGGAGCGCTGTGAGGCCTATGCTGGGAAATGAAATGTCTCCACTTAAAAACTAGACAGAAGCATTCTCAGAAACTTCTGTGTGATGAGTGCATTCAACTCACAGACTTGAACGTTCCTTTTGATAGAACAGTTTTGAAACACTCTTTCAGCAGAATCTGCAAGTGTTCATTTCGAGCGATTTGAGGCCTATGTTGGAAAAGGAAATGTCTTCAAATAACAACTACACAGAAGTATTCTCAGAAACTTCTTTGTGATGAGTGCATTCAACTCACAGACTTGAACCTTCCTTTTGAAAGAGCAGTTTTGAAACACACTTTTTGTAGAATCTGCAAGTGGATATTTGGAGCGCTTTGAGGTCTATGCTGGGAAATGAAATATTTTCACCTAAAAACTAGACAGAAGCATTCTCAGAAACTTCTGTGTGATGAGTGCATTCAACTCACAGACTTGAACGTTCCTTTTGATAGAACAGTTTTGAAACACTCTTTCTGCAGAATCTGCAAGTGTTTATTTCGAGCGCTTTGAGGCCTATGCTGGAAAAGGAAGTGTCTTCAAATAACAACTACACAGAAGCATTCTCAGAAACTTCTTTGTGATGAGTGCATTCAACTCACAGACTTGAACCTTCCTTTTGATAGAACAGTTTTGAAACACACTTTTTTTTTTTTTTTTTTTTTTTTTTATTTATTTATTTATTTATTTATTTTTTTTTTTTTTCTTTTATTATTATTTATTATTATTAAACTTTAGGTTTTATGGTACATGTGCGCAATGTGCAGGTAAGTTACATATGTATACATGTGCCATGCTGGTGCGCTGCACCCACCAACTCGTCATCTAGCATTAGGTATATCTCCCAGTGCTATCCCTCCCCCCTCCCCCCACCCCACAACAGTCCCCAGAGTGTGATGTTCCCCTTCCTGTGTCCATGTGTTCTCATTGTTCAATTCCCACCTATGAGTGAGAATATGCGGTGTTTGGTTTTTTGTTCTTGCGATAGTTTACTGAGAATGATGATTTCCAATTTCATCCATGTCCCTACAAAGGACGTGAACTCATCATTTTTTATGGCTGCATAGTATTCCATGGTGTATATGTGCCACATTTTCTTAATCCAGTCTATCATTGTTGGACATTTGGGTTGGTTCCAAGTCTTTGCTATTGTGAATAATGCCGCAATAAACATACGTGTGCATGTGTCTTTATAGCAGCATGATTCATAGTCCTTTGGGTGTATACCCAGTAATGGGATGGCTGGGTCGAATGGAATTTCTAGTTCTAGATCCCTGAGGAATCGCCACACTGACTTCCACAAGGGTTGAATTAGTTTACAGTCCCACCAACAGTGTAAAAGTGTTCCTATTTCTCCACATCCTCTCCAGCACCTGTTGTTTCCTGACTTTTTAATGATTGCCATTCTAACTGGTGTGAGATGGTATCTCATTGTGGTTTTGATTTGCATTTCTCTGATGGCCAGTGATGGTGAGCATTTTTTCATGTGTTTTTTGGCTGCATAAATGTCTTCTTTTGAGAAGTGTCTGTTCATGTCCTTCGCCCACTTTTTGATGGGGTTGTTTGTTTTTTTCTTGTAAATTTGTTGGAGTTCATTGTAGATTCTGGATATTAGCCCTTTGTCAGATGAGTAGGTTGCGAAAATTTTCTCCCATTTTGTAGGTTGCCTGTTCACTCTGATGGTAGTTTCTTTTGCTGTGCAGAAGCTCTTTAGTTTAATTAGATCCCATTTGTCAATTTTGGCTTTTGTTGCCATTGCTTTTGGTGTTTTAGACATGAAGTCCTTGCCCATGCCTATGTCCTGAATGGTAATGCCTAGGTTTTCTTCTAGGGTTTTTATGGTTTTAGGTCTAACATTTAAGTCTTTAATCCATCTTGAATTGATTTTTGTATAAGGTGTAAGGAAGGGATCCAGTTTCAGCTTTCTACATATGGCAAGCCAGTTTTCCCAGCACCATTTATTAAATAGGGAATCCTTTCCCCATTTCTTGTTTTTGTCAGGTTTGTCAAAGATCAAATACTTGTAGATATGTGGCATTATTTCTGACGGCTCTGTTCTGTTCCATTGATCTATATCTCTGTTTTGGTACCAGTACCATGCTGTTTTGGTTACTGTAGCCTTGTAGTATAGTTTGAAGTCAGGTAGTGTGATGCCTCCAGCTTTGTTCTTTTGGCTTAGGATTGACTTGGTGATGCGGGCTCTTTTTTGGTTCCATATGAACTTTAAAGTAGTTTTTTCCAATTCTGTGAAGAAAGTCATTGGTAGCTTGATGGGGATGGCATTGAATCTGTAAATTACCTTGGGAAGGATGGCCATTTTCATGATATTGATTCTTCCTACCCATGAGCATGGAATGTTCTTCCATTTGTTTGTATCCTCTTTTATTTCCTTGAGCAGTGGTTTGTAGTTCTCCTTGAAGAGGTCTTTCACATCCCTTGTAAGTTGGATTCCTAGGTATTTTATTCTCTTTGAAGCAATTGTGAATGGGAGTTCACTGATGATTTGGCTCTCTGTTTGTCTGTTATTGGTGTATAAGAATGCTTGTGATTTTTGCACATTGATTTTGTATCCTGAGACTTTGCTGAAGTTGCTTATCAGCTTAAGGAGATTTTGGGCGGAGATAATGGGGTTTTCTAGATATACTATCATGTCATCTGCAAACAGGGACAATTTGACTTCCTCTTTTCCTAATTGAATACCCTTGATTTCCTTCTCCTGCCTAATTGCCCTGGCCAGAACTTCCAACACTATGTTGAATAGAAGTGGTGAGAGAGGGCATCCCTGTCTTGTGCCAGTTTTCAAAGGGAATGCTTCCAGTTTTTGCCCATTCAGTATGATATTGGCTGTGGGTTTGTCATAAAAAGCTCTTATTATTTTGAGATACGTCCCATCAATTCCTAATTTATTGAGAGTTTTTAGCATGAAGGGTTGTTGAATTTTGTCAAAGGCCTTTTCTGCATCTATTGAGATAATCATGTGGTTTTTGTCTTTGGTTCTGTTTATATGCTGGATTACATTTATTGATTTGCGTATATTGAACCAGCCTTGCATCCCAGGGATGAAGCCCACTGGATCATGGTGGATAAGCTTTTTGATGTGCTGCTGGATTCTGTTTGCCAGTATTTTATTGAGGATTTTTGCATCAATGTTCATCAAGGATATTGGTCTAAAATTCTCTTTTTTGGTTGTGTCTCTGCCAGGCTTTGGTATCAGGATGATGCTGGCCTCATAAAATGAGTTAGGGAGGATTCCCTCTTTTTCTATTGATTGGAATAGTTTCAGAAGGAATGGTACCAGCTCCTCCTTGTACCTCTGGTAGAATTCGGCTGTGAATCCATCTGGACCTGGACTTTTTTTGGTTGGTAAGCTATTGATTATTGCCACAATTTCAGCTCCTGTTATTGGTCTATTCAGAGATTCAACTTCTTCCTGGTTTAGTCTTGGGAGGGTGTATGTGTTGAGGAATTTATCCATTTCTTCTAGATTTTCTAGTTTATTTGCATAGAGGTGTTTGTAATATTCTCTGATGGTAGTTTGTATTTCTGTGGGATCGGTGGTGATATCCCCTTTATCATTTTTTATTGCATCTATTTGATTCTTCTCTCTTTTTTTCTTTATTAATCTTGCTAGCGGTCTATCAATTTTGTTGATCCTTTCAAAAAACCAGCTCCTGGATTCATTTATTTTTTGAAGGGTTTTTTGTGTCTCTATTTCCTTCAGTTCTGCTCTGATTTTAGTTATTTCTTCCCTTCTGCTAGCTTTTGAATGTGTTTGCTCTTGCTTTTCTAGTTCTTTTAATTGTGATGTTAGGGTGTCAATTTTGGATCTTTCCTGCTTTCTCTTGTGGGCATTTAGTGCTATAAATTTCCCTCTACACACTGCTTTGAATGCATCCCAGAGATTCTGGTATGTTGGAAACACACTTTTTGTAGAATCTGCAAGTAGGTATTTGGAGCGCTTTCAGGCCTATGCTGGGAAATGTAATATCTTCACCTAAAAACTAGACAGAAGCATTCTCAGAAACTTCTCTGTGATGAGTGCATTGAACTCACATACTTGAACATTCCTTTTGATAGAGCAGTTTGGAAACACTCCTTTTGTAATATCTGCAAGTGTTTATTTGGAGCGCTCTGAGGCCTAAGCTGGAAAAGGAAATATCTTCAAATAAAAACTAGACAGAAGCATTCTCAGAAACTTCTTAGTGATGAGTGCATTCTACTCGCAGAGTTGAACCTTCTTTTTGGTAGAAGAGTTTTCAAACTCTCTTTTTGTAGAATCTGCAAGTGCATATTTGGAGCTGTTGGAGGCCAATGCTGGGAAAGGGAACATCCTCAGACAGAGACTAGACAGAAGCATTCCCAGAAACTTGTTTGTGACGAGTGCATTCAACTCACAGACTTGAACGTTTCTTTTGAAAGAGCAGTTTTGGAACACTCTCTTTGTAGAATCTGCTAGCGTATATTTGGAGCGCAGTGAAGCCTATGCTGGGAAATGTAATGTCTCCACTTAAAAACTAGACAGAAGCATTCTCAGAAACTTCTGTGTGATGAGTGCATTCAACTCACAGACTTGAACGTTCCTTTTGATAGAACAGTTTTCAAACACTCTTTCTGCAGAATCTGCAAGTGTTCATTTCGAGCGATTTGAGGCCTATGCTGGAAAAGGAAAGGCCTTCAAATAACAACTACACAGAAGCATTCTCAGAAACTTCTTTGTGATGAGTGCATTCAACTCACAGACTTGAACCTTCCTTTTGAAAGAGCAGTTTTGAAACATACTTTTTGTAGAATCTGCAAGTGGATATTTGGAGCACTTTGAGGCCTATGCTGGGAAATGAAATATCTTCACCTAAAAACTAGACAGAAGCATTCTCAGAAACTTCTTTGTGACGAGTGCATTCAACTCACAGACTTGAACGTTTCTTTTGCAAGAGCAGTTTTGGAACACTCTTTTTGTAGAATCTGCTAGTGTATATTTGGAGCACTGTGAGGCCTATCCTGGGAAATGAAATGCCTCCACTTAAAAACTAGACAGAAGCATTCTCAGAAACTTCTGTGTGATGAGTGCATTCAACTCACAGACTTGAACGTTCCTTTTGATAGAACAGTTTTGAAACACTCTTTCAGCAGAATCTGCAAGTGTTCATTTCGAGCGATTTGAGGCCTATGTTGGAAAAGGAAATGTCTTCAAATAACAACTACACAGAAGTATTCTCAGAAACTTCTTTGTGATGAGTGCATTCAACTCAAAGACTTGAACCTTCCTTTTGAAAGAGCAGTTTTGAAACACACCTTTTGTAGAATCGGCAAGTGGATATTTGGAGCGCTTTGAGATCTATGCTGGGAAAAGAAATATCTTCACCTAAATACTAGAAAGAAGCATTCTCAGAAACTTCTGTGTGATGAGTGCATTCAACTCACAGACTTGAACGTTCCTTTTCATAGAACAGTTTTGAAACACTCTTTCTGCAGAATCTGCAAGTGTTTATTTCGAGCGCTTTGAGGCCTATGCTGGAAAAGGAAGTGTCTTCAAATAACAACTACACAGAAGCATTCTCAGAAACTTCTTTGTGATGAGTGCATTCAACTCACAGACTTGAACCTTCCTTTTGATAGAACAGTTTTGAAACACACTTTTTGTAGAATCTGCAAGTAGGTATTTGGAGCGCTTTCAGGCCTATGCTGGGAAATGAAATATCTTCACCTAAAAACTAGACAGAAGCATTCTCAGAAACTTCTGTGTGATGAGTGCATTCAACTCACATACTTGAACATTCCTTTTGATAGAGCAGTTTGGAAACACTCCTTTTGTAATATCTGCAAGTGTTTATTTGGAGCGCTCTGAGGCCTAAGCTGGAAAAGGAAATATCTTCAAATAAAAACTAGACAGAAGCATTCTCAGAAACTTCTTTGTGATGAGTGCATTCTACTCGCAGAGTTGAACTTTCTTTTTGGTAGAAGAGTTTTCAAACTCTCTTTTTGTAGAATCTGCAAGTGCATATTTGGAGCTGTTGGAGGCCAATGCTGGGAAAGGGAACATCCTCAGACAGAGACTAGACAGAAGCATTCCCAGAAACTTGTTTGTGACGAGTGCATTCAACTCACAGACTGGAACGTTTCTTTTGAAAGAGCAGTTTTGGAACACTCTTTTTGTAGAATCTGCTAGCGTATATTTGGAGCGCTGTGAAGCCTATGCTGGGAAATGTAATGTCTCCACTTAAAAACTAGACAGAAGCATTCTCAGAAACTTCTGTGTGATGAGTGCATTCAACTCACAGACTTGAACGTTCCTTTTGATAGAACAGTTTTCAAACACTCTTTCTGCAGAATCTGCAAGTGTTCATTTCGAGCGATTTGAGGCCTATGCTGGAAAAGGAAATGCCTTCAAATAACAACTACACAGAAGCATTCTCAGAAACTTCTTTGTGATGAGTGCATTCAACTCACAGACTTGAACCTTCCTTTTGAAAGAGCAGTTTTGAAACATACTTTTTGTAGAATCTGCAAGTGGATATTTGGAGCGCTTTGAGGCCTATGCTGGGAAATGAAATATCTTCACCTAAAAACTAGACAGAAGCATTCTCAGAAACTTCTGTGTGATGAGTGCATTCAACTCACAGACTTGAACGTTCCTTTTGATAGAACAGTTTTGAAACACTCTTTCTGCAGAATCTGCAAGTGTTTATTTCGAGCGCTCTGAGGCCTATGCTGGAAAAGGAAATGTCTTCAAATAACAACTACACAGAAGCATTCTCAGAAACTTCTTTGTGATGAGTGCATTCAACTCACAGACTTGAACCTTCCTTTTCAAAGAGCGGTTTTGAAACTCTCTTTTTGTAGAATCTGCAAGTGGATATTTGGAGCGCTTTGAGGCCTATGCTGGGAAATGAAATATCTTCACCTAAAAACTAGACAGAAGCATTCTCAGAAACTTCTTTGTGACGAGTGCATTCAACTCACAGACTTGAACGTTTCTTTTGCAAGAGCAGTTTTGGAACACTCTTTTTGTAGAATCTGCTAGTGTATATTTGGAGCGCTGTGAGGCCTATGCTGGGAAATGTAATGTCTCCACTTAAAAACTAGACAGAAGCATTCTCAGAAACTTCTGTGTGATGAGTGCATTCAACTCACAGACTTGAACGTTCCTTTTGATAGAACAGTTTTGAAACACTCTTTCTGCAGAATCTGCAAGTGTTTATTTCGAGCGCTTTGAGGCCTATGCTGGAAAAGGAAGTGTCTTCAAATAACAACTACACAGAAGCATTCTCAGAAACTACTTTGTGATGAGTGCATTCAACTCACAGACTTGAACCTTCCTTTTGATAGAACAGTTTTGAAACACACTTTTTGTAGAATCTGCAAGTAGGTATTTGGAGCGCTTTCAGGCCTATGCTGGGAAATGAAATATCTTCACCTAAAAACTAGACAGAAGCATTCTCAGAAACTTCTCTGTGATGAGTGCATTCAACTCACATACTTGAACATTCCTTTTGATAGAGCAGTTTGCAAACACTCCTTTTGTAATATCTGCAAGTGTTTATTTGGAGCGCTCTGAGGCCTAAGCTGGAAAAGGAAATATCTTCAAATAAAAACTAGACAGAAGCATTCTCAGAAACTTCTTTGTGATGAGTGCATTCTACTCGCAGAGTTGAACCTTCTTTTTGGTAGAAGAGTTTTCAAACTCTCTTTTTGTAGAATCTGCAAGTGCATATTTGGAGCTGTTGGAGGCCAATGCTGGGAAAGGGAACATCCTCAGACAGAGACTAGACAGAAGCATTCCCAGAAACTTGTTTGTGACGAGTGCATTCAACTCACAGACTTGAACGTTTCTTTTGAAAGAGCAGTTTTGGAACACTCTTTTTGTAGAATCTGCTAGCGTATATTTGGAGCGCAGTGAAGCCTATGCTGGGAAATGTAATGTCTCCACTTAAAAACTAGACAGAAGCATTCTCAGAAACTTCTGTGTGATGAGTGCATTCAACTCACAGACTTGAACCTTCCTTTTGAAAGAGCAGTTTTGAAACATACTTTTTGTAGAATCTGCAAGTGGATATTTGGAGCGCTTTGAGGCCTATGCTGGGAAATGAAATATCTTCACCTAAAAACTAGACAGAAGCATTCTCAGAAACTTCTGTGTGATGAGTGCATTCAACTCCAGACTTGAACATTCCTTTTGATAGAACAGTTTTGAAACACTCTTTCTGCAGAATCTGCAAGTGTTTATTTCGAGCGCTCTGAGGCCTATGCTGGAAAAGGAAATGTCTTCAAATAACAACTACACAGAAGCATTCTCAGAAACTTCTTTGTGATGAGTGCATTCAACTCACAGACTTGAACCTTCCTTTTCAAAGAGCGGTTTTGAAACTCTCTTTTTGTAGAATCTGCAAGTGGATATTTGGAGCGCTTTGAGGCCTACGCTGGGAAATAAAATATCTTCACCTAAAAACTAGACAGAAGCATTCTCAGAAACTTCTTTGTGACGAGTGCATTCAACTCACAGACTTGAACGTTTCTTTTGCAAGAGCAGTTTTGGAACACTCTTTTTGTAGAATCTGCTAGTGTATATTTGGAGCGCTGTGAGGCCTATGCTGGGAAATGAAATGTCTCCACTTAAAAACTAGACAGAAGCATTCTCAGAAACTTCTGTGTGATGAGTGCATTCAACTCACAGACTTGAACGTTCCTTTTGATAGAACAGTTTTGAAACACTCTTTCAGCAGAATCTGCAAGTGTTCATTTCGAGCGATTTGAGGCCTATGTTGGAAAAGGAAATGTCTTCAAATAACAACTACACAGAAGTATTCTCAGAAACTTCTTTGTGATGAGTGCATTCAACTCACAGACTTGAACCTTCCTTTTGAAAGAGCAGTTTTGAAACACACTTTTTGTAGAATCTGCAAGTGGATATTTGGAGCGCTTTGAGGTCTATGCTGGGAAATGAAATATTTTCACCTAAAAACTAGACAGAAGCATTCTCAGAAACTTCTGTGTGATGAGTGCATTCAACTCACAGACTTGAACGTTCCTTTTGATAGAACAGTTTTGAAACACTCTTTCTGCAGAATCTGCAAGTGTTTATTTCGAGCGCTTTGAGGCCTATGCTGGAAAAGGAAGTGTCTTCAAATAACAACTACACAGAAGCATTCTCAGAAACTTCTTTGTGATGAGTGCATTCAACTCACAGACTTGAACCTTCCTTTTGATAGAACAGTTTTGAAACACACTTTTTTTTTTTTTTTTTTTTTTTTATTTATTTATTTATTTATTTTTTTTTTTTTTTTTTTCTTTTATTATTATTTATTATTATTAAACTTTAGGTTTTATGGTACATGTGCGCAATGTGCAGGTAAGTTACATATGTATACATGTGCCATGCTGGTGCGCTGCACCCACCAACTCGTCATCTAGCATTAGGTATATCTCCCAGTGCTATCCCTCCCCCCTCCCCCCACCCCACAACAGTCCCCAGAGTGTGATGTTCCCCTTCCTGTGTCCATGTGTTCTCATTGTTCAATTCCCACCTATGAGTGAGAATATGCGGTGTTTGGTTTTTTGTTCTTGCGATAGTTTACTGAGAATGATGATTTCCAATTTCATCCATGTCCCTACAAAGGACGTGAACTCATCATTTTTTATGGCTGCATAGTATTCCATGGTGTATATGTGCCACATTTTCTTAATCCAGTCTATCATTGTTGGACATTTGGGTTGGTTCCAAGTCTTTGCTATTGTGAATAATGCCGCAATAAACATACGTGTGCATGTGTCTTTATAGCAGCATGATTCATAGTCCTTTGGGTATATACCCAGTAATGGGATGGCTGGGTCGAATGGAATTTCTAGTTCTAGATCCCTGAGGAATCGCCACACTGACTTCCACAAGGGTTGAATTAGTTTACAGTCCCACCAACAGTGTAAAAGTGTTCCTATTTCTCCACATCCTCTCCAGCACCTGTTGTTTCCTGACTTTTTAATGATTGCCATTCTAACTGGTGTGAGATGGTATCTCATTGTGGTTTTGATTTGCATTTCTCTGATGGCCAGTGATGGTGAGCATTTTTTCATGTGTTTTTTGGCTGCATAAATGTCTTCTTTTGAGAAGTGTCTGTTCATGTCCTTCGCCCACTTTTTGATGGGGTTGTTTGTTTTTTTCTTGTAAATTTGTTGGAGTTCATTGTAGATTCTGGATATTAGCCCTTTGTCCGATGAGTAGGTTGCGAAAATTTTCTCCCATTTTGTAGGTTGCCTGTTCACTCTGATGGTAGTTTCTTTTGCTGTGCAGAAGCTCTTTAGTTTAATTAGATCCCATTTGTCAATTTTGGCTTTTGTTGCCATTGCTTTTGGTGTTTTAGACATGAAGTCCTTGCCCATGCCTATGTCCTGAATGGTAATGCCTAGGTTTTCTTCTAGGGTTTTTATGGTTTTAGGTCTAACATTTAAGTCTTTAATCCATCTTGAATTGATTTTTGTATAAGGTGTAAGGAAGGGATCCAGTTTCAGCTTTCTACATATGGCAAGCCAGTTTTCCCAGCACCATTTATTAAATAGGGAATCCTTTCCCCATTTCTTGTTTTTGTCAGGTTTGTCAAAGATCAAATACTTGTAGATATGTGGCATTATTTCTGACGGCTCTGTTCTGTTCCATTGATCTATATCTCTGTTTTGGTACCAGTACCATGCTGTTTTGGTTACTGTAGCCTTGTAGTATAGTTTGAAGTCAGGTAGTGTGATGCCTCCAGCTTTGTTCTTTTGGCTTAGGATTGACTTGGTGATGCGGGCTCTTTTTTGGTTCCATATGAACTTTAAAGTAGTTTTTTCCAATTCTGTGAAGAAAGTCATTGGTAGCTTGATGGGGATGGCATTGAATCTGTAAATTACCTTGGGAAGGATGGCCATTTTCATGATATTGATTCTTCCTACCCATGAGCATGGAATGTTCTTCCATTTGTTTGTATCCTCTTTTATTTCCTTGAGCAGTGGTTTGTAGTTCTCCTTGAAGAGGTCTTTCACATCCCTTGTAAGTTGGATTCCTAGGTATTTTATTCTCTTTGAAGCAATTGTGAATGGGAGTTCACTGATGATTTGGCTCTCTGTTTGTCTGTTATTGGTGTATAAGAATGCTTGTGATTTTTGCACATTGATTTTGTATCCTGAGACTTTGCTGAAGTTGCTTATCAGCTTAAGGAGATTTTGGGCGGAGATAATGGGGTTTTCTAGATATACTATCATGTCATCTGCAAACAGGGACAATTTGACTTCCTCTTTTCCTAATTGAATACCCTTGATTTCCTTCTCCTGCCTAATTGCCCTGGCCAGAACTTCCAACACTATGTTGAATAGAAGTGGTGAGAGAGGGCATCCCTGTCTTGTGCCAGTTTTCAAAGGGAATGCTTCCAGTTTTTGCCCATTCAGTATGATATTGGCTGTGGGTTTGTCATAAAAAGCTCTTATTATTTTGAGATACGTCCCATCAATTCCTAATTTATTGAGAGTTTTTAGCATGAAGGTTGTTGAATTTTGTCAAAGGCCTTTTCTGCATCTATTGAGATAATCATGTGGTTTTTGTCTTTGGTTCTGTTTATATGCTGGATTACATTTATTGATTTGCGTATATTGAACCAGCCTTGCATCCCAGGGATGAAGCCCACTTGATCATGGTGGATAAGCTTTTTGATGTGCTGCTGGATTCTGTTTGCCAGTATTTTATTGAGGATTTTTGCATCAATGTTCATCAAGGATATTGGTCTAAAATTCTCTTTTTTGGTTGTGTCTCTGCCAGGCTTTGGTATCAGGATGATGCTGGCCTCATAAAATGAGTTAGGGAGGATTCCCTCTTTTTCTATTGATTGGAATAGTTTCAGAAGGAATGGTACCAGCTCCTCCTTGTACCTCTGGTAGAATTCGGCTGTGAATCCATCTGGACCTGGACTTTTTTTGGTTGGTAAGCTATTGATTATTGCCACAATTTCAGCTCCTGTTATTGGTCTATTCAGAGATTCAACTTCTTCCTGGTTTAGTCTTGGGAGGGTGTATGTGTTGAGGAATTTATCCATTTCTTCTAGATTTTCTAGTTTATTTGCATAGAGGTGTTTGTAATATTCTCTGATGGTAGTTTGTATTTCTGTGGGATCGGTGGTGATATCCCCTTTATCATTTTTTATTGCATCTATTTGATTCTTCTCTCTTTTTTTCTTTATTAATCTTGCTAGCGGTCTATCAATTTTGTTGATCCTTTCAAAAAACCAGCTCCTGGATTCATTTATTTTTTGAAGGGTTTTTTGTGTCTCTATTTCCTTCAGTTCTGCTCTGATTTTAGTTATTTCTTCCCTTCTGCTAGCTTTTGAATGTGTTTGCTCTTGCTTTTCTAGTTCTTTTAATTGTGATGTTAGGGTGTCAATTTTGGATCTTTCCTGCTTTCTCTTGTGGGCATTTAGTGCTATAAATTTCCCTCTACACACTGCTTTGAATGCATCCCAGAGATTCTGGTATGTTGGAAACACACTTTTTGTAGAATCTGCAAGTAGGTATTTGGAGCGCTTTCAGGCCTATGCTGGGAAATGTAATATCTTCACCTAAAAACTAGACAGAAGCATTCTCAGAAACTTCTCTGTGATGAGTGCATTCAACTCACATACTTGAACATTCCTTTTGATAGAGCAGTTTGGAAACACTCCTTTTGTAATATCTGCAAGTGTTTATTTGGAGCGCTCTGAGGCCTAAGCTGGAAAAGGAAATATCTTCAAATAAAAACTAGACAGAAGCATTCTCAGAAACTTCTTAGTGATGAGTGCATTCTACTCGCAGAGTTGAACCTTCTTTTTGGTAGAAGAGTTTTCAAACTCTCTTTTTGTAGAATCTGCAAGTGCATATTTGGAGCTGTTGGAGGCCAATGCTGGGAAAGGGAACATCCTCAGACAGAGACTAGACAGAAGCATTCCCAGAAACTTGTTTGTGACGAGTGCATTCAACTCACAGACTTGAACGTTTCTTTTGAAAGAGCAGTTTTGGAACACTCTCTTTGTAGAATCTGCTAGCGTATATTTGGAGCGCAGTGAAGCCTATGCTGGGAAATGTAATGTCTCCACTTAAAAACTAGACAGAAGCATTCTCAGAAACTTCTGTGTGATGAGTGCATTCAACTCACAGACTTGAACGTTCCTTTTGATAGAACAGTTTTCAAACACTCTTTCTGCAGAATCTGCAAGTGTTCATTTCGAGCGATTTGAGGCCTATGCTGGAAAAGGAAAGGCCTTCAAATAACAACTACACAGAAGCATTCTCAGAAACTTCTTTGTGATGAGTGCATTCAACTCACAGACTTGAACCTTCCTTTTGAAAGAGCAGTTTTGAAACATACTTTTTGTAGAATCTGCAAGTGGATATTTGGAGCACTTTGAGGCCTATGCTGGGAAATGAAATATCTTCACCTAAAAACTAGACAGAAGCATTCTCAGAAACTTCTTTGTGACGAGTGCATTCAACTCACAGACTTGAACGTTTCTTTTGCAAGAGCAGTTTTGGAACACTCTTTTTGTAGAATCTGCTAGTGTATATTTGGAGCACTGTGAGGCCTATCCTGGGAAATGAAATGCCTCCACTTAAAAACTAGACAGAAGCATTCTCAGAAACTTCTGTGTGATGAGTGCATTCAACTCACAGACTTGAACGTTCCTTTTGATAGAACAGTTTTGAAACACTCTTTCAGCAGAATCTGCAAGTGTTCATTTCGAGCGATTTGAGGCCTATGTTGGAAAAGGAAATGTCTTCAAATAACAACTACACAGAAGTATTCTCAGAAACTTCTTTGTGATGAGTGCATTCAACTCAAAGACTTGAACCTTCCTTTTGAAAGAGCAGTTTTGAAACACACCTTTTGTAGAATCGGCAAGTGGATATTTGGAGCGCTTTGAGATCTATGCTGGGAAATGAAATATCTTCACCTAAATACTAGAAAGAAGCATTCTCAGAAACTTCTGTGTGATGAGTGCATTCAACTCACAGACTTGAACGTTCCTTTTCATAGAACAGTTTTGAAACACTCTTTCTGCAGAATCTGCAAGTGTTTATTTCGAGCGCTTTGAGGCCTATGCTGGAAAAGGAAGTGTCTTCAAATAACAACTACACAGAAGCATTCTCAGAAACTTCTTTGTGATGAGTGCATTCAACTCACAGACTTGAACCTTCCTTTTGATAGAACAGTTTTGAAACACACTTTTTGTAGAATCTGCAAGTAGGTATTTGGAGCGCTTTCAGGCCTATGCTGGGAAATGAAATATCTTCACCTAAAAACTAGACAGAAGCATTCTCAGAAACTTCTGTGTGATGAGTGCATTCAACTCACATACTTGAACATTCCTTTTGATAGAGCAGTTTGGAAACACTCCTTTTGTAATATCTGCAAGTGTTTATTTGGAGCGCTCTGAGGCCTAAGCTGGAAAAGGAAATATCTTCAAATAAAAACTAGACAGAAGCATTCTCAGAAACTTCTTTGTGATGAGTGCATTCTACTCGCAGAGTTGAACTTTCTTTTTGGTAGAAGAGTTTTCAAACTCTCTTTTTGTAGAATCTGCAAGTGCATATTTGGAGCTGTTGGAGGCCAATGCTGGGAAAGGGAACATCCTCAGACAGAGACTAGACAGAAGCATTCCCAGAAACTTGTTTGTGACGAGTGCATTCAACTCACAGACTGGAACGTTTCTTTTGAAAGAGCAGTTTTGGAACACTCTTTTTGTAGAATCTGCTAGCGTATATTTGGAGCGCTGTGAAGCCTATGCTGGGAAATGTAATGTCTCCACTTAAAAACTAGACAGAAGCATTCTCAGAAACTTCTGTGTGATGAGTGCATTCAACTCACAGACTTGAACGTTCCTTTTGATAGAACAGTTTTCAAACACTCTTTCTGCAGAATCTGCAAGTGTTCATTTCGAGCGATTTGAGGCCTATGCTGGAAAAGGAAATGCCTTCAAATAACAACTACACAGAAGCATTCTCAGAAACTTCTTTGTGATGAGTGCATTCAACTCACAGACTTGAACCTTCCTTTTCAAAGAGCGGTTTTGAAACATACTTTTTGTAGAATCTGCAAGTGGATATTTGGAGCGCTTTGAGGCCTATGCTGGGAAATGAAATATCTTCACCTAAAAACTAGACAGAAGCATTCTCAGAAACTTCTGTGTGATGAGTGCATTCAACTCACAGACTTGAACGTTCCTTTTGATAGAACAGTTTTGAAACACTCTTTCTGCAGAATCTGCAAGTGTTTATTTCGAGCGCTCTGAGGCCTATGCTGGAAAAGGAAATGTCTTCAAATAACAACTAGACAGAAGCATTCTCAGAAACTTCTTTGTGATGAGTGCATTCAACTCACAGACTTGAACCTTCCTTTTCAAAGAGCGGTTTTGAAACTCTCTTTTTGTAGAATCTGCAAGTGGATATTTGGAGCGCTTTGAGGCCTATGCTGGGAAATGAAATATCTTCACCTAAAAACTAGACAGAAGCATTCTCAGAAACTTCTTTGTGACGAGTGCATTCAACTCACAGACTTGAACGTTTCTTTTGCAAGAGCAGTTTTGGAACACTCTTTTTGTAGAATCTGCTAGTGTATATTTGGAGCGCTGTGAGGCCTATGCTGGGAAATGTAATGTCTCCACTTAAAAACTAGACAGAAGCATTCTCAGAAACTTCTGTGTGATGAGTGCATTCAACTCACAGACTTGAACGTTCCTTTTGATAGAACAGTTTTGAAACACTCTTTCTGCAGAATCTGCAAGTGTTTATTTCGAGCGCTTTGAGGCCTATGCTGGAAAAGGAAGTGTCTTCAAATAACAACTACACAGAAGCATTCTCAGAAACTTCTTTGTGATGAGTGCATTCAACTCACAGACTTGAACCTTCCTTTTGATAGAACAGTTTTGAAACACACTTTTTGTAGAATCTGCAAGTAGGTATTTGGAGCGCTTTCAGGCCTATGCTGGGAAATGAAATATCTTCACCTAAAAACTAGACAGAAGCATTCTCAGAAACTTCTCTGTGATGAGTGCATTCAACTCACATACTTGAACATTCCTTTTGATAGAGCAGTTTGCAAACACTCCTTTTGTAATATCTGCAAGTGTTTATTTGGAGCGCTCTGAGGCCTAAGCTGGAAAAGGAAATATCTTCAAATAAAAACTAGACAGAAGCATTCTCAGAAACTTCTTTGTGATGAGTGCATTCTACTCGCAGAGTTGAACCTTCTTTTTGGTAGAAGAGTTTTCAAACTCTCTTTTTGTAGAATCTGCAAGTGCATATTTGGAGCTGTTGGAGGCCAATGCTGGGAAAGGGAACATCCTCAGACAGAGACTAGACAGAAGCATTCCCAGAAACTTGTTTGTGACGAGTGCATTCAACTCACAGACTTGAACGTTTCTTTTGAAAGAGCAGTTTTGGAACACTCTTTTTGTAGAATCTGCTAGCGTATATTTGGAGCGCAGTGAAGCCTATGCTGGGAAATGTAATGTCTCCACTTAAAAACTAGACAGAAGCATTCTCAGAAACTTCTGTGGGATGAGTGCATTCAACTCACAGACTTGAACCTTCCTTTTCAAAGAGCAGTTTTGAAACATACTTTTTGTAGAATCTGCAAGTGGATATTTGGAGCGCTTTGAGGCCTATGCTGGGAAATGAAATATCTTCACCTAAAAACTAGACAGAAGCATTCTCAGAAACTTCTGTGTGATGAGTGCATTCAACTCCAGACTTGAACATTCCTTTTGATAGAACAGTTTTGAAACACTCTTTCTGCAGAATCTGCAAGTGTTTATTTCGAGCGCTCTGAGGCCTATGCTGGAAAAGGAAATGTCTTCAAATAACAACTACACAGAAGCATTCTCAGAAACTTCTTTGTGATGAGTGCATTCAACTCACAGACTTGAACCTTCCTTTTCAAAGAGCGGTTTTGAAACTCTCTTTTTGTAGAATCTGCAAGTGGATATTTGGAGCGCTTTGAGGCCTACGCTGGGAAATAAAATATCTTCACCTAAAAACTAGACAGAAGCATTCTCAGAAACTTCTTTGTGACGAGTGCATTCAACTCACAGACTTGAACGTTTCTTTTGCAAGAGCAGTTTTGGAACACTCTTTTTGTAGAATCTGCTAGTGTATATTTGGAGCGCTGTGAGGCCTATGCTGGGAAATGAAATGTCTCCACTTAAAAACTAGACAGAAGCATTCTCAGAAACTTCTGTGTGATGAGTGCATTCAACTCACAGACTTGAACGTTCCTTTTGATAGAACAGTTTTGAAACACTCTTTCAGCAGAATCTGCAAGTGTTCATTTCGAGCGATTTGAGGCCTATGTTGGAAAAGGAAATGTCTTCAAATAACAACTACACAGAAGTATTCTCAGAAACTTCTTTGTGATGAGTGCATTCAACTCACAGACTTGAACCTTCCTTTTGAAAGAGCAGTTTTGAAACACACTATTTGTAGAATCTGCAAGTGGATATTTGGAGCGCTTTGAGGTCTATGCTGGGAAATGAAATATCTTCACCTAAAAACTAGACAGAAGCATTCTCAGAAACTTCTGTGTGATGAGTGCATTCAACTCACAGACTTGAACGTTCCTTTTGATAGAACAGTTTTGAAACACTCTTTCTGCAGAATCTGCAAGTGTTTATTTCGAGCGCTCTGAGGCCTATGCTGGAAAAGGAAATGTCTTCAAATAACAACTACACAGAAGCATTCTCAGAAACTTCTTTGTGATGAGTGCATTCAATTCACAGACTTGATCCTTCCTTTTCAAAGAGCGGTTTTGAAACTCTCTTTTTGTAGAATCTGCAAGTGGATATTTGGAGCGCTTTGAGGCCTATGCTGGGAAATGAAATATCTTCACCTAAAAACTAGACAGAAGCATTCTCAGAAACTCCTTTGTGACGAGTGCATTCAACTCACAGACTTGAACGTTTCTTTTGCAAGAGCAGTTTTGGAACACTCTTTTTGTAGAATCTGCTAGTGTATATTTGGAGCGCTGTGAGGCCTATGCTGGGAAATGTAATGTCTCCACTTAAAAACTAGACAGAAGCATTCTCAGAAACTTCTGTGTGATGAGTGCATTCAACTCACAGACTTGAACGTTCCTTTTGATAGAACAGTTTTGAAACACTCTTTCAGCAGAATCTGCAAGTGTTCATTTCGAGCGATTTGAGGCCTATGTTGGAAAAGGAAATGTCTTCAAATAACAACTACACAGAAGTATTCTCAGAAACTTCTTTGTGATGAGTGCATTCAACTCACAGACTTGAACCTTCCTTTTGAAAGAGCTGTTTTGAAACACACTTTTTGTAGAATCTGCAAGTGGATATTTGGAGCGCTTTGAGGTCTATGCTGGGAAATGAAATATCTTCACCTAAAAACTAGACAGAAGCATTCTCAGAAACTTCTGTGTGATGAGTGCATTCAACTCACAGACTTGAACGTTCCTTTTGATAGAACAGTTTTGAAACACTCTTTCTGCAGAATCTGCAAGTGTTTATTTCGAGCGCTTTGAGGCCTATGCTGGAAAAGGAAGTGTCTTCAAATAACAACTACACAGAAGCATTCTCAGAAACTTCTTTGTGATGAGTGCATTCAACTCACAGACTTGAACCTTCCTTTTGATAGAACAGTTTTGAAACACACTTTTTGTAGAATCTGCAAGTAGGTATTTGGAGCGCTTTCAGGCCTATGCTGGGAAATGAAATATCTTCACCTAAAAACTAGACAGAAGCATTCTCAGAAACTTCTGTGTGATGAGTGCATTCAACTCACATACTTGAACATTCCTTTTGATAGAGCAGTTTGGAAACACTCCTTTTGTAATATCTGCAAGTGTTTATTTGGAGCGCTCTGAGGCCTAAGCTGGAAAAGGAAATATCTTCAAATAAAAACTAGACAGAAGCATTCTCAGAAACTTCTTTGTGATGAGTGCATTCTACTCGCAGAGTTGAACCTTCTTTTTGGTAGAAGAGTTTTCAAACTCTCTTTTTGTAGAATCTGCAAGTGCATATTTGGAGCTGTTGGAGGCCAATGCTGGGAAAGGGAACATCCTCAGACAGAGACTAGACAGAAGCATTCCCAGAAACTTGTTTGTGACGAGTGCATTCAACTCACAGACTTGAACGTTTCTTTTGAAAGAGCAGTTTTGGAACACTCTTTTTGTAGAATCTGCTAGCGTATATGTGGAGCGCTGTGAAGCCTATGCTGGGAAATGTAATGTCTCCACTTAAAAACTAGACAGAAGCATTCTCAGAAACTTCTGTGTGATGAGTGCATTCAACTCACAGACTTGAACGTTCCTTTTGATAGAACAGTTTTCAAACACTCTTTCTGCAGAATCTGCAAGTGTTCATTTCGAGCGATTTGAGGCCTATGCTGGAAAAGGAAATGCCTTCAAATATCAACTACACAGAAGCATTCTCAGAAACTTCTTTGTGATGAGTGCATTCAACTCACAGACTTGAACCTTCCTTTTGAAAGAGCAGTTTTGAAACATACTTTTTGTAGAATCTGCAAGTGGATATTTGGAGCGCTTTGAGGCCTATGCTGGGAAATGAAATATCTTCACCTAAAAACTAGACAGAAGCATTCTCAGAAACTTCTGTGTGATGATTGCATTCAACTCACAGACTTGAACGTTCCTTTTGATAGAACAGTTTTGAAACACTCTTTCTGCAGAATCTGCAAGTGTTTATTTCGAGCGCTCTGAGGCCTATGCTGGAAAAGGAAATGTCTTCAAATAACAACTACACAGAAGCATTCTCAGAAACTTCTTTGTGATGAGTGCATTCAACTCACAGACTTGAACCTTCCTTCTCAAAGAGCGGTTTTGAAACTCTCTTTTTGTAGAATCTGCAAGTGGATATTTGGAGCGCTTTGGGGCCTATGCTGGGAAATGAAATATCTTCACCTAAAAACTAGACAGAAGCATTCTCAGAAACTTCTCTGTGATGAGTGCATTCAACTCACATACTTGAACATTCCTTTTGATAGAGCAGTTTGGAAACACTCCTTTTGTAATATCTGCAAGTGTTTATTTGGAGCGCTCTGAGGCCTAAGCTGGAAAAGGAAATATCTTCAAATAAAAACTAGACAGAAGCATTCTCAGAAACTTCTTTGTGATGAGTGCATTCTACTCGCAGAGTTGAACCTTCTTTTTGGTAGAAGAGTTTTCAAACTCTCTTTTTGTAGAATCTGCAAGTGCATATTTGGAGCTGCTGGAGGCCAATGCTGGGAAAGGGAACATCCTCAGACAGAGACTAGACAGAAGCATTCCCAGAAACTTGTTTGTGACGAGTGCATTCAACTCACAGACTTGAACGTTTCTTTTGAAAGAGCAGTTTTGGAACACTCTTTTTGTAGAATCTCCTAGCGTATATTTGGAGCGCTGTGAAGCCTATGCTGGGAAACGTAATGTCTCCACTTAAAAACTAGACAGAAGCATTCTCAGAAACTTCTTTGTGATGAGTGCATTCTACTCGCAGAGTTGAACCTTCTTTTTGGTAGAAGAGTTTTCAAACTCTCTTTTTGTAGAATCTGCAAGTGCATATTTGGAGCTGCTGGAGGCCAATGCTGGGAAAGGGAACATCCTCAGACAGAGACTAGACAGAAGCATTCCCAGAAACTTGTTTGTGACGAGTGCATTCAACTCACAGACTTGAACGTTTCTTTTGAAAGAGCAGTTTTGGAACACTCTTTTTGTAGAATCTGCTAGCGTATATTTGGAGCGCTGTGAAGCCTATGCTGGGAAATGAAATGTCTCCACTTAAAAACTAGACAGAAGCATTCTCAGAAACTTCTTTGTGATGAGTGCATTCAACTCACAGACTTGAACCTTCCTTTTCAAAGAGCGGTTTTGAAACTCTCTTTTTGTAGAATCTGCAAGTGGATATTTGGAGCGCTTTGAGGCCTATGCTGGGAAATGAAATATCTTCACCTAAAAACTAGACAGAAGCATTCTCAGAAACTTCTGTGTGATGAGTGCATTCAACTCCAGACTTGAACGTTCCTTTTGATAGAACAGTTTTGAAACACTCTTTCTGCAGAATCTGCAAGTGTTTATTTCGAGCGCTCTGAGGCCTATGCTGGAAAAGGAAATGTCTTCAAATAACAACTACACAGAAGCATTCTCAGAAACTTCTTTGTGATGAGTGCATTCAACTCACAGACTTGAACCTTCCTTTTCAAAGACCGGTTTTGAAACTCTCTTTTTGTAGAATCTGCAAGTGGATATTTGGAGCGCTTTGAGGCCTATGCTGGGAAATGAAATATCTTCACCTAAAAACTAGGCAGAAGCATTCTCAGAAACTTCTTTGTGACGAGTGCATTCAACTCACAGACTTGAACGTTTCTTTTGCAAGAGCAGTTTTGGAACACTCTTTTTGTAGAATCTGCTAGTGTATATTTGGAGCGCTGTGAGGCCTATGCTGGGAAATGAAATGTCTCCACTTAAAAACTAGACAGAGGCATTCTCAGAAACTTCTGTGTGATGAGTGCATTCAACTCACAGACTTGAACGTTCCTTTTGATAGAACAGTTTTGAAACACTCTTTCAGCAGAATCTGCAAGTGTTCATTTCGAGCGATTTGAGGCCTATGTTGGAAAAGGAAATGTCTTCAAATAACAACTACACAGAAGTATTCTCAGAAACTTCTTTGTGATGAGTGCATTCAACTCACAGACTTGAACCTTCCTTTTGAAAGAGCAGTTTTGAAACACACTTTTTGTAGAATCTGCAAGTGGATATTTGGAGCGCTTTGAGGTCTATGCTGGGAAATGAAATATCTTCACCTAAAAACTAGACAGAAGCATTCTCAGAAACTTCTGTGTGATGAGTGCATTCAACTCACAGACTTGAACGTTCCTTTTGATAGAACAGTTTTGAAACACTCTTTCTGCAGAATCTGCAAGTGTTTATTTCGAGCGCTTTGAGGCCTATGCTGGAAAAGGAAGTGTCTTCAAACAACAACTACACAGAAGCATTCTCAGAAACTTCTTTGTGATGAGTGCATTCAACTCACAGACTTGAACCTTCCTTTTCAAAGAGCGGTTTTGAAACTCTCTTTTTGTAGAATCTGCAAGTGGATATTTGGAGCGCTTTGAGGCCTATGCTGGGAAATGAAATATCTTCACCTAAAAACTAGACAGAAGCATTCTCAGAAACTTCTGTGTGATGAGTGCATTCAACTCCAGACTTGAACGTTCCTTTTGATAGAACAGTTTTGAAACACTCTTTCTGCAGAATCTGCAAGTGTTTATTTCGAGCGCTCTGAGGCCTATGCTGGAAAAGGAAATGTCTTCAAATAACAACTACACAGAAGCATTCTCAGAAACTTCTTTGTGATGAGTGCATTCAACTCACAGACTTGAACCTTCCTTTTCAAAGAGCGGTTTTGAAACTCTCTTTTTGTAGAATCTGCAAGTGGATATTTGGAGCGCTTTGAGGCCTATGCTGGGAAATGAAATATCTTCACCTAAAAACTAGACAGAAGCATTCTCAGAAACTTCTTTGTGACGAGTGCATTCAACTCACAGACTTGAACGTTTCTTTTGCAAGAGCAGTTTTGGAACACTCTTTTTGTAGAATCTGCTAGTGTATATTTGGAGCGCTGTGAGGCCTATGCTGGGAAATGAAATGTCTCCACTTAAAAACTAGACAGAAGCATTCTCAGAAACTTCTGTGTGATGAGTGCATTCAACTCACAGACTTGAACGTTCCTTTTGATAGAACAGTTTTGAAACACTCTTTCAGCAGAATCTGCAAGTGTTCATTTCGAGCGATTTGAGGCCTATGTTGGAAAAGGAAATGTCTTCAAATAACAACTACACAGAAGTATTCTCAGAAACTTCTTTGTGATGAGTGCATTCAACTCACAGACTTGAACCTTCCTTTTGAAAGAGCAGTTTTGAAACACACTTTTTGTAGAATCTGCAAGTGGATATTTGGAGCGCTTTGAGGTCTATGCTGGGAAATGAAATATCTTCACCTAAAAACTAGACAGAAGCATTCTCAGAAACTTCTGTGTGATGAGTGCATTCAACTCACATACTTGAACATTCCTTTTGATAGAGCAGTTTGGAAACACTCCTTTTGTAATATCTGCAAGTGTTTATTTGGAGCGCTCTGAGGCCTAAGCTGGAAAAGGAAATATCTTCAAATAAAAACTAGACAGAAGCATTCTCAGAAACTTCTTTGTGATGAGTGCATTCTACTCGCAGAGTTGAACCTTCTTTTTGGTAGAAGAGTTTTCAAACTCTCTTTTTGTAGAATCTGCAAGTGCATATTTGGAGCTGCTGGAGGCCAATGCTGGGAAAGGGAACATCCTCAGACAGAGACTAGACAGAAGCATTCCCAGAAACTTGTTTGTGACGAGTGCATTCAACTCACAGACTTGAACGTTTCTTTTGAAAGAGCAGTTTTGGAACACTCTTTTTGTAGAATCTGCTAGCGTATATTTGGAGCGCTGTGAAGCCTATGCTGGGAAATGTAATGTCTCCACTTAAAAACTAGACAGAAGCATTCTCAGAAACTTCTTTGTGATTAGTGCATTCTACTCGCATAGTTGAACCTTCTTTTTGGTAGAAGAGTTTTCAAACTCTCTTTTTGTAGAATCTGCAAGTGCATATTTGGAGCTGCTGGAGGCCAATGCTGGGAAAGGGAACATCCTCAGACAGAGACTAGACAGAAGCATTCCCAGAAACTTGTTTGTGACGAGTGCATTCAACTCACAGACTTGAACGTTTCTTTTGAAAGAGCAGTTTTGGAACACTCTTTTTGTAGAATCTGCTAGCGTATATTTGGAGCGCTGTGAAGCCTATGCTGGGAAATGTAATGTCTCCACTTAAAAACTAGACAGAAGCATTCTCAGAAACTTCTTTGTGATGAGTGCATTCAACTCACAGACTTGAACCTTCCTTTTCAAAGAGCGGTTTTGAAACTCTCTTTTTGTAGAATCTGCAAGTGGATATTTGGAGCGCTTTGAGGCCTATGCTGGGAAATGAAATATCTTCACCTAAAAACTAGACAGAAGCATTCTCAGAAACTTCTGTGTGATGAGTGCATTCAACTCCAGACTTGAACGTTCCTTTTGATAGAACAGTTTTGAAACACTCTTTCTGCAGAATCTGCAAGTGTTTATTTCGAGCGCTCTGAGGCCTATGCTGGAAAAGGAAATGTCTTCAAATAACAACTACACAGAAGCATTCTCAGAAACTTCTTTGTGATGAGTGCATTCAACTCACAGACTTGAACCTTCCTTTTCAAAGAGCGGTTTTGAAACTCTCTTTTTGTAGAATCTGCAAGTGGATATTTGGAGCGCTTTGAGGCCTATGCTGGGAAATGAAATATCTTCACCTAAAAACTAGACAGAAGCATTCTCAGAAACTTCTTTGTGACGAGTGCATTCAACTCACAGACTTGAACGTTTCTTTTGCAAGAGCAGTTTTGGAACACTCTTTTTGTAGAATCTGCTAGTGTATATTTGGAGCGCTGTGAGGCCTATGCTGGGAAATGAAATGTCTCCACTTAAAAACTAGACAGAAGCATTCTCAGAAACTTCTGTGTGATGAGTGCATTCAACTCACAGACTTGAACGTTCCTTTTGATAGAACAGTTTTGAAACACTCTTTCAGCAGAATCTGCAAGTGTTCATTTCGAGCGATTTGAGGCCTATGTTGGAAAAGGAAATGTCTTCAAATAACAACTACACAGAAGTATTCTCAGAAACTTCTTTGTGATGAGTGCATTCAACTCACAGACTTGAACCTTCCTTTTGAAAGAGCAGTTTTGAAACACACTTTTTGTAGAATCTGCAAGTGGATATTTGGAGCGCTTTGAGGTCTATGCTGGGAAATGAAATATCTTCACCTAAAAACTAGACAGAAGCATTCTCAGAAACTTCTGTGTGATGAGTGCATTCAACTCACAGACTTGAACGTTCCTTTTGATAGAACAG
The DNA here is from genome assembly GCF_028885625.2 of Pongo pygmaeus. Classification (NCBI taxonomy): domain Eukaryota; kingdom Metazoa; phylum Chordata; class Mammalia; order Primates; family Hominidae; genus Pongo; species Pongo pygmaeus. The sequence goes on along the minus strand of NC_072378.2, from coordinate 59,860,969 downwards.
TTTTGAAACACTCTTTCTGCAGAATCTGCAAGTGTTTATTTCGAGCGCTTTGAGGCCTATGCTGGAAAAGGAAGTGTCTTCAAATAACAACTACACAGAAGCATTCTCAGAAACTTCTTTGTGATGAGTGCATTCAACTCACAGACTTGAACCTTCCTTTTGATAGAACAGTTTTGAAACACACTTTTTGTAGAATCTGCAAGTAGGTATTTGGAGCGCTTTCAGGCCTATGCTGGGAAATGAAATATCTTCACCTAAAAACTAGACAGAAGCATTCTCAGAAACTTCTCTGTGATGAGTGTATTCAACTCACATACTTGAACATTCCTTTTGATAGAGCAGTTTGGAAACACTCCTTTTGTAATATCTGCAAGTGTTTATTTGGAGCGCTCTGAGGCCTAAGCTGGAAAAGGAAATATCTTCAAATAAAACTAGACAGAAGCATTCTCAGAAACTTCTTTGTGATGAGTGCATTCTACTCGCAGAGTTGAACCTTCTTTTTGGTAGAAGAGTTTTCAAACTCTCTTTTTGTAGAATCTGCAAGTGCATATTTGGAGCTGCTGGAGGCCAATGCTGGGAAAGGGAACATCCTCAGACAGAGACTAGACAGAAGCATTCCCAGAAACTTGTTTGTGACGAGTGCATTCAACTCACAGACATGAACGTTTCTTTTGAAAGAGCAGTTTTGGAACACTCTTTTTGTAGAATCTGCTAGCGTATATTTGGAGCGCAGTGAAGCCTATGCTGGGAAATGTAATGTCTCCACTTAAAAACTAGACAGAAGCATTCTCAGAAACTTCTGTGTGATGAGTGCATTCAACTCACAGACTTGAACGTTCCTTTTGATAGAACAGTTTTCAAACACTCTTTCTGCAGAATCTGCAAGTGTTCATTTCGAGCGATTTGAGGCCTATGCTGGAAAAGGAAATGCCTTCAAATAACAACTACACAGAAGCATTCTCAGAAACTTCTTTGTGATGAGTGCATTCAACTCACAGACTTGAACCTTCCTTTTGAAAGAGCAGTTTTGAAACATACTTTTTGTAGAATCTGCAAGTGGATATTTGGAGCACTTTGAGGCCTATGCTGGGAAATGAAATATCTTCACCTAAAAACTAGACAGAAGCATTCTCAGAAACTTCTTTGTGACGAGTGCATTCAACTCACAGACTTGAACGTTTCTTTTGCAAGAGCAGTTTTGGAACACTCTTTTTGTAGAATCTGCTAGTGTATATTTGGAGCGCTGTGAGGCCTATGCTGGGAAATGAAATGCCTCCACTTAAAAACTAGACAGAAGCATTCTCAGAAACTTCTGTGCGATGAGTGCATTCAACTCACAGACTTGAACGTTCCTTTTGATAGAACAGTTTTGAAACACTCTTTCAGCAGAATCTGCAAGTGTTCATTTCGAGCGATTTGAGGCCTATGTTGGAAAAGGAAATGTCTTCAAATAACAACTACACAGAAGTATTCTCAGAAACTTCTTTGTGATGAGTGCATTCAACTCACAGACTTGAACCTTCCTTTTGAAAGAGCAGTTTTGAAACACACTTTTTGTAGAATCTGCAAGTGGATATTTGGAGCGCTTTGAGGTCTATGCTGGGAAATGAAATATCTTCACCTAAAAACTAGAAAGAAGCATTCTCAGAAACTTCTGTGTGAAGAGTGCATTCAACTCACAGACTTGAACGTTCCTTTTGATAGAACAGTTTTGAAACACTGTTTCTGCAGAATCTGCAAGTGTTTATTTCGAGCGCTTTGAGGCCTATGCTGGAAAAGGAAGTGTCTTCAAATAACAACTACACAGAAGCATTCTCAGAAACTTCTTTGTGATGAGTGCATTCAACTCATAGACTTGAACCTTCCTTTTGATAGAACAGTTTTGAAACACACTTTTTGTAGAATCTGCAAGTAGGTATTTGGAGCGCTTTCAGGCCTATGCTGGGAAATGAAATATCTTCACCTAAAAACTAGACAGAAGCATTCTCAGAAACTTCTCTGTGATGAGTGCATTCAACTCACATACTTGAACATTCCTTTTGATAGAGCAGTTTGGAAACACTCCTTTTGTAATATCTGCAAGTGTTTATTTGGAGCGCTCTGAGGCCTAAGCTGGAAAAGGAAATATCTTCAAATAAAAACTAGACAGAAGCATTCTCAGAAACTTCTTTGTGATGAGTGCATTCTACTCGCAGAGTTGAACCTTCTTTTTGGTAGAAGAGTTTTCAAACTCTCTTTTTGTAGAATCTGCAAGTGCATATTTGGAGCTGCTGGAGGCCAATGCTGGGAAAGGGAACATCCTCAGACAGAGACTAGACAGAAGCATTCCCAGAAACTTGTTTGTGACGAGTGCATTCAACTCACAGACTTGAACGTTTCTTTTGAAAGAGCAGTTTTGGAACACTCTTTTTGTAGAATCTGCTACCGTATATTTGGAGCGCTGTGAAGCCTATGCTGGGAAATGTAATGTCTCCACTTAAAAACTAGACAGAAGCATTCTCAGAAACTTCTTTGTGATGAGTGCATTCTACTCGCAGAGTTGAACCTTCTTTTTGGTAGAAGAGTTTTCAAACTCTCTTTTTGTAGAATCTGCAAGTGCATATTTGGAGCTGCTGGAGGCCAATGCTGGGAAAGGGAACATCCTCAGACAGAGACTAGACAGAAGCATTCCCAGAAACTTGTTTGTGACGAGTGCATTCAACTCACAGATTTGAACGTTTCTTTTGAAAGAGCAGTTTTGGAACACTCTTTTTGTAGAATCTGCTAGCGTATATTTGGAGCGCTGTAAAGCCTATGCTTGGAAACGTAATGTCTCCACTTAAAAACTAGACAGAAGCATTCTCAGAAACTTCTTTGTGATGAGTGCATTCAACTCACAGACTTGAACCTTCCTTTTCAAAGAGCGGTTTTGAAACTCTCTTTTTGTAGAATCTGCAAGTGGATATTTGGAGCGCTTTGAGGCCTATGCTGGGAAATGAAATATCTTCACCTAAAAACTAGACAGAAGCATTCTCAGAAACTTCTGTGTGATGAGTGCATTCAACTCCAGACTTGAACGTTCCTTTTGATAGAACAGTTTTGAAACACTCTTTCTGCAGAATCTGCAAGTGTTTATTTCGAGCGCTCTGAGGCCTATGCTGGAAAAGGAAATGTCTTCAAATAACAACTACACAGAAGCATTCTCAGAAACTTCTTTGTGATGAGTGCATTCAACTCACAGACTTGAACCTTCCTTTTCAAAGAGCGGTTTTGAAACTCTCTTTTTGTAGAATCTGCAAGTGGATATTTGGAGCGCTTTGAGGCCTATGCTGGGAAATGAAATATCTTCACCTAAAAACTAGGCAGAAGCATTCTCAGAAACTTCTTTGTGACGAGTGCATTCAACTCACAGACTTCAAGGTTTCTTTTGCAAGAGCAGTTTTGGAACACTCTTTTTGTAGAATCTGCTAGTGTATATTTGGAGCGCTGTGAGGCCTATGCTGGGAAATGAAATGTCTCCACTTAAAAACTAGACAGAAGCATTCTCAGAAACTTCTGTGTGATGAGTGCATTCAACTCACAGACTTGAACGTTCCTTTTGATAGAACAGTTTTGAAACACTCTTTCAGCAGAATCTGCAAGTGTTCATTTCGAGCGATTTGAGGCCTATGTTGGAAAAGGAAATGTCTTCAAATAACAACTACACAGAAGTATTCTCAGAAACTTCTTTGTGATGAGTGCATTCAACTCACAGACTTGAACCTTCCTTTTGAAAGAGCAGTTTTGAAACACACTTTTTGTAGAATCTGCAAGTGGATATTTGGAGCGCTTTGAGGTCTATGCTGGGAAATGAAATATCTTCACCTAAAAACTAGACAGAAGCATTCTCAGAAACTTCTGTGTGATGAGTGCATTCAACTCACAGACTTGAACGTTCCTTTTGATAGAACAGTTTTGAAACACTCTTTCTGCAGAATCTGCAAGTGTTTATTTCGAGCGCTTTGAGGCCTATGCTGGAAAAGGAAGTGTCTTCAAATAACAACTACACAGAAGCATTCTCAGAAACTTCTTTGTGATGAGTGCATTCAACTCACAGACTTGAACCTTCCTTTTGATAGAACAGTTTTGAAACACACTTTTTGTAGAATCTGCAAGTAGGTATTTGGAGCGCTTTCAGGCCTATGCTGGGAAATGAAATATCTTCACCTAAAAACTAGACAGAAGCATTCTCAGAAACTTCTCTGTGATAAGTGCATTCAACTCACATACTTGAACATTCCTTTTGATAGAGCAGTTTGGAAACACTCCTTTTGTAATATCTGCAAGTGTTTATTTGGAGCGCTCTGAGGCCTAAGCTGGAAAAGGAAATATCTTCAAATAAAAACTAGACAGAAGCATTCTCAGAAACTTCTTTGTGATGAGTGCATTCTACTCGCAGAGTTGAACCTTCTTTTTGGTAGAAGAGTTTTCAAACTCTCTTTTTGTAGAATCTGCAAGTGCATATTTGGAGCTGCTGGAGGCCAATGCTGGGAAAGGGAACATCCTCAGACAGAGACTAGACAGAAGCATTCCCAGAAACTTGTTTGTGACGAGTGCATTCAACTCACAGACATGAACGTTTCTTTTGAAAGAGCAGTTTTGGAACACTCTTTTTGTAGAATCTGCTAGCGTATATTTGGAGCGCAGTGAAGCCTATGCTGGGAAATGTAATGTCTCCACTTAAAAACTAGACAGAAGCATTCTCAGAAACTTCTGTGTGACGAGTGCATTCAACTCACAGACTTGAACGTTCCTTTTGATAGAACAGTTTTCAAACACTCTTTCTGCAGAATCTGCAAGTGTTCATTTCGAGCGATTTGAGGCCTATGCTGGAAAAGGAAATGCCTTCAAATAACAACTACACAGAAGCATTCTCAGAAACTTCTTTGTGATGAGTGCATTCAACTCACAGACTTGAACCTTCCTTTTGAAAGAGCAGTTTTGAAACATACTTTTTGTAGAATCTGCAAGTGGATATTTGGAGCACTTTGAGGCCTATGCTGGGAAATGAAATATCTTCACCTAAAAACTAGACAGAAGCATTCTCAGAAACTTCTTTGTGACGAGTGCATTCAACTCACAGACTTGAACGTTTCTTTTGCAAGAGCAGTTTTGGAACACTCTTTTTCTAGAATCTGCTAGTGTATATTTGGAGCGCTGTGAGGCCTATGCTGGGAAATGAAATGCCTCCACTTAAAAACTAGACAGAAGCATTCTCAGAAACTTCTGTGCGATGAGTGCATTCAACTCACAGACTTGAAAGTTCCTTTTGATAGAACAGTTTTGAAACACTCTTTCAGCAGAATCTGCAAGTGTTCATTTCGAGCGATTTGAGGCCTATGTTGGAAAAGGAAATGTCTTCAAATAACAACTACACAGAAGTATTCTCAGAAACTTCTTTGTGATGAGTGCATTCAACTCACAGACTTGAACCTTCCTTTTGAAAGAGCAGTTTTGAAACACACTTTTTGTAGAATCTGCAAGTGGATATTTGGAGCGCTTTGAGGTCTATGCTGGGAAATGAAATATCTTCACCTAAAAACTAGAAAGAAGCATTCTCAGAAACTTCTGTGTGATGAGTGCATTCAACTCACAGACTTGAACGTTCCTTTTGATAGAACAGTTTTGAAACACTGTTTCTGCAGAATCTGCAAGTGTTTATTTCGAGCGCTTTGAGGCCTATGCTGGAAAAGGAAGTGTCTTCAAATAACAACTACACAGAAGCATTCTCAGAAACTTCTTTGTGATGAGTGCATTCAACTCACAGACTTGAACCTTCCTTTTGATAGAACAGTTTTGAAACACACTTTTTGTAGAATCTGCAAGTAGGTATTTGGAGCGCTTTCAGGCCTATGCTGGGAAATGAAATATCTTCACCTAAAAACTAGACAGAAGCATTCTCAGAAACTTCTCTGTGATGAGTGCATTCAACTCACATACTTGAACATTCCTTTTGATAGAGCAGTTTGGAAACACTCCTTTTGTAATATCTGCAAGTGTTTATTTGGAGCGCTCTGAGGCCTAAGCTGGAAAAGGAAATATCTTCAAATAAAAACTAGACAGAAGCATTCTCAGAAACTTCTTTGTGATGAGTGCATTCTACTCGCAGAGTTGAACCTTCTTTTTGGTAGAAGAGTTTTCAAACTCTCTTTTTGTAGAATCTGCAAGTGCATATTTGGAGCTGCTGGAGGCCAATGCTGGGAAAGGGAACATCCTCAGACAGAGACTAGACAGAAGCATTCCCAGAAACTTGTTTGTGACGAGTGCATTCAACTCACAGACTTGAACGTTTCTTTTGAAAGAGCAGTTTTGGAACACTCTTTTTGTAGAATCTGCTAGCGTATATTTGGAGCGCTGTGAAGCCTATGCTGGGAAATGTAATGTCTCCACTTAAAAACTAGACAGAAGCATTCTCAGAAACTTCTTTGTGATGAGTGCATTCTACTCGCAGAGTTGAACCTTCTTTTTGGTAGAAGAGTTTTCAAACTCTCTTTTTGTAGAATCTGCAAGTGCATATTTGGAGCTGCTGGAGGCCAATGCTGGGAAAGGGAACATCCTCAGACAGAGACTAGACAGAAGCATTCCCAGAAACTTGTTTGTGACGAGTGCATTCAACTCACAGACTTGAACGTTTCTTTTGAAAGAGCAGTTTTGGAACACTCTTTTTGTAGAATCTGCTAGCGTATATTTGGAGCGCTGTGAAGCCTATGCTGGGAAATGTAATGTCTCCACTTAAAAACTAGACAGAAGCATTCTCAGAAACTTCTTTGTGATGAGTGCATTCAACTCACAGACTTGAACCTTCCTTTTCAAAGAGCGGTTTTGAAACTGTCTTTTTGTAGAATCTGCAAGTGGATATTTGGAGCGCTTTGAGGCCTATGCTGGGAAATGAAATATCTTCACCTAAAAACTAGACAGAAGCATTCTCAGAAACTTCTGTGTGATGAGTGCATTCAACTCCAGACTTGAACGTTCCTTTTGATAGAACAGTTTTGAAACACTCTTTCTGCAGAATCTGCAAGTGTTTATTTCGAGCGCTCTGAGGCCTATGCTGGAAAAGGAAATGTCTTCAAATAACAACTACACAGAAGCATTCTCAAAAACTTCTTTGTGATGAGTGCATTCAACTCACAGACTTGAACCTTCCTTTTCAAAGAGCGGTTTTGAAACTCTCTTTTTGTAGAATCTGCAAGTGGATATTTGGAGCGCTTTGAGGCCTATGCTGGGAAATGAAATATCTTCACCTAAAAACTAGACAGAAGCATTCTCAGAAACTTCTTTGTGACGAGTGCATTCAACTCACAGACTTGAACGTTTCTTTTGCAAGAGCAGTTTTGGAACACTCTTTTTGTAGAATCTGCTAGTGTATATTTGGAGCGCTGTGAGGCCTATGCTGGGAAATGAAATGTCTCCACTTAAAAACTAGACAGAAGCATTCTCAGAAACTTCTGTGTGATGAGTGCATTCAACTCACAGACTTGAACGTTCCTTTTGATAGAACAGTTTTGAAACACTCTTTCAGCAGAATCTGCAAGTGTTCATTTCGAGCGATTTGAGGCCTATGTTGGAAAAGGAAATGTCTTCAAATAACAACTACACAGAAGTATTCTCAGAAACTTCTTTGTGATGAGTGCATTCAACTCACAGACTTGAACCTTCCTTTTGAAAGAGCAGTTTTGAAACACACTTTTTGTAGAATCTGCAAGTGGATATTTGGAGCGCTTTGAGGTCTATGCTGGGAAATGAAATATCTTCACCTAAAAACTAGACAGAAGCATTCTCAGAAACTTCTGTGTGATGAGTGCATTCAACTCACAGACTTGGACGTTCCTTTTGATAGAACAGTTTTGAAACACTCTTTCTGCAGAATCTGCAAGTGTTTATTTCGAGCACTTTGAGGCCTATGCTGGAAAAGGAAGTGTCTTCAAATAACAACTACACAGAAGCATTCTCAGAAACTTCCTTGTGATGAGTGCATTCAACTCACAGACTTGAACCTTCCTTTTGATAGAACAGTTTTGAAACACACTTTTTGTAGAATCTGCAAGTAGGTATTTGGAGCGCTTTCAGGCCTATGCTGGGAAATGAAATATCTTCACCTAAAAACTAGACAGAAGCATTCTCAGAAACTTCTCTGTGATGAGTGTATTCAACTCACATACTTGAACATTCCTTTTGATAGAGCAGTTTGGAAACACTCCTTTTGTAATATCTGCAAGTGTTTATTTGGAGCGCTCTGAGGCCTAAGCTGGAAAAGGAAATATCTTCAAATAAAACTAGACAGAAGCATTCTCAGAAACTTCTTTGTGATGAGTGCATTCTACTCGCAGAGTTGAACCTTCTTTTTGGTAGAAGAGTTTTCAAACTCTCTTTTTGTAGAATCTGCAAGTGCATATTTGGAGCTGCTGGAGGCCAACGCTGGGAAAGGGAACATCCTCAGACAGAGACTAGACAGAAGCATTCCCAGAAACTTGTTTGTGACGAGTGCATTCAACTCACAGACTTGAACGTTTCTTTTGAAAGAGCAGTTTTGGAACACTCTTTTTGTAGAATCTGCTAGCGTATATTTGGAGCGCAGTGAAGCCTATGCTGGGAAATGTAATGTCTCCACTTAAAAACTAGACAGAAGCATTCTCAGAAACTTCTGTGTGATGAGTGCATTCAACTCACAGACTTGAACGTTTCTTTTGAAAGAGCAGTTTTGGAACACTCTTTTTGTAGAATCTGCTAGTGTATATTTGGAGCGCTGTGAGGCCTATGCTGGGAAATGAAATGTCTCCACTTAAAAACTAGACAGAAGCATTCTCAGAAACTTCTGTGTGATGAGTGCATTCAACTCACAGACTTGAACGTTCCTTTTGATAGAACAGTTTTGAAACACTCTTTCAGCAGAATCTGCAAGTGTTCATTTCGAGCGATTTGAGGCCTATGTTGGAAAAGGAAATGTCTTCAAATAACAACTACACAGAAGTATTCTCAGAAACTTCTTTGTGATGAGTGCATTCAACTCACAGACTTGAACCTTCCTTTTGAAAGAGCAGTTTTGAAACACACTTTTTGTAGAATCTGCAAGTGGATATTTGGAGCGCTTTGAGGTCTATGCTGGGAAATGAAATATCTTCACCTAAAAACTAGACAGAAGCATTCTCAGAAACTTCTGTGTGATGAGTGCATTCAACTCACAGACTTGAACGTTCCTTTTGATAGAACAGTTTTGAAACACTCTTTCTGCAGAATCTGCAAGTGTTTATTTCGAGCGCTTTGAGGCCTATGCTGGAAAAGGAAGTGTCTTCAAATAACAACTACACAGAAGCATTCTCAGAAACTTCTTTGTGATGAGTGCATTCAACTCACAGACTTGAACCTTCCTTTTGATAGAACAGTTTTGAAACACACTTTTTGTAGAATCTGCAAGTAGGTATTTGGAGCGCTTTCAGGCCTATGCTGGGAAATGAAATATCTTCACCTAAAAACTAGACAGAAGCATTCTCAGAAACTTCTCTGTGATGAGTGTATTCAACTCACATACTTGAACATTCCTTTTGATAGAGCAGTTTGGAAACACTCCTTTTGTAATATCTGCAAGTGTTTATTTGGAGCGCTCTGAGGCCTAAGCTGGAAAAGGAAATATCTTCAAATAAAACTAGACAGAAGCATTCTCAGAAACTTCTTTGTGATGAGTGCATTCTACTCGCAGAGTTGAACCTTCTTTTTGGTAGAAGAGTTTTCAAACTCTCTTTTTGTAGAATCTGCAAGTGCATATTTGGAGCTGCTGGAGGCCAACGCTGGGAAAGGGAACATCCTCAGACAGAGACTAGACAGAAGCATTCCCAGAAACTTGTTTGTGACGAGTGCATTCAACTCACAGACTTGAACGTTTCTTTTGAAAGAGCAGTTTTGGAACACTCTTTTTGTAGAATCTGCTAGCGTATATTTGGAGCGCAGTGAAGCCTATGCTGGGAAATGTAATGTCTCCACTTAAAAACTAGACAGAAGCATTCTCAGAAACTTCTGTGTGATGAGTGCATTCAACTCACAGACTTGAACGTTCCTTTTGATAGAACAGTTTTCAAACACTCTTTCTGCAGAATCTGCAAGTGTTCATTTCGTGCGATTTGAGGCCTATGCTGGAAAAGGAAATGCCTTCAAATAACAACTACACAGAAGCATTCTCAGAAACTTCTTTGTGATGAGTGCATTCAACTCACAGACTTGAACCTTCCTTTTGAAAGAGCAGTTTTGAAACATACTTTTTGTAGAATCTGCAAGTGGATATTTGGAGCGCTTTGAGGCCTATGCTGGGAAATGAAATATCTTCACCTAAAAACTAGACAGAAGCATTCTCAGAAACTTCTTTGTGACGAGTGCATTCAACTCACAGACTTGAACGTTTCTTTTGCAAGAGCAGTTTTGGAACACTCTTTTTGTAGAATCTGCTAGTGTATATTTGGAGCGCTGTGAGGCCTATGCTGGGAAATGAAATGCCTCCACTTAAAAACTAGACAGAAGCATTCTCAGAAACTTCTGTGTGATGAGTGCATTCAACTCACAGACTTGAACGTTCCTTTTGATAGAACAGTTTTGAAACACTCTTTCAGCAGAATCTGCAAGTGTTCATTTCGAGCGATTTGAGGCCTATGTTGGAAAAGGAAATGTCTTCAAATAACAACTACACAGAAGTATTCTCAGAAACTTCTTTGTGATGAGTGCATTCAACTCACAGACTTGAACCTTCCTTTTGAAAGAGCAGTTTTGAAACACACTTTTTGTAGAATCTGCAAGTGGATATTTGGAGCGCTTTGAGGTCTATGCTGGGAAATGAAATATCTTCACCTAAAAACTAGAAAGAAGCATTCTCAGAAACTTCTGTGTGATGAGTGCATTCAACTCACAGACTTGAACGTTCCTTTTGATAGAACAGTTTTGAAACACTCTTTCTGCAGAATCTGCAAGTGTTTATTTCGAGCGCTTTGAGGCCTATGCTGGAAAAGGAAGTGTCTTCAAATAACAACTACACAGAAGCATTCTCAGAAACTTCTTTGTGATGAGTGCATTCAACTCACAGACTTGAACCTTCCTTTTGATAGAACAGTTTTGAAACACACTTTTTGTAGAATCTGCAAGTAGGTATTTGGAGCGCTTTCAGGCCTATGCTGGGAAATGAAATATCTTCACCTAAAAACTAGACAGAAGCATTCTCAGAAACTTCTCTGTGATGAGTGCATTCAACTCACATACTTGAACATTCCTTTTGATAGAGCAGTTTGGAAACACTCCTTTTGTAATATCTGCAAGTGTTTATTTGGAGCGCTCTGAGGCCTAAGCTGGAAAAGGAAATATCTTCAAATAAAAACTAGACAGAAGCATTCTCAGAAACTTCTTTGTGATGAGTGCATTCTACTCGCAGAGTTGAACCTTCTTTTTGGTAGAAGAGTTTTCAAACTCTCTTTTTGTAGAATCTGCAAGTGCATATTTGGAGCTGTTGGAGGCCAATGCTGGGAAAGGGAACATCCTCAGACAGAGACTAGACAGAAGCATTCCCAGAAACTTGTTTGTGACGAGTGCATTCAACTCACAGACTGGAACGTTTCTTTTGAAAGAGCAGTTTTGGAACACTCTTTTTGTAGAATCTGCTAGCGTATATTTGGAGCGCTGTGAAGCCTATGCTGGGAAATGTAATGTCTCCACTTAAAAACTAGACAGAAGCATTCTCAGAAACTTCTTTGTGATGAGTGCATTCAACTCACAGACTTGAACGTTCCTTTTGATAGAACAGTTTTCAAACACTCTTTCTGCAGAATCTGCAAGTGTTCATTTCGAGCGATTTGAGGCCTATGCTGGAAAAGGAAATGCCTTCAAATAACAACTACACAGAAGCATTCCAGAAACTTCTTTGTGATGAGTGCATTCAACTCACAGACTTGAACCTTCCTTTTGAAAGAGCAGTTTTGAAACATACTTTTTGTAGAATCTGCAAGTGGATATTTGGAGCGCTTTGAGGCCTATGCTGGGAAATGAAATATCTTCACCTAAAAACTAGACAGAAGCATTCTCAGAAACTTCTGTGTGATGAGTGCATTCAACTCACAGACTTGAACGTTCCTTTTGATAGAACAGTTTTGAAACACTCTTTCTGCAGAATCTGCAAGTGTTTATTTCGAGCGCTCTGAGGCCTATGCTGGAAAAGGAAATGTCTTCAAATAACAACTACACAGAAGCATTCTCAGAAACTTCTTTGTGATGAGTGCATTCAACTCACAGACTTGAACCTTCCTTTTCAAAGAGCGGTTTTGAAACTCTCTTTTTGTAGAATCTGCAAGTGGATATTTGGAGCGCTTTGAGGCCTATGCTGGGAAATGAAATATCTTCACCTAAAAACTAGACAGAAGCATTCTCAGAAACTTCTTTGTGACGAGTGCATTCAACTCACAGACTTGAACGTTTCTTTTGCAAGAGCAGTTTTGGATCACTCTTTTTGTAGAATCTGCTAGTGTATATTTGGAGCGCTGTGAGGCCTATGCTGGGAAATGAAATGTCTCCACTTAAAAACTAGACAGAAGCATTCTCAGAAACTTCTGTGTGATGAGTGCATTCAACTCACAGACTTGAACGTTCCTTTTGATAGAACAGTTTTGAAACACTCTTTCAGCAGAATCTGCAAGTGTTCATTTCGAGCGATTTGAGGCCTATGTTGGAAAAGGAAATGTCTTCAAATAACAACTACACAGAAGTATTCTCAGAAACTTCTTTGTGATGAGTGCATTCAACTCACAGACTTGAACCTTCCTTTTGAAAGAGCAGTTTTGAAACACACTTTTTGTAGAATCTGCAAGTGGATATTTGGAGCGCTTTGAGGTCTATGCTGGGAAATGAAATATTTTCACCTAAAAACTAGACAGAAGCATTCTCAGAAACTTCTGTGTGATGAGTGCATTCAACTCACAGACTTGAACGTTCCTTTTGATAGAACAGTTTTGAAACACTCTTTCTGCAGAATCTGCAAGTGTTTATTTCGAGCGCTTTGAGGCCTATGCTGGAAAAGGAAGTGTCTTCAAATAACAACTACACAGAAGCATTCTCAGAAACTTCTTTGTGATGAGTGCATTCAACTCACAGACTTGAACCTTCCTTTTGATAGAACAGTTTTGAAACACACTTTTTTTTTTTTTTTTTTTTTTTTATTTATTTATTTTTTTTTTTTTTTTTTTTTTTTCTTTTATTATTATTTATTATTATTAAACTTTAGGTTTTATGGTACATGTGCGCAATGTGCAGGTAAGTTACATATGTATACATGTGCCATGCTGGTGCGCTGCACCCACCAACTCGTCATCTAGCATTAGGTATATCTCCCAGTGCTATCCCTCCCCCCTCCCCCCACCCCACAACAGTCCCCAGAGTGTGATGTTCCCCTTCCTGTGTCCATGTGTTCTCATTGTTCAATTCCCACCTATGAGTGAGAATATGCGGTGTTTGGTTTTTTGTTCTTGCGATAGTTTACTGAGAATGATGATTTCCAATTTCATCCATGTCCCTACAAAGGACGTGAACTCATCATTTTTTATGGCTGCATAGTATTCCATGGTGTATATGTGCCACATTTTCTTAATCCAGTCTATCATTGTTGGACATTTGGGTTGGTTCCAAGTCTTTGCTATTGTGAATAATGCCGCAATAAACATACGTGTGCATGTGTCTTTATAGCAGCATGATTCATAGTCCTTTGGGTATATACCCAGTAATGGGATGGCTGGGTCGAATGGAATTTCTAGTTCTAGATCCCTGAGGAATCGCCACACTGACTTCCACAAGGGTTGAATTAGTTTACAGTCCCACCAACAGTGTAAAAGTGTTCCTATTTCTCCACATCCTCTCCAGCACCTGTTGTTTCCTGACTTTTTAATGATTGCCATTCTAACTGGTGTGAGATGGTATCTCATTGTGGTTTTGATTTGCATTTCTCTGATGGCCAGTGATGGTGAGCATTTTTTCATGTGTTTTTTGGCTGCATAAATGTCTTCTTTTGAGAAGTGTCTGTTCATGTCCTTCGCCCACTTTTTGATGGGGTTGTTTGTTTTTTTCTTGTAAATTTGTTGGAGTTCATTGTAGATTCTGGATATTAGCCCTTTGTCAGATGAGTAGGTTGCGAAAATTTTCTCCCATTTTGTAGGTTGCCTGTTCACTCTGATGGTAGTTTCTTTTGCTGTGCAGAAGCTCTTTAGTTTAATTAGATCCCATTTGTCAATTTTGGCTTTTGTTGCCATTGCTTTTGGTGTTTTAGACATGAAGTCCTTGCCCATGCCTATGTCCTGAATGGTAATGCCTAGGTTTTCTTCTAGGGTTTTTATGGTTTTAGGTCTAACATTTAAGTCTTTAATCCATCTTGAATTGATTTTTGTATAAGGTGTAAGGAAGGGATCCAGTTTCAGCTTTCTACATATGGCAAGCCAGTTTTCCCAGCACCATTTATTAAATAGGGAATCCTTTCCCCATTTCTTGTTTTTGTCAGGTTTGTCAAAGATCAAATACTTGTAGATATGTGGCATTATTTCTGACGGCTCTGTTCTGTTCCATTGATCTATATCTCTGTTTTGGTACCAGTACCATGCTGTTTTGGTTACTGTAGCCTTGTAGTATAGTTTGAAGTCAGGTAGTGTGATGCCTCCAGCTTTGTTCTTTTGGCTTAGGATTGACTTGGTGATGCGGGCTCTTTTTTGGTTCCATATGAACTTTAAAGTAGTTTTTTCCAATTCTGTGAAGAAAGTCATTGGTAGCTTGATGGGGATGGCATTGAATCTGTAAATTACCTTGGGAAGGATGGCCATTTTCATGATATTGATTCTTCCTACCCATGAGCATGGAATGTTCTTCCATTTGTTTGTATCCTCTTTTATTTCCTTGAGCAGTGGTTTGTAGTTCTCCTTGAAGAGGTCTTTCACATCCCTTGTAAGTTGGATTCCTAGGTATTTTATTCTCTTTGAAGCAATTGTGAATGGGAGTTCACTGATGATTTGGCTCTCTGTTTGTCTGTTATTGGTGTATAAGAATGCTTGTGATTTTTGCACATTGATTTTGTATCCTGAGACTTTGCTGAAGTTGCTTATCAGCTTAAGGAGATTTTGGGCGGAGATAATGGGGTTTTCTAGATATACTATCATGTCATCTGCAAACAGGGACAATTTGACTTCCTCTTTTCCTAATTGAATACCCTTGATTTCCTTCTCCTGCCTAATTGCCCTGGCCAGAACTTCCAACACTATGTTGAATAGAAGTGGTGAGAGAGGGCATCCCTGTCTTGTGCCAGTTTTCAAAGGGAATGCTTCCAGTTTTTGCCCATTCAGTATGATATTGGCTGTGGGTTTGTCATAAAAAGCTCTTATTATTTTGAGATACGTCCCATCAATTCCTAATTTATTGAGAGTTTTTAGCATGAAGGGTTGTTGAATTTTGTCAAAGGCCTTTTCTGCATCTATTGAGATAATCATGTGGTTTTTGTCTTTGGTTCTGTTTATATGCTGGATTACATTTATTGATTTGCGTATATTGAACCAGCCTTGCATCCCAGGGATGAAGCCCACTTGATCATGGTGGATAAGCTTTTTGATGTGCTGCTGGATTCTGTTTGCCAGTATTTTATTGAGGATTTTTGCATCAATGTTCATCAAGGATATTGGTCTAAAATTCTCTTTTTTGGTTGTGTCTCTGCCAGGCTTTGGTATCAGGATGATGCTGGCCTCATAAAATGAGTTAGGGAGGATTCCCTCTTTTTCTATTGATTGGAATAGTTTCAGAAGGAATGGTACCAGCTCCTCCTTGTACCTCTGGTAGAATTCGGCTGTGAATCCATCTGGACCTGGACTTTTTTTGGTTGGTAAGCTATTGATTATTGCCACAATTTCAGCTCCTGTTATTGGTCTATTCAGAGATTCAACTTCTTCCTGGTTTAGTCTTGGGAGGGTGTATGTGTTGAGGAATTTATCCATTTCTTCTAGATTTTCTAGTTTATTTGCATAGAGGTGTTTGTAATATTCTCTGATGGTAGTTTGTATTTCTGTGGGATCGGTGGTGATATCCCCTTTATCATTTTTTATTGCATCTATTTGATTCTTCTCTCTTTTTTTCTTTATTAATCTTGCTAGCGGTCTATCAATTTTGTTGATCCTTTCAAAAAACCAGCTCCTGGATTCATTTATTTTTTGAAGGGTTTTTTGTGTCTCTATTTCCTTCAGTTCTGCTCTGATTTTAGTTATTTCTTCCCTTCTGCTAGCTTTTGAATGTGTTTGCTCTTGCTTTTCTAGTTCTTTTAATTGTGATGTTAGGGTGTCAATTTTGGATCTTTCCTGCTTTCTCTTGTGGGCATTTAGTGCTATAAATTTCCCTCTACACACTGCTTTGAATGCATCCCAGAGATTCTGGTATGTTGGAAACACACTTTTTGTAGAATCTGCAAGTAGGTATTTGGAGCGCTTTCAGGCCTATGCTGGGAAATGTAATATCTTCACCTAAAAACTAGACAGAAGCATTCTCAGAAACTTCTCTGTGATGAGTGCATTCAACTCACATACTTGAACATTCCTTTTGATAGAGCAGTTTGGAAACACTCCTTTTGTAATATCTGCAAGTGTTTATTTGGAGCGCTCTGAGGCCTAAGCTGGAAAAGGAAATATCTTCAAATAAAAACTAGACAGAAGCATTCTCAGAAACTTCTTAGTGATGAGTGCATTCTACTCGCAGAGTTGAACCTTCTTTTTGGTAGAAGAGTTTTCAAACTCTCTTTTTGTAGAATCTGCAAGTGCATATTTGGAGCTGTTGGAGGCCAATGCTGGGAAAGGGAACATCCTCAGACAGAGACTAGACAGAAGCATTCCCAGAAACTTGTTTGTGACGAGTGCATTCAACTCACAGACTTGAACGTTTCTTTTGAAAGAGCAGTTTTGGAACACTCTCTTTGTAGAATCTGCTAGCGTATATTTGGAGCGCAGTGAAGCCTATGCTGGGAAATGTAATGTCTCCACTTAAAAACTAGACA
This sequence comes from Pongo pygmaeus, assembly GCF_028885625.2. Taxonomy (NCBI): domain Eukaryota; kingdom Metazoa; phylum Chordata; class Mammalia; order Primates; family Hominidae; genus Pongo; species Pongo pygmaeus. Next base: position 59,843,922 of record NC_072378.2, on the reverse strand, counting down.
GAAGCATTCTCAGAAACTTCTGTGTGATGAGTGCATTCAACTCACAGACTTGAACGTTCCTTTTGATAGAACAGTTTTCAAACACTCTTTCTGCAGAATCTGCAAGTGTTCATTTCGAGCGATTTGAGGCCTATGCTGGAAAAGGAAAGGCCTTCAAATAACAACTACACAGAAGCATTCTCAGAAACTTCTTTGTGATGAGTGCATTCAACTCACAGACTTGAACCTTCCTTTTGAAAGAGCAGTTTTGAAACATACTTTTTGTAGAATCTGCAAGTGGATATTTGGAGCACTTTGAGGCCTATGCTGGGAAATGAAATATCTTCACCTAAAAACTAGACAGAAGCATTCTCAGAAACTTCTTTGTGACGAGTGCATTCAACTCACAGACTTGAACGTTTCTTTTGCAAGAGCAGTTTTGGAACACTCTTTTTGTAGAATCTGCTAGTGTATATTTGGAGCACTGTGAGGCCTATCCTGGGAAATGAAATGCCTCCACTTAAAAACTAGACAGAAGCATTCTCAGAAACTTCTGTGTGATGAGTGCATTCAACTCACAGACTTGAACGTTCCTTTTGATAGAACAGTTTTGAAACACTCTTTCAGCAGAATCTGCAAGTGTTCATTTCGAGCGATTTGAGGCCTATGTTGGAAAAGGAAATGTCTTCAAATAACAACTACACAGAAGTATTCTCAGAAACTTCTTTGTGATGAGTGCATTCAACTCAAAGACTTGAACCTTCCTTTTGAAAGAGCAGTTTTGAAACACACCTTTTGTAGAATCGGCAAGTGGATATTTGGAGCGCTTTGAGATCTATGCTGGGAAATGAAATATCTTCACCTAAATACTAGAAAGAAGCATTCTCAGAAACTTCTGTGTGATGAGTGCATTCAACTCACAGACTTGAACGTTCCTTTTCATAGAACAGTTTTGAAACACTCTTTCTGCAGAATCTGCAAGTGTTTATTTCGAGCGCTTTGAGGCCTATGCTGGAAAAGGAAGTGTCTTCAAATAACAACTACACAGAAGCATTCTCAGAAACTTCTTTGTGATGAGTGCATTCAACTCACAGACTTGAACCTTCCTTTTGATAGAACAGTTTTGAAACACACTTTTTGTAGAATCTGCAAGTAGGTATTTGGAGCGCTTTCAGGCCTATGCTGGGAAATGAAATATCTTCACCTAAAAACTAGACAGAAGCATTCTCAGAAACTTCTGTGTGATGAGTGCATTCAACTCACATACTTGAACATTCCTTTTGATAGAGCAGTTTGGAAACACTCCTTTTGTAATATCTGCAAGTGTTTATTTGGAGCGCTCTGAGGCCTAAGCTGGAAAAGGAAATATCTTCAAATAAAAACTAGACAGAAGCATTCTCAGAAACTTCTTTGTGATGAGTGCATTCTACTCGCAGAGTTGAACTTTCTTTTTGGTAGAAGAGTTTTCAAACTCTCTTTTTGTAGAATCTGCAAGTGCATATTTGGAGCTGTTGGAGGCCAATGCTGGGAAAGGGAACATCCTCAGACAGAGACTAGACAGAAGCATTCCCAGAAACTTGTTTGTGACGAGTGCATTCAACTCACAGACTGGAACGTTTCTTTTGAAAGAGCAGTTTTGGAACACTCTTTTTGTAGAATCTGCTAGCGTATATTTGGAGCGCTGTGAAGCCTATGCTGGGAAATGTAATGTCTCCACTTAAAAACTAGACAGAAGCATTCTCAGAAACTTCTGTGTGATGAGTGCATTCAACTCACAGACTTGAACGTTCCTTTTGATAGAACAGTTTTCAAACACTCTTTCTGCAGAATCTGCAAGTGTTCATTTCGAGCGATTTGAGGCCTATGCTGGAAAAGGAAATGCCTTCAAATAACAACTACACAGAAGCATTCTCAGAAACTTCTTTGTGATGAGTGCATTCAACTCACAGACTTGAACCTTCCTTTTGAAAGAGCAGTTTTGAAACATACTTTTTGTAGAATCTGCAAGTGGATATTTGGAGCGCTTTGAGGCCTATGCTGGGAAATGAAATATCTTCACCTAAAAACTAGACAGAAGCATTCTCAGAAACTTCTGTGTGATGAGTGCATTCAACTCACAGACTTGAACGTTCCTTTTGATAGAACAGTTTTGAAACACTCTTTCTGCAGAATCTGCAAGTGTTTATTTCGAGCGCTCTGAGGCCTATGCTGGAAAAGGAAATGTCTTCAAATAACAACTACACAGAAGCATTCTCAGAAACTTCTTTGTGATGAGTGCATTCAACTCACAGACTTGAACCTTCCTTTTCAAAGAGCGGTTTTGAAACTCTCTTTTTGTAGAATCTGCAAGTGGATATTTGGAGCGCTTTGAGGCCTATGCTGGGAAATGAAATATCTTCACCTAAAAACTAGACAGAAGCATTCTCAGAAACTTCTTTGTGACGAGTGCATTCAACTCACAGACTTGAACGTTTCTTTTGCAAGAGCAGTTTTGGAACACTCTTTTTGTAGAATCTGCTAGTGTATATTTGGAGCGCTGTGAGGCCTATGCTGGGAAATGTAATGTCTCCACTTAAAAACTAGACAGAAGCATTCTCAGAAACTTCTGTGTGATGAGTGCATTCAACTCACAGACTTAAACGTTCCTTTTGATAGAACAGTTTTGAAACACTCTTTCTGCAGAATCTGCAAGTGTTTATTTCGAGCGCTTTGAGGCCTATGCTGGAAAAGGAAGTGTCTTCAAATAACAACTACACAGAAGCATTCTCAGAAACTTCTTTGTGATGAGTGCATTCAACTCACAGACTTGAACCTTCCTTTTGATAGAACAGTTTTGAAACACACTTTTTGTAGAATCTGCAAGTAGGTATTTGGAGCGCTTTCAGGCCTATGCTGGGAAATGAAATATCTTCACCTAAAAACTAGACAGAAGCATTCTCAGAAACTTCTCTGTGATGAGTGCATTCAACTCACATACTTGAACATTCCTTTTGATAGAGCAGTTTGCAAACACTCCTTTTGTAATATCTGCAAGTGTTTATTTGGAGCGCTCTGAGGCCTAAGCTGGAAAAGGAAATATCTTCAAATAAAAACTAGACAGAAGCATTCTCAGAAACTTCTTTGTGATGAGTGCATTCTACTCGCAGAGTTGAACCTTCTTTTTGGTAGAAGAGTTTTCAAACTCTCTTTTTGTAGAATCTGCAAGTGCATATTTGGAGCTGCTGGAGGCCAATGCTGGGAAAGGGAACATCCTCAGACAGAGACTAGACAGAAGCATTCCCAGAAACTTGTTTGTGACGAGTGCATTCAACTCACAGACTTGAACGTTTCTTTTGAAAGAGCAGTTTTGGAACACTCTTTTTGTAGAATCTGCTAGCGTATATTTGGAGCGCAGTGAAGCCTATGCTGGGAAATGTAATGTCTCCACTTAAAAACTAGACAGAAGCATTCTCAGAAACTTCTGTGTGATGAGTGCATTCAACTCACAGACTTGAACCTTCCTTTTGAAAGAGCAGTTTTGAAACATACTTTTTGTAGAATCTGCAAGTGGATATTTGGAGCGCTTTGAGGCCTATGCTGGGAAATGAAATATCTTCACCTAAAAACTAGACAGAAGCATTCTCAGAAACTTCTGTGTGATGAGTGCATTCAACTCCAGACTTGAACATTCCTTTTGATAGAACAGTTTTGAAACACTCTTTCTGCAGAATCTGCAAGTGTTTATTTCGAGCGCTCTGAGGCCTATGCTGGAAAAGGAAATGTCTTCAAATAACAACTACACAGAAGCATTCTCAGAAACTTCTTTGTGATGAGTGCATTCAACTCACAGACTTGAACCTTCCTTTTCAAAGAGCGGTTTTGAAACTCTCTTTTTGTAGAATCTGCAAGTGGATATTTGGAGCGCTTTGAGGCCTACGCTGGGAAATAAAATATCTTCACCTAAAAACTAGACAGAAGCATTCTCAGAAACTTCTTTGTGACGAGTGCATTCAACTCACAGACTTGAACGTTTCTTTTGCAAGAGCAGTTTTGGAACACTCTTTTTGTAGAATCTGCTAGTGTATATTTGGAGCGCTGTGAGGCCTATGCTGGGAAATGAAATGTCTCCACTTAAAAACTAGACAGAAGCATTCTCAGAAACTTCTGTGTGATGAGTGCATTCAACTCACAGACTTGAACGTTCCTTTTGATAGAACAGTTTTGAAACACTCTTTCTGCAGAATCTGCAAGTGTTCATTTCGAGCGATTTGAGGCCTATGCTGGAAAAGGAAATGCCTTCAAATATCAACTACACAGAAGCATTCTCAGAAACTTCTTTGTGATGAGTGCATTCAACTCACAGACTTGAACCTTCCTTTTGAAAGAGCAGTTTTGAAACATACTTTTTGTAGAATCTGCAAGTGGATATTTGGAGCGCTTTGAGGCCTATGCTGGGAAATGAAATATCTTCACCTAAAAACTAGACAGAAGCATTCTCAGAAACTTCTGTGTGATGATTGCATTCAACTCACAGACTTGAACGTTCCTTTTGATAGAACAGTTTTGAAACACTCTTTCTGCAGAATCTGCAAGTGTTTATTTCGAGCGCTCTGAGGCCTATGCTGGAAAAGGAAATGTCTTCAAATAACAACTACACAGAAGCATTCTCAGAAACTTCTTTGTGATGAGTGCATTCAACTCACAGACTTGAACCTTCCTTCTCAAAGAGCGGTTTTGAAACTCTCTTTTTGTAGAATCTGCAAGTGGATATTTGGAGCGCTTTGGGACCTATGCTGGGAAATGAAATATCTTCACCTAAAAACTAGACAGAAGCATTCTCAGAAACTTCTTTGTGACGAGTGTATTCAACTCACAGACTTGAACGTTTCTTTTGAAAGAGCAGTTTTGGAACACTCTTTTTGTAGAATCTGCTAGTGTATATTTGGAGCGCTGTGAGGCCTATGCTGGGAAATGAAATATCTTCACCTAAAAACTAGACAGAAGCATTCTCAGAAACTTCTGTGTGATGAGTGCATTCAACTCACAGACTTGAACGTTCCTTTTGATAGAACAGTTTTGAAACACTCTTTCTGCAGAATCTGCAAGTGTTTATTTCGAGCGCTTTGAGGCCTATGCTGGAAAAGGAAGTGTCTTCAAATAACAACTACACAGAAGCATTCTCAGAACCTTCTTTGTGATGAGTGCATTCAACTCACAGACTTGAACCTTCCTTTTCAAAGAGCGGTTTTGAAACTCTCTTTTTGTAGAATCTGCAAGTGGATATTTGGAGCGCTTTGAGGCCTATGCTGGGAAATGAAATATCTTCACCTAAAAACTAGACAGAAGCATTCTCAGAAACTTCTGTGTGATGAGTGCATTCAACTCCAGACTTGAACGTTCCTTTTGATAGAACAGTTTTGAAACACTCTTTCTGCAGAATCTGCAAGTGTTTATTTCGAGCGCTCTGAGGCCTATGCTGGAAAAGGAAATGTCTTCAAATAACAACTACACAGAAGCATTCTCAGAAACTTCTTTGTGATGAGTGCATTCAACTCACAGACTTGAACCTTCCTTTTCAAAGAGCGGTTTTGAAACTCTCTTTTTGTAGAATCTGCAAGTGGATATTTGGAGCGCTTTGAGGCCTATGCTGGGAAATGAAATATCTTCACCTAAAAACTTGACAGAAGCATTCTCAGAAACTTCTTTGTGACGAGTGCATTCAACTCACAGACTTGAACGTTTCTTTTGCAAGAGCAGTTTTGGAACACTCTTTTTGTAGAATCTGCTAGTGTATATTTGGAGCGCTGTGAGGCCTATGCTGGGAAATGAAATGTCTCCACTTAAAAACTAGACAGAAGCATTCTCAGAAACTTCTGTGGGATGAGTGCATTCAACTCACAGACTTGAACGTTCCTTTTGATAGAACAGTTTTGAAACACTCTTTCAGCAGAATCTGCAAGTGTTCATTTCGAGCGATTTGAGGCCTATGTTGGAAAAGGAAATGTCTTCAAATAACAACTACACAGAAGTATTCTCAGAAACTTCTTTGTGATGAGTGCATTCAACTCACAGACTTGAACCTTCCTTTTGAAAGAGAAGTATTGAAACACACTTTTTGTAGAATCTGCAAGTGGATATTTGGAGCGCTTTGAGGTCTATGCTGGGAAATGAAATATCTTCACCTAAAAACTAGACAGAAGCATTCTCAGAAACTTCTCTGTGATGAGTGCATTCAACTCACAGACTTGAACGTTCCTTTTGATAGAACAGTTTTGAAACACTCTTTCTGCAGAATCTGCAAGTGTTTATTTCGAGCGCTTTGAGGCCTATGCTGGAAAAGGAAATGTCTTCAAATAACAACTACACAGAAGCATTCTCAGAAACTTCTTTGTGATGAGTGCATTCAACTCACAGACTTGAACCTTCCTTTTGATAGAACAGTTTTGAAACACAGTTTTTGTAGAATCTGCAAGTAGGTATTAGGAGCGCTTTCAGGCCTATGCTGGGAAATGAAATATCTTCACCTAAAAACTAGACAGAAGCATTCTCAGAAACTTCTCTGTGATGAGTGCATTCAACTCACATACTTGAACATTCCTTTTGATAGAGCAGTTTGGAAACACTCCTTTTGTAAAATCTGCAAGTGTTTATTTGGAGCGCTCTGAGGCCTAAGCTGGAAAAGGAAATATCTTCAAATAAAAATTAGACAGAAGCATTCTCAGAAATTTCTTTGTGATGAGTGCATTCTACTCGCAGAGTTGAACCTTCTTTTTGGTAGAAGAGTTTTCAAACTCTCTTTTTGTAGAATCTGCAAGTGCATATTTGGAGCTGCTGGAGGCCAATGCTGGGAAAGGGAACATCCTCAGACAGAGACTAGACAGAAGCCTTCCCAGAAACTTGTTTGTGACGAGTGCATTCAACTCACAGACTTGAACGTTTCTTTTGAAAGAGCAGTTTTGGAACACTCTTTTTGTAGAATCTGCTAGCGTATATTTGGAGCGCTGTGAAGCCTATGCTGGGAAATGTAATGTCTCCAGTTAAAAACTAGACAGAAGCATTCTCAGAAACTTCTTTGTGATGAGTGCATTCAACTCACAGACTTGAACCTTCCTTTTCAAAGAGCGGTTTTGAAACTCTCTTTTTGTAGAATCTGCAAGTGGATATTTGGAGCGCTTTGAGGCCTATGCTGGGAAATGAAATATCTTCACCTAAAAACTAGACAGAAGCATTCTCAGAAACTTCTGTGTGATGAGTGCATTCAACTCCAGACTTGAACGTTCCTTTTGATAGAACAGTTTTGAAACACTCTTTCTGCAGAATCTGCAAGTGTTTATTTCGAGCGCTCTGAGGCCTAGGCTGGAAAAGGAAATGTCTTCAAATAACAACTACACAGAAGCATTCTCAGAAACTTCTTTGTGATGAGTGCATTCAACTCACAGACTTGAACCTCCCTTTTCAAAGAGCGGTTTTGAAACTCTCTTTTTGTAGAATCTGCAAGTGGATATTTGGAGCGCTTTGAGGCCTATGCTGGGAAATGAAATATCTTCACCTAAAAACTAGACAGAAGCATTCTCAGAAACTTCTTTGTGACGAGTGCATTCAACTCACAGACTTGAACGTTTCTTTTGCAAGAGCAGTTTTGGAACACTCTTTTTGTAGAATCTGCTAGTGTATATTTGGAGCGCTGTGAGGCCTATGCTGGGAAATGAAATGTCTCCACTTAAAAACTAGACAGAAGCATTCTCAGAAACTTCTGTGTGATGAGTGCATTCAACTCACAGACTTGAACGTTCCTTTTGATAGAACAGTTTTGAAACACTCTTTCAGCAGAATCTGCAAGTGTTCATTTCGAGCGATTTGAGGCCTATGTTGGAAAAGGAAATGTCTTCAAATAACAACTACACAGAAGTATTCTCAGAAACTTCTTTGTGATGAGTGCATTCAACTCACAGACTTGAACCTTCCTTTTGAAAGAGCAGTTTTGAAACACACTTTTTGTAGAATCTGCAAGTGGATATTTGGAGCGCTTTGAGGTCTATGCTGGGAAATGAAATAGCTTCACCTAAAAACTAGACAGAAGCATTCTCAGAAACTTCTGTGTGATGAGTGCATTCAACTCACAGACTTGAACGTTCCTTTTGATAGAACAGTTTTGAAACACTCTTTCTGCAGAATCTGCAAGTGTTTATTTCGAGCGCTTTGAGGCCTATGCTGGAAAAGTAAGTGTCTTGAAATAACAACTACACAGAAGCATTCTCAGAAACTTCTTTGTGATGAGTGCATTCAACTCACAGACTTGAACCTTCCTTTTGATAGAACAGTTTTGAAACACACTTTTTGTAGAATCTGCAAGTAGGTATTTGGATCGCTTTCAGGCCTATGCTGGGAAATGAAATATCTTCACCTAAAAACTAGACAGAAGCATTCTCAGAAACTTCTCTGTGATGAGTGCATTCAACTCACATACTTGAACATTCCTTTTGATAGAGCAGTTTGGAAACACTCCTTTTGTAATATCTGCAAGTGTTTATTTGGAGCGCTCTGAGGCCTAAGCTGGAAAAGGAAATATCTTCAAATAAAAACTAGACAGAAGCATTCTCAGAAACTTCTTTGTGATGAGTGCATTCTACTCGCAGAGTTGAACCTTCTTTTTGGTAGAAGAGTTTTCAAACTCTCTTTTTGTAGGATCTGCAAGTGCATATTTGGAGCTGCTGGAGGCCAATGCTGGGAAAGGGAACATCCTCAGACAGAGACTAGACAGAAGCATTCCCAGAAACTTGTTTGTGACGAGTGCATTCAACTCACAGACTTGAACGTTTCTTTTGAAAGAGCAGTTTTGGAACACTCTTTTTGTAGAATCTGCTAGCGTATATTTGGAGCGCTGTGAAGCCTATGCTGGGAAATGTAATGTCTCCACTTAAAAACTAGACAGAAGCATTCTCAGAAACTTCTTTGTGATGAGTGCATTCAACTCACAGACTTGAACCTTCCTTTTGAAAGAGCGGTTTTGAAACTCTCTTTTTGTAGAATCTGCAAGTGGATATTTGGAGCGCTTTGAGGCCTATGCTGGGAAATGAAATATCTTCACCTAAAAACTAGACAGAAGCATTCTCAGAAACTTCTGTGTGATGAGTGCATTCAACTCCAGACTTGAACGTTCCTTTTGATAGAACAGTTTTGAAACACTCTTTCTGCAGAATCTGCAAGTGTTTATTTCGAGCGCTCTGAGGCCTAGGCTGGAAAAGGAAATGTCTTCAAATAACAACTACACAGAAGCATTCTCAGAAACTTCTTTGTGATGAGTGCATTCAACTCACAGACTTGAACCTTCCTTTTCAAAGAGCGGTTTTGAAACTCTCTTTTTGTAGAATCTGCAAGTGGATATTTGGAGCGCTTTGACGCCTATGCTGGGAAATGAAACATCTTCACCTAAAAACTAGACAGAAGCATTCTCAGAAACTTCTTTGTGACGAGTGCATTCAACTCACAGACTTGAACGTTTCTTTTGCAAGAGCAGTTTTGGAACACTCTTTTTGTAGAATCTGCTAGTGTATATTTGGAGCGCTGTGAGGCCTATGCTGGGAAATGAAATGTCTCCACTTAAAAACTAGACAGAAGCATTCTCAGAAACTTCTGTGTGATGAGTGCATTCAACTCACAGACTTGAACGTTCCTTTTGATAGAAGAGTTTTGAAACACTCTTTCAGCAGAATCTGCAAGTGTTCATTTCGAGCGATTTGAGGCCTATGTTGGAAAAGGAAATGTCTTCAAATAACAACTACACAGAAGTATTCTCAGAAACTTCTTTGTGATGAGTGCATTCAACTCACAGACTTGAACCTTCCTTTTGAAAGAGCAGTTTTGAAACACACTTTTTGTAGAATCTGCAAGTGGATATTTGGAGCGCTTTGAGGTCTATGCTGGGAAATGAAATAGCTTCACCTAAAAACTAGACAGAAGCATTCTCAGAAACTTCTGTGTGATGAGTGCATTCAACTCACAGACTTGAACGTTCCTTTTGATAGAACAGTTTTGAAACACTCTTTCTGCAGAATCTGCAAGTGTTTATTTCGAGCGCTTTGAGGCCTATGCTGGAAAAGGAAGTGTCTTGAAATAACAACTACACAGAAGCATTCTCAGAAACTTCTTTGTGATGAGTGCATTCAACTCACAGACTTGAACCTTCCTTTTGATAGAACAGTTTTGAAACACACTTTTTGTAGAATCTGCAAGTAGGTATTTGGATCGCTTTCAGGCCTATGCTGGGAAATGAAATATCTTCACCTAAAAACTAGACAGAAGCATTCTCAGAAACTTCTCTGTGATGAGTGCATTCAACTCACATACTTAAACATTCCTTTTGATAGAGCAGTTTGGAAACACTCCTTTTGTAATATCTGCAAGTGTTTATTTGGAGCGCTCCAAGGCCTAAGCTGGAAAAGGAAATATCTTCAAATAAAAACTAGACAGAAGCATTCTCAGAAACTTCTTTGTGATGAGTGCATTCTACTCGCAGAGTTGAACCTTCTTTTTGGTAGAAGAGTTTTCAAACTCTCTTTTTGTAGAATCTGCAAGTGCATATTTGGAGCTGCTGGAGGCCAATGCTGGGAAAGGGAACATCCTCAGACAGAGACTAGACAGAAGCCTTCCCAGAAACTTGTTTGTGACGAGTGCATTCAACTCACAGACTTGAACGTTTCTTTTGAAAGAGCAGTTTTGGAACACTCTTTTTGTAGAATCTGCTAGCGTATATTTGGAGCGCTGTGAAGCCTATGCTGGGAAATGTAATGTCTCCACTTAAAAACTAGACAGAAGCATTCTCAGAAACTTCTTTGTGATGAGTGCATTCAACTCACAGACTTGAACCTTCCTTTTGAAAGAGCGGTTTTGAAACTCTCTTTTTGTAGAATCTGCAAGTGGATATTTGGAGCGCTTTGAGGCCTATGCTGGGAAATGAAATATCTTCACCTAAAAACTAGACAGAAGCATTCTCAGAAACTTCTGTGTGATGAGTGCATTCAACTCCAGACTTGAACGTTCCTTTTGATAGAACAGTTTTGAAACACTCTTTCTGCAGAATCTGCAAGTGTTTATTTCGAGCGCTCTGAGGCCTATGCTGGAAAAGGAAATGTCTTCAAATAACAACTACACAGAAGCATTCTCAGAAACTTCTTTGTGATGAGTGCATTCAACTCACAGACTTGAACCTTCCTTTTCAAAGAGCGGTTTTGAAACTCTCTTTTTGTAGAATCTGCAAGTGGATATTTGGAGCGCTTTGAGGCCTATGCTGGGAAATGAAATATCTTCACCTAAAAACTAGACAGAAGCATTCTCAGAAACTTCTTTGTGACGAGTGCATTCAACTCACAGACTTGAACGTTTCTTTTGCAAGAGCAGTTTTGGAACACTCTTTTTGTAGAATCTGCTAGTGTATATTTGGAGCGCTGTGAGGCCTATGCTGGGAAATGAAATGTCTCCACTTAAAAACTAGACAGAAGCATTCTCAGAAACTTCTGTGTGATGAGTGCATTCAACTCACAGACTTGAACGTTCCTTTTGATAGAACAGTTTTGAAACACTCTTTCAGCAGAATCTGCAAGTGTTCATTTCGAGCGATTTGAGGCCTATGTTGGAAAAGGAAATGTCTTCAAATAACAACTACACAGAAGTATTCTCAGAAACTTCTTTGTGACGAGTGCATTCAACTCACAGACTTGAACCTTCCTTTTGAAAGAGCAGTTTTGAAACACACTTTTTGTAGAATCTGCAAGTGGATATTTGGAGCGCTTTGAGGTCTATGCTGGGAAATGAAATATGTTCACCTAAAAACTAGACAGAAGCATTCTCAGAAACTTCTGTGTGATGAGTGCATTCAACTCACAGACTTGAACGTTCCTTTTGATAGAACAGTTTTGAAACACTCTTTCTGCAGAATCTGCAAGTGTTCATTTCGAGCGCTTTGAGGCCTATGCTGGAAAAGGAAGTGTCTTCAAATAACAACTACAGAGAAGCATTCTCAGAAACTTCTTTGTGATGAGTGCATTCAACTCACAGACTTGAACCTTCCTTTTGATAGAACAGTTTTGAAACACACTTTTTGTAGAATCTGCAAGTAGGTATTTGGAGCGCTTTCAGGCCTATGCTGGGAAATGAAATATCTTCACCTAAAAACTAGACAGAAGCATTCTCAGAAACTTCTCTGTGATGAGTGCATTCAACTCACATACTTGAACATTCCTTTTGATAGAGCAGTTTGGAAACACTCCTTTTGTAATATCTGCAAGTGTTTATTTGGAGCGCTCTGAGGCCTAAGCTGGAAAAGGAAATATCTTCAAATAAAAACTAGACAGAAGCATTCTCAGAAACTTCTTTGTGATGAGTGCATTCTACTCGCAGAGTTGAACCTTCTTTTTGGTAGAAGAGTTTTCAAACTCTCTTTTTGTAGAATCTGCAAGTGCATATTTGGAGCTGTTGGAGGCCAATGCTGGGAAAGGGAACATCCTCAGACAGAGACTAGACAGAAGCATTCCCAGAAACTTGTTTGTGACGAGTGCATTCAACTCACAGACTTGAACGTTTCTTTTGAAAGAGCAGTTTTGGAACACTCTTTTTGTAGAATCTGCTAGCGTATATGTGGAGCGCTGTGAAGCCTATGCTGGGAAATGTAATGTCTCCACTTAAAAACTAGACAGAAGCATTCTCAGAAACTTCTGTGTGATGAGTGCATTCAACTCACAGACTTGAACGTTCCTTTTGATAGAACAGTTTTCAAACACTCTTTCTGCAGAATCTGCAAGTGTTCATTTCGAGCGATTTGAGGCCTATGCTGGAAAAGGAAATGCCTTCAAATATCTACACAGAAGCATTCTACAAATATCTAGCGCAGAAGAATGCTACTACACAGAAGCATTCTCAGAAACTTCTTTGTGATGAGTGCATTCAACTCACAGACTTGAACCTTCCTTTTGAAAGAGCAGTTTTGAAACATACTTTTTGTAGAATCTGCAAGTGGATATTTGGAGCGCTTTGAGGCCTATGCTGGGAAATGAAATATCTTCACCTAAAAACTAGACAGAAGCATTCTCAGAAACTTCTGTGTGATGATTGCATTCAACTCACAGACTTGAACGTTCCTTTTGATAGAACAGTTTTGAAACACTCTTTCTGCAGAATCTGCAAGTGTTTATTTCGAGCGCTCTGAGGCCTATGCTGCAAAAGGAAATGTCTTCAAATAACAACTACACAGAAGCATTCTCAGAAACTTCTTTGTGATGAGTGCATTCAACTCACAGACTTGAACCTTCCTTTTCAAAGAGCGGTTTTGAAACTCTCTTTTTGTAGAATCTGCAAGTGGATATTTGGAGCGCTTTGGGGCCTATGCTGGGAAATGAAATATCTTCACCTAAAAACTAGACAGAAGCATTCTCAGAAACTTCTTTGTGACGAGTGTATTCAACTCACAGACTTGAACGTTTCTTTTGAAAGAGCAGTTTTGGAACACTCTTTTTGTAGAATCTGCTAGTGTATATTTGGAGCGCTGTGAGGCCTATGCTGGGAAATGAAATATCTTCACCTAAAAACTAGACAGAAGCATTCTCAGAAACTTCTGTGTGATGAGTGCATTCAACTCACAGACTTGAACGTTCCTTTTGATAGAACAGCTTTGAAACACTCTTTCTGCAGAATCTGCAAGTGTTTATTTCGAGCGCTTTGAGGCCTATGCTGGAAAAGGAAGTGTCTTCAAATAACAACTACACAGAAGCATTCTCAGAAACTTCTTTGTGATGAGTGCATTCAACTCACAGACTTGAACCTTCCTTTTCAAAGAGCGGTTTTGAAACTCTCTTTTTGTAGAATCTGCAAGTGGATATTTGGAGCGCTTTGAGGCCTATGCTGGGAAATGAAATATCTTCACCTAAAAACTAGACAGAAGCATTCTCAGAAACTTCTGTGTGATGAGTGCATTCAACTCCAGACTTGAACGTTCCTTTTGATAGAACAGTTTTGAAACACTCTTTCTGCAGAATCTGCAAGTGTTTATTTCGAGCGCTCTGAGGCCTATGCTGGAAAAGGAAATGTCTTCAAATAACAACTACACAGAAGCATTCTCAGAAACTTCTTTGTGATGAGTGCATTCAACTCACAGACTTGAACCTTCCTTTTCAAAGAGCGGTTTTGAAACTCTCTTTTTGTAGAATCTGCAAGTGGATATTTGGAGCGCTTTGAGGCCTATGCTGGGAAATGAAATATCTTCACCTAAAAACTTGACAGAAGCATTCTCAGAAACTTCTTTGTGACGAGTGCATTCAACTCACAGACTTGAACATTTCTTTTGCAAGAGCAGTTTTGGAACACTCTTTTTGTAGAATCTGCTAGTGTATATTTGGAGCGCTGTGAGGCCTATGCTGGGAAATGAAATGTCTCCACTTAAAAACTAGACAGAAGCATTCTCAGAAACTTCTGTGGGATGAGTGCATTCAACTCACAGACTTGAACGTTCCTTTTGATAGAACAGTTTTGAAACACTCTTTCAGCAGAATCTGCAAGTGTTCATTTCGAGCGATTTGAGGCCTATGTTGGAAAAGGAAATGTCTTCAAATAACAACTACACAGAAGTATTCTCAGAAACTTCTTTGTGATGAGTGCATTCAACTCACAGACTTGAACCTTCCTTTTGAAAGAGAAGTATTGAAACACACTTTTTGTAGAATCTGCAAGTGGATATTTGGAGCGCTTTGAGGTCTATGCTGGGAAATGAAATATCTTCACCTAAAAACTAGACAGAAGCATTCTCAGAAACTTCTGTGTGATGAGTGCATTCAACTCACAGACTTGAACGTTCCTTTTGATAGAACAGTTTTGAAACACTCTTTCTGCAGAATCTGCAAGTGTTTATTTCGAGCGCTTTGAGGCCTATGCTGGAAAAGGAAATGTCTTCAAATAACAACTACACAGAAGCATTCTCAGAAACTTCTTTGTGATGAGTGCATTCAACTCACAGACTTGAACCTTCCTTTTGATAGAACAGTTTTGAAACACACTTTTTGTAGAATCTGCAAGTAGGTATTAGGAGCGCTTTCAGGCCTATGCTGGGAAATGAAATATCTTCACCTAAAAACTAGACAGAAGCATTCTCAGAATCTTCTCTGTGATGAGTGCATTCAACTCACATACTTGAACATTCCTTTTGATAGAGCAGTTTGGAAACACTCCTTTTGTAAAATCTGCAAGTGTTTATTTGGAGCGCTCTGAGGCCTAAGCTGGAAAAGGAAATATCTTCAAATAAAAACTAGACAGAAGCATTCTCAGAAATTTCTTTGTGATGAGTGCATTCTACTCGCAGAGTTGAACCTTCTTTTTGGTAGAAGAGTTTTCAAACTCTCTTTTTGTAGAATCTGCAAGTGCATATTTGGAGCTGCTGGAGGCCAATGCTGGGAAAGGGAACATCCTCAGACAGAGACTAGACAGAAGCCTTCCCAGAAACTTGTTTGTGACGTGTGCATTCAACTCACAGACTTGAACGTTTCTTTTGAAAGAGCAGTTTTGGAACACTCTTTTTGTAGAATCTGCTAGCGTATATTTGGAGCGCTGTGAAGCCTATGCTGGGAAATGTAATGTCTCCACTTAAAAACTAGACAGAAGCATTCTCAGAAACTTCTTTGTGATGAGTGCATTCAACTCACAGACTTGAACCTTCCTTTTGAAAGAGCGGTTTTGAAACTCTCTTTTTGTAGAATCTGCAAGTGCATATTTGGAGCGCTTTGAGGCCTATGCTGGGAAATGAAATATCTTCACCTAAAAACTAGACAGAAGCATTCTCAGAAACTTCTGTGTGATGAGTGCATTCAACTCCAGACTTGAACGTTCCTTTTGATAGAACAGTTTTGAAACACTCTTTCTGCAGAATCTGCAAGTGTTTATTTCGAGCGCTCTGAGGCCTAGGCTGGAAAAGGAAATGTCTTCAAATAACAACTACACAGAAGCATTCTCAGAAACTTCTTTGTGATGAGTGCATTCAACTCACAGACTTAAACCTCCCTTTTCAAAGAGCGGTTTTGAAACTCTCTTTTTGTAGAATCTGCAAGTGGACATTTGGAGCGCTTTGAGGCCTATGCTGGGAAATGAAATATCTTCACCTAAAAACTAGACAGAAGCATTCTCAGAAACTTCTTTGTGACGAGTGCATTCAACTCACAGACTTGAACGTTTCTTTTGCAAGAGCAGTTTTGGAACACTCTTTTTGTAGAATCTGCTAGTGTATATTTGGAGCGCTGTGAGGCCTATGCTGGGAAATGAAATGTCTCCACTTAAAAACTAGACAGAAGCATTCTCAGAAACTTCTGTGTGATGAGTGCATTCAACTCACAGACTTGAACGTTCCTTTTGATAGAACAGTTTTGAAACACTCTTTCAGCAGAATCTGCAAGTGTTCATTTCGAGCGATTTGAGGCCTATGTTGGAAAAGGAAATGTCTTCAAATAACAACTACACAGAAGTATTCTCAGAAACTTCTTTGTGATGAGTGCATTCAACTCACAGACTTGAACCTTCCTTTTGAAAGAGCAGTTTTGAAACACACTTTTTGTAGAATCTGCAAGTGGATATTTGGAGCGCTTTGAGGTCTATGCTGGGAAATGAAATAGCTTCACCTAAAAACTAGACAGAAGCATTCTCAGAAACTTCTGTGTGATGAGTGCATTCAACTCACAGACTTGAACGTTCCTTTTGGTAGAACAGTTTTGAAACACTCTTTCTGCAGAATCTGCAAGTGTTTATTTCGAGCGCTTTGAGGCCTATGCTGGAAAAGGAAGTGTCTTCAAATAACAACTACACAGAAGCATTCTCAGAAACTTCTTTGTGATGAGTGCATTCAACTCACAGACTTGAACCTTCCTTTTGATAGAACAGTTTTGAAACACACTTTTTGTAGAATCTGCAAGTAGGTATTTGGAGCGCTTTCAGGCCTATGCTGGGAAATGAAATATCTTCACCTAAAAACTAGACAGAAGCATTCTCAGAAACTTCTCTGTGATGAGTGCATTCAACTCACATACTTGAACATTCCTTTTGATAGAGCAGTTTGGAAACACTCCTTTTGTAATATCTGCAAGTGTTTATTTGGAGCGCTCTGAGGCCTAAGCTGGAAAAGGAAATATCTTCAAATAAAAACTAGACAGAAGCATTCTCAGAAACTTCTTTGTGATGAGTGCATTCTACTCGCAGAGTTGAACCTTCTTTTTGGTAGAAGAGTTTTCAAACTCTCTTTTTGTAGAATCTGCAAGTGCATATTTGGAGCTGCTGGAGGCCAATGCTGGGAAAGGGAACATCCTCAGACAGAGACTAGACAGAAGCATTCCCAGAAACTTGTTTGTGACGAGTGCATTCAACTCACAGACTTGAACGTTTCTTTTGAAAGAGCAGTTTTGGAACACTCTTTTTGTAGAATCTGCTAGCGTATATTTGGAGCGCTGTGAAGCCTATGCTGGGAAATGTAATGTCTCCACTTAAAAACTAGACAGAAGCATTCTCAGAAACTTCTTTGTGATGAGTGCATTCAACTCACAGACTTGAACCTTCCTTTTCAAAGAGCGGTTTTGAAACTCTCTTTTTGTAGAATCTGCAAGTGGATATTTGGAGCGCTTTGAGGCCTATGCTGGGAAATGAAATATCTTCACCTAAAAACTAGACAGAAGCATTCTCAGAAACTTCTGTGTGATGAGTGCATTCAACTCCAGACTTGAACGTTCCTTTTGATAGAACAGTTTTGAAACACTCTTTCTGCAGAATCTGCAAGTGTTTATTTCGAGCGCTCTGAGGCCTAGGCTGGAAAAGGAAATGTCTTCAAATAACAACTACACAGAAGCATTCTCAGAAACTTCTTTGTGATGAGTGCATTCAACTCACAGACTTGAACCTCCCTTTTCAAAGAGCGGTTTTGAAACTCTCTTTTTGTAGAATCTGCAAGTGGATATTTGGAGCGCTTTGAGGCCTATGCTGGGAAATGAAATATCTTCACCTAAAAACTAGACAGAAGCATTCTCAGAAACTTCTTTGTGACGAGTGCATTCAACTCACAGACTTGAACGTTTCTTTTGCAAGAGCAGTTTTGGAACACTCTTTTTGTAGAATCTGCTAGTGTATATTTGGAGCGCTGTGAGGCCTATGCTGGGAAATGAAATGTCTCCACTTAAAAACTAGACAGAAGCATTCTCAGAAACTTCTGTGTGATGAGTGCATTCAACTCACAGACTTGAACGTTCCTTTTGATAGAACAGTTTTGAAACACTCTTTCAGCAGAATCTGCAAGTGTTCATTTCGAGCGATTTGAGGCCTATGTTGGAAAAGGAAATGTCTTCAAATAACAACTACACAGAAGTATTCTCAGAAACTTCTTTGTGATGAGTGCATTCAACTCACAGACTTGAACCTTCCTTTTGAAAGAGCAGTTTTGAAACACACTTTTTGTAGAATCTGCAAGTGGATATTTGGAGCGCTTTGAGGTCTATGCTGGGAAATGAAATAGCTTCACCTAAAAACTAGACAGAAGCATTCTCAGAAACTTCTGTGTGATGAGTGCATTCAACTCACAGACTTGAACGTTCCTTTTGATAGAACAGTTTTGAAACACTCTTTCTGCAGAATCTGCAAGTGTTTATTTCGAGCGCTTTGAGGCCTATGCTGGAAAAGGAAGTGTCTTCAAATAACAACTACACAGAAGCATTCTCAGAAACTTCTTTGTGATGAGTGCATTCAACTCACAGACTTGAACCTTCCTTTTGATAGAACAGTTTTGAAACACACTTTTTGCAGAATCTGCAAGTAGGTATTTGGAGCGCTTTCAGGCCTATGCTGGGAAATGAAATATCTTCACCTAAAAACTAGACAGAAGCATTCTCAGAAACTTCTCTGTGATGAGTGCATTCAACTCACATACTTGAACATTCCTTTTGATAGAGCAGTTTGGAAACACTCCTTTTGTAATATCTGCAACTGTTTATTTGGAGCGCTCTGAGGCCTAAGCTGGAAAAGGAAATATCTTCAAATAAAAACTAGACAGAAGCATTCTCAGAAACTTCTTTGTGATGAGTGCATTCTACTCGCAGAGTTGAACCTTCTTTTTGGTAGAAGAGTTTTCAAACTCTCTTTTTGTACAATCTGCAAGTGCATATTTGGAGCTGCTGGAGGCCAATGCTGGGAAAGGGAACATCCTCAGACAGAGACTAGACAGAAGCATTCCCAGAAACTTGTTTGTGACGAGTGCATTCAACTCACAGACTTGAACGTTTCTTTTGAAAGAGCAGCTTTGGAACACTCTTTTTGTAGAATCTGCTAGCGTATATTTGGAGCGCTGTGAAGCCTATGCTGGGAAATGTAATGTCTCCACTTAAAAACTAGACAGAAGCATTCTCAGAAACTTCTTTGTGATGAGTGCATTCAACTCACAGACTTGAACCTTCCTTTTCAAAGAGCGGTTTTGAAACTCTCTTTTTGTAGAATCTGCAAGTGGATATTTGGAGCGCTTTGAGGCCTATGCTGGGAAATGAAATATCTTCACCTAAAAACTAGACAGAAGCATTCTCAGAAACTTCTGTGTGATGAGTGCATTCAACTCCAGACTTGAACGTTCCTTTTGATAGAACAGTTTTGAAACACTCTTTCTGCAGAATCTGCAAGTGTTTATTTCGAGCGCTCTGAGGCCTATGCTGGAAAAGGAAATGTCTTCAAATAACAACTACACAGAAGCATTCTCAGAAACTTCTTTGTGATGAGTGCATTCAACTCACAGACTTGAACCTTCCTTTTCAAAGAGCGGTTTTGAAACTCTCTTTTTGTAGAATCTGCAAGTGGATATTTGGAGCGCTTTGAGGCCTATGCTGGGAAATGAAATATCTTCACCTAAAAACTAGACAGAAGCATTCTCAGAAACTTCTTTGTGACGAGTGCATTCAACTCACAGACTTGAACGTTTCTTTTGCAAGAGCAGTTTTGGAACACTTTTTGTAGAATCTGCTAGTGTATATTTTTAGCGCTGTGAGGCCTATGCTGGGAAATGAAATGTCTCCACTTAAAAACTAGACAGAAGCATTCTCAGAAACTTCTGTGTGATGAGTGCATTCAACTCACAGACTTGAACGTTCCTTTTGATAGAACAGTTTTGAAACACTCTTTCAGCAGAATCTGCAAGTGTTCATTTCGAGCGATTTGAGGCCTATGTTGGAAAAGGAAATGTCTTCAAATAACAACTACACAGAAGTATTCTCAGAAACTTCTTTGTGATGAGTGCATTCAACTCACAGACTTGAACCTTCCTTTTGAAAGAGCAGTTTTGAAACACACTTTTTGTAGAATCTGCAAGTGGATATTTGGAGCGCTTTGAGGTCTATGCTGGGAAATGAAATATCTTCACCTAAAAACTAGACAGAAGCATTCTCAGAAACTTCTGTGTGATGAGTGCATTCAACTCACAGACTTGAACGTTCCTTTTGATAGAACAGTTTTGAAACACTCTTTCTGCAGAATCTGCAAGTGTTTATTTCGAGCGCTTTGAGGCCTATGCTGGAAAAGGAAGTGTCTTCAAATAACAACTACACAGAAGCATTCTCAGAAACTTCTTTGTGATGAGTGCATTCAACTCACAGACTTGAACCTTCCTTTTGATAGAACAGTTTTGAAACACACTTTTTGTAGAATCTGCAAGTAGGTACTTGGAGCGCTTTCAGGCCTATGCTGGGAAATGAAATATCTTCACCTAAAAACTAGACAGAAGCATTCTCAGAAACTTCTCTGTGATGAGTGCATTCAACTCACATACTTGAACATTCCTTTTGATAGAGCAGTTTGGAAACACTCCTTTTGTAAAATCTGCAAGTGTTTATTTGGAGCGCTCTGAGGCCTAAGCTGGAAAAGGAAATATCTTCAAATAAAAACTAGACAGAAGCATTCTCAGAAATTTCTTTGTGATGAGTGCATTCTACTCGCAGAGTTGAACCTTCTTTTTGGTAGAAGAGTTTTCAAACTCTCTTTTTGTAGAATCTGCAAGTGCATATTTGGAGTGGCTGGAGGCCAATGCTGGGAAAGGGAACATCCTCAGACAGAGACTAGACAGAAGCATTCCCAGAAACTTGTTTGTGACGAGTGCATTCAACTCACAGACTTGAACGTTTCTTTTGAAAGAGCAGTTTTGGAACACTCTTTTTGTAGAATCTGCTAGCGTATATTTGGAGCGCTGTGAAGCCTACGCTGGGAAATGTAATGTCTCCACTTAAAAACTAGACAGAAGCATTCTCAGAAACTTCTTTGTGATGAGTGCATTCAACTCACAGACTTGAACCTTCCTTTTGAAAGAGCGGTTTTGAAACTCTCTTTTTGTAGAATCTGCAAGTGGATATTTGGAGCGCTTTGAGGCCTATGCTGGGAAATGAAATATCTTCACCTAAAAACTAGACAGAAGCATTCTCAGAAACTTCTGTGTGATGAGTGCATTCAACTCCAGACTTGAACGTTCCTTTTGATAGAACAGTTTTGAAACACTCTTTCTGCAGAATCTGCAAGTGTTTATTTCGAGCGCTCTGAGGCCTAGGCTGGAAAAGGAAATGTCTTCAAATAACAACTACACAGAAGCATTCTCAGAAACTTCTTTGTGATGAGTGCATTCAACTCACAGACTTGAACCTTCCTTTTCAAAGAGCGGTTTTGAAACTCTCTTTTTGTAGAATCTGCAAGTGGATATTTGGAGCTCTTTGAGGCCTATGCTGGGAAATGAAATATCTTCACCTAAAAACTAGACAGAAGCATTCTCAGAAACTTCTTTGTGACGAGTGCATTCAACTCACAGACTTGAACGTTTCTTTTGCAAGAGCAGTTTTGGAACACTCTTTTTGTAGAATCTGCTAGTGTATATTTGGAGCGCTGTGAGGCCTATGCTGGGAAATGAAATGTCTCCACTTAAAAACTAGACAGAAGCATTCTCAGAAACTTCTGTGTGATGAGTGCATTCAACTCACAGACTTGAACGTTCCTTTTGATAGAACAGTTTTGAAACACTCTTTCAGCAGAATCTGCAAGTGTTCATTTCGAGCGATTTGAGGCCTATGTTGGAAAAGGAAATGTCTTCAAATAACAACTACACAGAAGTATTCTCAGAAACTTCTTTGTGATGAGTGCATTCAACTCACAGACTTGAACCTTCCTTTTGAAAGAGCAGTTTTGAAACACACTTTTTGTAGAATCTGCAAGTGGATATTTGGAGCGCTTTGAGGTCTATGCTGGGAAATGAAATAGCTTCACCTAAAAACTAGACAGAAGCATTCTCAGAAACTTCTGTGTGATGAGTACATTCAACTCACAGACTTGAACGTTCCTTTTGATAGAACAGTTTTGAAACACTCTTTCTGCAGAATCTGCAAGTGTTTATTTCGAGCGCTTTGAGGCCTATGCTGGAAAAGGAAATGTCTTCAAATAACAACTACACAGAAGCATTCTCAGAAACTTCTTTGTGATGAGTGCATTCAACTCACAGACTTGAACCATCCTTTTGATAGAACAGTTTTGAAACACACCTTTTGTAGAATCTGCAAGTAGGTATTTGGAGCGCTTTCAGGCCTATGCTGGGAAATGAAATATCTTCACCTAAAAACTAGACAGAAGCATTCTCAGAAACTTCTCTGTGATGAGTGCATTCAACTCACATACTTGAACATTCCTTTTGATAGAGCAGTTTGGAAACACTCCTTTTGTAATATCTGCAAGTGTTTATTTGGAGCGCTCTGAGGCCTAAGCTGGAAAAGGAAATATCTTCAAATAAAAACTAGACAGAAGCATTCTCAGAAACTTCTTTGTGATGAGTGCATTCTACTCGCAGAGTTGAACCTTCTTTTTGGTAGAAGAGTTTTCAAACTCTCTTTTTGTAGAATCTGCAAGTGCATATTTGGAGCTGCTGGAGGCCAATGCTGGGAAAGGGAACATCCTCAGACAGAGACTAGACAGAAGCATTCCCAGAAACTTGTTTGTGACGAGTGCATTCAACTCACAGACTTGAACGTTTCTTTTGAAAGAGCAGTTTTGGAACACTCTTTTTGTAGAATCTGCTAGCGTATATTTGGAGCGCTGTGAAGCCTATGCTGGGAAATGTAATGTCTCCACTTAAAAACTAGACAGAAGCATTCTCAGAAACTTCTTTGTGATGAGTGCATTCAACTCACAGACTTGAACCTTCCTTTTCAAAGAGCGGTTTTGAAACTCTCTTTTTGTAGAATCTGCAAGTGGATATTTGGAGCGCTTTGAGGCCTATGCTGGGAAATGAAATATCTTCACCTAAAAACTAGACAGAAGCATTCTCAGAAACTTCTGTGTGATGAGTGCATTCAACTCCAGACTTGAACGTTCCTTTTGATAGAACAGTTTTGAAACACTCTTTCTGCAGAATCTGCAAGTGTTTATTTCGAGCGCTCTGAGGCCTATGCTGGAAAAGGAAATGTCTTCAAATAACAACTACACAGAAGCATTCTCAGAAACTTCTTTGTGATGAGTGCATTCAACTCACAGACTTGAACCTTCCTTTTCAAAGAGCGGTTTTGAAACTCTCTTTTTGTAGAATCTGCAAGTGGATATTTGGAGCGCTTTGAGGCCTATGCTGGGAAATGAAATATCTTCACCTAAAAACTAGACAGAAGCATTCTCAGAAACTTCTTTGTGACGAGTGCATTCAACTCACAGACTTGAACGTTTCTTTTGCAAGAGCAGTTTTGGAACACTCTTTTTGTAGAATCTGCTAGTGTATATTTGGAGCGCTGTGAGGCCTATGCTGGGAAATGAAATGTCTCCACTTAAAAACTAGACAGAAGCATTCTCAGAAACTTCTGTGTGATGAGTGCATTCAACTCACAGACTTGAACGTTCCTTTTGATAGAACAGTTTTGAAACACTCTTTCAGCAGAATCTGCAAGTGTTCATTTCGAGCGATTTGAGGCCTATGTTGGAAAAGGAAATGTCTTCAAATAACAACTACACAGAAGTATTCTCAGAAACTTCTTTGTGATGAGTGCATTCAACTCACAGACTTGAACCTTCCTTTTGAAAGAGCAGTTTTGAAACACACTTTTTGTAGAATCTGCAAGTGGATATTTGGAGCGCTTTGAGGTCTATGCTGGGAAATGAAATATCTTCACCTAAAAACTAGACAGAAGCATTCTCAGAAACTTCTGTGTAATGAGTGCATTCAACTCACAGACTTGAACGTTCCTTTTGATAGAACAGTTTTGAAACACTCTTTCTGCAGAATCTGCAAGTGTTTATTTCGAGCGCTTTGAGGCCTATGCTGGAAAAGGAAGTGTCTTCAAATAACAACTACACAGAAGCATTCTCAGAAACTTCTTTGTGATGAGTGCATTCAACTCACAGACTTGAACCTTCCTTTTGATAGAACAGTTTTGAAACACACTTTTTGTAGAATCTGCAAGTAGGTATTTGGAGCGCTTTCAGGCCTATGCTGGGAAATGAAATATCTTCACCTAAAAACTAGACAGAAGCATTCTCAGAAACTTCTGTGTGATGAGTGCATTCAACTCACATACTTGAACATTCCTTTTGATAGAGCAGTTTGGAAACACTCCTTTTGTAATATCTGCAAGTGTTTATTTGGAGCGCTCTGAGGCCTAAGCTGGAAAAGGAAATATCTTCAAATAAAAACTAGACAGAAGCATTCTCAGAAACTTCTTTGTGATGAGTGCATTCTACTCGCAGAGTTGAACCTTCTTTTTGGTAGAAGAGTTTTCAAACTCTCTTTTTGTAGAATCTGCAAGTGCATATTTGGAGCTGTTGGAGGCCAATGCTGGGAAAGGGAACATCCTCAGACAGAGACTAGACAGAAGCATTCCCAGAAACTTGTTTGTGACGAGTGCATTCAACTCACAGACTTGAACGTTTCTTTTGAAAGAGCAGTTTTGGAACACTCTTTTTGTAGAATCTGCTAGCGTATATGTGGAGCACTGTGAAGCCTATGCTGGGAAATGTAATGTCTCCACTTAAAAACTAGACAGAAGCATTCTCAGAAACTTCTGTGTGATGAGTGCATTCAACTCACAGACTTGAACGTTCCTTTTGATAGAACAGTTTTCAAACACTCTTTCTGCAGAATCTGCAAGTGTTCATTTCGAGCGATTTGAGGCCTATGCTGGAAAAGGAAATGCCTTCAAATATCAACTACACAGAAGCATTCTCAGAAACTTCTTTGTGATGAGTGCATTCAACTCACAGACTTGAACCTTCCTTTTGAAAGAGCAGTTTTGAAACATACTTTTTGTAGAATCTGCAAGTGGATATTTGGAGCGCTTTGAGGCCTATGCTGGGAAATGAAATATCTTCACCTAAAAACTAGACAGAAGCATTCTCAGAAACTTCTGTGTGATGATTGCATTCAACTCACAGACTTGAACGTTCCTTTTGATAGAACAGTTTTGAAACACTCTTTCTGCAGAATCTGCAAGTGTTTATTTCGAGCGCTCTGAGGCCTATGCTGGAAAAGGAAATGTCTTCAAATAACAACTACACAGAAGCATTCTCAGAAACTTCTTTGTGATGAGTGCATTCAACTCACAGACTTGAACCTTCCTTTTCAAAGAGCGGTTTTGAAACTCTCTTTTTGTAGAATCTGCAAGTGGATATTTGGAGCGCTTTGGGGCCTATGCTGGGAAATGAAATATCTTCACCTAAAAACTAGACAGAAGCATTCTCAGAAACTTCTTTGTGACGAGTGTATTCAACTCACAGACTTGAACGTTTCTTTTGAAAGAGCAGTTTTGGAACACTCTTTTTGTAGAATCTGCTAGTGTATATTTGGAGCGCTGTGAGGCCTATGCTGGGAAATGAAATATCTTCACCTAAAAACTAGACAGAAGCATTCTCAGAAACTTCTGTGTGATGAGTGCATTCAATTCACAGACTTGAACGTTCCTTTTGATAGAACAGTTTTGAAACACTCTTTCTGCAGAATCTGCAAGTGTTTATTTCCAGCGCTTTGAGGCCTATGCTGGAAAAGGAAGTGTCTTCAAATAACAACTACACAGAAGCATTCTCAGAACCTTCTTTGTGATGAGTGCATTCAACTCACAGACTTGAACCTTCCTTTTCAAAGAGCGGTTTTGAAACTCTCTTTTTGTAGAATCTGCAAGTGGATATTTGGAGCGCTTTGAGGCCTATGCTGGGAAATGAAATATCTTCACCTAAAAACTAGACAGAAGCATTCTCAGAAACTTCTGTGTGATGAGTGCATTCAACTCCAGACTTGAACGTTCCTTTTGATAGAACAGTTTTGAAACACTCTTTCTGCAGAATCTGCAAGTGTTTATTTCGAGCGCTCTGAGGCCTATGCTGGAAAAGGAAATGTCTTCAAATAACAACTACACAGAAGCATTCTCAGAAACTTCTTTGTGATGAGTGCATTCAACTCACAGACTTGAACCTTCCTTTTCAAAGAGCGGTTTTGAAACTCTCTTTTTGTAGAATCTGCAAGTGGATATTTGGAGCGCTTTGAGGCCTATGCTGGGAAATGAAATATCTTCACCTAAAAACTTGACAGAAGCATTCTCAGAAACTTCTTTGTGACGAGTGCATTCAACTCACAGACTTGAACGTTTCTTTTGCAAGAGCAGTTTTGGAACACTCTTTTTGTAGAATCTGCTAGTGTATATTTGGAGCGCTGTGAGGCCTATGCTGGGAAATGAAATGTCTCCACTTAAAAACTAGACAGAAGTATTCTCAGAAACTTCTGTGGGATGAGTGCATTCAACTCACAGACTTGAACGTTCCTTTTGATAGAACAGTTTTGAAACACTCTTTCAGCAGAATCTGCAAGTGTTCATTTCGAGCGATTTGAGGCCTATGTTGGAAAAGGAAATGTCTTCAAATAACAACTACACAGAAGTATTCTCAGAAACTTCTTTGTGATGAGTGCATTCAACTCACAGACTTGAACCTTCCTTTTGAAAGAGAAGTATTGAAACACACTTTTTGTAGAATCTGCAAGTGGATATTTGGAGCGCTTTGAGGTCTATGCTGGGAAATGAAATATCTTCACCTAAAAACTAGACAGAAGCATTCTCAGAAACTTCTGTGTGATGAGTGCATTCAACTCACAGACTTGAACGTTCCTTTTGATAGAACAGTTTTGAAACACTCTTTCTGCAGAATCTGCAAGTGTTTATTTCGAGCGCTTTGAGGCCTATGCTGGAAAAGGAAATGTCTTCAAATAACAACTACACAGAAGCATTCTCAGAAACTTCTTTGTGATGAGTGCATTCAACTCACAGACTTGAACCTTCCTTTTGATAGAACAGTTTTGAAACACACTTTTTGTAGAATCTGCAAGTAGGTATTAGGAGCGCTTTCAGGCCTATGCTGGGAAATGAAATATCTTCACCTAAAAACTAGACAGAAGCATTCTCAGAAACTTCTCTGTGATGAGTGCATTCAACTCACATACTTGAACATTCCTTTTGATAGAGCAGTTTGGAAACACTCCTTTTGTAAAATCTGCAAGTGTTTATTTGGAGCGCTCTGAGGCCTAAGCTGGAAAAGGAAATATCTTCAAATAAAAACTAGACAGAAGCATTCTCAGAAATTTCTTTGTGATGAGTGCATTCTACTCGCAGAGTTGAACCTTCTTTTTGGTAGAAGAGTTTTCAAACTCTCTTTTTGTAGAATCTGCAAGTGCATATTTGGAGCTGCTGGAGGCCAATGCTGGGAAAGGGAACATCCTCAGACAGAGACTAGACAGAAGCCTTCCCAGAAACTTGTTTGTGACGAGTGCATTCAACTCACAGACTTGAACGTTTCTTTTGAAAGAGCAGTTTTGGAACACTCTTTTTGTAGAATCTGCTAGCGTATATTTGGAGCGCTGTGAAGCCTATGCTGGGAAATGTAATGTCTCCACTTAAAAACTAGACAGAAGCATTCTCAGAAACTTCTTTGTGATGAGTGCATTCAACTCACAGACTTGAACCTTCCTTTTGAAAGAGCGGTTTTGAAACTCTCTTTTTGTAGAATCTGCAAGTGGATATTTGGAGCGCTTTGAGGCCTATGCTGGGAAATGAAATATCTTCACCTAAAAACTAGACAGAAGCATTCTCAGAAACTTCTGTGTGATGAGTGCATTCAACTCCAGACTTGAACGTTCCTTTTGATAGAACAGTTTTGAAACACTCTTTCTGCAGAATCTGCAAGTGTTTATTTCGAGCGCTCTGAGGCCTAGGCTGGAAAAGGAAATGTCTTCAAATAACAACTACACAGAAGCATTCTCAGAAACTTCTTTGTGATGAGTGCATTCAACTCACAGACTTGAACCTCCCTTTTCAAAGAGCGGTTTTGAAACTCTCTTTTTGTAGAATCTGCAAGTGGATATTTGGAGCGCTTTGAGGCCTATGCTGGGAAATGAAATATCTTCACCTAAAAACTAGACAGAAGCATTCTCAGAAACTTCTTTGTGACGAGTGCATTCAACTCACAGACTTGAACGTTTCTTTTGCAAGAGCAGTTTTGGAACACTCTTTTTGTAGAATCTGCTAGTGTATATTTGGAGCGCTGTGAGGCCTATGCTGGGAAATGAAATGTCTCCACTTAAAAACTAGACAGAAGCATTCTCAGAAACTTCTGTGTGATGAGTGCATTCAACTCACAGACT
The DNA here is from genome assembly GCF_028885625.2 of Pongo pygmaeus. NCBI lineage: Eukaryota > Metazoa > Chordata > Mammalia > Primates > Hominidae > Pongo > Pongo pygmaeus. The sequence goes on along the minus strand of NC_072378.2, from coordinate 59,815,289 downwards.
TGAACGTTCCTTTTGATAGAACAGTTTTGAAACACTCTTTCAGCAGAATCTGCAAGTGTTCATTTCGAGCGATTTGAGGCCTATGTTGGAAAAGGAAATGTCTTCAAATAACAACTACACAGAAGTATTCTCAGAAACTTCTTTGTGATGAGTGCATTCAACTCACAGACTTGAACCTTCCTTTTGAAAGAGCAGTTTTGAAACACACTTTTTGTAGAATCTGCAAGTGGATATTTGGAGCGCTTTGAGGTCTATGCTGGGAAATGAAATAGCTTCACCTAAAAACTAGACAGAAGCATTCTCAGAAACTTCTGTGTGATGAGTGCATTCAACTCACAGACTTGAACGTTCCTTTTGATAGAACAGTTTTGAAACACTCTTTCTGCAGAATCTGCAAGTGTTTATTTCGAGCGCTTTGAGGCCTATGCTGGAAAAGGAAGTGTCTTCAAATAACAACTACACAGAAGCATTCTCAGAAACTTCTTTGTGATGAGTGCATTCAACTCACAGACTTGAACCTTCCTTTTGATAGAACAGTTTTGAAACACACTTTTTGTAGAATCTGCAAGTAGGTATTTGGAGCGCTTTCAGGCCTATGCTGGGAAATGAAATATCTTCACCTAAAAACTAGACAGAAGCATTCTCAGAAACTTCTCTGTGATGAGTGCATTCAACTCACATACTTGAACATTCCTTTTGATAGAGCAGTTTGGAAACACTCCTTTTGTAATATCTGCAAGTGTTTATTTGGAGCGCTCTGAGGCCTAAGCTGGAAAAGGAAATATCTTCAAATAAAAACTAGACAGAAGCATTCTCAGAAACTTCTTTGTGATGAGTGCATTCTACTCGCAGAGTTGAACCTTCTTTTTGGTAGAAGAGTTTTCAAACTCTCTTTTTGTAGAATCTGCAAGTGCATATTTGGAGCTGCTGGAGGCCAATGCTGGGAAAGGGAACATCCTCAGACAGAGACTAGACAGAAGCATTCCCAGAAACTTGTTTGTGACGAGTGCATTCAACTCACAGACTTGAACGTTTCTTTTGAAAGAGCAGTTTTGGAACACTCTTTTTGTAGAATCTGCTAGCGTATATTTGGAGCGCTGTGAAGCCTATGCTGGGAAATGTAATGTCTCCACTTAAAAACTAGACAGAAGCATTCTCAGAAACTTCTTTGTGATGAGTGCATTCAACTCACAGACTTGAACCTTCCTTTTCAAAGAGCGGTTTTGAAACTCTCTTTTTGTAGAATCTGCAAGTGGATATTTGGAGCGCTTTGAGGCCTATGCTGGGAAATGAAATATCTTCACCTAAAAACTAGACAGAAGCATTCTCAGAAACTTCTGTGTGATGAGTGCATTCAACTCCAGACTTGAACGTTCCTTTTGATAGAACAGTTTTGAAACACTCTTTCTGCAGAATCTGCAAGTGTTTATTTCGAGCGCTCTGAGGCCTAGGCTGGAAAAGGAAATGTCTTCAAATAACAACTACACAGAAGCATTCTCAGAAACTTCTTTGTGATGAGTGCATTCAACTCACAGACTTGAACCTTCCTTTTCAAAGAGCGGTTTTGAAACTCTCTTTTTGTAGAATCTGCAAGTGGATATTTGGAGCGCTTTGACGCCTAGGCTGGGAAATGAAATATCTTCACCTAAAAACTAGACAGAAGCATTCTCAGAAACTTCTTTGTGACGAGTGCATTCAACTCACAGACTTGAACGTTTCTTTTGCAAGAGCAGTTTTGGAACACTCTTTTTGTAGAATCTGCTAGTGTATATTTGGAGCGCTGTGAGGCCTATGCTGGGAAATGAAATGTCTCCACTTAAAAACTAGACAGAAGCATTCTCAGAAACTTCTGTGTGATGAGTGCATTCAACTCACAGACTTGAACGTTCCTTTTGATAGAAGAGTTTTGAAACACTCTTTCAGCAGAATCTGCAAGTGTTCATTTCGAGCGATTTGAGGCCTATGTTGGAAAAGGAAATGTCTTCAAATAACAACTACACAGAAGTATTCTCAGAAACTTCTTTGTGATGAGTGCATTCAACTCACAGACTTGAACCTTCCATTTGAAAGAGCAGTTTTGAAACACACTTTTTGTAGAATCTGCAAGTGGATATTTGGAGCGCTTTGAGGTCTATGCTGGGAAATGAAATATCTTCACCTAAAAACTAGACAGAAGCATTCTCAGAAACTTCTGTGTGATGAGTGCATTCAACTCACAGACTTGAACGTTCCTTTTGATAGAACAGTTTTGAAACACTCTTTCTGCAGAATCTGCAAGTGTTTATTTCGAGCGCTTTGAGGCCTATGCTGGAAAAGGAAGTGTCTTCAAATAACAACTACACAGAAGCATTCTCAGAAACTTCTTTGTGATGAGTGCATTCAACTCACAGACTTGAACCTTCCTTTTGATAGAACAGTTTTGAAACACACTTTTTGTAGAATCTGCAAGTAGGTACTTGGAGCGCTTTCAGGCCTATGCTGGGAAATGAAATATCTTCACCTAAAAACTAGACAGAAGCATTCTCAGAAACTTCTCTGTGATGAGTGCATTCAACTCACATACTTGAACATTCCTTTTGATAGAGCAGTTTGGAAACACTCCTTTTGTAATATCTGCAAGTGTTTATTTGGAGCGCTCTGAGGCCTAAGCTGGAAAAGGAAATATCTTCAAATAAAAACTAGACAGAAGCATTCTCAGAAACTTCTTTGTGATGAGTGCATTCTACTCGCAGAGTTGAACCTTCTTTTTGGTAGAAGAGTTTTCAAACTCTCTTTTTGTAGAATCTGCAAGTGCATATTTGGAGCTGCTGGAGGCCAATGCTGGGAAAGGGAACATCCTCAGACAGAGACTAGACAGAAGCATTCCCAGAAACTTGTTTGTGACGAGTGCATTCAACTCACAGACTTGAACGTTTCTTTTGAAAGAGCAGTTTTGGAACACTCTTTTTGTAGAATCTGCTAGCGTATATTTGGAGCGCTGTGAAGCCTATGCTGGGAAATGTAATGTCTCCACTTAAAAACTAGACAGAAGCATTCTCAGAAACTTCTTTGTGATGAGTGCATTCAACTCACAGACTTGAACCTTCCTTTTCAAAGAGCGGTTTTGAAACTCTCTTTTTGTAGAATCTGCAAGTGGATATTTGGAGCGCTTTGAGGCCTATGCTGGGAAATGAAATATCTTCACCTAAAAACTAGACAGAAGCATTCTCAGAAACTTCTGTGTGATGAGTGCATTCAACTCCAGACTTGAACGTTCCTTTTGATAGAACAGTTTTGAGACACTCTTTCTGCAGAATCTGCAAGTGTTTATTTCGAGCGCTCTGAGGCCTAGGCTGGAAAAGGAAATGTCTTCAAATAACAACTACACAGAAGCATTCTCAGAAACTTCTTTGTGATGAGTGCATTCAACTCACAGACTTGAACCTCCCTTTTCAAAGAGCGGTTTTGAAACTCTCTTTTTGTAGAATCTGCAAGTGGATATTTGGAGCGCTTTGAGGCCTATGCTGGGAAATGAAATATCTTCACCTAAAAACTAGACAGAAGCATTCTCAGAAACTTCTTTGTGACGAGTGCATTCAACTCACAGACTTGAACGTTTCTTTTGCAAGAGCAGTTTTGGAACACTCTTTTTGTAGAATCTGCTAGTGTATATTTGGAGCGCTGTGAGGCCTATGCTGGGAAATGAAATGTCTCCACTTAAAAACTAGACAGAAGCATTCTCAGAAACTTCTGTGTGATGAGTGCATTCAACTCACAGACTTGAACGTTCCTTTTGATAGAACAGTTTTGAAACACTCTTTCAGCAGAATCTGCAAGTGTTCATTTCGAGCGATTTGAGGCCTATGTTGGAAAAGGAAATGTCTTCAAATAACAACTACACAGAAGTATTCTCAGAAACTTCTTTGTGATGAGTGCATTCAACTCACAGACTTGAACCTTCCTTTTGAAAGAGCAGTTTTGAAACACACTTTTTGTAGAATCTGCAAGTGGATATTTGGAGCGCTTTGAGGTCTATGCTGGGAAATGAAATATCTTCACCTAAAAACTAGACAGAAGCATTCTCAGAAACTTCTGTGTGATGAGTGCATTCAACTCACAGACTTGAACGTTCCTTTTGATAGAACAGTTTTGAAACACTCTTTCTGCAGAATCTGCAAGTGTTTATTTCGAGCGCTTTGAGGCCTATGCTGGAAAAGGAAGTGTCTTCAAATAACAACTACACAGAAGCATTCTCAGAAACTTCTTTGTGATGAGTGCATTCAACTCACAGACTTGAACCTTCCTTTTGATAGAACAGTTTTGAAACACACTTTTTGTAGAATCTGCAAGTAGGTATTTGGAGCGCTTTCAGGCCTATGCTGGGAAATGAAATATCTTCACCTAAAAACTAGACAGAAGCATTCTCAGAAACTTCTCTGTGATGAGTGCATTCAACTCACATACTTGAACATTCCTTTTGATAGAGCAGTTTGGAAACACTCCTTTTGTAATATCTGCAAGTGTTTATTTGGAGCGCTCTGAGGCCTAAGCTGGAAAAGGAAATATCTTCAAATAAAAACTAGACAGAAGCATTCTCAGAAACTTCTTTGTGATGAGTGCATTCTACTCGCAGAGTTGAACCTTCTTTTTGGTAGAAGAGTTTTCAAACTCTCTTTTTGTAGAATCTGCAAGTGCATATTTGGAGCTGCTGGAGGCCAATGCTGGGAAAGGGAACATCCTCAGACAGAGACTAGACAGAAGCATTCCCAGAAACTTGTTTGTGACGAGTGCATTCAACTCACAGACTTGAACGTTTCTTTTGAAAGAGCAGTTTTGGAACACTCTTTTTGTAGAATCTGCTAGCGTATATTTGGAGCGCTGTGAAGCCTATGCTGGGAAATGTAATGTCTCCACTTAAAAACTAGACAGAAGCATTCTCAGAAACTTCTTTGTGATGAGTGCATTCAACTCACAGACTTGAACCTTCCTTTTGAAAGAGCGGTTTTGAAACTCTCTTTTTGTAGAATCTGCAAGTGGATATTTGGAGCGCTTTGAGGCCTATGCTGGGAAATGAAATATCTTCACCTAAAAACTAGACAGAAGCATTCTCAGAAACTTCTGTGTGATGAGTGCATTCAACTCCAGACTTGAACGTTCCTTTTGATAGAACAGTTTTGAAACACTCTTTCTGCAGAATCTGCAAGTGTTTATTTCGAGCGCTCTGAGGCCTATGCTGGAAAAGGAAATGTCTTCAAATAACAACTACACAGAAGCATTCTCAGAAACTTCTTTGTGATGAGTGCATTCAACTCACAGACTTGAACCTTCCTTTTCAAAGAGCGGTTTTGAAACTCTCTTTTTGTAGAATCTGCAAGTGGATATTTGGAGCGCTTTGAGGCCTATGCTGGGAAATGAAATATCTTCACCTAAAAACTTGACAGAAGCATTCTCAGAAACTTCTTTGTGACGAGTGCGTTCAACTCACAGACTTGAACGTTTCTTTTGCAAGAGCAGTTTTGGAACACTCTTTTTGTAGAATCTGCTAGTGTATATTTGGAGCGCTGTGAGGCCTATGCTGGGAAATGAAATGTCTCCACTTAAAAACTAGACAGAAGTATTCTCAGAAACTTCTGTGGGATGAGTGCATTCAACTCACAGACTTGAACGTTCCTTTTGATAGAACAGTTTTGAAACACTCTTTCAGCAGAATCTGCAAGTGTTCATTTCGAGCGATTTGAGGCCTATGTTGGAAAAGGAAATGTCTTCAAATAACAACTACACAGAAGTATTCTCAGAAACTTCTTTGTGATGAGTGCATTCAACTCACAGACTTGAACCTTCCTTTTGAAAGAGAAGTATTGAAACACACTTTTTGTAGAATCTGCAAGTGGATATTTGGAGCGCTTTGAGGTCTATGCTGGGAAATGAAATATCTTCACCTAAAAACTAGACAGAAGCATTCTCAGAAACTTCTCTGTGATGAGTGCATTCAACTCACAGACTTGAACGTTCCTTTTGATAGAACAGTTTTGAAACACTCTTTCTGCAGAATCTGCAAGTGTTTATTTCGAGCGCTTTGAGGCCTATGCTGGAAAAGGAAATGTCTTCAAATAACAACTACACAGAAGCATTCTCAGAAACTTCTTTGTGATGAGTGCATTCAACTCACAGACTTGAACCTTCCTTTTGATAGAACAGTTTTGAAACACAGTTTTTGTAGAATCTGCAAGTAGGTATTTGGAGCGCTTTCAGGAATATGCTGGGAAATGAAATATCTTCACCTAAAAACTAGACAGAAGCATTCTCAGAAACTTCTCTGTGATGAGTGCATTCAACTCACATACTTGAACATTCCTTTTGATAGAGCAGTTTGGAAACACTCCTTTTGTAAAATCTGCAAGTGTTTATTTGGAGCGCTCTGAGGCCTAAGCTGGAAAAGGAAATATCTTCAAATAAAAACTAGACAGAAGCATTCTCAGAAATTTCTTTGTGATGAGTGCATTCTACTCGCAGAGTTGAACCTTCTTTTTGGTAGAAGAGTTTTCAAACTCTCTTTTTGTAGAATCTGCAAGTGCATATTTGGAGCTGCTGGAGGCCAATGCTGGGAAAGGGAACATCCTCAGACAGAGACTAGACAGAAGCCTTCCCAGAAACTTGTTTGTGACGAGTGCATTCAACTCACAGACTTGAACGTTTCTTTTGAAAGAGCAGTTTTGGAACACTCTTTTTGTAGAATCTGCTAGCGTATATTTGGAGCGCTGTGAAGCCTATGCTGGGAAATGTAATGTCTCCACTTAAAAACTAGACAGAAGCATTCTCAGAAACTTCTTTGTGATGAGTGCATTCAACTCACAGACTTGAACCTTCCTTTTGAAAGAGCGGTTTTGAAACTCTCTTTTTGTAGAATCTGCAAGTGGATATTTGGAGCGCTTTGAGGCCTATGCTGGGAAATGAAATATCTTCACCTAAAAACTAGACAGAAGCATTCTCAGAAACTTCTGTGTGATGAGTGCATTCAACTCCAGACTTGAACGTTCCTTTTGATAGAACAGTTTTGAAACACTCTTTCTGCAGAATCTGCAAGTGTTTATTTCGAGCGCTCTGAGGCCTAGGCTGGAAAAGGAAATGTCTTCAAATAACAACTACACAGAAGCATTCTCAGAAACTTCTTTGTGATGAGTGCATTCAACTCACAGACTTGAACCTCCCTTTTCAAAGAGCGGTTTTGAAACTCTCTTTTTGTAGAATCTGCAAGTGGATATTTGGAGCGCTTTGAGGCCTATGCTGGGAAATGAAATATCTTCACCTAAAAACTAGACAGAAGCATTCTCAGAAACTTCTTTGTGACGAGTGCATTCAACTCACAGACTTGAACGTTTCTTTTGCAAGAGCAGTTTTGGAACACTCTTTTTGTAGAATCTGCTAGTGTATATTTGGAGCGCTGTGAGGCCTATGCTGGGAAATGAAATGTCTCCACTTAAAAACTAGACAGAAGCATTCTCAGAAACTTCTGTGTGATGAGTGCATTCAACTCACAGACTTGAACGTTCCTTTTGATAGAACAGTTTTGAAACACTCTTTCAGCAGAATCTGCAAGTGTTCATTTCGAGCGATTTGAGGCCTATGTTGGAAAAGGAAATGTCTTCAAATAACAACTACACAGAAGTATTCTCAGAAACTTCTTTGTGATGAGTGCATTCAACTCACAGACTTGAACCTTCCTTTTGAAAGAGCAGTTTTGAAACACACTTTTTGTAGAATCTGCAAGTGGATATTTGGAGCGCTTTGAGGTCTATGCTGGGAAATGAAATAGCTTCACCTAAAAACTAGACAGAAGCATTCTCAGAAACTTCTGTGTGATGAGTGCATTCAACTCACAGACTTGAACGTTCCTTTTGATAGAACAGTTTTGAAACACTCTTTCTTCAGAATCTGCAAGTGTTTATTTCGAGCGCTTTGAGGCCTATGCTGGAAAAGGAAGTGTCTTCAAATAACAACTACACAGAAGCATTCTCAGAAACTTCTTTGTGATGAGTGCATTCAACTCACAGACTTGAACCTTCCTTTTGATAGAACAGTTTTGAAACACACTTTTTGTAGAATCTGCAAGTAGGTATTTGGAGCGCTTTCAGGCCTATGCTGGGAAATGAAATATCTTCACCTAAAAACTAGACAGAAGCATTCTCAGAAACTTCTCTGTGATGAGTGCATTCAACTCACATACTTGAACATTCCTTTTGATAGAGCAGTTTGGAAACACTCCTTTTGTAATATCTGCAAGTGTTTATTTGGAGCGCTCTGAGGCCTAAGCTGGAAAAGGAAATATCTTCAAATAAAAACTAGACAGAAGCATTCTCAGAAACTTCTTTGTGATGAGTGCATTCTACTCGCAGAGTTGAACCTTCTTTTTGGTAGAAGAGTTTTCAAACTCTCTTTTTGTAGAATCTGCAAGTGCATATTTGGAGCTGCTGGAGGCCAATGCTGGGAAAGGGAACATCCTCAGACAGAGACTAGACAGAAGCATTCCCAGAAACTTGTTTGTGACGAGTGCATTCAACTCACAGACTTGAACGTTTCTTTTGAAAGAGCAGTTTTGGAACACTCTTTTTGTAGAATCTGCTAGCGTATATTTGGAGCGCTGTGAAGCCTATGCTGGGAAATGTAATGTCTCCACTTAAAAACTAGACAGAAGCATTCTCAGAAACTTCTTTGTGATGAGTGCATTCAACTCACAGACTTGAACCTTCCTTTTCAAAGAGCGGTTTTGAAACTCTCTTTTTGTAGAATCTGCAAGTGGATATTTGGAGCGCTTTGAGGCCTATGCTGGGAAATGAAATATCTTCACCTAAAAACTAGACAGAAGCATTCTCAGAAACTTCTGTGTGATGAGTGCATTCAACTCCAGACTTGAACGTTCCTTTTGATAGAACAGTTTTGAAACACTCTTTCTGCAGAATCTGCAAGTGTTTATTTCGAGCGCTCTGAGGCCTAGGCTGGAAAAGGAAATGTCTTCAAATAACAACTACACAGAAGCATTCTCAGAAACTTCTTTGTGATGAGTGCATTCAACTCACAGACTTGAACCTTCCTTTTCAAAGAGCGGTTTTGAAACTCTCTTTTTGTAGAATCTGCAAGTGGATATTTGGAGCGCTTTGACGCCTAGGCTGGGAAATGAAATATCTTCACCTAAAAACTAGACAGAAGCATTCTCAGAAACTTCTTTGTGACGAGTGCATTCAACTCACAGACTTGAACGTTTCTTTTGCAAGAGCAGTTTTGGAACACTCTTTTTGTAGAATCTGCTAGTGTATATTTGGAGCGCTGTGAGGCCTATGCTGGGAAATGAAATGTCTCCACTTAAAAACTAGACAGAAGCATTCTCAGAAACTTCTGTGTGATGAGTGCATTCAACTCACAGACTTGAACGTTCCTTTTGATAGAAGAGTTTTGAAACACTCTTTCAGCAGAATCTGCAAGTGTTCATTTCGAGCGATTTGAGGCCTATGTTGGAAAAGGAAATGTCTTCAAATAACAACTACACAGAAGTATTCTCAGAAACTTCTTTGTGATGAGTGCATTCAACTCACAGACTTGAACCTTCCATTTGAAAGAGCAGTTTTGAAACACACTTTTTGTAGAATCTGCAAGTGGATATTTGGAGCGCTTTGAGGTCTATGCTGGGAAATGAAATATCTTCACCTAAAAACTAGACAGAAGCATTCTCAGAAACTTCTGTGTGATGAGTGCATTCAACTCACAGACTTGAACGTTCCTTTTGATAGAACAGTTTTGAAACACTCTTTCTGCAGAATCTGCAAGTGTTTATTTCGAGCGCTTTGAGGCCTATGCTGGAAAAGGAAGTGTCTTCAAATAACAACTACACAGAAGCATTCTCAGAAACTTCTTTGTGATGAGTGCATTCAACTCACAGACTTGAACCTTCCTTTTGATAGAACAGTTTTGAAACACACTTTTTGTAGAATCTGCAAGTAGGTACTTGGAGCGCTTTCAGGCCTATGCTGGGAAATGAAATATCTTCACCTAAAAACTAGACAGAAGCATTCTCAGAAACTTCTCTGTGATGAGTGCATTCAACTCACATACTTGAACATTCCTTTTGATAGAGCAGTTTGGAAACACTCCTTTTGTAAAATCTGCAAGTGTTTATTTGGAGCGCTCTGAGGCCTAAGCTGGAAAAGGAAATATCTTCAAATAAAAACTAGACAGAAGCATTCTCAGAAATTTCTTTGTGATGAGTGCATTCTACTCGCAGAGTTGAACCTTCTTTTTGGTAGAAGAGTTTTCAAACTCTCTTTTTGTAGAATCTGCAAGTGCATATTTGGAGCTGCTGGAGGCCAATGCTGGGAAAGGGAACATCCTCAGACAGAGACTAGACAGAAGCCTTCCCAGAAACTTGTTTGTGACGAGTGCATTCAACTCACAGACTTGAACGTTTCTTTTGAAAGAGCAGTTTTGGAACACTCTTTTTGTAGAATCTGCTAGCGTATATTTGGAGCGCTGTGAAGCCTATGCTGGGAAATGTAATGTCTCCACTTAAAAACTAGACAGAAGCATTCTCAGAAACTTCTTTGTGATGAGTGCATTCAACTCACAGACTTGAACCTTCCTTTTGAAAGAGCGGTTTTGAAACTCTCTTTTTGTAGAATCTGCAAGTGGATATTTGGAGCGCTTTGAGGCCTATGCTGGGAAATGAAATATCTTCACCTAAAAACTAGACAGAAGCATTCTCAGAAACTTCTGTGTGATGAGTGCATTCAACTCCAGACTTGAACGTTCCTTTTGATAGAACAGTTTTGAAACACTCTTTCTGCAGAATCTGCAAGTGTTTATTTCGAGCGCTCTGAGGCCTAGGCTGGAAAAGGAAATGTCTTCAAATAACAACTACACAGAAGCATTCTCAGAAACTTCTTTGTGATGAGTGCATTCAACTCACAGACTTGAACCTCCCTTTTCAAAGAGCGGTTTTGAAACTCTCTTTTTGTAGAATCTGCAAGTGGATATTTGGAGCGCTTTGAGGCCTATGCTGGGAAATGAAATATCTTCACCTAAAAACTAGACAGAAGCATTCTCAGAAACTTCTTTGTGACGAGTGCATTCAACTCACAGACTTGAACGTTTCTTTTGCAAGAGCAGTTTTGGAACACTCTTTTTGTAGAATCTGCTAGTGTATATTTGGAGCGCTGTGAGGCCTATGCTGGGAAATGAAATGTCTCCACTTAAAAACTAGACAGAAGCATTCTCAGAAACTTCTGTGTGATGAGTGCATTCAACTCACAGACTTGAACGTTCCTTTTGATAGAACAGTTTTGAAACACTCTTTCAGCAGAATCTGCAAGTGTTCATTTCGAGCGATTTGAGGCCTATGTTGGAAAAGGAAATGTCTTCAAATAACAACTACACAGAAGTATTCTCAGAAACTTCTTTGTGATGAGTGCATTCAACTCACAGACTTGAACCTTCCTTTTGAAAGAGCAGTTTTGAAACACACTTTTTGTAGAATCTGCAAGTGGATATTTGGAGCGCTTTGAGGTCTATGCTGGGAAATGAAATAGCTTCACCTAAAAACTAGACAGAAGCATTCTCAGAAACTTCTGTGTGATGAGTGCATTCAACTCACAGACTTGAACGTTCCTTTTGATAGAACAGTTTTGAAACACTCTTTCTTCAGAATCTGCAAGTGTTTATTTCGAGCGCTTTGAGGCCTATGCTGGAAAAGGAAGTGTCTTCAAATAACAACTACACAGAAGCATTCTCAGAAACTTCTTTGTGATGAGTGCATTCAACTCACAGACTTGAACCTTCCTTTTGATAGAACAGTTTTGAAACACACTTTTTGTAGAATCTGCAAGTAGGTATTTGGAGCGCTTTCAGGCCTATGCTGGGAAATGAAATATCTTCACCTAAAAACTAGACAGAAGCATTCTCAGAAACTTCTCTGTGATGAGTGCATTCAACTCACATACTTGAACATTCCTTTTGATAGAGCAGTTTGGAAACACTCCTTTTGTAATATCTGCAAGTGTTTATTTGGAGCGCTCTGAGGCCTAAGCTGGAAAAGGAAATATCTTCAAATAAAAACTAGACAGAAGCATTCTCAGAAACTTCTTTGTGATGAGTGCATTCTACTCGCAGAGTTGAACCTTCTTTTTGGTAGAAGAGTTTTCAAACTCTCTTTTTGTAGAATCTGCAAGTGCATATTTGGAGCTGCTGGAGGCCAATGCTGGGAAAGGGAACATCCTCAGACAGAGACTAGACAGAAGCATTCCCAGAAACTTGTTTGTGACGAGTGCATTCAACTCACAGACTTGAACGTTTCTTTTGAAAGAGCAGTTTTGGAACACTCTTTTTGTAGAATCTGCTAGCGTATATTTGGAGCGCTGTGAAGCCTATGCTGGGAAATGTAATGTCTCCACTTAAAAACTAGACAGAAGCATTCTCAGAAACTTCTTTGTGATGAGTGCATTCAACTCACAGACTTGAACCTTCCTTTTCAAAGAGCGGTTTTGAAACTCTCTTTTTGTAGAATCTGCAAGTGGATATTTGGAGCGCTTTGAGGCCTATGCTGGGAAATGAAATATCTTCACCTAAAAACTAGACAGAAGCATTCTCAGAAACTTCTGTGTGATGAGTGCATTCAACTCCAGACTTGAACGTTCCTTTTGATAGAACAGTTTTGAAACACTCTTTCTGCAGAATCTGCAAGTGTTTATTTCGAGCGCTCTGAGGCCTAGGCTGGAAAAGGAAATGTCTTCAAATAACAACTACACAGAAGCATTCTCAGAAACTTCTTTGTGATGAGTGCATTCAACTCACAGACTTGAACCTTCCTTTTCAAAGAGCGGTTTTGAAACTCTCTTTTTGTAGAATCTGCAAGTGGATATTTGGAGCGCTTTGACGCCTAGGCTGGGAAATGAAATATCTTCACCTAAAAACTAGACAGAAGCATTCTCAGAAACTTCTTTGTGACGAGTGCATTCAACTCACAGACTTGAACGTTTCTTTTGCAAGAGCAGTTTTGGAACACTCTTTTTGTAGAATCTGCTAGTGTATATTTGGAGCGCTGTGAGGCCTATGCTGGGAAATGAAATGTCTCCACTTAAAAACTAGACAGAAGCATTCTCAGAAACTTCTGTGTGATGAGTGCATTCAACTCACAGACTTGAACGTTCCTTTTGATAGAAGAGTTTTGAAACACTCTTTCAGCAGAATCTGCAAGTGTTCATTTCGAGCGATTTGAGGCCTATGTTGGAAAAGGAAATGTCTTCAAATAACAACTACACAGAAGTATTCTCAGAAACTTCTTTGTGATGAGTGCATTCAACTCACAGACTTGAACCTTCCATTTGAAAGAGCAGTTTTGAAACACACTTTTTGTAGAATCTGCAAGTGGATATTTGGAGCGCTTTGAGGTCTATGCTGGGAAATGAAATATCTTCACCTAAAAACTAGACAGAAGCATTCTCAGAAACTTCTGTGTGATGAGTGCATTCAACTCACAGACTTGAACGTTCCTTTTGATAGAACAGTTTTGAAACACTCTTTCTGCAGAATCTGCAAGTGTTTATTTCGAGCGCTTTGAGGCCTATGCTGGAAAAGGAAGTGTCTTCAAATAACAACTACACAGAAGCATTCTCAGAAACTTCTTTGTGATGAGTGCATTCAACTCACAGACTTGAACCTTCCTTTTGATAGAACAGTTTTGAAACACACTTTTTGTAGAATCTGCAAGTAGGTACTTGGAGCGCTTTCAGGCCTATGCTGGGAAATGAAATATCTTCACCTAAAAACTAGACAGAAGCATTCTCAGAAACTTCTCTGTGATGAGTGCATTCAACTCACATACTTGAACATTCCTTTTGATAGAGCAGTTTGGAAACACTCCTTTTGTAATATCTGCAAGTGTTTATTTGGAGCGCTCTGAGGCCTAAGCTGGAAAAGGAAATATCTTCAAATAAAAACTAGACAGAAGCATTCTCAGAAACTTCTTTGTGATGAGTGCATTCTACTCGCAGAGTTGAACCTTCTTTTTGGTAGAAGAGTTTTCAAACTCTCTTTTTGTAGAATCTGCAAGTGCATATTTGGAGCTGCTGGAGGCCAATGCTGGGAAAGGGAACATCCTCAGACAGAGACTAGACAGAAGCATTCCCAGAAACTTGTTTGTGACGAGTGCATTCAACTCACAGACTTGAACGTTTCTTTTGAAAGAGCAGTTTTGGAACACTCTTTTTGTAGAATCTGCTAGCGTATATTTGGAGCGCTGTGAAGCCTATGCTGGGAAATGTAATGTCTCCACTTAAAAACTAGACAGAAGCATTCTCAGAAACTTCTTTGTGATGAGTGCATTCAACTCACAGACTTGAACCTTCCTTTTCAAAGAGCGGTTTTGAAACTCTCTTTTTGTAGAATCTGCAAGTGGATATTTGGAGCGCTTTGAGGCCTATGCTGGGAAATGAAATATCTTCACCTAAAAACTAGACAGAAGCATTCTCAGAAACTTCTGTGTGATGAGTGCATTCAACTCCAGACTTGAACGTTCCTTTTGATAGAACAGTTTTGAGACACTCTTTCTGCAGAATCTGCAAGTGTTTATTTCGAGCGCTCTGAGGCCTAGGCTGGAAAAGGAAATGTCTTCAAATAACAACTACACAGAAGCATTCTCAGAAACTTCTTTGTGATGAGTGCATTCAACTCACAGACTTGAACCTCCCTTTTCAAAGAGCGGTTTTGAAACTCTCTTTTTGTAGAATCTGCAAGTGGATATTTGGAGCGCTTTGAGGCCTATGCTGGGAAATGAAATATCTTCACCTAAAAACTAGACAGAAGCATTCTCAGAAACTTCTTTGTGACGAGTGCATTCAACTCACAGACTTGAACGTTTCTTTTGCAAGAGCAGTTTTGGAACACTCTTTTTGTAGAATCTGCTAGTGTATATTTGGAGCGCTGTGAGGCCTATGCTGGGAAATGAAATGTCTCCACTTAAAAACTAGACAGAAGCATTCTCAGAAACTTCTGTGTGATGAGTGCATTCAACTCACAGACTTGAACGTTCCTTTTGATAGAACAGTTTTGAAACACTCTTTCAGCAGAATCTGCAAGTGTTCATTTCGAGCGATTTGAGGCCTATGTTGGAAAAGGAAATGTCTTCAAATAACAACTACACAGAAGTATTCTCAGAAACTTCTTTGTGATGAGTGCATTCAACTCACAGACTTGAACCTTCCTTTTGAAAGAGCAGTTTTGAAACACACTTTTTGTAGAATCTGCAAGTGGATATTTGGAGCGCTTTGAGGTCTATGCTGGGAAATGAAATAGCTTCACCTAAAAACTAGACAGAAGCATTCTCAGAAACTTCTGTGTGATGAGTGCATTCAACTCACAGACTTGAACGTTCCTTTTGATAGAACAGTTTTGAAACACTCTTTCTGCAGAATCTGCAAGTGTTTATTTCGAGCGCTTTGAGGCCTATGCTGGAAAAGGAAGTGTCTTCAAATAACAACTACACAGAAGCATTCTCAGAAACTTCTTTGTGATGAGTGCATTCAACTCACAGACTTGAACCTTCCTTTTGATAGAACAGTTTTGAAACACACTTTTTGTAGAATCTGCAAGTAGGTATTTGGAGCGCTTTCAGGCCTATGCTGGGAAATGAAATATCTTCACCTAAAAACTAGACAGAAGCATTCTCAGAAACTTCTCTGTGATGAGTGCATTCAACTCACATACTTGAACATTCCTTTTGATAGAGCAGTTTGGAAACACTCCTTTTGTAATATCTGCAAGTGTTTATTTGGAGCGCTCTGAGGCCTAAGCTGGAAAAGGAAATATCTTCAAATAAAAACTAGACAGAAGCATTCTCAGAAACTTCTTTGTGATGAGTGCATTCTACTCGCAGAGTTGAACCTTCTTTTTGGTAGAAGAGTTTTCAAACTCTCTTTTTGTAGAATCTGCAAGTGCATATTTGGAGCTGCTGGAGGCCAATGCTGGGAAAGGGAACATCCTCAGACAGAGACTAGACAGAAGCATTCCCAGAAACTTGTTTGTGACGAGTGCATTCAACTCACAGACTTGAACGTTTCTTTTGAAAGAGCAGTTTTGGAACACTCTTTTTGTAGAATCTGCTAGCGTATATTTGGAGCGCTGTGAAGCCTATGCTGGGAAATGTAATGTCTCCACTTAAAAACTAGACAGAAGCATTCTCAGAAACTTCTTTGTGATGAGTGCATTCAACTCACAGACTTGAACCTTCCTTTTGAAAGAGCGGTTTTGAAACTCTCTTTTTGTAGAATCTGCAAGTGGATATTTGGAGCGCTTTGAGGCCTATGCTGGGAAATGAAATATCTTCACCTAAAAACTAGACAGAAGCATTCTCAGAAACTTCTGTGTGATGAGTGCATTCAACTCCAGACTTGAACGTTCCTTTTGATAGAACAGTTTTGAAACACTCTTTCTGCAGAATCTGCAAGTGTTTATTTCGAGCGCTCTGAGGCCTATGCTGGAAAAGGAAATGTCTTCAAATAACAACTACACAGAAGCATTCTCAGAAACTTCTTTGTGATGAGTGCATTCAACTCACAGACTTGAACCTTCCTTTTCAAAGAGCGGTTTTGAAACTCTCTTTTTGTAGAATCTGCAAGTGGATATTTGGAGCGCTTTGAGGCCTATGCTGGGAAATGAAATATCTTCACCTAAAAACTTGACAGAAGCATTCTCAGAAACTTCTTTGTGACGAGTGCGTTCAACTCACAGACTTGAACGTTTCTTTTGCAAGAGCAGTTTTGGAACACTCTTTTTGTAGAATCTGCTAGTGTATATTTGGAGCGCTGTGAGGCCTATGCTGGGAAATGAAATGTCTCCACTTAAAAACTAGACAGAAGCATTCTCAGAAACTTCTGTGGGATGAGTGCATTCAACTCACAGACTTGAACGTTCCTTTTGATAGAACAGTTTTGAAACACTCTTTCAGCAGAATCTGCAAGTGTTCATTTCGAGCGATTTGAGGCCTATGTTGGAAAAGGAAATGTCTTCAAATAACAACTACACAGAAGTATTCTCAGAAACTTCTTTGTGATGAGTGCATTCAACTCACAGACTTGAACCTTCCTTTTGAAAGAGAAGTATTGAAACACACTTTTTGTAGAATCTGCAAGTGGATATTTGGAGCGCTTTGAGGTCTATGCTGGGAAATGAAATATCTTCACCTAAAAACTAGACAGAAGCATTCTCAGAAACTTCTGTGTGATGAGTGCATTCAACTCACAGACTTGAACGTTCCTTTTGATAGAACAGTTTTGAAACACTCTTTCTGCAGAATCTGCAAGTGTTTATTTCGAGCGCTTTGAGGCCTATGCTGGAAAAGGAAATGTCTTCAAATAACAACTACACAGAAGCATTCTCAGAAACTTCTTTGTGATGAGTGCATTCAACTCACAGACTTGAACCTTCCTTTTGATAGAACAGTTTTGAAACACACTTTTTGTAGAATCTGCAAGTAGGTATTAGGAGCGCTTTCAGGCCTATGCTGGGAAATGAAATATCTTCACCTAAAAACTAGACAGAAGCATTCTCAGAAACTTCTCTGTGATGAGTGCATTCAACTCACATACTTGAACATTCCTTTTGATACAGCAGTTTGGAAACACTCCTTTTGTAAAATCTGCAAGTGTTTTTTTGGAGCGCTCTGAGGCCTAAGCTGGAAAAGGAAATATCTTCAAATAAAAACTAGACAGAAGCATTCTCAGAAATTTCTTTGTGATGAGTGCATTCTACTCGCAGAGTTGAACCTTCTTTTTGGTAGAAGAGTTTTCAAACTCTCTTTTTGTAGAATCTGCAAGTGCATATTTGGAGCTGCTGGAGGCCAATGCTGGGAAAGGGAACATCCTCAGACAGAGACTAGACAGAAGCCTTCCCAGAAACTTGTTTGTGACGAGTGCATTCAACTCACAGACTTGAACGTTTCTTTTGAAAGAGCAGTTTTGGAACACTCTTTTTGTAGAATCTGCTAGCGTATATTTGGAGCGCTGTGAAGCCTATGCTGGGAAATGTAATGTCTCCACTTAAAAACTAGACAGAAGCATTCTCAGAAACTTCTTTGTGATGAGTGCATTCAACTCACAGACTTGAACCTTCCTTTTGAAAGAGCGGTTTTGAAACTCTCTTTTTGTAGAATCTGCAAGTGCATATTTGGAGCGCTTTGAGGCCTATGCTGGGAAATGAAATATCTTCACCTAAAAACTAGACAGAAGCATTCTCAGAAACTTCTGTGTGATGAGTGCATTCAACTCCAGACTTGAACGTTCCTTTTGATAGAACAGTTTTGAAACACTCTTTCTGCAGAATCTGCAAGTGTTTATTTCGAGCGCTCTGAGGCCTAGGCTGGAAAAGGAAATGTCTTCAAATAACAACTACACAGAAGCATTCTCAGAAACTTCTTTGTGATGAGTGCATTCAACTCACAGACTTGAACCTCCCTTTTCAAAGAGCGGTTTTGAAACTCTCTTTTTGTAGAATCTGCAAGTGGATATTTGGAGCGCTTTGAGGCCTATGCTGGGAAATGAAATATCTTCACCTAAAAACTAGACAGAAGCATTCTCAGAAACTTCTTTGTGACGAGTGCATTCAACTCACAGACTTGAACGTTTCTTTTGCAAGAGCAGTTTTGGAACACTCTTTTTGTAGAATCTGCTAGTGTATATTTGGAGCGCTGTGAGGCCTATGCTGGGAAATGAAATGTCTCCACTTAAAAACTAGACAGAAGCATTCTCAGAAACTTCTGTGTGATGAGTGCATTCAACTCACAGACTTGAACGTTCCTTTTGATAGAACAGTTTTGAAACACTCTTTCAGCAGAATCTGCAAGTGTTCATTTCGAGCGATTTGAGGCCTATGTTGGAAAAGGAAATGTCTTCAAATAACAACTACACAGAAGTATTCTCAGAAACTTCTTTGTGATGAGTGCATTCAACTCACAGACTTGAACCTTCCTTTTGAAAGAGCAGTTTTGAAACACACTTTTTGTAGAATCTGCAAGTGGATATTTGGAGCGCTTTGAGGTCTATGCTGGGAAATGAAATAGCTTCACCTAAAACCTAGACAGAAGCATTCTCAGAAACTTCTGTGTGATGAGTACATTCAACTCACAGACTTGAACGTTCCTTTTGATAGAACAGTTTTGAAACACTCTTTCTGCAGAATCTGCAAGTGTTTATTTCGAGCGCTTTGAGGCCTATGCTGGAAAAGGAAATGTCTTCAAATAACAACTACACAGAAGCATTCTCAGAAACTTCTTTGTGATGAGTGCATTCAACTCACAGACTTGAACCTTCCTTTTGATAGAACAGTTTTGAAACACACTTTTTGTAGAATCTGCAAGTAGGTATTTGGAGCGCTTTCAGGCCTATGCTGGGAAATGAAATATCTTCACCTAAAAACTAGACAGAAGCATTCTCAGAAACTTCTCTGTGATGAGTGCATTCAACTCACATACTTGAACATTCCTTTTGATAGAGCAGTTTGGAAACACTCCTTTTGTAATATCTGCAAGTGTTTATTTGGAGCGCTCTGAGGCCTAAGCTGGAAAAGGAAATATCTTCAAATAAAAACTAGACAGAAGCATTCTCAGAAACTTCTTTGTGATGAGTGCATTCTACTCGCAGAGTTGAACCTTCTTTTTGGTAGAAGAGTTTTCAAACTCTCTTTTTGTAGAATCTGCAAGTGCATATTTGGAGCTGCTGGAGGCCAATGCTGGGAAAGGGAACATCCTCAGACAGAGACTAGACAGAAGCATTCCCAGAAACTTGTTTGTGACGAGTGCATTCAACTCACAGACTTGAACGTTTCTTTTGAAAGAGCAGTTTTGGAACACTCTTTTTGTAGAATCTGCTAGCGTATATTTGGAGCGCTGTGAAGCCTATGCTGGGAAATGTAATGTCTCCACTTAAAAACTAGACAGAAGCATTCTCAGAAACTTCTTTGTGATGAGTGCATTCAACTCACAGACTTGAACCTTCCTTTTCAAAGAGCGGTTTTGAAACTCTCTTTTTGTAGAATCTGCAAGTGGATATTTGGAGCGCTTTGAGGCCTATGCTGGGAAATGAAATATCTTCACCTAAAAACTAGACAGAAGCATTCTCAGAAACTTCTGTGTGATGAGTGCATTCAACTCCAGACTTGAACGTTCCTTTTGATAGAACAGTTTTGAAACACTCTTTCTGCAGAATCTGCAAGTGTTTATTTCGAGCGCTCTGAGGCCTATGCTGGAAAAGGAAATGTCTTCAAATAACAACTACACAGAAGCATTCTCAGAAACTTCTTTGTGATGAGTGCATTCAACTCACAGACTTGAACCTTCCTTTTCAAAGAGCGGTTTTGAAACTCTCTTTTTGTAGAATCTGCAAGTGGATATTTGGAGCGCTTTGAGGCCTATGCTGGGAAATGAAATATCTTCACCTAAAAACTAGACAGAAGCATTCTCAGAAACTTCTTTGTGACGAGTGCATTCAACTCACAGACTTGAACGTTTCTTTTGCAAGAGCAGTTTTGGAACACTCTTTTTGTAGAATCTGCTAGTGTATATTTGGAGCGCTGTGAGGCCTATGCTGGGAAATGAAATGTCTCCACTTAAAAACTAGACAGAAGCATTCTCAGAAACTTCTGTGTGATGAGTGCATTCAACTCACAGACTTGAACGTTCCTTTTGATAGAACAGTTTTGAAACACTCTTTCAGCAGAATCTGCAAGTGTTCATTTCGAGCGATTTGAGGCCTATGTTGGAAAAGGAAATGTCTTCAAATAACAACTACACAGAAGTATTCTCAGAAACTTCTTTGTGATGAGTGCATTCAACTCACAGACTTGAACCTTCCTTTTGAAAGAGCAGTTTTGAAACACACTTTTTGTAGAATCTGCAAGTGGATATTTGGAGCGCTTTGAGGTCTATGCTGGGAAATGAAATAGCTTCACCTAAAAACTAGACAGAAGCATTCTCAGAAACTTCTGTGTGATGAGTACATTCAACTCACAGACTTGAACGTTCCTTTTGATAGAACAGTTTTGAAACACTCTTTCTGCAGAATCTGCAAGTGTTTATTTCGAGCGCTTTGAGGCCTATGCTGGAAAAGGAAATGTCTTCAAATAACAACTACACAGAAGCATTCTCAGAAACTTCTTTGTGATGAGTGCATTCAACTCACAGACTTGAACCTTCCTTTTGATAGAACAGTTTTGAAACACACTTTTTGTAGAATCTGCAAGTAGGTATTTGGAGCGCTTTCAGGCCTATGCTGGGAAATGAAATATCTTCACCTAAAAACTAGACAGAAGCATTCTCAGAAACTTCTCTGTGATGAGTGCATTCAACTCACATACTTGAACATTCCTTTTGATAGAGCAGTTTGGAAACACTCCTTTTGTAATATCTGCAAGTGTTTATTTGGAGCGCTCTGAGGCCTAAGCTGGAAAAGGAAATATCTTCAAATAAAAACTAGACAGAAGCATTCTCAGAAACTTCTTTGTGATGAGTGCATTCTACTCACAGAGTTGAACCTTCTTTTTGGTAGAAGAGTTTTCAAACTCTCTTTTTGTAGAATCTGCAAGTGCATATTTGGAGCTGCTGGAGGCCAATGCTGGGAAAGGGAACATCCTCAGACAGAGACTAGACAGAAGCATTCCCAGAAACTTGTTTGTGACGAGTGCATTCAACTCACAGACTTGAACGTTTCTTTTGAAAGAGCAGTTTTGGAACACTCTTTTTGTAGAATCTGCTAGCGTATATTTGGAGCGCTGTGAAGCCTATGCTGGGAAATGTAATGTCTCCACTTAAAAACTAGACAGAAGCATTCTCAGAAACTTCTTTGTGATGAGTGCATTCAACTCACAGACTTGAACCTTCCTTTTCAAAGAGCGGTTTTGAAACTCTCTTTTTGTAGAATCTGCAAGTGGATATTTGGAGCGCTTTGAGGCCTATGCTGGGAAATGAAATATCTTCACCTAAAAACTAGACAGAAGCATTCTCAGAAACTTCTGTGTGATGAGTGCATTCAACTCCAGACTTGAACGTTCCTTTTGATAGAACAGTTTTGAAACACTCTTTCTGCAGAATCTGCAAGTGTTTATTTCGAGCGCTCTGAGGCCTATGCTGGAAAAGGAAATGTCTTCAAATAACAACTACACAGAAGCATTCTCAGAAACTTCTTTGTGATGAGTGCATTCAACTCACAGACTTGAACCTTCCTTTTCAAAGAGCGGTTTTGAAACTCTCTTTTTGTAGAATCTGCAAGTGGATATTTGGAGCGCTTTGAGGCCTATGCTGGGAAATGAAATATCTTCACCTAAAAACTAGACAGAAGCATTCTCAGAAACTTCTTTGTGACGAGTGCATTCAACTCACAGACTTGAACGTTTCTTTTGCAAGAGCAGTTTTGGAACACTCTTTTTGTAGAATCTGCTAGTGTATATTTGGAGCGCTGTGAGGCCTATGCTGGGAAATGAAATGTCTCCACTTAAAAACTAGACAGAAGCATTCTCAGAAACTTCTGTGTGATGAGTGCATTCAACTCACAGACTTGAACGTTCCTTTTGATAGAACAGTTTTGAAACACTCTTTCAGCAGAATCTGCAAGTGTTCATTTCGAGCGATTTGAGGCCTATGTTGGAAAAGGAAATGTCTTCAAATAACAACTACACAGAAGTATTCTCAGAAACTTCTTTGTGATGGGTGCATTCAACTCACAGACTTGAACCTTCCTTTTGAAAGAGCAGTTTTGAAACACACTTTTTGTAGAATCTGCAAGTGGATATTTGGAGCGCTTTGAGGTCTATGCTGGGAAATGAAATATCTTCACCTAAAAACTAGACAGAAGCATTCTCAGAAACTTCTGTGTGATGAGTGCATTCAACTCACAGACTTGAACGTTCCTTTTGATAGAACAGTTTTGAAACACTCTTTCTGCAGAATCTGCAAGTGTTTATTTCGAGCGCTTTGAGGCCTATGCTGTAAAAGGGAGTGTCTTCAAATAACAACTACACAGAAGCATTCTCAGAAACTTCTTTGTGATGAGTGCATTCAACTCACAGACTTGAACCTTCCTTTTGATAGAACAGTTTTGAAACACACTTTTTGTAGAATCTGCAAGTAGGTACTTGGAGCGCTTTCAGGCCTATGCTGGGAAATGAAATATCTTCACCTAAAAACTAGACAGAAGCATTCTCAGAAACTTCTCTGTGATGAGTGCATTCAACTCACATACTTGAACATTCCTTTTGATAGAGCAGTTTGGAAACACTCCTTTTGTAAAATCTGCAAGTGTTTATTTGGAGCGCTCTGAGGCCTAAGCTGGAAAAGGAAATATCTTCAAATAAAAACTAGACAGAAGCATTCTCAGAAATTTCTTTGTGATGAGTGCATTCTACTCGCAGAGTTGAACCTTCTTTTTGGTAGAAGAGTTTTCAAACTCTCTTTTTGTAGAATCTGCAAGTGCATATTTGGAGCGGCTGGAGGCCAATGCTGGGAAAGGGAACATCCTCAGACAGAGACTAGACAGAAGCATTCCCAGAAATTTGTTTGTGACGAGTGCATTCAACTCACAGACTTGAACGTTTCTTTTGAAAGAGCAGTTTTGGAACACTCTTTTTGTAGAATCTGCTAGCGTATATTTGGAGCGCTGTGAAGCCTACGCTGGGAAATGTAATGTCTCCACTTAAAAACTAGACAGAAGCATTCTCAGAAACTTCTTTGTGATGAGTGCATTCAACTCACAGACTTGAACCTTCCTTTTGAAAGAGCGGTTTTGAAACTCTCTTTTTGTAGAATCTGCAAGTGGATATTTGGAGCGCTTTGAGGCCTATGCTGGGAAATGAAATATCTTCACCTAAAAACTAGACAGAAGCATTCTCAGAAACTTCTGTGTGATGAGTGCATTCAACTCCAGACTTGAACGTTCCTTTTGATAGAACAGTTTTGAAACACTCTTTCTGCAGAATCTGCAAGTGTTTATTTCGAGCGCTCTGAGGCCTATGCTGGAAAAGGAAATGTCTTCAAATAACAACTACACAGAAGCATTCTCAGAAACTTCTTTGTGATGAGTGCATTCAACTCACAGACTTGAACCTTCCTTTTCAAAGAGCGGTTTTGAAACTCTCTTTTTGTAGAATCTGCAAGTGGATATTTGGAGCGCTTTGAGGCCTATGCTGGGAAATGAAATATCTTCACCTAAAAACTAGACAGAAGCATTCTCAGAAACTTCTTTGTGACGAGTGCATTCAACTCACAGACTTGAACGTTTCTTTTGCAAGAGCAGTTTTGGAACACTCTTTTTGTAGAATCTGCTAGTGTATATTTGGAGCGCTGTGAGGCCTATGCTGGGAAATGAAATGTCTCCACTTAAAAACTAGACAGAAGCATTCTCAGAAACTTCTGTGTGATGAGTGCATTCAACTCACAGACTTGAACGTTCCTTTTGATAGAACAGTTTTGAAACACTCTTTCAGCAGAATCTGCAAGTGTTCATTTCGAGCGATTTGAGGCCTATGTTGGAAAAGGAAATGTCTTCAAATAACAACTACACAGAAGTATTCTCAGAAACTTCTTTGTGATGAGTGCATTCAACTCACAGACTTGAACCTTCCTTTTGAAAGAGCAGTTTTGAAACACACTTTTTGTAGAATCTGCAAGTGGATATGTGGAGCGCTTTGAGGTCTATGCTGGGAAATGAAATAGCTTCACCTAAAAACTAGACAGAAGCATTCTCAGAAACTTCTGTGTGATGAGTGCATTCAACTCACAGACTTGAACGTTCCTTTTGATAGAACAGTTTTGAAACACTCTTTCTGCAGAATCTGCAAGTGTTTATTTCGAGCGCTTTGAGGCCTATGCTGGAAAAGGAAATGTCTTCAAATAACAACTACACAGAAGCATTCTCAGAAACTTCTTTGTGATGAGTGCATTCAACTCACAGACTTGAACCTTCCTTTTGATAGAACAGTTTTGAAACACACTTTTTGTAGAATCTGCAAGTAGGTATTTGGAGCGCTTTCAGGCCTATGCTGGGAAATGAAATATCTCCACCTAAAAACTAGACAGAAGCATTCTCAGAAACTTCTGTGTGATGAGTGCATTCAACTCACATACTTGAACATTCCTTTTGATAGAGCAGTTTGGAAACACTCCTTTTGTAATATCTGCAAGTGTTTATTTGGAGCGCTCTGAGGCCTAAGCTGGAAAAGGAAATATCTTCAAATAAAAACTAGACAGAAGCATTCTCAGAAACTTCTTTGTGATGAGTGCATTCTACTCGCAGAGTTGAACCTTCTTTTTGGTAGAAGAGTTTTCAAACTCTCTTTTTGTAGAATCTGCAAGTGCATATTTGGAGCTGTTGGAGGCCAATGCTGGGAAAGGGAACATCCTCAGACAGAGACTAGACAGAAGCATTCCCAGAAACTTGTTTGTGACGAGTGCATTCAACTCACAGACTTGAACGTTTCTTTTGAAAGAGCAGTTTTGGAACACTCTTTTTGTAGAATCTGCTAGCGTATATGTGGAGCGCTGTGAAGCCTATGCTGGGAAATGTAATGTCTCCACTTAAAAACTAGACAGAAGCATTCTCAGAAACTTCTGTGTGATGAGTGCATTCAACTCACAGACTTGAACGTTCCTTTTGATAGAACAGTTTTCAAACACTCTTTCTGCAGAATCTGCAAGTGTTCATTTCGAGCGATTTGAGGCCTATGCTGGAAAAGGGAATGCCTTCAAATATCTACACAGAAGCATTCTACAAATATCTAGCGCAGAAGAATGCTACTACACAGAAGCATTCTCAGAAACTTCTTTGTGATGAGTGCATTCAACTCACAGACTTGAACCTTCCTTTTGAAAGAGCAGTTTTGAAACATACTTTTTGCAGAATCTGCAAGTGGATATTTGGAGCGCTTTGAGGCCTATGCTGGGAAATGAAATAGCTTCACCTAAAAACTAGACAGAAGCATTCTCAGAAACTTCTGTGTGATGATTGCATTCAACTCACAGACTTGAACGTTCCTTTTGATAGAACAGTTTTGAAACACTCTTTCTGCAGAATCTGCAAGTGTTTATTTCGAGCGCTTTGAGGCCTATGCTGGAAAAGGAAGTGTCTTCAAATAACAACTACACAGAAGCATTCTCAGAAACTTCTTTGTGATGAGTGCATTCAACTCACAGACTTGAACCTTCCTTTTGATAGAACAGTTTTGAAACACACTTTTTGTAGAATCTGCAAGTAGGTATTTGGAGCGCTTTCAGGCCTATGCTGGGAAATGAAATATCTTCACCTAAAAACTAGACAGAAGCATTCTCAGAAACTTCTCTGTGATGAGTGCATTCAACTCACATACTTGAACATTCCTTTTGATAGAGCAGTTTGGAAACACTCCTTTTGTAATATCTGCAAGTGTTTATTTGGAGCGCTCTGAGGCCTAAGCTGGAAAAGGAAATATCTTCAAATAAAAACTAGACAGAAGCATTCTCAGAAACTTCTTTGTGATGAGTGCATTCTACTCGCAGAGTTGAACCTTCTTTTTGGTAGAAGAGTTTTCAAACTCTCTTTTTGTAGAATCTGCAAGTGCATATTTGGAGCTGCTGGAGGCCAATGCTGGGAAAGGGAACATCCTCAGACAGAGACTAGACAGAAGCATTCCCAGAAACTTGTTTGTGACGAGTGCATTCAACTCACAGACTTGAACGTTTCTTTTGAAAGAGCAGTTTTGGAACACTCTTTTTGTAGAATCTGCTAGCGTATATTTGGAGCGCTGTGAAGCCTATGCTGGGAAATGTAATGTCTCCACTTAAAAACTAGACAGAAGCATTCTCAGAAACTTCTTTGTGATGAGTGCATTCAACTCACAGACTTGAACCTTCCTTTTCAAAGAGCGGTTTTGAAACTCTCTTTTTGTAGAATCTGCAAGTGGATATTTGGAGCGCTTTGAGGCCTATGCTGGGAAATGAAATATCTTCACCTAAAAACTAGACAGAAGCATTCTCAGAAACTTCTGTGTGATGAGTGCATTCAACTCCAGACTTGAACGTTCCTTTTGATAGAACAGTTTTGAAACACTCTTTCTGCAGAATCTGCAAGTGTTTATTTCGAGCGCTCTGAGGCCTAGGCTGGAAAAGGAAATGTCTTCAAATAACAACTACACAGAAGCATTCTCAGAAACTTCTTTGTGATGAGTGCATTCAACTCACAGACTTGAACCTCCCTTTTCAAAGAGCGGTTTTGAAACTCTCTTTTTGTAGAATCTGCAAGTGGATATTTGGAGCGCTTTGAGGCCTATGCTGGGAAATGAAATATCTTCACCTAAAAACTAGACAGAAGCATTCTCAGAAACTTCTTTGTGACGAGTGCATTCAACTCACAGACTTGAACGTTTCTTTTGCAAGAGCAGTTTGGGAACACTCTTTTTGTAGAATCTGCTAGTGTATATTTGGAGCGCTGTGAGGCCTATGCTGGGAAATGAATTGTCTCCACTTAAAAACTAGACAGAAGCATTCTCAGAAACTTCTGTGTGATGAGTGCATTCAACTCACAGACTTGAACGTTCCTTTTGATAGAACAGTTTTGAAACACTCTTTCAGCAGAATCTGCAAGTGTTCATTTCGAGCGATTTGAGGCCTATGTTGGAAAAGGAAATGTCTTCAAATAACAACTACACAGAAGTATTCTCAGAAACTTCTTTGTGATGAGTGCATTCAACTCACAGACTTGAACCTTCCTTTTGAAAGAGCAGTTTTGAAACACACTTTTTGTAGAATCTGCAAGTGGATATTTGGAGCGCTTTGAGGTCTATGCTGGGAAATGAAATAGCTTCACCTAAAAACTAGACAGAAGCATTCTCAGAAACTTCTGTGTGATGAGTGCATTCAACTCACAGACTTGAACGTTCCTTTTGATAGAACAGTTTTGAAACACTCTTTCTGCAGAATCTGCAAGTGTTTATTTCGAGCGCTTTGAGGCCTATGCTGGAAAAGGAAGTGTCTTCAAATAACAACTACACAGAAGCATTCTCAGAAACTTCTTTGTGATGAGTGCATTCAACTCACAGACTTGAACCTTCCTTTTGATAGAACAGTTTTGAAACACACTTTTTGTAGAATCTGCAAGTAGGTATTTGGAGCGCTTTCAGGCCTATGCTGGGAAATGAAATATCTTCACCTAAAAACTAGACAGAAGCATTCTCAGAAACTTCTCTGTGATGAGTGCATTCAACTCACATACTTGAACATTCCTTTTGATAGAGCAGTTTGGAAACACTCCTTTTGTAATATCTGCAAGTGTTTATTTGGAGCGCTCTGAGGCCTAAGCTGGAAAAGGAAATATCTTCAAATAAAAACTAGACAGAAGCATTCTCAGAAACTTCTTTGTGATGAGTGCATTCTACTCGCAGAGTTGAACCTTCTTTTTGGTAGAAGAGTTTTCAAACTCTCTTTTTGTAGAATCTGCAAGTGCATATTTGGAGCTGCTGGAGGCCAATGCTGGGAAAGGGAACATCCTCAGACAGAGACTAGACAGAAGCATTCCCAGAAACTTGTTTGTGACGAGTGCATTCAACTCACAGACTTGAACGTTTCTTTTGAAAGAGCAGTTTTGGAACACTCTTTTTGTAGAATCTGCTAGCGTATATTTGGAGCGCTGTGAAGCCTATGCTGGGAAATGTAATGTCTCCACTTAAAAACTAGACAGAAGCATTCTCAGAAACTTCTTTGTGATGAGTGCATTCAACTCACAGACTTGAACCTTCCTTTTCAAAGAGCGGTTTTGAAACTCTCTTTTTGTAGAATCTGCAAGTGGATATTTGGAGCGCTTTGAGGCCTATGCTGGGAAATGAAATATCTTCACCTAAAAACTAGACAGAAGCATTCTCAGAAACTTCTGTGTGATGAGTGCATTCAACTCCAGACTTGAACGTTCCTTTTGATAGAACAGTTTTGAAACACTCTTTCTGCAGAATCTGCAAGTGTTTATTTCGAGCGCTCTGAGGCCTAGGCTGGAAAAGGAAATGTCTTCAAATAACAACTACACAGAAGCATTCTCAGAAACTTCTTTGTGATGAGTGCATTCAACTCACAGACTTGAACCTTCCTTTTCAAAGAGCGGTTTTGAAACTCTCTTTTTGTAGAATCTGCAAGTGGATATTTGGAGCGCTTTGAGGCCTATGCTGGGAAATGAAATATCTTCACCTAAAAACTAGACAGAAGCATTCTCAGAAACTTCTTTGTGACGAGTGCATTCAACTCACAGACTTGAACGTTTCTTTTGCAAGAGCAGTTTTGGAACACTTTTTGTAGAATCTGCTAGTGTATATTTTTAGCGCTGTGAGGCCTATGCTGGGAAATGAAATGTCTCCACTTAAAAACTAGACAGAAGCATTCTCAGAAACTTCTGTGTGATGAGTGCATTCAACTCACAGACTTGAACGTTCCTTTTGATAGAACAGTTTTGAAACACTCTTTCAGCAGAATCTGCAAGTGTTCATTTCGAGCGATTTGAGGCCTATGTTGGAAAAGGAAATGTCTTCAAATAACAACTACACAGAAGTATTCTCAGAAACTTCTTTGTGATGAGTGCATTCAACTCACAGACTTGAACCTTCCTTTTGAAAGAGCAGTTTTGAAACACACTTTTTGTAGAATCTGCAAGTGGATATTTGGAGCGCTTTGAGGTCTATGCTGGGAAATGAAATATCTTCACCTAAAAACTAGACAGAAGCATTCTCAGAAACTTCTGTGTGATGAGTGCATTCAACTCACAGACTTGAACGTTCCTTTTGATAGAACAGTTTTGAAACACTCTTTCTGCAGAATCTGCAAGTGTTTATTTCGAGCGCTTTGAGGCCTATGCTGGAAAAGGAAGTGTCTTCAAATAACAACTACACAGAAGCATTCTCAGAAACTTCTTTGTGATGAGTGCATTCAACTCACAGACTTGAACCTTCCTTTTGATAGAACAGTTTTGAAACACACTTTTTGTAGAATCTGCAAGTAGGTACTTGGAGCGCTTTCAGGCCTATGCTGGGAAATGAAATATCTTCACCTAAAAACTAGACAGAAGCATTCTCAGAAACTTCTCTGTGATGAGTGCATTCAACTCACATACTTGAACATTCCTTTTGATAGAGCAGTTTGGAAACACTCCTTTTGTAAAATCTGCAAGTGTTTATTTGGAGCGCTCTGAGGCCTAAGCTGGAAAAGGAAATATCTTCAAATAAAAACTAGACAGAAGCATTCTCAGAAATTTCTTTGTGATGAGTGCATTCTACTCGCAGAGTTGAACCTTCTTTTTGGTAGAAGAGTTTTCAAACTCTCTTTTTGTAGAATCTGCAAGTGCATATTTGGTGCGGCTGGAGGCCAATGCTGGGAAAGGGAACATCCTCAGACAGAGACTAGACAGAAGCATTCCCAGAAACTTGTTTGTGACGAGTGCATTCAACTCACAGACTTGAACGTTTCTTTTGAAAGAGCAGTTTTGGAACACTCTTTTTGTAGAATCTGCTAGCGTATATTTGGAGCGCTGTGAAGCCTACGCTGGGAAATGTAATGTCTCCACTTAAAAACTAGACAGAAGCATTCTCAGAAACTTCTTTGTGATGAGTGCATTCAACTCACAGACTTGAACCTTCCTTTTGAAAGAGCGGTTTTGAAACTCTCTTTTTGTAGAATCTGCAAGTGGATATTTGGAGCGCTTTGAGGCCTATGCTGGGAAATGAAATATCTTCACCTAAAAACTAGACAGAAGCATTCTCAGAAACTTCTGTGTGATGAGTGTATTCAACTCCAGACTTGAACGTTCCTTTTGATACAACAGTTTTGAAACACTCTTTCTGCAGAATCTGCAAGTGTTTATTTCGAGCGCTCTGAGGCCTAGGCTGGAAAAGGAAATGTCTTCAAATAACAACTACACAGAAGCATTCTCAGAAACTTCTTTGTGATGAGTGCATTCAACTCACAGACTTGAACCTTCCTTTTCAAAGAGCGGTTTTGAAACTCTCTTTTTGTAGAATCTGCAAGTGGATATTTGGAGCGCTTTGAGGCCTATGCTGGGAAATGAAATATCTTCACCTAAAAACTAGACAGAAGCATTCTCAGAAACTTCTTTGTGACGAGTGCATTCAACTCACAGACTTGAACGTTTCTTTTGCAAGAGCAGTTTTGGAACACTCTTTTTGTAGAATCTGCTAGTGTATATTTGGAGCGCTGTGAGGCCTATGCTGGGAAATGAAATGTCTCCACTTAAAAACTAGACAGAAGCATTCTCAGAAACTTCTGTGTGATGAGTGCATTCAACTCACAGACTTGAACGTTCCTTTTGATAGAACAGTTTTGAAACACTCTTTCAGCAGAATCTGCAAGTGTTCATTTCGAGCGATTTGAGGCCTATGTTGGAAAAGGAAATGTCTTCAAATAACAACTACACAGAAGTATTCTCAGAAACTTCTTTGTGATGAGTGCATTCAACTCACAGACTTGAACCTTCCTTTTGAAAGAGCAGTTTTGAAACACACTTTTTGTAGAATCTGCAAGTGGATATTTGGAGCGCTTTGAGGTCTATGCTGGGAAATGAAATAGCTTCACCTAAAAACTAGACAGAAGCATTCTCAGAAACTTCTGTGTGATGAGTACATTCAACTCACAGACTTGAACGTTCCTTTTGATAGAACAGTTTTGAAACACTCTTTCTGCAGAATCTGCAAGTGTTTATTTCGAGCGCTTTGAGGCCTATGCTGGAAAAGGAAATGTCTTCAAATAACAACTACACAGAAGCATTCTCAGAAACTTCTTTGTGATGAGTGCATTCAACTCACAGACTTGAACCTTCCTTTTGATAGAACAGTTTTGAAACACACTTTTTGTAGAATCTGCAAGTAGGTATTTGGAGCGCTTTCAGGCCTATGCTGGGAAATGAAATATCTTCACCTAAAAACTAGACAGAAGCATTCTCAGAAACTTCTCTGTGATGAGTGCATTCAACTCACATACTTGAACATTCCTTTTGATAGAGCAGTTTGGAAACACTCCTTTTGTAATATCTGCAAGTGTTTATTTGGAGCGCTCTGAGGCCTAAGCTGGAAAAGGAAATATCTTCAAATAAAAACTAGACAGAAGCATTCTCAGAAACTTCTTTGTGATGAGTGCATTCTACTCGCAGAGTTGAACCTTCTTTTTGGTAGAAGAGTTTTCAAACTCTCTTTTTGTAGAATCTGCAAGTGCATATTTGGAGCTGCTGGAGGCCAATGCTGGGAAAGGGAACATCCTCAGACAGAGACTAGACAGAAGCATTCCCAGAAACTTGTTTGTGACGAGTGCATTCAACTCACAGACTTGAACGTTTCTTTTGAAAGAGCAGTTTTGGAACACTCTTTTTGTAGAATCTGCTAGCGTATATTTGGAGCGCTGTGAAGCCTATGCTGGGAAATGTAATGTCTCCACTTAAAAACTAGACAGAAGCATTCTCAGAAACTTCTTTGTGATGAGTGCATTCAACTCACAGACTTGAACCTTCCTTTTGAAAGAGCGGTTTTGAAACTCTCTTTTTGTAGAATCTGCAAGTGGATATTTGGAGCGCTTTGAGGCCTATGCTGGGAAATGAAATATCTTCACCTAAAAACTAGACAGAAGCATTCTCAGAAACTTCTGTGTGATGAGTGCATTCAACTCCAGACTTGAACGTTCCTTTTGATAGAACAGTTTTGAAACACTCTTTCTGCAGAATCTGCAAGTGTTTATTTCGAGCGCT
Source organism: Pongo pygmaeus (assembly GCF_028885625.2). Lineage (NCBI taxonomy): Eukaryota > Metazoa > Chordata > Mammalia > Primates > Hominidae > Pongo > Pongo pygmaeus. Next base: position 59,782,533 of record NC_072378.2, on the reverse strand, counting down.
CTGAGGCCTATGCTGGAAAAGGAAATGTCTTCAAATAACAACTACACAGAAGCATTCTCAGAAACTTCTTTGTGATGAGTGCATTCAACTCACAGACTTGAACCTTCCTTTTCAAAGAGCGGTTTTGAAACTCTCTTTTTGTAGAATCTGCAAGTGGATATTTGGAGCGCTTTGAGGCCTATGCTGGGAAATGAAATATCTTCACCTAAAAACTAGACAGAAGCATTCTCAGAAACTTCTTTGTGACGAGTGCATTCAACTCACAGACTTGAACGTTTCTTTTGCAAGAGCAGTTTGGGAACACTCTTTTTGTAGAATCTGCTAGTGTATATTTGGAGCGCTGTGAGGCCTATGCTGGGAAATGAAATGTCTCCACTTAAAAACTAGACAGAAGCATTCTCAGAAACTTCTGTGTGATGAGTGCATTCAACTCACAGACTTGAACGTTCCTTTTGATAGAACAGTTTTGAAACACTCTTTCAGCAGAATCTGCAAGTGTTCATTTCGAGCGATTTGAGGCCTATGTTGGAAAAGGAAATGTCTTCAAATAACAACTACACAGAAGTATTCTCAGAAACTTCTTTGTGATGAGTGCATTCAACTCACAGACTTGAACCTTCCTTTTGAAAGAGCAGTTTTGAAACACACTTTTTGTAGAATCTGCAAGTGGATATTTGGAGCGCTTTGAGGTCTATGCTGGGAAATGAAATATCTTCACCTAAAAACTAGACAGAAGCATTCTCAGAAACTTCTGTGTGATGAGTGCATTCAACTCACAGACTTGAACGTTCCTTTTGATAGAACAGTTTTGAAACACTCTTTCTGCAGAATCTGCAAGTGTTTATTTCGAGCGCTTTGAGGCCTATGCTGGAAAAGGAAGTGTCTTCAAATAACAACTACACAGAAGCATTCTCAGAAACTTCTTTGTGATGAGTGCATTCAACTCACAGACTTGAACCTTCCTTTTGATAGAACAGTTTTGAAACACACTTTTTGTAGAATCTGCAAGTAGGTACTTGGAGCGCTTTCAGGCCTATGCTGGGAAATGAAATATCTTCACCTAAAAACTAGACAGAAGCATTCTCAGAAACTTCTCTGTGATGAGTGCATTCAACTCACATACTTGAACATTCCTTTTGATAGAGCAGTTTGGAAACACTCCTTTTGTAAAATCTGCAAGTGTTTATTTGGAGCGCTCTGAGGCCTAAGCTGGAAAAGGAAATATCTTCAAATAAAAACTAGACAGAAGCATTCTCAGAAATTTCTTTGTGATGAGTGCATTCTACTCGCAGAGTTGAACCTTCTTTTTGGTAGAAGAGTTTTCAAACTCTCTTTTTGTAGAATCTGCAAGTGCATATTTGGAGCGGCTGGAGGCCAATGCTGGGAAAGGGAACATCCTCAGACAGAGACTAGACAGAAGCATTCCCAGAAATTTGTTTGTGACGAGTGCATTCAACTCACAGACTTGAACGTTTCTTTTGAAAGAGCAGTTTTGGAACACTCTTTTTGTAGAATCTGCTAGCGTATATTTGGAGCGCTGTGAAGCCTACGCTGGGAAATGTAATGTCTCCACTTAAAAACTAGACAAAAGCATTCTCAGAAACTTCTTTGTGATGAGTGCATTCAACTCCCAGACTTGAACCTTCCTTTTGAAAGAGCGGTTTTGAAACTCTCTTTTTGTAGAATCTGCAAGTGGATATTTGGAGCGCTTTGAGGCCTATGCTGGGAAATGAAATATCTTCACCTAAAAACTAGACAGAAGCATTCTCAGAAACTTCTGTGTGATGAGTGCATTCAACTCCAGACTTGAACGTTCCTTTTGATAGAACAGTTTTGAAACACTCTTTCTGCAGAATCTGCAAGTGTTTATTTCGAGCGCTCTGAGGCCTAGGCTGGAAAAGGAAATGTCTTCAAATAACAACTACACAGAAGCATTCTCAGAAACTTCTTTGTGATGAGTGCATTCAACTCACAGACTTGAACCTTCCTTTTCAAAGAGCGGTTTTGAAACTCTCTTTTTGTAGAATCTGCAAGTGGATATTTGGAGCGCTTTGAGGCCTATGCTGGGAAATGAAATATCTTCACCTAAAAACTAGACAGAAGCATTCTCAGAAACTTCTTTGTGACGAGTGCATTCAACTCACAGACTTGAACGTTTCTTTTGCAAGAGCAGTTTTGGAACACTCTTTTTGTAGAATCTGCTAGTGTATATTTGGAGCGCTGTGAGGCCTATGCTGGGAAATGAAATGTCTCCACTTAAAAACTAGACAGAAGCATTCTCAGAAACTTCTGTGTGATGAGTGCATTCAACTCACAGACTTGAACGTTCCTTTTGATAGAACAGTTTTGAAACACTCTTTCAGCAGAATCTGCAAGTGTTCATTTCGAGCGATTTGAGGCCTAAGTTGGAAAAGGAAATGTCTTCAAATAACAACTACACAGAAGTATTCTCAGAAACTTCTTTGTGATGAGTGCATTCAACTCACAGACTTGAACCTTCCTTTTGAAAGAGCAGTTTTGAAACACACTTTTTGTAGAATCTGCAAGTGGATATTTGGAGCGCTTTGAGGTCTATGCTGGGAAATGAAACAGCTTCACCTAAAAACTAGACAGAAGCATTCTCAGAAACTTCTGTGTGATGAGTGCATTCAACTCACAGACTTGAACGTTCCTTTTGATAGAACAGTTTTGAAACACTCTTTCTGCAGAATCTGCAAGTGTTTATTTCGAGCGCTTTGAGGCCTATGCTGGAAAAGGAAATGTCTTCAAATAACAACTACACAGAAGCATTCTCAGAAACTTCTTTGTGATGAGTGCATTCAACTCACAGACTTGAACCTTCCTTTTGATAGAACAGTTTTGAAACACACTTTTTGTAGAATCTGCAAGTAGGTATTTGGAGCGCTTTCAGGCCTATGCTGGGAAATGAAATATCTTCACCTAAAAACTAGACAGAAGCATTCTCAGAAACTTCTCTGTGATGAGTGCATTCAACTCACATACTTGAACATTCCTTTTGATAGAGCAGTTTGGAAACACTCCTTTTGTAATATCTGCAAGTGTTTATTTGGAGCGCTCTGAGGCCTAAGCTGGAAAAGGAAATATCTTCAAATAAAAACTAGACAGAAGCATTCTCAGAAACTTCTTTGTGATGAGTGCATTCTACTCGCAGAGTTGAACCTTCTTTTTGGTAGAAGAGTTTTCAAACTCTCTTTTTGTAGAATCTGCAAGTGCATATTTGGAGCTGCTGGAGGCCAATGCTGGGAAAGGGAACATCCTCAGACAGAGACTAGACAGAAGCATTCCCAGAAACTTGTTTGTGACGAGTGCATTCAACTCACAGACTTGAACGTTTCTTTTGAAAGAGCAGTTTTGGAACACTCTTTTTGTAGAATCTGCTAGCGTATATTTGGAGCGCTGTGAAGCCTATGCTGGGAAATGTAATGTCTCCACTTAAAAACTAGACAGAAGCATTCTCAGAAACTTCTTTGTGATGAGTGCATTCAACTCACAGACTTGAACCTTCCTTTTCAAAGAGCGGTTTTGAAACTCTCTTTTTGTAGAATCTGCAAGTGGATATTTGGAGCGCTTTGAGGCCTATGCTGGGAAATGAAATATCTTCACCTAAAAACTAGACAGAAGCATTCTCAGAAACTTCTGTGTGATGAGTGCATTCAACTCCAGACTTGAACGTTCCTTTTGATAGAACAGTTTTGAAACACTCTTTCTACAGAATCTGCAAGTGTTTATTTCGAGCGCTCTGAGGCCTATGCTGGAAAAGGAAATGTCTTCAAATAACAACTACACAGAAGCATTCTCAGAAACTTCTTTGTGATGAGTGCATTCAACTCACAGACTTGAACCTTCCTTTTCAAAGAGCGGTTTTGAAACTCTCTTTTTGTAGAATCTGCAAGTGGATATTTGGAGCGCTTTGAGGCCTATGCTGGGAAATGAAATATCTTCACCTAAAAACTAGACAGAAGCATTCTCAGAAACTTCTTTGTGACGAGTGCATTCAACTCACAGACTTGAACGTTTCTTTATCAAGAGCAGTTTTGGAACACTCTTTTTGTAGAATCTGCTAGTGTATATTTGGAGCGCTGTGAGGCCTATGCTGGGAAATGAAATGTCTCCACTTAAAAACTAGACAGAAGCATTCTCAGAAACTTCTCTGTGATGAGTGCATTCAACTCACAGACTTGAACGTTCCTTTTGATAGAACAGTTTTGAAACACTCTTTCAGCAGAATCTGCAAGTGTTCATTTCGAGCGATTTGAGGCCTATGTTGGAAAAGGAAATGTCTTCAAATAACAACTACACAGAAGTATTCTCAGAAACTTCTTTGTGATGAGTGCATTCAACTCACAGACTTGAACCTTCCTTTTGAAAGAGCAGTTTTGAAACACACTTTTTGTAGAATCTGCAAGTGGATATTTGGAGCGCTTTGAGGTCTATGCTGGGAAATGAAATATCTTCACCTAAAAACTAGACAGAAGCATTCTCAGAAACTTCTGTGTGATGAGTGCATTCAACTCACAGACTTGAACGTTCCTTTTGATAGAACAGTTTTGAAACACTCTTTCTGCAGAATCTGCAAGTGTTTATTTCGAGCGCTTTGAGGCCTATGCTGGAAAAGGAAGTGTCTTCAAATAACAACTACACAGAAGCATTCTCAGAAACTTCTTTGTGATGAGTGCATTCAACTCACAGACTTGAACCTTCCTTTTGATAGAACAGTTTTGAAACACACTTTTTGTAGAATCTGCAAGTAGGTATTTGGAGCGCTTTCAGGCCTATGCTGGGAAATGAAATATCTTCACCTAAAAACTAGACAGAAGCATTCTCAGAAACTTCTCTGTGATGAGTGCATTCAACTCACATACTTGAACATTCCTTTTGATAGAGCAGTTTGGAAACACTCCTTTTGTAAAATCTGCAAGTGTTTATTTGGAGCGCTCTGAGGCCTAAGCTGCAAAAGGAAATATCTTCAAATAAAAACTAGACAGAAGCATTCTCAGAAATTTCTTTGTGATGAGTGCATTCTACTCGCAGAGTTGAACCTTCTTTTTGGTAGAAGAGTTTTCAAACTCTCTTTTTGTAGAATCTGCAAGTGCATATTTGGAGCTGCTGGAGGCCAATGCTGGGAAAGGGAACATCCTCAGACAGAGACTAGACAGAAGCATTCCCAGAAACTTGTTTGTGACGAGTGCATTCAACTCACAGACTTGAACGTTTCTTTTGAAAGAGCAGTTTTGGAACACTCTTTTTGTAGAATCTGCTAGCGTATATTTGGAGCGCTGTGAAGCCTACGCTGGGAAATGTAATGTCTCCACTTAAAAACTAGACAGAAGCATTCTCAGAAACTTCTTTGTGATGAGTGCATTCAACTCACAGACTTGAACCTTCCTTTTGAAAGAGCGGTTTTGAAACTCTCTTTTTGTAGAATCTGCAAGTGGATATTTGGAGCGCTTTGAGGCCTATGCTGGGAAATGAAATATCTTCACCTAAAAACTAGACAGAAGCATTCTCAGAAACTTCTGTGTGATGAGTGCATTCAACTCCAGACTTGAACGTTCCTTTTGATAGAACAGTTTTGAAACACTCTTTCTGCAGAATCTGCAAGTGTTTATTTCGAGCGCTCTGAGGCCTAGGCTGGAAAAGGAAATGTCTTCAAATAACAACTACACAGAAGCATTCTCAGAAACTTCTTTGTGATGAGTGCATTCAACTCACAGACTTGAACCTTCCTTTTCAAAGAGCGGTTTTGAAACTCTCTTTTTGTAGAATCTGCAAGTGGATATTTGGAGCGCTTTGAGGCCTATGCTGGGAAATGAAATATCTTCACCTGAAAACTAGACAGAAGCATTCTCAGAAACTTCTTTGTGACGAGTGCATTCAACTCACAGACTTGAACGTTCCTTTTGATAGAACAGTTTTGAAACACTCTTTCTGCAGAATCTGCAAGTGTTTATTTCGAGCGCTTTGAGGCCTATGCTGGAAAAGGAAGTGTCTTCAAATAACAACTACACAGAAGCATTCTCAGAAACTTCTTTGTGATGAGTGCATTCAACTCACAGACTTGAACCTTCCTTTTGATAGAACAGTTTTGAAACACACTTTTTGTAGAATCTGCAAGTAGGTATTTGGAGCGCTTTCAGGCCTATGCTGGGAAATGAAATATCTTCACCTAAAAACTAGACAGAAGCATTCTCAGAAACTTCTCTGTGATGAGTGCATTCAACTCACATACTTGAACATTCCTTTTGATAGAGCAGTTTGGAAACACTCCTTTTGTAAAATCTGCAAGTGTTTATTTGGAGCGCTCTGAGGCCTAAGCTGGAAAAGGAAATATCTTCAAATAAAAACTAGACAGAAGCATTCTCAGAAATTTCTTTGTGATGAGTGCATTCTACTCGCAGAGTTGAACCTTCTTTTTGGTAGAAGAGTTTTCAAACTCTCTTTTTGTAGAATCTGCAAGTGCATATTTGGAGCTGCTGGAGGCCAATGCTGGGAAAGGGAACATCCTCAGACAGAGACTAGACAGAAGCCTTCCCAGAAACTTGTTTGTGACGAGTGCATTCAACTCACAGACTTGAACGTTTCTTTTGAAAGAGCAGTTTTGGAACACTCTTTTTGTAGAATCTGCTAGCGTATATTTGGAGCGCTGTGAAGCCTATGCTGGGAAATGTAATGTCTCCACTTAAAAACTAGACAGAAGCATTCTCAGAAACTTCTTTGTGATGAGTGCATTCAACTCACAGACTTGAACCTTCCTTTTGAAAGAGCGGTTTTGAAACTCTCTTTTTGTAGAATCTGCAAGTGGATATTTGGAGCGCTTTGAGGCCTATGCTGGGAAATGAAATATCTTCACCTAAAAACTAGACAGAAGCATTCTCAGAAACTTCTGTGTGATGAGTGCATTCAACTCCAGACTTGAACGTTCCTTTTGATAGAACAGTTTTGAAACACTCTTTCTGCAGAATCTGCAAGTGTTTATTTCGAGCGCTCTGAGGCCTAGGCTGGAAAAGGAAATGTCTTCAAATAACAACTACACAGAAGCATTCTCAGAAACTTCTTTGTGATGAGTGCATTCAACTCACAGACTTGAACCTTCCTTTTCAAAGAGCGGTTTTGAAACTCTCTTTTTGTAGAATCTGCAAGTGGATATTTGGAGCGCTTTGACGCCTATGCTGGGAAATGAAATATCTTCACCTAAAAACTAGACAGAAGCATTCTCAGAAACTTCTTTGTGACGAGTGCATTCAACTCACAGACTTGAACGTTTCTTTTGCAAGAGCAGTTTTGGAACACTCTTTTTGTAGAATCTGCTAGTGTATATTTGGAGCGCTGTGAGGCCTATGCTGGGAAATGAAATGTCTCCACTTAAAAACTAGACAGAAGCATTCTCAGAAACTTCTGTGTGATGAGTGCATTCAACTCACAGACTTGAACGTTCCTTTTGATAGAACAGTTTTGAAACACTCTTTCAGCAGAATCTGCAAGTGTTCATTTCGAGCGATTTGAGGCCTATGTTGGAAAAGGAAATGTCTTCAAATAACAACTACACAGAAGTATTCTCAGAAACTTCTTTGTGATGAGTGCATTCAACTCACAGACTTGAACCTTCCTTTTGAAAGAGCAGTTTTGAAACACACTTTTTGTAGAATCTGCAAGTGGATATTTGGAGCGCTTTGTGGTCTATGCTGGGAAATGAAATAGCTTCACCTAAAAACTAGACAGAAGCATTCTCAGAAACTTCTGTGTGATGAGTGCATTCAACTCACAGACTTGAACGTTCCTTTTGATAGAACAGTTTTGAAACACTCTTTCTGCAGAATCTGCAAGTGTTTATTTCGAGCGCTTTGAGGCCTATGCTGGAAAAGGAAGTGTCTTCAAATAACAACTACACAGAAGCATTCTCAGAAACTTCTTTGTGATGAGTGCATTCAACTCACAGACTTGAACCTTCCTTTTGATAGAACAGTTTTGAAACACACTTTTTGTAGAATCTGCAAGTAGGTATTTGGAGCGCTTTCAGGCCTATGCTGGGAAATGAAATATCTTCACCTAAAAACTAGACAGAAGCATTCTCAGAAACTTCTCTGTGATGAGTGCATTCAACTCACATACTTGAACATTCCTTTTGATAGAGCAGTTTGGAAACACTCCTTTTGTAATATCTGCAAGTGTTTATTTGGAGCGCTCTGAGGCCTAAGCTGGAAAAGGAAATATCTTCAAATAAAAACTAGACAGAAGCATTCTCAGAAACTTCTTTGTGATGAGTGCATTCTACTCGCAGAGTTGAACCTTCTTTTTGGTAGAAGAGTTTTCAAACTCTCTTTTTGTAGAATCTGCAAGTGCATATTTGGAGCTGCTGGAGGCCAATGCTGGGAAAGGGAACATCCTCAGACAGAGACTAGACAGAAGCATTCCCAGAAACTTGTTTGTGACCAGTGCATTCAACTCACAGACTTGAACGTTTCTTTTGAAAGAGCAGTTTTGGAACACTCTTTTTGTAGAATCTGCTAGCGTATATTTGGAGCGCTGTGAAGCCTATGCTGGGAAATGTAATGTCTCCACTTAAAAACTAGACAGAAGCATTCTCAGAAACTTCTTTGTGATGAGTGCATTCAACTCACAGACTTGAACCTTCCTTTTGAAAGAGCGGTTTTGAAACTCTCTTTTTGTAGAATCTGCAAGTGGATATTTGGAGCGCTTTGAGGCCTATGCTGGGAAATGAAATATCTTCACCTAAAAACTAGACAGAAGCATTCTCAGAAACTTCTGTGTGATGAGTGCATTCAACTCCAGACTTGAACGTTCCTTTTGATAGAACAGTTTTGAAACACTCTTTCTGCAGAATCTGCAAGTGTTTATTTCAAGCGCTCTGAGGCCTATGCTGGAAAAGGAAATGTCTTCAAATAACAACTACACAGAAGCATTCTCAGAAACTTCTTTGTGATGAGTGCATTCAACTCACAGACTTGAACCTTCCTTTTCAAAGAGCGGTTTTGAAATTCTCTTTTTGTAGAATCTGCAAGTGGATATTTGGAGCGCTTTGAGGCCTATGCTGGGAAATGAAATATCTTCACCTAAAAACTAGACAGAAGCATTCTCAGAAACTTCTTTGTGACGAGTGCATTCAACTCACAGACTTGAACGTTTCTTTAGCAAGAGCAGTTTTGGAACACTCTTTTTGTAGAATCTGCTAGTGTATATTTGGAGCGCTGTGAGGCCTATGCTGGGAAATGAAATGTCTCCACTTAAAAACTAGACAGAAGCATTCTCAGAAACTTCTGTGTGATGAGTGCATTCAACTCACAGACTTGAACGTTCCTTTTGATAGAACAGTTTTGAAACACTCTTTCAGCAGAATCTGCAAGTGTTCATTTCGAGAGATTTGAGGCCTATGTTGGAAAAGGAAATGTCTTCAAATAACAACTACACAGAAGTATTCTCAGAAACTTCTTTGTGATGAGTGCATTCAACTCACAGACTTGAACCTTCCTTTTGAAAGAGCAGTTTTGAAACACACTTTTTGTAGAATCTGCAAGTGGATATTTGGAGCGCTTTGAGGTCTATGCTGGGAAATGAAATATCTTCACCTAAAAACTAGACAGAAGCATTCTCAGAAACTTCTGTGTGATGAGTGCATTCAACTCACAGACTTGAACGTTCCTTTTGATAGAACAGTTTTGAAACACTCTTTCTGCAGAATCTGCAAGTGTTTATTTCGAGCGCTTTGAGGCCTATGCTGGAAAAGGAAGTGTCTTCAAATAACAACTACACAGAAGCATTCTCAGAAACTTCTTTGTGATGAGTGCATTCAACTCACAGACTTGAACCTTCCTTTTGATAGAACAGTTTTGAAACACACTTTTTGTAGAATCTGCAAGTAGGTACTTGGAGCGCTTTCAGGCCTATGCTGGGAAATGAAATATCTTCACCTAAAAACTAGACAGAAGCATTCTCAGAAACTTCTCTGTGATGAGTGCATTCAACTCACATACTTGAACATTCCTTTTGATAGAGCAGTTTGGAAACACTCCTTTTGTAAAATCTGCAAGTGTTTATTTGGAGCGCTCTGAGGCCTAAGCTGCAAAAGGAAATATCTTCAAATAAAAACTAGACAGAAGCATTCTCAGAAATTTCTTTGTGATGAGTGCATTCTACTCGCAGAGTTGAACCTTCTTTTTGGTAGAAGAGTTTTCAAACTCTCTTTTTGTAGAATCTGCAAGTGCATATTTGGAGCTGCTGGAGGCCAATGCTGGGAAAGGGAACATCCTCAGACAGAGACTAGACAGAAGCATTCCCAGAAACTTGTTTGTGACGAGTGCATTCAACTCACAGACTTGAACGTTTCTTTTGAAAGAGCAGTTTTGGAACACTCTTTTTGTAGAATCTGCTAGCGTATATTTGGAGCGCTGTGAAGCCTACGCTGGGAAATGTAATGTCTCCACTTAAAAACTAGACAGAAGCATTCTCAGAAACTTCTTTGTGATGAGTGCATTCAACTCACAGACTTGAACCTTCCTTTTGAAAGAGCGGTTTTGAAACTCTCTTTTTGTAGAATCTGCAAGTGGATATTTGGAGCGCTTTGAGGCCTATGCTGGGAAATGAAATATCTTCACCTAAAAACTAGACAGAAGCATTCTCAGAAACTTCTGTGTGATGAGTGCATTCAACTCCAGACTTGAACGTTCCTTTTGATAGAACAGTTTTGAAACACTCTTTCTGCAGAATCTGCAAGTGTTTATTTCGAGCGCTCTGAGGCCTAGGCTGGAAAAGGAAATGTCTTCAAATAACAACTACACAGAAGCATTCTCAGAAACTTCTTTGTGATGAGTGCATTCAACTCACAGACTTGAACCTCCCTTTTCAAAGAGCGGTTTTGAAACTCTCTTTTTGTAGAATCTGCAAGTGGATATTTGGAGCGCTTTGAGGCCTATGCTGGGAAATGAAATATCTTCACCTAAAAACTAGACAGAAGCATTCTCAGAAACTTCTTTGTGACGAGTGCATTCAACTCACAGACTTGAACGTTTCTTTTGCAAGAGCAGTTTTGGAACACTCTTTTTGTAGAATCTGCTAGTGTATATTTGGAGCGCTGTGAGGCCTATGCTGGGAAATGAAATGTCTCCACTTAAAAACTAGACAGAAGCATTCTCAGAAACTTCTGTGTGATGAGTGCATTCAACTCACAGACTTGAACGTTCCTTTTGATAGAACAGTTTTGAAACACTCTTTCAGCAGAATCTGCAAGTGTTCATTTCGAGCGATTTGAGGCCTATGTTGGAAAAGGAAATGTCTTCAAATAACAACTACACAGAAGAATTCTCAGAAACTTCTTTGTGATGAGTGCATTCAACTCACAGACTTGAACCTTCCTTTTGAAAGAGCAGTTTTGAAACACACTTTTTGTAGAATCTGCAAGTGGATATTTGGAGCGCTTTGAGGTCTATGCTGGGAAATGAAATAGCTTCACCTAAAAACTAGACAGAAGCATTCTCAGAAACTTCTGTGTGATGAGTGCATTCAACTCACAGACTTGAACGTTCCTTTTGATAGAACAGTTTTGAAACACTCTTTCTGCAGAATCTGCAAGTGTTTATTTCGAGCGCTTTGAGGCCTATGCTGGAAAAGGAAGTGTCTTCAAATAACAACTACACAGAAGCATTCTCAGAAACTTCTTTGTGATGAGTGCATTCAACTCACAGACTTGAACCTTCCTTTTGATAGAACAGTTTTGAAACACACTTTTTGTAGAATCTGCAAGTAGGTACTTGGAGCGCTTTCAGGCCTATGCTGGGAAATGAAATATCTTCACCTAAAAACTAGACAGAAGCATTCTCAGAAACTTCTCTGTGATGAGTGCATTCAACTCACATACTTGAACATTCCTTTTGATAGAGCAGTTTGGAAACACTCCTTTTGTAATATCTGCAAGTGTTTATTTGGAGCGCTCTGAGGCCTAAGCTGGAAAAGGAAATATCTTCAAATAAAAACTAGACAGAAGCATTCTCAGAAACTTCTTTGTGATGAGTGCATTCTACTCGCAGAGTTGAACCTTCTTTTTGGTAGAAGAGTTTTCAAACTCTCTTTTTGTAGAATCTGCAAGTGCATATTTGGAGCTGCTGGAGGCCAATGCTGGGAAAGGGAACATCCTCAGACAGAGACTAGACAGAAGCATTCCCAGAAACTTGTTTGTGACGAGTGCATTCAACTCACAGACTTGAACGTTTCTTTTGAAAGAGCAGTTTTGGAACACTCTTTTTGTAGAATCTGCTAGCGTATATTTGGAGCGCTGTGAAGCCTATGCTGGGAAATGTAATGTCTCCACTTAAAAACTAGACAGAAGCATTCTCAGAAACTTCTTTGTGATGAGTGCATTCAACTCACAGACTTGAACCTTCCTTTTCAAAGAGCGGTTTCGAAACTCTCTTTTTGTAGAATCTGCAAGTGGATATTTGGAGCGCTTTGAGGCCTATGCTGGGAAATGAAATATCTTCACCTAAAAACTAGACAGAAGCATTCTCAGAAACTTCTGTGTGATGAGTGCATTCAACTCCAGACTTGAACGTTCCTTTTGATAGAACAGTTTTGAAACACTCTTTCTGCAGAATCTGCAAGTGTTTATTTCGAGCGCTCTGAGGCCTATGCTGGAAAAGGAAATGTCTTCAAATAACAACTACACAGAAGCATTCTCAGAAACTTCTTTGTGATGAGTGCATTCAACTCACAGACTTGAACCTTCCTTTTCAAAGAGCGGTTTTGAAACTCTCTTTTTGTAGAATCTGCAAGTGGATATTTGGAGCGCTTTGAGGCCTATGCTGGGAAATGAAATATCTTCACCTAAAAACTAGACAGAAGCATTCTCAGAAACTTCTTTGTGACGAGTGCATTCAACTCACAGACTTGAACGTTTCTTTTGCAAGAGCAGTTTTGGAACACTCTTTTTGTAGAATCTGCTAGTGTATATTTGGAGCGCTGTGAGGCCTATGCTGGGAAATGAAATGTCTCCACTTAAAAACTAGACAGAAGCATTCTCAGAAACTTCTGTGTGATGAGTGCATTCAACTCACAGACTTGAACGTTCCTTTTGATAGAACAGTTTTGAAACACTCTTTCAGCAGAATCTGCAAGTGTTCATTTCGAGCGATTTGAGGCCTATGTTGGAAAAGGAAATGTCTTCAAATAACAACTACACAGAAGTATTCTCAGAAACTTCTTTGTGATGAGTGCATTCAACTCACAGACTTGAACCTTCCTTTTGAAAGAGCAGTTTTGAAACACACTTTTTGTAGAATCTGCAAGTGGATATTTGGAGCGCTTTGAGGTCTATGCTGGGAAATGAAATAGCTTCACCTAAAAACTAGACAGAAGCATTCTCAGAAACTTCTGTGTGATGAGTGCATTCAACTCACAGACTTGAACGTTCCTTTTGATAGAACAGTTTTGAAACACTCTTTCTGCAGAATCTGCAAGTGTTTATTTCGAGCGCTTTGAGGCCTATGCTGGAAAAGGAAGTGTCTTCAAATAACAACTACACAGAAGCATTCTCAGAAACTTCTTTGTGATGAGTGCATTCAACTCACAGACTTGAACCTTCCTTTTGATAGAACAGTTTTGAAACACACTTTTTGTAGAATCTGCAAGTAGGTACTTGGAGCGCTTTCAGGCCTATGCTGGGAAATGAAATATCTTCACCTAAAAACTAGACAGAAGCATTCTCAGAAACTTCTCTGTGATGAGTGCATTCAACTCACATACTTGAACATTCCTTTTGATAGAGCAGTTTGGAAACACTCCTTTTGTAATATCTGCAAGTGTTTATTTGGAGCGCTCTGAGGCCTAAGCTGGAAAAGGAAATATCTTCAAATAAAAACTAGACAGAAGCATTCTCAGAAACTTCTTTGTGATGAGTGCATTCTACTCGCAGAGTTGAACCTTCTTTTTGGTAGAAGAGTTTTCAAACTCTCTTTTTGTAGAATCTGCATGTGCATATTTGGAGCTGCTGGAGGCCAATGCTGGGAAAGGGAACATCCTCAGACAGAGACTAGACAGAAGCATTCCCAGAAACTTGTTTGTGACGAGTGCATTCAACTCACAGACTTGAACGTTTCTTTTGAAAGAGCAGTTTTGGAACACTCTTTTTGTAGAATCTGCTAGCGTATATTTGGAGCGCTGTGAAGCCTATGCTGGGAAATGTAATGTCTCCACTTAAAAACTAGACAGAAGCATTCTCAGAAACTTCTTTGTGATGAGTGCATTCAACTCACAGACTTGAACCTTCCTTTTCAAAGAGCGGTTTCGAAACTCTCTTTTTGTAGAATCTGCAAGTGGATATTTGGAGCGCTTTGAGGCCTATGCTGGGAAATGAAATATCTTCACCTAAAAACTAGACAGAAGCATTCTCAGAAACTTCTGTGTGATGAGTGCATTCAACTCCAGACTTGAACGTTCCTTTTGATAGAACAGTTTTGAAACACTCTTTCTGCAGAATCTGCAAGTGTTTATTTCGAGCGCTCTGAGGCCTATGCTGGAAAAGGAAATGTCTTCAAATAACAACTACACAGAAGCATTCTCAGAAACTTCTTTGTGATGAGTGCATTCAACTCACAGACTTGAACCTTCCTTTTCAAAGAGCGGTTTTGAAACTCTCTTTTTGTAGAATCTGCAAGTGGATATTTGGAGCGCTTTGAGGCCTATGCTGGGAAATGAAATATCTTCACCTAAAAACTAGACAGAAGCATTCTCAGAAACTTCTTTGTGACGAGTGCATTCAACTCACAGACTTGAACGTTTCTTTTGCAAGAGCAGTTTTGGAACACTCTTTTTGTAGAATCTGCTAGTGTATATTTGGAGCGCTGTGAGGCCTATGCTTGGAAATGAAATGTCTCCACTTAAAAACTAGACAGAAGCATTCTCAGAAACTTCTGTGTGATGAGTGCATTCAACTCACAGACTTGAACGTTCCTTTTGATAGAACAGTTTTGAAACACTCTTTCAGCAGAATCTGCAAGTGTTCATTTCGAGCGATTTGAGGCCTATGTTGGAAAAGGAAATGTCTTCAAATAACAACTACACAGAAGTATTCTCAGAAACTTCTTTGTGATGAGTGCATTCAACTCACAGACTTGAACCTTCCTTTTGAAAGAGCAGTTTTGAAACACACTTTTTGTAGAATCTGCAAGTGGATATTTGGAGCGCTTTGAGGTCTATGCTGGGAAATGAAATAGCTTCACCTAAAAACTAGACAGAAGCATTCTCAGAAACTTCTGTGTGATGAGTGCATTCAACTCACAGACTTGAACGTTCCTTTTGATAGAACAGTTTTGAAACACTCTTTCTGCAGAATCTGCAAGTGTTTATTTCGAGCGCTTTGAGGCCTAGGCTGGAAAAGGAAGTGTCTTCAAATAACAACTACACAGAAGCATTCTCAGAAACTTCTTTGTGATGAGTGCATTCAACTCACAGACTTGAACCTTCCTTTTGATAGAACAGTTTTGAAACACACTTTTTGTAGAATCTGCAAGTAGGTACTTGGAGCGCTTTCAGGCCTATGCTGGGAAATGAAATATCTTCACCTAAAAACTAGACAGAAGCATTCTCAGAAACTTCTCTGTGATGAGTGCATTCAACTCACATACTTGAACATTCCTTTTGATAGAGCAGTTTGGAAACACTCCTTTTGTAATATCTGCAAGTGTTTATTTGGAGCGCTCTGAGGCCTAAGCTGGAAAAGGAAATATCTTCAAATAAAAACTAGACAGAAGCATTCTCAGAAACTTCTTTGTGATGAGTGCATTCTACTCGCAGAGTTGAACCTTCTTTTTGGTAGAAGAGTTTTCAAACTCTCTTTTTGTAGAATCTGCAAGTGCATATTTGGAGCTGCTGGAGGCCAATGCTGGGAAAGGGAACATCCTCAGACAGAGACTAGACAGAAGCATTCCCAGAAACTTGTTTGTGACGAGTGCATTCAACTCACAGACTTGAACGTTTCTTTTGAAAGAGCAGTTTTGGAACACTCTTTTTGTAGAATCTGCTAGCGTATATTTGGAGCGCTGTGAAGCCTATGCTGGGAAATGTAATGTCTCCACTTAAAAACTAGACAGAAGCATTCTCAGAAACTTCTTTGTGATGAGTGCATTCAACTCACAGACTTGAACCTTCCTTTTCAAAGAGCGGTTTCGAAACTCTCTTTTTGTAGAATCTGCAAGTGGATATTTGGAGCGCTTTGAGGCCTATGCTGGGAAATGAAATACCTTCACCTAAAAACTAGACAGAAGCATTCTCAGAAACTTCTGTGTGATGAGTGCATTCAACTCCAGACTTGAACGTTCCTTTTGATAGAACAGTTTTGAAACACTCTTTCTGCAGAATCTGCAAGTGTTTATTTCGAGCGCTCTGAGGCCTATGCTGGAAAAGGAAATGTCTTCAAATAACAACTACACAGAAGCATTCTCAGAAACTTCTTTGTGATGAGTGCATTCAACTCACAGACTTGAACCTTCCTTTTCAAAGAGCGGTTTTGAAACTCTCTTTTTGTAGAATCTGCAAGTGGATATTTGGAGCGCTTTGAGGCCTATGCTGGGAAATGAAATATCTTCACCTAAAAACTAGACAGAAGCATTCTCAGAAACTTCTTTGTGACGAGTGCATTCAACTCACAGACTTGAACGTTTCTTTTGCAAGAGCAGTTTTGGAACACTCTTTTTGTAGAATCTGCTAGTGTATATTTGGAGCGCTGTGAGGCCTATGCTGGGAAATGAAATGTCTCCACTTAAAAACTAGACAGAAGCATTCTCAGAAACTTCTGTGTGATGAGTGCATTCAACTCACAGACTTGAACGTTCCTTTTGATAGAACAGTTTTGAAACACTCTTTCAGCAGAATCTGCAAGTGTTCATTTCGAGCGATTTGAGGCCTATGTTGGAAAAGGAAATGTCTTCAAATAACAACTACACAGAAGTATTCTCAGAAACTTCTTTGTGATGAGTGCATTCAACTCACAGACTTGAACCTTCCTTTTGAAAGAGCAGTTTTGAAACACACTTTTTGTAGAATCTGCAAGTGGATATTTGGAGCGCTTTGAGGTCTATGCTGGGAAATGAAATATCTTCACCTAAAAACTAGACAGAAGCATTCTCAGAAACTTCTGTGTGATGAGTGCATTCAACTCACAGACTTGAACGTTCCTTTTGATAGAACAGTTTTGAAACACTCTTTCTGCAGAATCTGCAAGTGTTTATTTCGAGCGCTTTGAGGCCTATGCTGGAAAAGGAAGTGTCTTCAAATAACAACTACACAGAAGCATTCTCAGAAACTTCTTTGTGATGAGTGCATTCAACTCACAGACTTGAACCTTCCTTTTGATAGAACAGTTTTGAAACACACTTTTTGTAGAATCTGCAAGTAGGTACTTGGAGCGCTTTCAGGCCTATGCTGGGAAATGAAATATCTTCACCTAAAAACTAGACAGAAGCATTCTCAGAAACTTCTCTGTGATGAGTGCATTCAACTCACATACTTGAACATTCCTTTTGATAGAGCAGTTTGGAAACACTCCTTTTGTAAAATCTGCAAGTGTTTATTTGGAGCGCTCTGAGGCCTAAGCTGCAAAAGGAAATATCTTCAAATAAAAACTAGACAGAAGCATTCTCAGAAATTTCTTTGTGATGAGTGCATTCTACTCGCAGAGTTGAACCTTCTTTTTGGTAGAAGAGTTTTCAAACTCTCTTTTTGTAGAATCTGCAAGTGCATATTTGGAGCTGCTGGAGGCCAATGCTGGGAAAGGGAACATCCTCAGACAGAGACTAGACAGAAGCATTCCCAGAAACTTGTTTGTGACGAGTGCATTCAACTCACAGACTTGAACGTTTCTTTTGAAAGAGCAGTTTTGGAACACTCTTTTTGTAGAATCTGCTAGCGTATATTTGGAGCGCTGTGAAGCCTACGCTGGGAAATGTAATGTCTCCACTTAAAAACTAGACAGAAGCATTCTCAGAAACTTCTTTGTGATGAGTGCATTCAACTCACAGACTTGAACCTTCCTTTTGAAAGAGCGGTTTTGAAACTCTCTTTTTGTAGAATCTGCAAGTGGATATTTGGAGCGCTTTGAGGCCTATGCTGGGAAATGAAATATCTTCACCTAAAAACTAGACAGAAGCATTCTCAGAAACTTCTGTGTGATGAGTGCATTCAACTCCAGACTTGAACGTTCCTTTTGATAGAACAGTTTTGAAACACTCTTTCTGCAGAATCTGCAAGTGTTTATTTCGAGCGCTCTGAGGCCTAGGCTGGAAAAGGAAATGTCTTCAAATAACAACTACACAGAAGCATTCTCAGAAACTTCTTTGTGATGAGTGCATTCAACTCACAGACTTGAACCTTCCTTTTCAAAGAGCGGTTTTGAAACTCTCTTTTTGTAGAATCTGCAAGTGGATATTTGGAGCGCTTTGAGGCCTATGCTGGGAAATGAAATATCTTCACCTAAAAACTAGACAGAAGCATTCTCAGAAACTTCTTTGTGACGAATGCATTCAACTCACAGACTTGAACGTTTCTTTTGCAAGAGCAGTTTTGGAACACTCTTTTTGTAGAATCTGCTAGTGTATATTTGGAGCGCTGTGAGGCCTATGCTGGGAAATGAAATGTCTCCACTTAAAAACTAGACAGAAGCATTCTCAGAAACTTCTGTGTGATGAGTGCATTCAACTCACAGACTTAAACGTTCCTTTTGATAGAACAGTTTTGAAACACTCTTTCAGCAGAATCTGCAAGTGTTCATTTCGAGCGATTTGAGGCCTATGTTGGAAAAGGAAATGTCTTCAAATAACAACTACACAGAAGAATTCTCAGAAACTTCTTTGTGATGAGTGCATTCAACTCACAGACTTGAACCTTCCTTTTGAAAGAGCAGTTTTGAAACACACTTTTTGTAGAATCTGCAAGTGGATATTTGGAGCGCTTTGAGGTCTATGCTGGGAAATGAAATAGCTTCACCTAAAAACTAGACAGAAGCATTCTCAGAAACTTCTGTGTGATGAGTGCATTCAACTCACAGACTTGAACGTTCCTTTTGATAGAACAGTTTTGAAACACTCTTTCTGCAGAATCTGCAAGTGTTTATTTCGAGCGCTTTGAGGCCTATGCTGGAAAAGGAAGTGTCTTCAAATAACAACTACACAGAAGCATTCTCAGAAACTTCTTTGTGATGAGTGCATTCAACTCACAGACTTGAACCTTCCTTTTGATAGAACAGTTTTGAAACACACTTTTTGTAGAATCTGCAAGTAGGTATTTGGAGCGCTTTCAGGCCTATGCTGGGAAATGAAATATCTTCACCTAAAAACTAGACAGAAGCATTCTCAGAAACTTCTCTGTGATGAGTGCATTCAACTCACATACTTGAACATTCCTTTTGATAGAGCAGTTTGGAAACACTCCTTTTGTAATATCTGCAAGTGTTTATTTGGAGCGCTCTGAGGCCTAAGCTGGAAAAGGAAATATCTTCAAATAAAAACTAGACAGAAGCATTCTCAGAAACTTCTTTGTGATGAGTGCATTCTACTCGCAGAGTTGAACCTTCTTTTTGGTAGAAGAGTTTTCAAACTCTCTTTTTGTAGAATCTGCAAGTGCATATTTGGAGCTGCTGGAGGCCAATGCTGGGAAAGGGAACATCCTCAGACAGAGACTAGACAGAAGCATTCCCAGAAACTTGTTTGTGACGAGTGCATTCAACTCACAGACTTGAACGTTTCTTTTGAAAGAGCAGTTTTGGAACACTCTTTTTGTAGAATCTGCTAGCGTATATTTGGAGCGCTGTGAAGCCTATGCTGGGAAATGTAATGTCTCCACTTAAAAACTAGACAGAAGCATTCTCAGAAACTTCTTTGTGATGAGTGCATTCAACTCACAGACTTGAACCTTCCTTTTGAAAGAGCGGTTTCGAAACTCTCTTTTTGTAGAATCTGCAAGTGGATATTTGGAGCGCTTTGAGGCCTATGCTGGGAAATGAAATATCTTCACCTAAAAACTAGACAGAAGCATTCTCAGAAACTTCTGTGTGATGAGTGCATTCAACTCCAGACTTGAACGTTCCTTTTGATAGAACAGTTTTGAAACACTCTTTCTGCAGAATCTGCAAGTGTTTATTTCGAGCGCTCTGAGGCCTAGGCTGGAAAAGGAAATGTCTTCAAATAACAACTACACAGAAGCATTCTCAGAAACTTCTTTGTGATGAGTGCATTCAACTCACAGACTTGAACCTTCCTTTTCAAAGAGCGGTTTTGAAACTCTCTTTTTGTAGAATCTGCAAGTGGATATTTGGAGCGCTTTGAGGCCTATGCTGGGAAATGAAATATCTTCACCTAAAAACTAGACAGAAGCATTCTCAGAAACTTCTCTGTGATGAGTGCATTCAACTCCAGACTTGAACGTTCCTTTTGATAGAACAGTTTTGAAACACTCTTTCTGCAGAATCTGCAAGTGTTTATTTCGAGCGCTCTGAGGCCTAGGCTGGAAAAGGAAATGTCTTCAAATAACAACTACACAGAAGCATTCTCAGAAACTTCTTTGTGATGAGTGCATTCAACTCACAGACTTGAACCTTCCTTTTCAAAGAGCGGTTTTGAAACTCTCTTTTTGTAGAATCTGCAAGTGGATATTTGGAGCGCTTTGAGGCCTATGCTGGGAAATGAAATATCTTCACCTAAAAACTAGACAGAAGCATTCTCAGAAACTTCTTTGTGACGAGTGCATTCAACTCACAGACTTGAACGTTTCTTTTGCAAGAGCAGTTTTGGAACACTCTTTTTGTAGAATCTGCTAGTGTATATTTGGAGCGCTGTGAGGCCTATGCTGGGAAATGAAATGTCTCCACTTAAAAACTAGACAGAAGCATTCTCAGAAACTTCTGTGTGATGAGTGCATTCAACTCACAGACTTGAACGTTCCTTTTGATAGAACAGTTTTGAAACACTCTTTCAGCAGAATCTGCAAGTGTTCATTTCGAGCGATTTGAGGCCTATGTTGGAAAAGGAAATGTCTTCAAATAACAACTACACAGAAGTATTCTCAGAAACTTCTTTGTGATGAGTGCATTCAACTCACAGACTTGAACCTTCCTTTTGAAAGAGCAGTTTTGAAACACACTTTTTGTAGAATCTGCAAGTGGATATTTGGAGCGCTTTGAGGTCTATGCTGGGAAATGAAATATCTTCACCTAAAAACTAGACAGAAGCATTCTCAGAAACTTCTGTGTGATGAGTGCATTCAACTCACAGACTTGAACGTTCCTTTTGATAGAACAGTTTTGAAACACTCTTTCTGCAGAATCTGCAAGTGTTTATTTCGAGCGCTTTGAGGCCTATGCTGGAAAAGGAAGTGTCTTCAAATAACAACTACACAGAAGCATTCTCAGAAACTTCTTTGTGATGAGTGCATTCAACTCACAGACTTGAACCTTCCTTTTGATAGAACAGTTTTGAAACACACTTTTTGTAGAATCTGCAAGTAGGTACTTGGAGCGCTTTCAGGCCTATGCTGGGAAATGAAATATCTTCACCTAAAAACTAGACAGAAGCATTCTCAGAAACTTCTCTGTGATGAGTGCATTCAACTCACATACTTGAACATTCCTTTTGATAGAGCAGTTTGGAAACACTCCTTTTGTAAAATCTGCAAGTGTTTATTTGGAGCGCTCTGAGGCCTAAGCTGGAAAAGGAAATATCTTCAAATAAAAACTAGACAGAAGCATTCTCAGAAATTTCTTTGTGATGAGTGCATTCTACTCGCAGAGTTGAACCTTCTTTTTGGTAGAAGAGTTTTCAAACTCTCTTTTTGTAGAATCTGCAAGTGCATATTTGGAGCTGCTGGAGGCCAATGCTGGGAAAGGGAACATCCTCAGACAGAGACTAGACAGAAGCATTCCCAGAAACTTGTTTGTGACGAGTGCATTCAACTCACAGACTTGAACGTTTCTTTTGAAAGAGCAGTTTTGGAACACTCTTTTTGTAGAATCTGCTAGTGTATATTTGGAGCGCTGTGAAGCCTACGCTGGGAAATGTAATGTCTCCACTTAAAAACTAGACAGAAGCATTCTCAGAAACTTCTTTGTGATGAGTGCATTCAACTCACAGACTTGAACCTTCCTTTTCAAAGAGCGGTTTTGAAACTCTCTTTTTGTAGAATCTGCAAGTGGATATTTGGAGCGCTTTGAGGCCTATGCTGGGAAATGAAATATCTTCACCTAAAAACTAGACAGAAGCATTCTCAGAAACTTCTGTGTGATGAGTGCATTCAACTCCAGACTTGAACGTTCCTTTTGATAGAACAGTTTTGAAACACTCTTTCTGCAGAATCTGCAAGTGTTTATTTCGAGCGCTCTGAGGCCTAGGCTGGAAAAGGAAATGTCTTCAAATAACAACTACACAGAAGCATTCTCAGAAACTTCCTTGTGATGAGTGCATTCAACTCACAGACTTGAACCTTCCTTTTCAAAGAGCGGTTTTGAAACTCTCTTTTTGTAGAATCTGCAAGTGGATATTTGGAGCGCTTTGAGGCCTATGCTGGGAAATGAAATATCTTCACCTGAAAACTAGACAGAAGCATTCTCAGAAACTTCTTTGTGACGAGTGCATTCAACTCACAGACTTGAACGTTCCTTTTGATAGAACAGTTTTGAAACACTCTTTCTGCAGAATCTGCAAGTGTTTATTTCGAGCGCTTTGAGGCCTATGCTGGAAAAGGAAGTGTCTTCAAATAACAACTACACAGAAGCATTCTCAGAAACTTCTTTGTGATGAGTGCATTCAACTCACAGACTTGAACCTTCCTTTTGATAGAACAGTTTTGAAACACACTTTTTGTAGAATCTGCAAGTAGGTATTTGGAGCGCTTTCAGGCCTATGCTGGGAAATGAAATATCTTCACCTAAAAACTAGACAGAAGCATTCTCAGAAACTTCTCTGTGATGAGTGCATTCAACTCACATACTTGAACATTCCTTTTGATAGAGCAGTTTGGAAACACTCCTTTTGTAAAATCTGCAAGTGTTTATTTGGAGCGCTCTGAGGCCTAAGCTGGAAAAGGAAATATCTTCAAATAAAAACTAGACAGAAGCATTCTCAGAAATTTCTTTGTGATGAGTGCATTCTACTCGCAGAGTTGAACCTTCTTTTTGGTAGAAGAGTTTTCAAACTCTCTTTTTGTAGAATCTGCAAGTGCATATTTGGAGCTGCTGGAGGCCAATGCTGGGAAAGGGAACATCCTCAGACAGAGACTAGACAGAAGCATTCCCAGAAACTTGTTTGTGACGAGTGCATTCAACTCACAGACTTGAACGTTTCTTTTGAAAGAGCAGTTTTGGAACACTCTTTTTGTAGAATCTGCTAGCGTATATTTGGAGCGCTGTGAAGCCTATGCTGGGAAATGTAATGTCTCCACTTAAAAACTAGACAGAAGCATTCTCAGAAACTTCTTTGTGATGAGTGCATTCAACTCACAGACTTGAACCTTCCTTTTGAAAGAGCGGTTTTGAAACTCTCTTTTTGTAGAATCTGCAAGTGGATATTTGGAGCGCTTTGAGGCCTATGCTGGGAAATGAAATATCTTCACCTAAAAACTAGACAGAAGCATTCTCAGAAACTTCTGTGTGATGAGTGCATTCAACTCCAGACTTGAACGTTCCTTTTGATAGAACAGTTTTGAAACACTCTTTCTGCAGAATCTGCAAGTGTTTATTTCGAGCGCTCTGAGGCCTAGGCTGGAAAAGGAAATGTCTTCAAATAAAAACTACACAGAAGCATTCTCAGAAACTTCTTTGTGATGAGTGCATTCAACTCACAGACTTGAACCTTCCTTTTCAAAGAGCGGTTTTGAAACTCTCTTTTTGTAGAATCTGCAAGTGGATATTTGGAGCGCTTTGACGCCTATGCTGGGAAATGAAATATCTTCACCTAAAAACTAGACAGAAGCATTCTCAGAAACTTCTTTGTGACGAATGCATTCAACTCACAGACTTGAACGTTTCTTTTGCAAGAGCAGTTTTGGAACACTCTTTTTGTAGAATCTGCTAGTGTATATTTGGAGCGCTGTGAGGCCTATGCTGGGAAATGAAATGTCTCCACTTAAAAACTAGACAGAAGCATTCTCAGAAACTTCTGTGTGATGAGTGCATTCAACTCACAGACTTGAACGTTCCTTTTGATAGAACAGTTTTGAAACACTCTTTCAGCAGAATCTGCAAGTGTTCATTTCGAGCGATTTGAGGCCTATGTTGGAAAAGGAAATGTCTTCAAATAACAACTACACAGAAGTATTCTCAGAAACTTCTTTGTGATGAGTGCATTCAACTCACAGACTTGAACCTTCCTTTTGAAAGAGCAGTTTTGAAACACACTTTTTGTAGAATCTGCAAGTGGATATTTGGAGCGCTTTGAGGTCTATGCTGGGAAATGAAATAGCTTCACCTAAAAACTAGACAGAAGAATTCTCAGAAACTTCTGTGTGATGAGTGCATTCAACTCACAGACTTGAACGTTCCTTTTGATAGAACAGTTTTGAAACACTCTTTCTGCAGAATCTGCAAGTGTTTATTTCGAGCGCTTTGAGGCCTATGCTGGAAAAGGAAGTGTCTTCAAATAACAACTACACAGAAGCATTCTCAGAAACTTCTTTGTGATGAGTGCATTCAACTCACAGACTTGAACCTTCCTTTTGATAGAACAGTTTTGAAACACACTTTTTGTAGAATCTGCAAGTAGGTATTTGGAGCGCTTTCAGGCCTATGCTGGGAAATGAAATATCTTCACCTAAAAACTAGACAGAAGCATTCTCAGAAACTTCTCTGTGATGAGTGCATTCAACTCACATACTTGAACATTCCTTTTGATAGAGCAGTTTGGAAACACTCCTTTTGTAATATCTGCAAGTGTTTATTTGGAGCGCTCTGAGGCCTAAGCTGGAAAAGGAAATATCTTCAAATAAAAACTAGACAGAAGCATTCTCAGAAACTTCTTTGTGATGAGTGCATTCTACTCGCAGAGTTGAACCTTCTTTTTGGTAGAAGAGTTTTCAAACTCTCTTTTTGTAGAATCTGCAAGTGCATATTTGGAGCTGCTGGAGGCCAATGCTGGGAAAGGGAACATCCTCAGACAGAGACTAGACAGAAGCATTCCCAGAAACTTGTTTGTGACGAGTGCATTCAACTCACAGACTTGAACGTTTCTTTTGAAAGAGCAGTTTTGGAACACTCTTTTTGTAGAATCTGCTAGCGTATATTTGGAGCGCTGTGAAGCCTACGCTGGGAAATGTAATGTCTCCACTTAAAAACTAGACAGAAGCATTCTCAGAAACTTCTTTGTGATGAGTGCATTCAACTCACAGACTTGAACCTTCCTTTTGAAAGAGCGGTTTTGAAACTCTCTTTTTGTAGAATCTGCAAGTGGATATTTGGGGCGCTTTGAGGCCTATGCTGGGAAATGAAATATCTTCACCTAAAAACTAGACAGAAGCATTCTCAGAAACTTCTGTGTGATGAGTGCATTCAACTCCAGACTTGAACGTTCCTTTTGATAGAACAGTTTTGAAACACTCTTTCTGCAGAATCTGCAAGTGTTTATTTCGAGCGCTCTGAGGCCTAGGCTGGAAAAGGAAATGTCTTCAAATAACAACTACACAGAAGCATTCTCAGAAACTTCTTTGTGATGAGTGCATTCAACTCACAGACTTGAACCTCCCTTTTCAAAGAGCGGTTTTGAAACTCTCTTTTTGTAGAATCTGCAAGTGGATATTTGGAGCGCTTTGAGGCCTATGCTGGGAAATGAAATATCTTCACCTAAAAACTAGACAGAAGCATTCTCAGAAACTTCTTTGTGACGAGTGCATTCAACTCACAGACTTGAACGTTTCTTTTGCAAGAGCAGTTTTGGAACACTCTTTTTGTAGAATCTGCTAGTGTATATTTGGAGCGCTGTGAGGCCTATGCTGGGAAATGAAATGTCTCCACTTAAAAACTAGACAGAAGCATTCTCAGAAACTTCTGTGTGATGAGTGCATTCAACTCACAGACTTGAACCTTCCTTTTCAAAGAGCGGTTTCGAAACTCTCTTTTTGTAGAATCTGCAAGTGGATATTTGGAGCGCTTTGAGGCCTATGCTGGGAAATGAAATATCTTCACCTAAAAACTAGACAGAAGCATTCTCAGAAACTTCTCTGTGATGAGTGCATTCAACTCCAGACTTGAACGTTCCTTTTGATAGAACAGTTTTGAAACACTCTTTCTGCAGAATCTGCAAGTGTTTATTTCGAGCGCTCTGAGGCCTATGCTGGAAAAGGAAATGTCTTCAAATAACAACTACACAGAAGCATTCTCAGAAACTTCTTTGTGATGAGTGCATTCAACTCACAGACTTGAACCTTCCTTTTCAAAGAGCGGTTTTGAAACTCTCTTTTTGTAGAATCTGCAAGTGGATATTTGGAGCGCTTTGAAGCCTATGCTGGGAAATGAAATATCTTCACCTAAAAACTAGACAGAAGCATTCTCAGAAACTTCTTTGTGACGAGTGCATTCAACTCACAGACTTGAACGTTTCTTTTGCAAGAGCAGTTTTGGAACACTCTTTTTGTAGAATCTGCTAGTGTATATTTGGAGCGCTGTGAGGCCTATGCTGGGAAATGAAATGTCTCCACTTAAAAACTAGACAGAAGCATTCTCAGAAACTTCTGTGTGATGAGTGCATTCAACTCACAGACTTGAACGTTCCTTTTGATAGAACAGTTTTGAAACACTCTTTCAGCAGAATCTGCAAGTGTTCATTTCGAGCGATTTGAGGCCTATGTTGGAAAAGGAAATGTCTTCAAATAACAACTACACAGAAGTATTCTCAGAAACTTCTTTGTGATGAGTGCATTCAACTCACAGACTTGAACCTTCCTTTTGAAAGAGCAGTTTTGAAACACACTTTTTGTAGAATCTGCAAGTGGATATTTGGAGCGCTTTGAGGTCTATGCTGGGAAATGAAATATCTTCACCTAAAAACTAGACAGAAGCATTCTCAGAAACTTCTGTGTGATGAGTGCATTCAACTCACAGACTTGAACGTTCCTTTTGATAGAACAGTTTTGAAACACTCTTTCTGCAGAATCTGCAAGTGTTTATTTCGAGCGCTTTGAGGCCTATGCTGGAAAAGGAAGTGTCTTCAAATAACAACTACACAGAAGCATTCTCAGAAACTTCTTTGTGATGAGTGCATTCAACTCACAGACTTGAACCTTCCTTTTGATAGAACAGTTTTGAAACACACTTTTTGTAGAATCTGCAAGTAGGTACTTGGAGCGCTTTCAGGCCTATGCTGGGAAATGAAATATCTTCACCTAAAAACTAGACAGAAGCATTCTCAGAAACTTCTCTGTGATGAGTGCATTCAACTCACATACTTGAACATTCCTTTTGATAGAGCAGTTTGGAAACACTCCTTTTGTAAAATCTGCAAGTGTTTATTTGGAGCGCTCTGAGGCCTAAGCTGCAAAAGGAAATATCTTCAAATAAAAACTAGACAGAAGCATTCTCAGAAATTTCTTTGTGATGAGTGCATTCTACTCGCAGAGTTGAACCTTCTTTTTGGTAGAAGAGTTTTCAAACTCTCTTTTTGTAGAATCTGCAAGTGCATATTTGGAGCTGCTGGAGGCCAATGCTGGGAAAGGGAACATCCTCAGACAGAGACTAGACAGAAGCATTCCCAGAAACTTGTTTGTGACGAGTGCATTCAACTCACAGACTTGAACGTTTCTTTTGAAAGAGCAGTTTTGGAACACTCTTTTTGTAGAATCTGCTAGCGTATATTTGGAGCGCTGTGAAGCCTACGCTGGGAAATGTAATGTCTCCACTTAAAAACTAGACAGAAGCATTCTCAGAAACTTCTTTGTGATGAGTGCATTCAACTCACAGACTTGAACCTTCCTTTTGAAAGAGCGGTTTTGAAACTCTCTTTTTGTAGAATCTGCAAGTGGATATTTGGAGCGCTTTGAGGCCTATGCTGGGAAATGAAATATCTTCACCTAAAAACTAGACAGAAGCATTCTCAGAAACTTCTGTGTGATGAGTGCATTCAACTCCAGACTTGAACGTTCCTTTTGATAGAACAGTTTTGAAACACTCTTTCTGCAGAATCTGCAAGTGTTTATTTCGAGCGCTCTGAGGCCTAGGCTGGAAAAGGAAATGTCTTCAATTAACAACTACACAGAAGCATTCTCAGAAACTTCTTTGTGATGAGTGCATTCAACTCACAGACTTGAACCTTCCTTTTCAAAGAGCGGTTTTGAAACTCTCTTTTTGTAGAATCTGCAAGTGGATATTTGGAGAGCTTTGAGGCCTATGCTGGGAAATGAAATATCTTCACCTAAAAACTAGACAGAAGCATTCTCAGAAACTTCTTTGCGACGAGTGCATTCAACTCACAGACTTGAACGTTTCTTTTGCAAGAGCAGTTTTGGAACACTCTTTTTGTAGAATCTGCTAGTGTATATTTGGAGCGCTGTGAGGCCTATGCTGGGAAATGAAATGTCTCCACTTAAAAACTAGACAGAAGCATTCTCAGAAACTTCTGTGTGATGAGTGCATTCAACTCACAGACTTGAACGTTCCTTTTGATAGAACAGTTTTGAAACACTCTTTCAGCAGAATCTGCAAGTGTTCATTTCGAGCGATTTGAGGCCTATGTTGGAAAAGGAAATGTCTTCAAATAACAACTACACAGAAGTATTCTCAGAAACTTCTTTGTGATGAGTGCATTCAACTCACAGACTTGAACCTTCCTTTTGAAAGAGCAGTTTTGAAACACACTTTTTGTAGAATCTGCAAGTGGATATTTGGAGCGCTTTGAGGTCTATGCTGGGAAATGAAATAGCTTCACCTAAAAACTAGACAGAAGCATTCTCAGAAACTTCTGTGTGATGAGTGCATTCAACTCACAGACTTGAACGTTCCTTTTGATAGAACAGTTTTGAAACACTCTTTCTGCAGAATCTGCAAGTGTTTATTTCGAGCGCTTTGAGGCCTATGCTGGAAAAGGAAGTGTCTTCAAATAACAACTACACAGAAGCATTCTCAGAAACTTCTTTGTGATGAGTGCATTCAACTCACAGACTTGAACCTTCCTTTTGATAGAACAGTTTTGAAACACACTTTTTGTAGAATCTGCAAGTAGGTATTTGGAGCGCTTTCAGGCCTATGCTGGGAAATGAAATATCTTCACCTAAAAACTAGACAGAAGCATTCTCAGAAACTTCTCTGTGATGAGTGCATTCAACTCACATACTTGAACATTCCTTTTGATAGAGCAGTTTGGAAACACTCCTTTTGTAATATCTGCAAGTGTTTATTTGGAGCGCTCTGAGGCCTAAGCTGGAAAAGGAAATATCTTCAAATAAAAACTAGACAGAAGCATTCTCAGAAACTTCTTTGTGATGAGTGCATTCTACTCGCAGAGTTGAACCTTCTTTTTGGTAGAAGAGTTTTCAAACTCTCTTTTTGTAGAATCTGCAAGTGCATATTTGGAGCTGCTGGAGGCCAATGCTGGGAAAGGGAACATCCTCAGACAGAGACTAGACAGAAGCATTCCCAGAAACTTGTTTGTGACGAGTGCATTCAACTCACAGACTTGAACGTTTCTTTTGAAAGAGCAGTTTTGGAACACTCTTTTTGTAGAATCTGCTAGCGTATATTTGGAGCGCTGTGAAGCCTATGCTGGGAAATGTAATGTCTCCACTTAAAAACTAGACAGAAGCATTCTCAGAAACTTCTTTGTGATGAGTGCATTCAACTCACAGACTTGAACCTTCCTTTTCAAAGAGCGGTTTCGAAACTCTCTTTTTGTAGAATCTGCAAGTGGATATTTGGAGCGCTTTGAGGCCTATGCTGGGAAATGAAATATCTTCACCTGAAAACTAGACAGAAGCATTCTCAGAAACTTCTGTGTGATGAGTGCATTCAACTCCAGACTTGAACGTTCCTTTTGATAGAACAGTTTTGAAACACTCTTTCTGCAGAATCTGCAAGTGTTTATTTCGAGCGCTCTGAGGCCTATGCTGGAAAAGGAAATGTCTTCAAATAACAACTACACAGAAGCATTCTCAGAAACTTCTTTGTGATGAGTGCATTCAACTCACAGACTTGAACCTTCCTTTTCAAAGAGCGGTTTTGAAACTCTCTTTTTGTAGAATCTGCAAGTGGATATTTGGAGCGCTTTGAGGCCTATGCTGGGAAATGAAATATCTTCACCTAAAAACTAGACAGAAGCATTCTCAGAAACTTCTTTGTGACGAGTGCATTCAACTCACAGACTTGAACGTTTCTTTTGCAAGAGCAGTTTTGGAACACTCTTTTTGTAGAATCTGCTAGTGTATATTTGGAGCGCTGTGAGGCCTATGCTGGGAAATGAAATGTCTCCACTTAAAAACTAGACAGAAGCATTCTCAGAAACTTCTGTGTGATGAGTGCATTCAACTCACAGACTTGAACGTTCCTTTTGATAGCACAGTTTTGAAACACTCTTTCAGCAGAATCTGCAAGTGTTCATTTCGAGCGATTTGAGGCCTATGTTGGAAAAGGAAATGTCTTCAAATAACAACTACACAGAAGTATTCTCAGAAACTTCTTTGTGATGAGTGCATTCAACTCACAGACTTGAACCTTCCTTTTGAAAGAGCAGTTTTGAAACACACTTTTTGTAGAATCTGCAAGTGGATATTTGGAGCGCTTTGAGGTCTATGCTGGGAAATGAAATAGCTTCACCTAAAAACTAGACAGAAGCATTCTCAGAAACTTCTGTGTGATGAGTGCATTCAACTCACAGACTTGAACGTTCCTTTTGATAGAACAGTTTTGAAACACTCTTTCTGCAGAATCTGCAAGTGTTTATTTCGAGCGCTTTGAGGCCTATGCTGGAAAAGGAAGTGTCTTCAAATAACAACTACACAGAAGCATTCTCAGAAACTTCTTTGTGATGAGTGCATTCAACTCACAGACTTGAACCTTCCTTTTGATAGAACAGTTTTGAAACACACTTTTTGTAGAATCTGCAAGTAGGTACTTGGAGCGCTTTCAGGCCTATGCTGGGAAATGAAATATCTTCACCTAAAAACTAGACAGAAGCATTCTCAGAAACTTCTCTGTGATGAGTGCATTCAACTCACTTACTTGATCATTCCTTTTGTTAGAGCAGTTTGGAAACACTCCTTTTGTAAAATCTGCAAGTGTTTATTTGGAGCGCTCTGAGGCCTAAGCTGGAAAAGGAAATATCTTCAAATAAAAACTAGACAGAAGCATTCTCAGAAGTTTCTTTGTGATGAGTGCATTCTACTCGCAGAGTTGAACCTTCTTTTTGGTAGAAGAGTTTTCAAACTCTCTTTTTGTAGAATCTGCAAGTGCATATTTGGAGCTGCTGGAGGCCAATGCTGGGAAAGGGAACATCCTCAGACAGAGACTAGACAGAAGCATTCCCAGAAACTTGTTTGTGACGAGTGCATTCAACTCACTGACTTGAACGTTTCTTTTGAAAGAGCAGTTTTGGAACACTCTTTTTGTAGAATCTGCTAGCGTATATTTGGAGCGCTGTGAAGCCTACGCTGGGAAATGTAATGTCTCCACTTAAAAACTAGACAGAAGCATTCTCAGAAACTTCTTTGTGATGAGTGCATTCAACTCACAGACTTGAACCTTCCTTTTGAAAGAGCGGTTTTGAAACTCTCTTTTTGTAGAATCTGCAAGTGGATATTTGGAGCGCTTTGAGGCCTATGCTGGGAAATGAAATATCTTCACCTAAAAACTAGACAGAAGCATTCTCAGAAACTTCTGTGTGATGAGTGCATTCAACTCCAGACTTGAACGTTCCTTTTGATAGAACAGTTTTGAAACACTCTTTCTGCAGAATCTGCAAGTGTTTATTTCGAGCGCTCTGAGGCCTAGGCTGGAAAAGGAAATGTCTTCAAATAACAACTACACAGAAGCATTCTCAGAAACTTCATTGTGATGAGTGCATTCAACTCACAGACTTGAACCTTCCTTTTCAAAGAGCGGTTTTGAAACTCTCTTTTTGTAGAATCTGCAAGTGGATATTTGGAGCGCTTTGAGGCCTATGCTGGGAAATGAAATATCTTCACCTAAAAACTAGACAGAAGCATTCTCAGAAACTTCTGTGTGATGAGTGCATTCAACTCCAGACTTGAACGTTCCTTTTGATAGAACAGTTTTGAAACACTCTTTCTGCAGAATCTGCAAGTGTTTATTTCGAGCGCTCTGAGGCCTAGGCTGGAAAAGGAAATGTCTTCAAATAACAACTACACAGAAGCATTCTCAGAAACTTCTTTGTGATGAGTGCATTCAACTCACAGACTTGAACCTTCCTTTTCAAAGAGCGGTTTTGAAACTCTCTTTTTGTAGAATCTGCAAGTGGATATTTGGAGCGCTTTGAGGCCTATGCTGGGAAATGAAATATCTTCACCTAAAAACTAGACAGAAGCATTCTCAGAAACTTCTTTGTGACGAGTGCATTCAACTCACAGACTTGAACGTTTCTTTTGCAAGAGCAGTTTTGGAACACTCTTTTTGTAGAATCTGCTAGTGTATATTTGGAGCGCTGTGAGGCCTATGCTGGGAAATGAAATGTCTCCACTTAAAAACTAGACAGAAGCATTCTCAGAAACTTCTGTGTGATGAGTGCATTCAACTCACAGACTTGAACGTTCCTTTTGATAGAACAGTTTTGAAACACTCTTTCAGCAGAATCTGCAAGTGTTCATTTCGAGCGATTTGAGGCCTATGTTGGAAAAGGAAATGTCTTCAAATAACAACTACACAGAAGTATTCTCAGAAACTTCTTTGTGATGAGTGCATTCAACTCACAGACTTGAACCTTCCTTTTGAAAGAGCAGTTTTGAAACACACTTTTTGTAGAATCTGCAAGTGGATATTTGGAGCGCTTTGAGGTCTATGCTGGGAAATGAAATATCTTCACCTAAAAACTAGACAGAAGCATTCTCAGAAACTTCTGTGTGATGAGTGCATTCAACTCACAGACTTGAACGTTCCTTTTGATAGAACAGTTTTGAAACACTCTTTCTGCAGAATCTGCAAGTGTTTATTTCGAGCGCTTTGAGGCCTATGCTGGAAAAGGAAGTGTCTTCAAATAACAACTACACAGAAGCATTCTCAGAAACTTCTTTGTGATGAGTGCATTCAACTCACAGACTTGAACCTTCCTTTTGATAGAACAGTTTTGAAACACACTTTTTGTAGAATCTGCAAGTAGGTACTTGGAGCGCTTTCAGGCCTATGCTGGGAAATGAAATATCTTCACCTAAAAACTAGACAGAAGCATTCTCAGAAACTTCTCTGTGATGAGTGCATTCAACTCACATACTTGAACATTCCTTTTGATAGAGCAGTTTGGAAACACTCCTTTTGTAATATCTGCAAGTGTTTATTTGGAGCGCTCTGAGGCCTAAGCTGGAAAAGGAAATATCTTCAAATAAAAACTAGACAGAAGCATTCTCAGAAACTTCTTTGTGATGAGTGCATTCTACTCGCAGAGTTGAACCTTCTTTTTGGTAGAAGAGTTTTCAAACTCTCTTTTTGTAGAATCTGCAAGTGCATATTTGGAGCTGCTGGAGGCCAATGCTGGGAAAGGGAACATCCTCAGACAGAGACTAGACAGAAGCATTCCCAGAAACTTGTTTGTGACGAGTGCATTCAACTCACAGACTTGAACGTTTCTTTTGAAAGAGCAGTTTTGGAACACTCTTTTTGTAGAATCTGCTAGCGTATATTTGGAGCGCTGTGAAGCCTATGCTGGGAAATGTAATGTCTCCACTTAAAAACTAGACAGAAGCATTCTCAGAAACTTCTTTGTGATGAGTGCATTCAACTCACAGACTTGAACCTTCCTTTTGAAAGAGCGGTTTTGAAACTCTCTTTTTGTAGAATCTGCAAGTGGATATTTGGAGCGCTTTGAGGCCTATGCTGGGAAATGAAATATCTTCACCTAAAAACTAGACAGAAGCATTCTCAGAAACTTCTGTGTGATGAGTGCATTCAACTCCAGACTTGAACGTTCCTTTTGATAGAACAGTTTTGAAACACTCTTTCTGCAGAATCTGCAAGTGTTTATTTCGAGCGCTCTGAGGCCTAGGCTGGAAAAGGAAATGTCTTCAAATAACAACTACACAGAAGCATTCTCAGAAACTTCTTTGTGATGAGTGCATTCAACTCACAGACTTGAACCTTCCTTTTCAAAGAGCGGTTTTGAAACTCTCTTTTTGTAGAATCTGCAAGTGGATATTTGGAGCGCTTTGAGGCCTATGCTGGGAAATGAAATATCTTCACCTAAAAACTAGACAGAAGCATTCTCAGAAACTTCTTTGTGACGAGTGCATTCAACTCACAGACTTGAACGTTTCTTTTGCAAGAGCAGTTTTGGAACACTCTTTTTGTAGAATCTGCTAGTGTATATTTGGAGCGCTGTGAGGCCTATGCTGGGAAATGAAATGTCTCCACTTAAAAACTAGACAGAAGCATTCTCAGAAACTTCTGTGTGATGAGTGCATTCAACTCACAGACTTGAACGTTCCTTTTGATAGCACAGTTTTGAAACACTCTTTCAGCAGAATCTGCAAGTGTTCATTTCGAGCGATTTGAGGCCTATGTTGGAAAAGGAAATGTCTTCAAATAACAACTACACAGAAGTATTCTCAGAAACTTCTTTGTGATGAGTGCATTCAACTCACAGACTTGAACCTTCCTTTTGAAAGAGCAGTTTTGAAACACACTTTTTGTAGAATCTGCAAGTGGATATTTGGAGCGCTTTGAGGTCTATGCTGGGAAATGAAATAGCTTCACCTAAAAACTAGACAGAAGCATTCTCAGAAACTTCTGTGTGATGAGTGCATTCAACTCACAGACTTGAACGTTCCTTTTGATAGAACAGTTTTGAAACACTCTTTCTGCAGAATCTGCAAGTGTTTATTTCGAGCGCTTTGAGGCCTATGCTGGAAAAGGAAGTGTCTTCAAATAACAACTACACAGAAGCATTCTCAGAAACTTCTTTGTGATGAGTGCATTCAACTCACAGACTTGAACCTTCCTTTTGATAGAACAGTTTTGAAACACACTTTTTGTAGAATCTGCAAGTAGGTACTTGGAGCGCTTTCAGGCCTATGCTGGGAAATGAAATATCTTCACCTAAAAACTAGACAGAAGCATTCTCAGAAACTTCTCTGTGATGAGTGCATTCAACTCACTTACTTGATCATTCCTTTTGATAGAGCAGTTTGGAAACACTCCTTTTGTAAAATCTGCAAGTGTTTATTTGGAGCGCTCTGAGGCCTAAGCTGGAAAAGGCAATATCTTCAAATAAAAACTAGACAGAAGCATTCTCAGAAATTTCTTTGTGATGAGTGCATTCTACTCGCAGAGTTGAACCTTCTTTTTGGTAGAAGAGTTTTCAAACTCTCTTTTTGTAGAATCTGCAAGTGCATATTTGGAGCTGCTGGAGGCCAATGCTGGGAAAGGGAACATCCTCAGACAGAGACTAGACAGAAGCATTCCCAGAAACTTGTTTGTGACGAGTGCATTCAACTCACAGACTTGAACGTTTCTTTTGAAAGAGCAGTTTTGGAACACTCTTTTTGTAGAATCTGCTAGCGTATATTTGGAGCGCTGTGAAGCCTACGCTGGGAAATGTAATGTCTCCACTTAAAAACTAGACAGAAGCATTCTCAGAAACTTCTTTGTGATGAGTGCATTCAACTCACAGACTTGAACCTTCCTTTTCAAAGAGCGGTTTTGAAACTCTCTTTTTGTAGAATCTGCAAGTGGATATTTGGAGCGCTTTGAGGCCTATGCTGGGAAATGAAATATCTTCACCTAAAAACTAGACAGAAGCATTCTCAGAAACTTCTGTGTGATGAGTGCATTCAACTCCAGACTTGAACGTTCCTTTTGATAGAACAGTTTTGAAACACTCTTTCTGCAGAATCTGCAAGTGTTTATTTCGAGCGCTCTGAGGCCTAGGCTGGAAAAGGAAATGTCTTCAAATAACAACTACACAGAAGCATTCTCAGAAACTTCTTTGTGATGAGTGCATTCAACTCACAGACTTGAACCTTCCTTTTCAAAGAGCGGTTTTGAAACTCTCTTTTTGTAGAATCTGCAAGTGGATATTTGGAGCGCTTTGAGGCCTATGCTGGGAAATGAAATATCTTCACCTAAAAACTAGACAGAAGCATTCTCAGAAACTTCTGTGTGATGAGTGCATTCAACTCCAGACTTGAACGTTCCTTTTGATAGAACAGTTTTGAAACACTCTTTCTGCAGAATCTGCAAGTGTTTATTTCGAGCGCTCTGAGGCCTAGGCTGGAAAAGGAAATGTCTTCAAATAACAACTACACAGAAGCATTCTCAGAAACTTCTTTGTGATGAGTGCATTCAACTCACAGACTTGAACCTTCCTTTTCAAAGAGCGGTTTTGAAACTCTCTTTTTGTAGAATCTGCAAGTGGATATTTGGAGCGCTTTGAGGCCTATGCTGGGAAATGAAATATCTTCACCTAAAAACTAGACAGAAGCATTCTCAGAAACTTCTTTGTGACGAGTGCATTCAACTCACAGACTTGAACGTTTCTTTTGCAAGAGCAGTTTTGGAACACTCTTTTTGTAGAATCTGCTAGTGTATATTTGGAGCGCTGTGAGGCCTATGCTGGGAAATGAAATGTCTCCACTTAAAAACTAGACAGAAGCATTCTCAGAAACTTCTGTGTGATGAGTGCATTCAACTCACAGACTTGAACGTTCCTTTTGATAGAACAGTTTTGAAACACTCTTTCAGCAGAATCTGCAAGTGTTCATTTCGAGCGATTTGAGGCCTATGTTGGAAAAGGAAATGTCTTCAAATAACAACTACACAGAAGTATTCTCAGAAACTTCTTTGTGATGAGTGCATTCAACTCACAGACTTGAACCTTCCTTTTGAAAGAGCAGTTTTGAAACACACTTTTTGTAGAATCTGCAAGTGGATATTTGGAGCGCTTTGAGGTCTATGCTGGGAAATGAAATATCTTCACCTAAAAACTAGACAGAAGCATTCCCAGAAACTTCTGTGTGATGAGTGCATTCAACTCACAGACTTGAACGTTCCTTTTGATAGAACAGTTTGAAACACTCTTTCTGCAGAATCTGCAAGTGTTTATTTCGAGCGCTTTGAGGCCTATGCTGGAAAAGGAAGTGTCTTCAAATAACAACTACACAGAAGCATTCTCAGAAACTTCTTTGTGATGAGTGCATTCAACTCACAGACTTGAACCTTCCTTTTGATAGAACAGTTTTGAAACACACTTTTTGTAGAATCTGCAAGTAGGTACTTGGAGCGCTTTCAGGCCTATGCTGGGAAATGAAATATCTTCACCTAAAAACTAGACAGAAGCATTCTCAGAAACTTCTCTGTGATGAGTGCATTCAACTCACATACTTGAACATTCCTTTTGATAGAGCAGTTTGGAAACACTCCTTTTGTAAAATCTGCAAGTGTTTATTTGGAGCGCTCTGAGGCCTAAGCTGGAAAAGGAAATATCTTCAAATAAAAACTAGACAGAAGCATTCTCAGAAATTTCTTTGTGATGAGTGCATTCTACTCGCAGAGTTGAAACTTCTTTTTGGTAGAAGAGTTTTCAAACTCTCTTTTTGTAGAATCTGCAAGTGCATATTTGGAGCTGCTGGAGGCCAATGCTGGGAAAGGGAACATCCTCAGACAGAGACTAGACAGAAGCATTCCCAGAAACTTGTTTGTGACGAGTGCATTCAACTCACAGACTTGAACGTTTCTTTTGAAAGAGCAGTTGTGGAACACTCTTTTTGTAGAATCTGCTAGCGTATATTTGGAGCGCTGTGAAGCCTACGCTGGGAAATGTAATGTCTCCACTTAAAAACTAGACAGAAGCATTCTCAGAAACTTCTTTGTGATGAGTGCATTCAACTCACAGACTTGAACCTTCCTTTTGAAAGAGCGGTTTTGAAACTCTCTTTTTGTAGAATCTGCAAGTGGATATTTGGAGCGCTTTGAGGCCTATGCTGGGAAATGAAATATCTTCACCTAAAAACTAGACAGAAGCATTCTCAGAAACTTCTGTGTGATGAGTGCATTCAACTCCAGACTTGAACGTTCCTTTTGATAGAACAGTTTTGAAACACTCTTTCTGCAGAATCTGCAAGTGTTTATTTCGAGCTCTCTGAGGCCTATGCTGGAAAAGGAAATGTCTTCAAATAACAACTACACAGAAGCATTCTCAGAAACTTCTTTGTGATGAGTGCATTCAACTCACAGACTTGAACCTTCCTTTTCAAAGAGCGGTTTTGAAACTCTCTTTTTGTAGAATCTGCAAGTGGATATTTGGAGCGCTTTGAGGCCTATGCTGGGAAATGAAATATCTTCACCTAAAAA
This sequence comes from Pongo pygmaeus, assembly GCF_028885625.2. Lineage (NCBI taxonomy): Eukaryota > Metazoa > Chordata > Mammalia > Primates > Hominidae > Pongo > Pongo pygmaeus. The sequence continues at coordinate 59,744,042 of NC_072378.2, read as the reverse complement.
CTAGACAGAAGCATTCTCAGAAACTTCTTTGTGACGAGTGCATTCAACTCACAGACTTGAACGTTTCTTTTGCAAGAGCAGTTTTGGAACACTCTTTTTGTAGAATCTGCTAGTGTATATTTGGAGCGCTGTGAGGCCTATGCTGGGAAATGAAATGTCTCCACTTAAAAACTAGACAGAAGCATTCTCAGAAACTTCTGTGTGATGAGTGCATTCAACTCACAGACTTGAACGTTCCTTTTGATAGAAGAGTTTTGAAACACTCTTTCAGCAGAATCTGCAAGTGTTCATTTCGAGCGATTTGAGGCCTATGTTGGAAAAGGAAATGTCTTCAAATAACAACTACACAGAAGTATTCTCAGAAACTTCTTTGTGATGAGTGCATTCAACTCACAGACTTGAACCTTCCTTTTGAAAGAGCAGTTTTGAAACACACTTTTTGTAGAATCTGCAAGTGGATATTTGGAGCGCTTTGAGGTCTATGCTGGGAAATGAAATATCTTCACCTAAAAACTAGACAGAAACATTCTCAGAAACTTCTGTGTGATGAGTGCATTCAACTCACAGACTTGAACGTTCCTTTTGATAGAACAGTTTTGAAACACTCTTTCTGCAGAATCTGCAAGTGTTTATTTCGAGCGCTTTGAGGCCTATGCTGGAAAAGGAAGTGTCTTCAAATAACAACTACACAGAAGCATTCTCAGAAACTTCTTTGTGATGAGTGCATTCAACTCACAGACTTGAACCTTCCTTTTGATAGAACAGTTTTGAAACACACTTTTTGTAGAATCTGCAAGTAGGTACTTGGAGCGCTTTCAGGCCTATGCTGGGAAATGAAATATCTTCACCTAAAAACTAGACAGAAGCATTCTCAGAAACTTCTCTGTGATGAGTGCATTCAACTCACATACTTGAACATTCCTTTTGATTGAGCAGTTTGGAAACACTCCTTTTGTAAAATCTGCAAGTGTTTATTTGGAGCGCTCTGAGGCCTAAGCTGCAAAAGGAAATATCTTCAAATAAAAACTAGACAGAAGCATTCTTAGAAATTTCTTTGTGATGAGTGCATTCTACTCGCAGAGTTGAACCTTCTTTTTGGTAGAAGAGTTTTCAAACTCTCTTTTTGTAGAATCTGCAAGTGCATATTTGGAGCTGCTGGAGGCCAATGCTGGGAAAGGGAACATCCTCAGACAGAGACTAGACAGAAGCATTCCCAGAAACTTGTTTGTGACGAGTGCATTCAACTCACAGACTTGAACGTTTCTTTTGAAAGAGCAGTTTTGGAACACTCTTTTTGTAGAATCTGCTAGCGTATATTTGGAGCGCTGTGAAGCCTATGCTGGGAAATGTAATGCCTCCACTTAAAAACTAGACAGAAGCATTCTCAGAAACTTCTTTGTGATGAGTGCATTCAACTCACAGACTTGAACCTTCCTTTTGAAAGAACGGTTTTGAAACTCTCTTTTTGTAGAATCTGCAAGTGGATATTTGGAGCGCTTTGAGGCCTATGCTGGGAAATGAAATATCTTCACCTAAAAACTAGACAGAAGCATTCTCAGAAACTTCTGTGTGATGAGTGCATTCAACTCCAGACTTGAACGTTCCTTTTGATAGAACAGTTTTGAAACACTCTTTCTGCAGAATATGCAAGTGTTTATTTCGAGCGCTCTGAGGCCTAGGCTGGAAAAGGAAATGTCTTCAAATAACAACTACACAGAAGCATTCTCAGAAACTTCTTTGTGATGAGTGCATTCAACTCACAGACTTGAACCTTCCTTTTCAAAGAGCGGTTTTGAAACTCTCTTTTTGTAGAATCTGCAAGTGGATATTTGGAGCGCTTTGAGGCCTATGCTGGGAAATGAAATATCTTCACCTAAAAACTAGACAGAAGCATTCTCAGAAACTTCTTTGTGACGAGTGCATTCAACTCACAGACTTGAACGTTTCTTTTGCAAGAGCAGTTTTGGAACACTCTTTTTGTAGAATCTGCTAGTGTATATTTGGAGCGCTGTGAGGCCTATGCTGGGAAATGAAATGTCTCCACTTAAAAACTAGACAGAAGCATTCTCAGAAACTTCTGTGTGATGAGTGCATTCAACTCACAGACTTGAACGTTCCTTTTGATAGAAGAGTTTTGAAACACTCTTTCAGCAGAATCTGCAAGTGTTCATTTCGAGCGATTTGAGGCCTATGTTGGAAAAGGAAATGTCTTCAAATAACAACTACACAGAAGTATTCTCAGAAACTTCTTTGTGATGAGTGCATTCAACTCACAGACTTGAACCTTCCTTTTGAAAGAGCAGTTTTGAAACACACTTTTTGTAGAATCTGCAAGTGGATATTTGGAGCGCTTTGAGGTCTATGCTGGGAAATGAAATATCTTCACCTAAAAACTAGACAGAAGCATTCTCAGAAACTTCTGTGTGATGAGTGCATTCAACTCACAGACTTGAACGTTCCTTTTGATAGAACAGTTTTGAAACACTCTTTCTGCAGAATCTGCAAGTGTTTATTTCGAGCGCTTTGAGGCCTATGCTGGAAAAGGAAATGTCTTCAAATAACAACTACACAGAAGCATTCTCAGAAACTTCTTTGTGATGAGTGCAATCAACTCACAGACTTGAACCTTCCTTTTGATAGAACAGTTTTGAAACACACTTTTTGTAGAATCTGCAAGTAGGTATTTGGAGCGCTTTCAGGCCTATGCTGGGAAATGAAATATCTTCACCTAAAAACTAGACAGAAGCATTCTCAGAAACTTCTCTGTGATGAGTGCATTCAACTCACATACTTGAACATTCCTTTTGATAGAGCAGTTTGGAAACACTCCTTTTGTAATATCTGCAAGTGTTTATTTGGAGCGCTCTGAGGCCTAAGCTGGAAAAGGAAATATCTTCAAATAAAAACTAGACAGAAGCATTCTCAGAAACTTCTTTGTGATGAGTGCATTCTACTCGCAGAGTTGAACCTTCTTTATGGTAGAAGAGTTTTCAAACTCTCTTTTTGTAGAATCTGCAAGTGCATATTTGGAGCTGCTGGAGGCCAATGCTGGGAAAGGGAACATCCTTAGACAGAGACTAGACAGAAGCATTCCCAGAAACTTGTTTGTGACGAGTGCATTCAACTCACAGACTTGAACGTTTCTTTTGAAAGAGCAGTTTTGGAACACTCTTTTTGTAGAATCTGCTAGCGTATATTTGGAGCGCTGTGAAGCCTATGCTGGGAAATGTAATGTCTCCACTTAAAAACTAGACAGAAGCATTCTCAGAAACTTCTTTGTGATGAGTGCATTCAACTCACAGACTTGAACCTTCCTTTTGAAAGAGCGGTTTTGAAACTCTCTTTTTGTAGAATCTGCAAGTGGATATTTGGAGCGCTTTGAGGCCTATGCTGGGAAATGAAATATCTTCACCTAAAAACTAGACAGAAGCATTCTCAGAAACTTCTGTGTGATGAGTGCATTCAACTCCAGACTTGAACGTTCCTTTTGATAGAACAGTTTTGAAACACTCTTTCTGCAGAATCTGCAAGTGTTTATTTCGAGCGCTCTGAGGCCTAGGCTGGAAAAGGAAATGTCTTCAAATAACAACTACACAGAAGCATTCTCAGAAACTTCTTTGTGATGAGTGCATTCAACTCACAGACTTGAACCTTCCTTTTGAAAGAGCGGTTTTGAAACTCTCTTTTTGTAGAATCTGCAAGTGGATATTTGGAGCGCTTTCAGGCCTATGCTGGGAAATGAAATATCTTCACCTAAAAACTAGACAGAAGCATTCTCAGAAACTTCTGTGTGATGAGTGCATTCAACTCCAGACTTGAACGTTCCTTTTGATAGAACAGTTTTGAAACACTCTTTCTGCAGAATCTGCAAGTGTTTATTTCGAGCGCTCTGAGGCCTAGGCTGGAAAAGGAAATGTCTTCAAATAACAACTACACAGAAGCATTCTCAGAAACTTCTTTGTGATGAGTGCATTCAACTCACAGACTTGAACCTTCCTTTTCAAAGAGCGGTTTTGAAACTCTCTTTTTGTAGAATCTGCAAGTGGATATTTGGAGCGCTTTGAGGCCTATGCTGGGAAATGAAATATCTTCACCTAAAAACTAGACAGAAGCATTCTCAGAAACTTCTTTGTGACGAGTGCATTCAACTCACAGACTTGAACGTTTCTTTTGCAAGAGCAGTTTTGGAACACTCTTTTTGTAGAATCTGCTAGTGTATATTTGGAGCGCTGTGAGGCCTATGCTGGGAAATGAAATGTCTCCACTTAAAAACTAGACAGAAGCATTCTCAGAAACTTCTGTGTGATGAGTGCATTCAACTCACAGACTTGAACGTTCCTTTTGATAGAACAGTTTTGAAACACTCTTTCAGCAGAATCTGCAAGTGTTCATTTCGAGCGATTTGAGGCCTATGTTGGAAAAGGAAATGTCTTCAAATAACAACTACACAGAAGTATTCCCAGAAACTTGTTTGTGACGAGTGCATTCAACTCACAGACTTGAACGTTTCTTTTGAAAGAGCAGTTTTGGAACACTCTTTTTGTAGAATCTGCTAGCGTATATTTGGAGCGCTGTGAAGCCTACGCCGGGAAATGTAATGTCTCCACTTAAAAACTAGACAGAAGCATTCTCAGAAACTTCTTTGTGATGAGTGCATTCAACTCACAGACTTGAACCTTCCTTTTGAAAGAGCGGTTTTGAAACTCTCTTTTTGTAGAATCTGCAAGTGGATATTTGGAGCGCTTTGAGGCCTATGCTGGGAAATGAAATATCTTCACCTAAAAACTAGACAGAAGCATTCTCAGAAACTTCTGTGTGATGAGTGCATTCAACTCCAGACTTGAACGTTCCTTTTGATAGAACAGTTTTGAAACACTCTTTCTGCAGAATCTGCAAGTGTTTATTTCGAGCGCTCTGAGGCCTAGGCTGGAAAAGGAAATGTCTTCAAATAACAACTACACAGAAGCATTCTCAGAAAGTTCTTTGTGATGAGTGCATTCAACTCACAGACTTGAACATTCCTTTTCAAAGAGCGGTTTTGAAACTCTCTTTTTGTAGAATCTGCAAGTGGATATTTGGAGCGCTTTCAGGCCTATGCTGGGAAATGAAATATCTTCACCTGAAAACTAGACAGAAGCATTCTCAGAAACTTCTTTGTGACGAGTGCATTCAACTCACAGACTTGAACGTTTCTTTTGCAAGAGCAGTTTTGGAACACTCTTTTTGTAGAATCTGCTAGTGTATATTTGGAGCGCTGTGAGGCCTATGCTGGGAAATGAAATGTCTCCACTTAAAAACTAGACAGAAGCATTCTCAGAAACTTCTGTGTGATGAGTGCATTCAACTCACAGACTTGAACGTTCCTTTTGATAGAACAGTTTTGAAACACTCTTTCAGCAGGATCTGCAAGTGTTCATTTCGAGCGATTTGAGGCCTATGTTGGAAAAGGAAATGTCTTCAAATAAAAACTACACAGAAGTATTCTCAGAAACTTCTTTGTGATGAGTGCATTCAACTCACAGACTTGAACCTTCCTTTTTAAAGAGCAGTTTTGAAACACACTTTTTGTAGAATCTGCAAGTGGATATTTGGAGCGCTTTGAGGTCTATGCTGGGAAATGAAATATCTTCACCTAAAAACTAGACAGAAGCATTCTCAGAAACTTCTGTGTGATGAGTGCATTCAACTCACAGACTTGAACGTTCCTTTTGATAGAACAGTTTTGAAACACTCTTTCTGCAGAATCTGCAAGTGTTTATTTCGAGCGCTTTGAGGCCTATGCTGGAAAAGGAAGTGTCTTCAAATAACAACTACACAGAAGCATTCTCAGAAACTTCTTTGTGATGAGTGCATTCAACTCACAGACTTGAACCTTCCTTTTGATAGAACAGTTTTGAAACACACTTTTTGTAGAATCTGCAAGTAGGTATTTGGAGCGCTTTCAGGCCTATGCTGGGAAAAGAAATATCTTCACCTAAAAACTAGACAGAAGCATTCTCAGAAACTTCTCTGTGATGAGTGCATTCAACTCACATACTTGAACATTCCTTTTGATAGAGCAGTTTGGAAACACTCCTTTTGTAAAATCTGCAAGTGTTTATTTGGAGCGCTCTGAGGCCTAAGCTGGAAAAGGAAATATCTTCAAATAAAAACTAGACAGAAGCATTCTCAGAAATTTCTTTGTGATGATTGCATTCTACTCGCAGAGTTGAACCTTCTTTTTGGTAGAAGAGTTTTCAAACTCTCTTTTTGTAGAATCTGCAAGTGCATATTTGGAGCTGCTGGAGGCGAATGCTGGGAAAGGGAACATCCTCAGACAGAGACTAGACAGAAGCATTCCCAGAAACTTGTTTGTGACGAGTGCATTCAACTCACAGACTTGAACGTTTCTTTTGAAAGAGCAGCTTTGGAACACTCTTTTTGTAGAATCTGCTAGCGTATATTTGGAGCGCTGTGAAGCCTACGCTGGGAAATGTAATGTCTCCACTTAAAAACTAGACAGAAGCATTCTCAGAAACTTCTTTGTGATGACTGCATTCAACTCACAGACTTGAACCTTCCTTTTGAAAGAGCGGTTTTGAAACTCTCTTTTTGTAGAATCTGCAAGTGGATATTTGGAGCGCTTTGAGGCCTATGCTGGGAAATGAAATATCTTCACCTAAAAACTAGACAGAAGCATTCTCAGAAACTTCTGTGTGATGAGTGCATTCAACTCCAGACTTGAACGTTCCTTTTGATAGAACAGTTTTGAAACACTCTTTCTGCAGAATCTGCAAGTGTTTATTTCGAGCGCTCTGAGGCCTAGGCTGGAAAAGGAAATGTCTTCAAATAACAACTACACAGAAGCATTCTCAGAAACTTCTTTGTGATGAGTGCATTCAACTCACAGACTTGAACCTTCCTTTTCAAAGAGCGGTTTTGAAACTCTCTTTTTGTAGAATCTGCAAGTGGATATTTGGAGCGCTTTGAGGCCTATGCTGGGAAATGAAATATCTTCACCTAAAAACTAGACAGAAGCATTCTCAGAAACTTCTGTGTGATGAGTGCATTCAACTCCAGACTTGAACGTTCCTTTTGATAGAACAGTTTTGAAACACTCTTTCTGCAGAATCTGCAAGTGTTTATTTCGAGCGCTCTGAGGCCTAGGCTGGAAAAGGAAATGTCTTCAAATAACAACTACACAGAAGCATTATCAGAAACTTCTTTGTGATGAGTGCATTCAACTCACAGACTTGAACCTTCCTTTTCAAAGAGCGGTTTTGAAACTCTCTTTTTGTAGAATCTGCAAGTGGATATTTGGAGCGCTTTGAGGCCTATGCTGGGAAATGAAATATCTTCACCTAAAAACTAGGCAGAAGCATTCTCAGAAACTTCTTTGTGACGAGTGCATTCAACTCACAGACTTGAACGTTTCTTTTGCAAGAGCAGTTTTGGAACACTCTTTTTGTAGAATCTGCTAGTGTATATTTGGAGCGCTGTGAGGCCTATGCTGGGAAATGAAATGTCTCCACTTAAAAACTAGACAGAAGCATTCTCAGAAACTTCTGTGTGATGAGTGCATTCAACTCACAGACTTGAACGTTCCTTTTGATAGAACAGTTTTGAAACACTCTTTCAGCAGAATCTGCAAGTGTTCATTTCGAGCGATTTGAGGCCTATGTTGGAAAAGGAAATGTCTTCAAATAACAACTACACAGAAGTATTCTCAGAAACTTCTTTGTGATGAGTGCATTCAACTCACAGACTTGAACCTTCCTTTTGAAAGAGCAGTTTTGAAACACACTTTTTGTAGAATCTGCAAGTGGATATTTGGAGCGCTTTGAGGTCTATGCTGGGAAATGAAATATCTTCAACTAAAAACTAGACAGAAGCATTCTCAGAAACTTCTGTGTGATGAGTGCATTCAACTCACAGACTTGAACGTTCCTTTTGATAGAACAGTTTTGAAACACTCTTTCTGCAGAATCTGCAAGTGTTTATTTCGAGCGCTTTGAGGCCTATGCTGTAAAAGGAAGTGTCTTCAAATAACAACTACACAGAAGCATTCTCAGAAACTTCTTTGTGATGAGTGCACTCAACTCACATACTTGAACATTCCTTTTGATAGAGCAGTTTGGAAACACTCCTTTTGTAATATCTGCAAGTGTTTATTTGGAGCGCTCTGAGGCCTAAGCTGGAAAAGGAAATATCTTCAAATAAAAACTAGACAGAAGCATTCTCAGAAACTTCTTTGTGATGAGTGCATTCTACTCGCAGAGTTGAAACTTCTTTTTGGTAGAAGAGTTTTCAAACTCTCTTTTTGTAGAATCTGCAAGGGCATATTTGGAGCTGCTGGAGGCCAATGCTGGGAAAGGGAACATCCTCAGACAGAGACTAGACAGAAGCATTCCCAGAAACTTGTTTGTGACGAGTGCATTCAACTCACAGACTTGAACGTTTCTTTTGAAAGAGCAGTTTTGGAACACTCTTTTTGTAGAATCTGCTAGCGTATATTTGGAGCGCTGTGAAGCCTATGCTGGGAAATGAAATGTCTCCACTTAAAAACTAGACAGAAGCATTCTCAGAAACTTCTTTGTGATGAGTGCATTCAACTCACAGACTTGAACCTTCCTTTTCAAAGAGCGGTTTTGAAACTCTCTTTTTGTAGAATCTGCAAGTGGATATTTGGAGCGCTTTGAGGCCTATGCTGGGAAATGAAATATCTTCACCTAAAAACTAGACAGAAGCATTCTCAGAAACTTCTTTGTGACGAGTGCATTCAACTCACAGACTTGAACGTTTCTTTTGCAAGGGCAGTTTTGGAACACTCTTTTTGTAGAATCTGCTAGTGTATATTTGGAGCGCTGTGAGGCCTATGCTGGGAAATGAAATGTCTCCACTTAAAAACTAGACAGAAGCATTCTCAGAAACTTCTGTGTGATGAGTGCATTCAACTCACAGACTTGAACGTTCCTTTTGATAGAACAGTTTTGAAACACTCTTTCAGCAGAATCTGCAAGTGTTCATTTCGAGCGATTTGAGGCCTATGTTGGAAAAGGAAATGTCTTCAAATAACAACTACACAGAAGTATTCTCAGAAACTTCTTTGTGATGAGTGCATTCAACTCACAGACTTGAACCTTCCTTTTGAAAGAGCAGTTTTGAAACACACTTTTTGTAGAATCTGCAAGTGGATATTTGGAGCGCTTTGAGGTCTATGCTGGGAAATGAAATATCTTCACCTAAAAACTAGACAGAAGCATTCTCAGAAACTTCTGTGTGATGAGTGCATTCAACTCACAGACTTGAACGTTCCTTTTGATAGAACAGTTTTGAAACACTCTTTCTGCAGAATCTGCAAGTGTTTATTTCGAGCGCTTTGAGGCCTATGCTGGAAAAGGAAGTGTCTTCAAATAACAACTACACAGAAGCATTCTCAGAAACTTCTTTGTGATGAGTGCATTCAACTCACAGACTTGAACCTTCCTTTTGATAGAACAGTTTTGAAACACACTTTTTGTAGAATCTGCAAGTAGGTATTTGGAGCGCTTTCAGGCCTATGCTGGGAAATGAAATATCTTCACCTAAAAACTAGACAGAAGCATTCTCAGAAACTTCTCTGTGATGAGTGCATTCAACTCACATACTTGAAAATTCCTTTTGATAGAGCAGTTTGGAAACACTCCTTTTGTAATATCTGCAAGTGTTTATTTGGAGCGCTCTGAGGCCTAAGCTGGAAAAGGAAATATCTTCAAATAAAAACTAGACAGAAGCATTCTCAGAAACTTCTTTGTGATGAGTGCATTCTACTCACAGAGTTGAACCTTCATTTTGGTAGAAGAGTTTTCAAACTCTCTTTTTGTAGAATCTGCAAGTGCATATTTCGAGCTGCTGGAGGCCAATGCTGGGAAAGGGAACATCCTCAGACAGAGACTAGACAGAAGCATTCCCAGAAACTTGTTTGTGACGAGTGCATTCAACTCACAGACTTGAACGTTTCTTTTGAAAGAGCAGTTTTGGAACACTCTTTTTGTAGAATCTGCTAGCGTATATTTGGAGCGCTGTGAAGCCTATGCTGGGAAATGTAATGTCTCCACTTAAAAACTAGACAGAAGCATTCTCAGAAACTTCTTTGTGATGAGTGCATTCAACTCACAGACTTGAACCTTCATTTTGAAAGAGCGGTTTTGAAACTCTCTTTTTGTAGAATCTGCAAGTGGATATTTGGAGCGCTTTGAGGCCTATGCTGGGAAATGAAATATCTTCACCTAAAAACTAGACAGAAGCATTCTCAGAAACTTCTGTGTGATGAGTGCATTCAACTCCAGACTTGAACGTTCCTTTTGATAGAACAGTTTTGAAACACTCTTTCTGCAGAATCTGCAAGTGTTTATTTCGAGCGCTCTGAGGCCTATGCTGGGAAATGAAATGTCTCCACTTAAAAACTAGACAGAAGCATTCTCAGAAACTTCTGTGTGATGAGTGCATTCAACTCACAGACTTGAACGTTCCTTTTGATAGAACAGTTTTGAAACACTCTTTCAGCAGAATCTGCAAGTGTTCATTTCGAGCGATTTGAGGCCTATGTTGGAAAAGGAAATGTCTTCAAATAACAACTACACAGAAGTATTCTCAGAAACTTCTTTGTGATGAGTGCATTCAACTCACAGACTTGAACCTTCCTTTTGAAAGAGCAGTTTTGAAACACACTTTTTGTAGAATCTGCAAGTGGATATTTGGAGCGCTTTGAGGTCTATGCTGGGAAATGAAATATCTTCACCTAAAAACTAGACAGAAGCATTCTCAGAAACTTCTGTGTGATGAGTGCATTCAACTCACAGACTTGAACGTTCCTTTTGATAGAACAGTTTTGAAACACTCTTTCTGCAGAATCTGCAAGTGTTTATTTCGAGCGCTTTGAGGCCTATGCTGGAAAAGGAAGTGTCTTCAAATAACAACTACACAGAAGCATTCTCAGAAACTTCTTTGTGATGAGTGCATTCAACTCACAGACTTGAACCTTCCTGTTGATAGAACAGTTTTGAAACACACTTTTTGTAGAATCTGCAAGTAGGTATTTGGAGCGCTTTCAGGCCTATGCTGGGAAATGAAATATCTTCACCTAAAAACTAGACAGAAGCATTCTCAGAAACTTCTCTGTGATGAGTGCATTCAACTCACATACTTGAACATTCCTTTTGATAGAGCAGTTTGGAAACACTCCTTTTGTAATATCTGCAAGTGTTTATTTGGAGCGCTCTGAGGCCTAAGCTGGAAAAGGAAATATCTTCAAATAAAAACTAGACAGAAGCATTCTCAGAAACTTCTTTGTGATGAGTGCATTCTACTCGCAGAGTTGAACCTTCTTTTTGGTAGAAGAGTTTTCAAACTCTCTTTTTGTAGAATCTGCAAGTGGATATTTGGAGCGCTTTGAAGCCTATGCTGGGAAATGAAATATCTTCACCTAAAAACTAGACAGAAGCGTTCTCAGAAACTTCTGTGTGATGAGTGCATTCAACTCCAGACTTGAACGTTCCTTTTGATAGAACAGTTTTGAAACACTCTTTCTGCAGAATCTGCAAGTGTTTATTTCGAGCGCTCTGAGGCCTATGCTGGAAAAGGAAATGTCTTCAAATAACAACTACACAGAAGCATTCTCAGAAACTTCTTTGTGATGAGTGCATTCAACTCACAGACTTGAACCTTCCTTTTCAAAGAGCGGTTTTGAAACTCTCTTTTTGTAGAATCTGCAAGTGGATATTTGGAGCGCTTTGAGGCCTATGCTGGGAAATGAAATATCTTCACCTAAAAACTAGACAGAAGCATTCTCAGAAACTTCTTTGTGACGAGTGCATTCAACTCACAGACTTGAACGTTTCTTTTGCAAGAGCAGTTTTGGAACACTCTTTTTGTAGAATCTGCTAGTGTATATTTGGAGCGCTGTGAGGCCTATGCTGGGAAATGAAATGTCTCCACTTAAAAACTAGACAGAAGCATTCTCAGAAACTTCTGTGTGATGAGTGCATTCAACTCACAGACTTGAACGTTCCTTTTGATAGAACAGTTTTGAAACACTCTTTCAGCAGAATCTGCAAGTGTTCATTTCGAGCGATTTGAGGCCTATGTTGGAAAAGGAAATGTCTTCAAATAACAACTACACAGAAGTATTCTCAGAAACTTCTTTGTGATGAGTGCATTCAACTCACAGACTTGAACCTTCCTTTTGAAAGAGCAGTTTTGAAACACACTTTTTGTAGAATCTGCAAGTGGATATTTGGAGCGCTTTGAGGTCTATGCTGGGAAATGAAATATCTTCACCTAAAAACTAGACAGAAGCATTCTCAGAAACTTCTGTGTGATGAGTGCATTCAACTCACAGACTTGAACGTTCCTTTTGATAGAACAGTTTTGAAACACTCTTTCTGCAGAATCTGCAAGTGTTTATTTCGAGCGCTTTGAGGCCTATGCTGGAAAAGGAAGTGTCTTCAAATAACAACTACACAGAAGCATTCTCAGAAACTTCTTTGTGATGAGTGCATTCAACTCACAGACTTGAACCTTCCTTTTGATAGAACAGTTTTGAAACACACTTTTTGTAGAATCTGCAAGTAGGTACTTGGAGCGCTTTCAGGCCTATGCTGGGAAATGAAATATCTTCACCTAAAAACTAGACAGAAGCATTCTCAGAAACTTCTCTGTGATGAGTGCATTCAACTCACATACTTGAACATTCCTTTTGATAGAGCAGTTTGGAAACACTCCTTTTGTAATATCTGCAAGTGTTTATTTGGAGCGCTCTGAGGCCTAAGCTGGAAAAGGAAATATCTTCAAATAAAAACTAGACAGAAGCATTCTCAGAAACTTCTTTGTGATGAGTGCATTCTACTCGCAGAGTTGAACCTTCATTTTGGTAGAAGAGTTTTCAAACTCTCTTTTTGTAGAATCTGCAAGTGCATATTTGGAGCTGCTGGAGGCCAATGCTGGGAAAGGGAACATCCTCAGACAGAGACTAGAGAGAAGCATTCCCAGAAACTTGTTTGTGACGAGTGCATTCAACTCACAGACTTGAACGTTTCTTTTGAAAGAGCAGTTTTGGAACACTCTTTTTGTAGAATCTGCTAGCGTATATTTGGAGCGCTGTGAAGCCTATACTGTGAAATGTAATGTCTCCACTTAAAAACTAGACAGAAGCATTCTCAGAAACTTCTTTGTGATGAGTGCATTCAACTCACAGACTTGAACCTTCATTTTGAAAGAGCGGTTTTGAAACTCTCTTTTTGTAGAATCTGCAAGTGGATATTTGGAGCGCTTTGAGGCCTATGCTGGGAAATGAAATATCTTCACCTAAAAACTAGACAGAAGCATTCTCAGAAACTTCTGTGTGATGAGTGCATTCAACTCCAGACTTGAACGTTCCTTTTGATAGAACAGTTTTGAAACACTCTTTCTGCAGAATCTGCAAGTGTTTATTTCGAGGGCTCTGAGGCCTATGCTGGAAAAGGAAATGTCTTCAAATAACAACTACACAGAAGCATTCTCAGAAACTTCTTTGTGATGAGTGCATTCAACTCACAGACTTGAACCTTCCTTTTCAAAGAGCGGTTTTGAAACTCTCTTTTTGTAGAATCTGCAAGTGGATATTTGGAGCGCTTTGAGGCCTATGCTGGGAAATGAAATATCTTCACCTAAAAACTAGGCAGAAGCATTCTCAGAAACTTCTTTGTGACGAGTGCATTCAACTCACAGACTTGAACGTTTCTTTTGCAAGAGCAGTTTTGGAACACTCTTTTTGTAGAATCTGCTAGTGTATACTTGGAGCGCTGTGAGGCCTATGCTGGGAAATGAAATGTCTCCACTTAAAAACTAGACAGAAGCATTCTCAGAAACTTCTGTGTGATGAGTGCATTCAACTCACAGACTTGAACGTTCCTTTTGATAGAACAGTTTTGAAACACTCTTTCAGCAGAATCTGCAAGTGTTCATTTCGAGCGATTTGAGGCCTATGTTGGAAAAGGAAATGTCTTCAAATAACAACTACACAGAAGTATTCTCAGAAACTTCTTTGTGATGAGTGCATTCAACTCACAGACTTGAACCTTCCTTTTGAAAGAGCAGTTTTGAAACACACTTTTTGTAGAATCTGCAAGTGGATATTTGGAGCGCTTTGAGGTCTATGCTGGGAAATGAAATATCTTCACCTAAAAACTAGACAGAAGCATTCTCAGAAACTTCTGTGTGATGAGTGCATTCAACTCACAGACTTGAACGTTCCTTTTGATAGAGCAGTTTGGAAACACTCCTTTTATAATATCTGCAAGTGTTTATTTGGAGCCCTCTGAGGCCTAAGCTGGAAAAGGAAATATCTTCAAATAAAAACTAGACAGAAGCATTCTCAGAAACTTCTTTGTGATGAGTGCATTCTACTCGCAGAGTTGAACCTTCTTTTTGGTAGAAGAGTTTTCAAACTCTCTTTTTGTAGAATCTGCAAGTGCATATTTGGAGCTGCTGGAGGCCAATGCAGGGAAAGGGAACATCCTCAGACAGAGACTAGACAGAAGCACTCCCAGAAACTTGTTTGTGACGAGTGCATTCAACTCACAGACTTGAACGTTTCTTTTGCAAGAGCAGTTTTGGAACACTCTTTTTGTAGAATCTGCTAGTGTATATTTGGAGCGCTGTGAGGCCTATGCTGGGAAATGAAATGTCTCCACTTAAAAACTAGACAGAAGCATTCTCAGAAACTTCTGTGTGATGAGTGCATTCAACTCACAGACTTGAACGTTCCTTTTGATAGAACAGTTTTGAAACACTCTTTCAGCAGAATCTGCAAGTGTTCATTTCGAGCGATTTGAGGCCTATGTTGGAAAAGGAAATGTCTTCAAATAACAACTACACAGAAGTATTCTCAGAAACTTCTTTGTGATGAGTGCATTCAACTCAGAGACTTGAACCTTCCTTTTGAAAGAGCAGTTTTGAAACACACTTTTTGTAGAATCTGCAAGTGGATATTTGGAGCGCTTTGAGGCCTATGCTGGGAAATGAAATATCGTCACCTAAAAACTAGACAGAAGCATTCTCAGAAACTTCTGTGTGATGAGTGCATTCATCTCACAGACTTGAACGTTCCTTTTGATAGAACAGTTTTGAAACACTCTTTCTGCAGAATCTGCAAGTGTTTATTTCGAGCGCTTTGAGGCCTATGCTGGAAAAGGAAGTGTCTTCAAATAACAACTACACAGAAGCATTCTCAGAAACTTCTTTGTGATGAGTGCATTCAACTCACAGACTTGAACCTTCCTTTTGATAGAACAGTTTTGAAACACACTTTTTGTAGAATCTGCAAGTAGGTATTTGGAGCGCTTTCAGGCCTATGCTGGGAAATGAAATATCTTCACCTAAAAACTAGACAGAAGCATTCTCAGAAACTTCTCTGTGATGAGTGCATTCAACTCACATACTTGAACATTCCTTTTGATAGAGCAGTTTGGAGACACTCCTTTTGTAATATCTGCAAGTGTTTATTTGGAGCGCTCTGAGGCCTAAGCTGGAAAAGGAAATATCTTCAAATAAAAACTAGACAGAAGCATTCTCAGAAACTTCTTTGTGATGAGTGCATTCTACTCGCAGAGTTGAACCTTCTTTTTGGTAGAAGAGTTTTCAAACTCTCTTTTTGTAGAATCTGCAAGTGGATATTTGGAGCGCTTTGAGGCCTACGCTGGGAAATGAAATATCTTCACCTAAAAACGAGACAGAAGCGTTCTCAGAAACTTCTGTGTGATGAGTGCATTCAACTCCAGACTTGAACGTTCCTTTTGATAGAACAGTTTGGAAACACTCTTTCTGCAGAATCTGCAAGTGTTTATTTCGAGCGCTCTGAGGCCTATGCTGGAAAAGGAAATGTCTTCAAATAACAACTACACAGAAGCATTCTCAGAAACTTCTTTGTGATGAGTGCATTCAACTCACAGACTTGAACCTTCCTTTTCAAAGAGCGGTTTTGAAACTCTCTTTTTGTAGAATCTGCAAGTGGATATTTGGAGCGCTTTGAGGCCTATGCTGGGAAATGAAATATCTTCACCTAAAAACTAGACAGAAGCATTCTCAGAAACTTCTTTGTGACGAGTGCATTCAACTCACAGACTTGAACGTTTCTTTTGCAAGAGCAGTTTTGGAACACTCTTTTTGTAGAATCTGCTAGTGTATATTTGGAGCGCTGTGAGGCCTATGCTGGGAAATGAAATGTCTCCACTTAAAAACTAGACAGAAGCATTCTCAGAAACTTCTGTGTGATGAGTGCATTCAACTCACAGACTTGAACGTTCCTTTTGATAGAACAGTTTTGAAACACTCTTTCAGCAGAATCTGCAAGTGTTCATTTCGAGCGATTTGAGGCCTATGTTGGAAAAGGAAATGTCTTCAAATAACAACTACACAGAAGTATTCTCAGAAACTTCTTTGTGATGAGTGCATTCAACTCACAGACTTGAACCTTCCTTTTGAAAGAGCAGTTTTGAAACACACTTTTTGTAGAATCTGCAAGTGGATATTTGGAGCGCTTTGAGGTCTATGCTGGGAAATGAAATATCTTCACCTAAAAACTAGACAGAAGCATTCTCAGAAACTTCTGTGTGATGAGTGCATTCAACTCACAGACTTGAACGTTCCTTTTGATAGAACAGTTTTGAAACACTTTTTCTGCAGAATCTGCAAGTGTTTATTTCGAGCGCTTTGAGGCCTATGCTGGAAAAGGAAGTGTCTTCAAATAACAACTACACAGAAGCATTCTCAGAAACTTCTTTGTGATGAGTGCATTCAACTCACAGACTTGAACCTTCCTTTTGATAGAAGAGTTTTGAAACACACTTTTTGTAGAATCTGCAAGTAGGTATTTGGAGCGCTTTCAGGCCTATGCTGGGAAATGAAATATCTTCACCTAAAAACTAGACAGAAGCATTCTCAGAAACTTCTCTGTGATGAGTGCATTCAACTCACATACTTGAACATTCCTTTTGATAGAGCAGTTTGGAAACACTCCTTTTATAATATCTGCAAGTGTTTATTTGGAGCCCTCTGAGGCCTAAGCTGGAAAAGGAAATATCTTCAAATAAAAACTAGACAGAAGCATTCTCAGAAACTTCTTTGTGATGAGTGCATTCTACTCGCAGAGTTGAACCTTCTTTTTGGTAGAAGAGTTTTCAAACTCTCTTTTTGTAGAATCTGCAAGTGCATATTTGGAGCTGCTGGAGGCCAATGCAGGGAAAGGGAACATCCTCAGACAGAGACTAGACAGAAGCATTCCCAGAAACTTGTTTGTGACGAGTGCATTCAACTCACAGACTTGAACGTTTCTTTTGCAAGAGCAGTTTTGGAACACTCTTTTTGTAGAATCTGCTAGTGTATATTTGGAGCGCTGTGAGGCCTATGCTGGGAAATGAAATGTCTCCACTTAAAAACTAGACAGAAGCATTCTCAGAAACTTCTGTGTGATGAGTGCATTCAACTCACAGACTTGAACGTTCCTTTTGATAGAACAGTTTTGAAACACTCTTTCAGCAGAATCTGCAAGTGTTCATTTCGAGCGATTTGAGGCCTATGTTGGAAAAGGAAATGTCTTCAAATAACAACTACACAGAAGTATTCTCAGAAACTTCTTTGTGATGAGTGCATTCAACTCAGAGACTTGAACCTTCCTTTTGAAAGAGCAGTTTTGAAACACACTTTTTGTAGAATCTGCAAGTGGATATTTGGAGCGCTTTGAGGCCTATGCTGGGAAATGAAATATCGTCACCTAAAAACTAGACAGAAGCATTCTCAGAAACTTCTGTGTGATGAGTGCATTCATCTCACAGACTTGAACGTTCCTTTTGATAGAACAGTTTTGAAACACTCTTTCTGCAGAATCTGCAAGTGTTTATTTCGAGCGCTTTGAGGCCTATGCTGGAAAAGGAAGTGTCTTCAAATAACAACTACACAGAAGCATTCTCAGAAACTTCTTTGTGATGAGTGCATTCAACTCACAGACTTGAACCTTCCTTTTGATAGAACAGTTTTGAAACACACTTTTTGTAGAATCTGCAAGTAGGTATTTGGAGCGCTTTCAGGCCTATGCTGGGAAATGAAATATCTTCACCTAAAAACTAGACAGAAGCATTCTCAGAAACTTCTCTGTGATGAGTGCATTCAACTCACATACTTGAACATTCCTTTTGATAGAGCAGTTTGGAAACACTCCTTTTGTAATATCTGCAAGTGTTTATTTGGAGCGCTCTGAGGCCTAAGCTGGAAAAGGAAATATCTTCAAATAAAAACTAGACAGAAGCATTCTCAGAAACTTCTTTGTGATGAGTGCATTCTACTCGCAGAGTTGAACCTTCTTTTTGGTAGAAGAGTTTTCAAACTCTCTTTTTGTAGAATCTGCAAGTGGATATTTGGAGCGCTTTGAGGCCTACGCTGGGAAATGAAATATCTTCACCTAAAAACTAGACAGAAGCGTTCTCAGAAACTTCTGTGTGATGAGTGCATTCAACTCCAGACTTGAACGTTCCTTTTGATAGAACAGTTTTGAAACACTCTTTCTGCAGAATCTGCAAGTGTTTATTTCGAGCGCTCTGAGGCCTATGCTGGAAAAGGAAATGTCTTCAAATAACAACTACACAGAAGCATTCTCAGAAACTTCTTTGTGATGAGTGCATTCAACTCACAGACTTGAACCTTCCTTTTCAAAGAGCGGTTTTGAAACTCTCTTTTTGTAGAATCTGCAAGTGGATATTTGGAGCGCTTTGAGGCCTATGCTGGGAAATGAAATATCTTCACCTAAAAACTAGACAGAAGCATTCTCAGAAACTTCTTTGTGACGAGTGCATTCAACTCACAGACTTGAACGTTTCTTTTGCAAGAGCAGTTTTGGAACACTCTTTTTGTAGAATCTGCTAGTGTATATTTGGAGCGCTGTGAGGCCTATGCTGGGAAATGAAATGTCTCCACTTAAAAACTAGACAGAAGCATTCTCAGAAACTTCTGTGTGATGAGTGCATTCAACTCACAGACTTGAACGTTCCTTTTGATAGAACAGTTTTGAAACACTCTTTCAGCAGAATCTGCAAGTGTTCATTTCGAGCGATTTGAGGCCTATGTTGGAAAAGGAAATGTCTTCAAATAACAACTACACAGAAGTATTCTCAGAAACTTCTTTGTGATGAGTGCATTCAACTCACAGACTTGAACCTTCCTTTTGAAAGAGCAGTTTTGAAACACACTTTTTGTAGAATCTGCAAGTGGATATTTGGAGCGCTTTGAGGTCTATGCTGGGAAATGAAATATCTTCACCTAAAAACTAGACAGAAGCATTCTCAGAAACTTCTGTGTGATGAGTGCATTCAACTCACAGACTTGAACGTTCCTTTTGATAGAACAGTTTTGAAACACTCTTTCTGCAGAATCTGCAAGTGTTTATTTCGAGCGCTTTGAGGCCTATGCTGGAAAAGGAAGTGTCTTCAAATAACAACTACACAGAAGCATTCTCAGAAACTTCTTTGTGATGAGTGCATTCAACTCACAGACTTGAACCTTCCTTTTGATAGAAGAGTTTTGAAACACACTTTTTGTAGAATCTGCAAGTAGGTATTTGGAGCGCTTTCAGGCCTATGCTGGGAAATGAAATATCTTCACCTAAAAACTAGACAGAAGCATTCTCAGAAACTTCTCTGTGATGAGTGCATTCAACTCACATACTTGAACATTCCTTTTGATAGAGCAGTTTGGAAACACTCCTTTTATAATATCTGCAAGTGTTTATTTGGAGCCCTCTGAGGCCTAAGCTGGAAAAGGAAATATCTTCAAATAAAAACTAGACAGAAGCATTCTCAGAAACTTCTTTGTGATGAGTGCATTCTACTCGCAGAGTTGAACCTTCTTTTTGGTAGAAGAGTTTTCAAACTCTCTTTTTGTAGAATCTGGAAGTGCATATTTGGAGCTGCTGGAGGCCAATGCAGGGAAAGGGAACATCCTCAGACAGAGACTAGACAGAAGCATTCCCAGAAACTTGTTTGTGACGAGTGCATTCAACTCACAGACTTGAACGTTTCTTTTGAAAGAGCAGTTTTGGAACACTCTTTTTGTAGAATCTGCTAGTGTATATTTGGAGCGCTGTGAAGCCTATGCTGGGAAATGAAATGTCTCCACTTAAAAACTAGACAGAAGCATTCTCAGAAACTTCTTTGCGATGAGTGCATTCAACTCACAGACTTGAACCTTCCTTTTCAAAGAGCGGTTTTGAAACTCTCTTTTTGTAGAATCTGCAAGTGGATATTTGGAGCGCTTTGAGGCCTATGCTGGGAAATGAAATATCTTCACCTAAAAACTAGACAGAAGCATTCTCAGAAACTTCTTTGTGACGAGTGCATTCAACTCACAGACTTGAACGTTTCTTTTGCAAGAGCAGTTTTGGAACACTCTTTTTGTAGAATCTGCTAGTGTATATTTGGAGCGCTGTGAGGCCTATGCTGGGAAATGAAATGTCTCCACTTAAAAACTAGACAGAAGCATTCTCAGAAACTTCTGTGTGATGAGTGCATTCAACTCACAGACTTGAACGTTCCTTTTGATAGAACAGTTTTGAAACACTCTTTCAGCAGAATCTGCAAGTGTTCATTTCGAGCGATTTGAGGCCTATGTTGGAAAAGGAAATGTCTTCAAATAACAACTACACAGAAGTATTCTCAGAAACTTCTTTGTGATGAGTGCATTCAACTCACAGACTTGAACCTTCCTTTTGAAAGAGCAGTTTTGAAACACACTTTTTGTAGAATCTGCAAGTGGATATTTGGAGCGCTTTGAGGTCTATGCTGGGAAATGAAATATCTTCACCTAAAAACTAGACAGAAGCATTCTCAGAAACTTCTGTGTGATGAGTGCATTCAACTCACAGACTTGAACGTTCCTTTTGATAGAACAGTTTTGAAACACTCTTTCTGCAGAATCTGCAAGTGTTTATTTCGAGCGCTTTGAGGCCTATGCTGGAAAAGGAAGTGTCTTCAAATAACAACTACACAGAAGCATTCTCAGAAACTTCTTTGTGATGAGTGCATTCAACTCACAGACTTGAACCTTCCTTTTGATAGAAGAGTTTTGAAACACACTTTTTGTAGAATCTGCAAGTAGGTATTTGGAGCGCTTTCAGGCCTATGCTGGGAAATGAAATATCTTCACCTAAAAACTAGACAGAAGCATTCTCAGAAACTTCTCTGTGATGAGTGCATTCAACTCACATACTTGAACATTCCTTTTGATAGAGCAGTTTGGAAACACTCCTTTTATAATATCTGCTAGTGTTTATTTGGAGCCCTCTGAGGCCTAAGCTGGAAAAGGAAATATCTTCAAATAAAAACTAGACAGAAGCATTCTCAGAAACTTCTTTGTGATGAGTGCATTCTACTCGCAGAGTTGAACCTTCTTTTTGGTAGAAGAGTTTTCAAACTCTCTTTTTGTAGAATCTGCAAGTGCATATTTGGAGCTGCTGGAGGCCAATGCAGGGAAAGGGAACATCCTCAGACAGAGACTAGACAGAAGCATTCCCAGAAACTTGTTTGTGACGAGTGCATTCAACTCACAGACTTGAACGTTTCTTTTGCAAGAGCAGTTTTGGAACACTCTTTTTGTAGAATCTGCTAGTGTATATTTGGAGCGCTGTGAGGCCTATGCTGGGAAATGAAATGTCTCCACTTAAAAACTAGACAGAAGCATTCTCAGAAACTTCTGTGTGATGAGTGCATTCAACTCACAGACTTGAACGTTCCTTTTGATAGAACAGTTTTGAAACACTCTTTCAGCAGAATCTGCAAGTGTTCATTTCGAGCGATTTGAGGCCTATGTTGGAAAAGGAAATGTCTTCAAATAACAACTACACAGAAGTATTCTCAGAAACTTCTTTGTGATGAGTGCATTCAACTCAGAGACTTGAACCTTCCTTTTGAAAGAGCAGTTTTGAAACACACTTTTTGTAGAATCTGCAAGTGGATATTTGGAGCGCTTTGAGGCCTATGCTGGGAAATGAAATATCGTCACCTAAAAACTAGACAGAAGCATTCTCAGAAACTTCTGTGTGATGAGTGCATTCATCTCACAGACTTGAACGTTCCTTTTGATAGAACAGTTTTGAAACACTCTTTCTGCAGAATCTGCAAGTGTTTATTTCGAGCGCTTTGAGGCCTATGCTGGAAAAGGAAGTGTCTTCAAATAACAACTACACAGAAGCATTCTCAGAAACTTCTTTGTGATGAGTGCATTCAACTCACAGACTTGAACCTTCCTTTTGATAGAACAGTTTTGAAACACACTTTTTGTAGAATCTGCAAGTAGGTATTTGGAGCGCTTTCAGGCCTATGCTGGGAAATGAAATATCTTCACCTAAAAACTAGACAGAAGCATTCTCAGAAACTTCTCTGTGATGAGTGCATTCAACTCACATACTTGAACATTCCTTTTGATAGAGCAGTTTGGAAACACTCCTTTTGTAATATCTGCAAGTGTTTATTTGGAGCGCTCTGAGGCCTAAGCTGGAAAAGGAAATATCTTCAAATAAAAACTAGACAGAAGCATTCTCAGAAACTTCTTTGTGATGAGTGCATTCTACTCGCAGAGTTGAACCTTCTTTTTGGTAGAAGAGTTTTCAAACTCTCTTTTTGTAGAATCTGCAAGTGGATATTTGGAGCGCTTTGAGGCCTACGCTGGGAAATGAAATATCTTCACCTAAAAACTAGACAGAAGCGTTCTCAGAAACTTCTGTGTGATGAGTGCATTCAACTCCAGACTTGAACGTTCCTTTTGATAGAACAGTTTTGAAACACTCTTTCTGCAGAATCTGCAAGTGTTTATTTCGAGCGCTCTGAGGCCTATGCTGGAAAAGGAAATGTCTTCAAATAACAACTACACAGAAGCATTCTCAGAAACTTCTTTGTGATGAGTGCATTCAACTCACAGACTTGAACCTTCCTTTTCAAAGAGCGGTTTTGAAACTCTCTTTTTGTAGAATCTGCAAGTGGATATTTGGAGCGCTTTGAGGCCTATGCTGGGAAATGAAATATCTTCACCTAAAAACTAGACAGAAGCATTCTCAGAAACTTCTTTGTGACGAGTGCATTCAACTCACAGACTTGAACGTTTCTTTTGCAAGAGCAGTTTTGGAACACTCTTTTTGTAGAATCTGCTAGTGTATATTTGGAGCGCTGTGAGGCCTATGCTGGGAAATGAAATGTCTCCACTTAAAAACTAGACAGAAGCATTCTCAGAAACTTCTGTGTGATGAGTGCATTCAACTCACAGACTTGAACGTTCCTTTTGATAGAACAGTTTTGAAACACTCTTTCAGCAGAATCTGCAAGTGTTCATTTCGAGCGATTTGAGGCCTATGTTGGAAAAGGAAATGTCTTCAAATAACAACTACACAGAAGTATTCTCAGAAACTTCTTTGTGATGAGTGCATTCAACTCACAGACTTGAACCTTCCTTTTGAAAGAGCAGTTTTGAAACACACTTTTTGTAGAATCTGCAAGTGGATATTTGGAGCGCTTTGAGGTCTATGCTGGGAAATGAAATATCTTCACCTAAAAGCTAGACAGAAGCATTCTCAGAAACTTCTGTGTGATGAGTGCATTCAACTCACAGACTTGAACGTTCCTTTTGATAGAACAGTTTTGAAACACTCTTTCTGCAGAATCTGCAAGTGTTTATTTCGAGCGCTTTGAGGCCTATGCTGGAAAAGGAAGTGTCTTCAAATAACAACTACACAGAAGCATTCTCAGAAACTTCTTTGTGATGAGTGCATTCAACTCACAGACTTGAACCTTCCTTTTCAAAGAGCGGTTTCGAAACTCTCTTTTTGTAGAATCTGCAAGTGGATATTTGGAGCGCTTTGAGGCCTATGCTGGGAAATGAAATATCTTCACCTAAAAACTAGACAGAAGCATTTTCAGAAACTTCTTTGTGACGAGTGCATTCAACTCACAGACTTGAACGTTTCTTTTGCAAGAGCAGTTTTGGAACACTCTTTTTGTAGAATCTGCTAGTGTATATTTGGAGCGCTGTGAGGCCTATGCTGGGAAATGAAATGTCTCCACTTAAAAACTAGACAGAAGCATTCTCAGAAACTTCTGTGTGATGAGTGCATTCAACTCACAGACTTGAACGTTCCTTTTGATAGAACAGTTTTGAAACACTCTTTCAGCAGAATCTGCAAGTGTTCATTTCGAGCGATTTGAGGCCTATGTTGGAAAAGGAAATGTCTTCAAATAACAACTACACAGAAGTATTCTCAGAAACTTCTTTGTGATGAGTGCATTCAACTCACAGACTTGAACCTTCCTTTTGCAAGAGCAGTTTTGAAACACACTTTTTGTACAATCTGCAAGTGGATATTTGGAGCGCTTTGAGGTCTATGCTGGGAAATGAAATATCTTCACCTAAAAACTAGACAGAAGCATTCTCAGAAACTTCTGTGTGATGAGTGCATTCAACTCACAGACTTGAACGTTCCTTTTGATAGAACAGTTTTGAAACACTCTTTCTGCAGAATCTGCAAGTGTTTATTTCGAGCGCTTTGAGGCCTATGCTGGAAAAGGAAGTGTCTTCAAATAACAACTACACAGAAGCATTCTCAGAAACTTCTTTGTGATGAGTGCATTCAACTCACAGACTTGAACCTTCCTGTTGATAGAACAGTTTTGAAACACACTTTTTGTAGAATCTGCAAGTAGGTATTTGGAGCGCTTTCAGGCCTATGCTGGGAAATGAAATATCTTCACCTAAAAACTAGACAGAAGCATTCTCAGAAACTTCTCTGTGATGAGTGCATTCAACTCACATACTTGAACATTCCTTTTGATAGAGCAGTTTGGAAACACTCCTTTTGTAATATCTGCAAGTGTTTATTTGGAGCGCTCTGAGGGCTAAGCTGGAAAAGGGAATATCTTCAAATAAAAACTAGACAGAAGCATTCTCAGAAACTTCTTTGTGATGAGTGCATTCTACTCGCAGAGTTGAACCTTCTTTTAGGAAGAAGAGTTTTCAAACTCTCTTTTTATAGAATCTGCAAGTGCATATTTGGAGCTGCTGGAGGCCAATGCAGGGAAAGGGAACATCCTCAGACAGAGACTAGACAGAAGCATTCCCAGAAACTTGTTTGTGACGAGTGCATTCAACTCACAGACTTGAACGTTTCTTTTGAAAGAGCAGTTTTGGAACACTCTTTTTGTAGAATCTGCTAGTGTATATTTGGTGCGCTGTGAAGCCTATGCTGGGAAATGAAATGTCTCCACTTAAAAACTAGACAGAAGCATTCTCAGAAACTTCTTTGCGATGAGTGCATTCAACTCACAGACTTGAACCTTCCTTTTCAAAGAGCGGTTTTGAAACTCTCTTTTTGTAGAATCTGCAAGTGGATATTTGCAGCGCTTTGAGGCCTATGCTGGGAAATGAAATATCTTCACCTAAAAACTAGACAGAAGCATTCTCAGAAACTTCTTTGTGACGAGTGCATTCAACTCACAGACTTGAACGTTTCTTTTGCAAGAGCAGTTTTGGAACACTCTTTTTGTAGAATCTGCTAGTGTATATTTGGAGCGCTGTGAGGCCTATGCTGGGAAATGAAATGTCTCCACTTAAAAACTAGACAGAAGCATTCTCAGAAACTTCTGTGTGATGAGTGCATTCAACTCACAGACTTGAACGTTCCTTTTGATAGAACAGTTTTGAAACACTCTTTCAGCAGAATCTGCAAGTGTTCATTTCGAGCGATTTGAGGCCTTTGTTGGAAAAGGAAATGTCTTCAAATAACAACTACACAGAAGTATTCTCAGAAACTTCTTTGTGATGAGTGCATTCAACTCACAGACTTGAACCTTCCTTTTGAAAGAGCAGTTTTGAAACACACTTTTTGTAGAATCTGCAAGTGGATATTTGGAGCGCTTTGAGGTCTATGCTGGGAAATGAAATATCTTCACCTAAAAACTAGACAGAAGCATTCTCAGAAACTTCTGTGTGATGAGTGCATTCAACTCACAGACTTGAACGTTCCTTTTGATAGAACAGTTTTGAAACACTCTTTCTGCAGAATCTGCAAGTGTTTACTTCGAGCGCTTTCAGGCCTATGCTGGAAAAGGAAGTGTCTTCAAATAACAACTACACAGAAGCATTCTCAGAAACTTCTTTGTGATGAGTGCATTCAACTCACAGACTTGAACCTTCCTTTTGATAGAACAGTTTTGAAACACACTTTTTGTAGAATCTGCAAGTAGGTATTTGGAGCGCTTTCAGGCCTATGCTGGGAAATGAAATATCTTCACCTAAAAACTAGACAGAAGCATTCTCAGAAACTTCTCTGTGATGAGTGCATTCAACTCACATACTTGAACATTCCTTTTGATAGAGCAGTTTGGAAACACTCCTTTTGTAATATCTGCAAGTGTTTATTTGGAGCACTCTGAGGCCTAAGCTGGAAAAGGAAATATCTTCAAATAAAAACTAGACAGAAGCATTCTCAGAAACTTCTTTGTGATGAGTGCATTCTACTAACAGAGTTGAACCTTCTTTTTGGTAGAAGAGTTTTCAAACTCTCTTTTTGTAGAATCTGCAAGGGCATATTTGGAGCTACTGGAGGCCAATGCTGGGAAAGGGAACATCCTCAGACAGAGACTAGATAGAAGCATTCCCAGAAACTTGTTTGTGACGAGTGCATTCAACTCACAGACTTGAACGTTTCTTTTGAAAGAGCAGTTTTGGAACACTCTTTTTGTAGAATCTGCTAGCGTATATTTGGAGCGCTGTGAAGCCTATGCTGGGAAATGAAATGTCTCCACTTAAAAACTTGACAGAAGCATTCTCAGAAACTACTTTGTGATGAGTGCATTCAACTCACAGACTTGAACCTTCCTTTTCAAAGAGCGGTTTTGAAACTCTCTTTTTGTAGAATCTGCAAGTGGATATTTGGAGCGCTTTGAGGCCTATGCTGGGAAATGAAATATCTTCACCTAAAAACTAGACAGAAGCATTCTCAGAAACATCTGTGTGATGAGTGCATTCAACTCCAGACTTGAACGTTCCTTTTGATAGAACAGTTTTGAAACACTCTTTCTGCAGAATCTGCAAGTGTTTATTTCGAGCGCTTTGAGGCCTATGCTGGAAAAGGAAATGTCTTCAAATAACAACTACACAGAAGCATTCTCAGAAACTTCTTTGTGATGAGTGCATTCAACTCACAGACTTGAACCTTCCTTTTCAAGGAGCGGTTTTGAAACTCTCTTTTTGTAGAATCTGCAAGTGGATATTTGGAGCGCTTTGAGGCCTATGCTGGGAAATGAAATATCTTCACCTAAAAACTAGACAGAAGCATTCTCAGAAACTTCCTTGTGACGAGTGCATTCAACTCACAGACTTGAACGTTTCTTTTGCAAGAGCAGTTTTGGAACACTCTTTTTGTAGAATCTGCTAGTGTATATTTGGAGCGCTGTGAGGCCTATGCTGGGAAATGAAATGTCTCCACTTAAAAACTAGACAGAAGCATTCTCAGAAACTTCTGTGTGATGAGTGCATTCAACTCACAGACTTGAACGTTCCTTTTGATAGAACAGTTTTGAAACACTCTTTCAGCAGAATCTGCAAGTGTTCATTTCGAGCGATTTGAGGCCTTTGATGGAAAAGGAAATGTCTTCAAATAACAACTACACAGAAGTATTCTCAGAAACTTCTTTGTGATGAGTGCATTCAACTCACAGACTTGAACCTTCCTTTTGAAAGAGCAGTTTTGAAACACACTTTTTGTAGAATCTGCAAGTGGATATTTGGAGCGCTTTGAGGTCTATGCTGGGAAATGAAATATCTTCACCTAAAAACTAGACAGAAGCATTCTCAGAAACTTCTGTGTGATGAGTGCATTCAACTCACAGACTTGAACGTTCCTTTTGATAGAACAGTTTTGAAACACTCTTTCTGCAGAATCTGCAAGTGTTTACTTCGAGCGCTTTCAGGCCTATGCTGGAAAAGGAAGTGTCTTCAAATAACAACTACACAGAAGCATTCTCAGAAACTTCTTTGTGATGAGTGCATTCAACTCACAGACTTGAACCTTCCTTTTGATAGAACAGTTTTGAAACACACTTTTTGTAGAATCTGCAAGTAGGTATTTGGAGCGCTTTCAGGCCTATGCTGGGAAATGAAATATCTTCACCTAAAAACTAGACAGAAGCATTCTCAGAAACTTCTCTGTGATGAGTGCATTCAACTCACATACTTGAACATTCCTTTTGATAGAGCAGCTTGGAAACACTCCTTTTGTAATATCTGCAAGTGTTTATTTGGAGCACTCTGAGGCCTAAGCTGGAAAAGGAAATATCTTCAAATAAAAACTAGACAGAAGCATTCTCAGAAACTTCTTTGTGATGAGTGCATTCTACTCACAGAGTTGAACCTTCTTTTTGGTAGAAGAGTTTTCAAACTCTCTTTTTGTAGAATCTGCAAGGGCATATTTGGAGCTGCTGGAGGCCAATGCTGGGAAAGGGAACATCCTCAGACAGAGACTAGACAGAAGCATTCCCAGAAACTTGTTTGTGACGAGTGCATTCAACTCACAGACTTGAACGTTTCTTTTGAAAGAGCAGTTTTGGAACACTCTTTTTGTAGAATCTGCTAGCGTATATTTGGAGCGCTGTGAAGCCTATGCTGGGAAATGAAATGTCTCCACTTAAAAACTAGACAGAAGCATTCTCAGAAACTTCTTTGTGATGAGTGCATTCAACTCACAGACTTGAACCTTCCTTTTCAAAGAGCGGTTTTGAAACTCTCTTTTTGTAGAATCTGCAAGTGGATATTTGGAGCGCTTTGAGGCCTATGCTGGGAAATGAAATTTCTTCACCTAAAAACTAGACAGAAGCATTCTCAGAAACATCTGTGTGATGAGTGCATTCAACTCCAGACTTGAACGTTCCTTTTGATAGAACAGTTTTGAAACACTCTTTCTGCAGAATCTGCAAGTCTTTATTTCGAGCGCTTTGAGGCCTATGCTGGAAAAGGAAATGTCTTCAAATAACAACTACACAGAAGCATTCTCAGAAACTTCTTTGTGATGAGTGCATTCAACTCACAGACTTGAACCTTCCTTTTCAAAGAGCGGTTTTGAAACTCTCTTTTTGTAGAATCTGCAAGTGGATATTTGGAGCGCTTTGAGGCCTATGCTGGGAAATGAAATATCTTCACCTAAAAACTAGACAGAAGCATTCTCAGAAACTTCCTTGTGACGAGTGCATTCAACTCACAGACTTGAACATTTCTTTTGCAAGAGCAGTTTTGGAACACTCTTTTTGTAGAATCTGCTAGTGTATATTTGGAGCGCTGTGAGGCCTATGCTGGGAAATGAAATGTCTCCACTTAAAAACTAGACAGAAGCATTCTCAGAAACTTCTGTGTGATGAGTGCATTCAACTCACAGACTTGAACGTTCCTTTTGATAGAACAGTTTTGAAACACTCTTTCAGCAGAATCTGCAAGTGTTCATTTCGAGCGATTTGAGGCCTATGTTGGAAAAGGAAATGTCTTCAAATAACAACTACACAGAAGTATTCTCAGAAACTTCTTTGTGATGAGTGCATTCAACTCACAGACTTGAACCTTCCTTTTGAAAGAGCAGTTTTGAAACACACTTTTTGTAGAATCTGCAAGTGGATATTTGGAGCGCTTTGAGGTCTATGCTGGGAAATGAAATATCTTCACCTAAAAACTAGACAGAAGCATTCTCAGAAACTTCTGTGTGATGAGTGCATTCAACTCACAGACTTGAACGTTCCTTTTGATAGAACAGTTTTGAAACACTCTTTCTGCAGAATCTGCAAGTGTTTATTTCGAGCGCTTTGAGGCCTATGCTGGAAAAGGAAGTGTCTTCAAATAACAACTACACAGAAGCATTCTCAGAAACTTCTTTGTGATGAGTGCATTCAACTCACAGACTTGAACCTTCCTTTTGATAGAACAGTTTTGAAACACACTTTTTGTAGAATCTGCAAGTAGGTATTTGGAGCGCTTTCAGGCCTATGCTGGGAAATGAAATATCTTCACCTAAAAACTAGACAGAAGCATTCTCAGAAACTTCTCTGTGATGAGTGCATTCAACTCACATACTTGAACATTCCTTTTGATAGAGCAGTTTGGAAACACTCCTTTTGTAATATCTGCAAGTGTTTATTTGGAGCGCTCTGAGGCCTAAGCTGGAAAAGGAAATATCTTCAAATAAAAACTAGACAGAAGCATTCTCAGAAACTTCTTTGTGATGAGTGCATTCTACTCGCAGAGTTGAACCTTCTTTTTGGTAGAAGAGTTTTCAAACTCTCTTTTTGTAGAATCTGCAAGGGCATATTTGGAGCTGCTGGAGGCCAATGCTGGGAAAGGGAACATCCTCAGACAGAGACTAGACAGAAGCATTCCCAGAAACTTGTTTGAGACGAGGGCATTCAACTCACGGACTTGAACGTTTCTTTTGAAAGAGCAGTTTTGGAACACTCTTTTTGTAGAATCTGCTAGCGTATATTTGGAGCGCTGTGAAGCCTATGCTGGGAAATGTAATGTCTCCACTTAAAAACTAGACAGAAGCATTCTCAGAAACTTCTTTGCGATGAGTGCATTCAACTCACAGACTTGAACCTTCCTTTTCAAAGAGCGGTTTTGAAACTCTCTTTTTGTAGGATCTGCAAGTGGATATTTGCAGCGCTTTGAGGCCTATGCTGGGAAATGAAATATCTTCACCTAAAAACTAGACAGAAGCATTCTCAGAAACTTCTGTGTGATGAGTGCATTCAACTCACAGACTTGAACGTTCCTTTTGATAGAACAGTTTTGAAACATTCTTTCTGCAGAATCTGCAAGTGTTTATTTCGAGCGCTTTGAGGCCTATGCTGGAAAAGGAAGTGTCTTCAAATAACAACTACACAGAAGCATTCTCAGAAACTTCTTTGTGATGAGTGCATTCAACTCACAGACTTGAACCTTCCTTTTGATAGAACAGTTTTGAAACACACTTTTTGTAGAATCTGCAAGTAGGTATTTGGAGCGCTTTCAGGCCTATGCTGGGAAATGAAATATCTTCACCTAAAAACTAGACAGAAGCATTCTCAGAAACTTCTCTGTGATGAGTGCATTCAACTCACATACTTGAACATTCCTTTTGATAGAGCAGTTTGGAAACACTCCTTTTGTAATATCTGCAAGTGTTTATTTTGAGCGCTCTGAGGCCTAAGCTGGAAAAGGAAATATCTTCAAATAAAAACTAGACAGAAGCATTCTCAGAAACTTCTTAGTGATGAGTGCATTCTACTCGCAGAGTTGAACCTTCTTTTTGGAAGAAGAGTTTTCAAACTCTCTTTTTGTAGAATCTGCAAGTGCATATTTGGAGTTGCTGGAGGCCAATGCTGGGAAAGGGAACATCCTCAGACAGAGACTAGACAGAAGCACTCCCAGAAACTTGTTTGTGACGAGTGCATTCAACTCACAGACTTGAATGTTTCTTTTGAAAGAGCAGTTTTGGAACATTCTTTTTGTAGAATCTGCTAGCGTATATTTGGAGCGCTGTGAAGCCTATGCTGGGAAATGTAATGTCTCCACTTAAAAACTAGACAGAAGCATTCTCAGAAACTTCTTTGCGATGAGTGCATTCAACTCACAGACTTGAACCTTCCTTTTCAAAGAGCGGTTTTGAAACTCTCTTTTTGTAGAATCTGCAAGTGGATATTTGGAGCGCTTTGAGGCCTATGCTGGGAAATGAAATATCTTCACCTAAAAACTAGACAGAAGCATTCTCAGAAACTTCTGTGTGATGAGTGCATTCAACTCCAGACTTGAACGTTCCTTTTGATAGAACAGTTTTGAAACACTCTTTCTGCAGAATCTGCAAGTGTTTATTTCGAGCGCTCTGAGGCCAAGGCTGGAAAAGGAAATGTCTTCAAATAACAACTACACAGAAGCATTCTCAGAAACTTCTTTGTGATGAGTGCATTCAACTCACAGACTTGAACCTTCCTTTTCAAAGAGCGGTTTCGAAACTCTCTTTTTGTAGAATCTGCAAGTGGATATTTGGAGCGCTTTGAGGCCTATGCTGGGAAATGAAATATCTTCACCTAAAAACTAGACAGAAGCATTCTCAGAAACTTCTTTGTGACGAGTGCATTCAACTCACAGACTTGAACGTTTCTTTTGCAAGAGCAGTTTTGGAACACTCTTTTTGTAGAATCTGCTAGTGTATATTTGGAGCGCTGTGAGGCCTATGCTGGGAAATGAAATGTCTCCACTTAAAAACTAGACAGAAGCATTCTCAGAAACTTCTGTGTGATGAGTGCATTCAACTCACAGACTTGAACGTTCCTTTTGATAGAACAGTTTTGAAACACTCTTTCAGCAGAATCTGCAAGTGTTCATTTCGAGCGATTTGAGGCCTATGTTGGAAAAGGAAATGTCTTCAAATAACAACTACACAGAAGTATTCTCAGAAACTTCTTTGTGATGAGTGCATTCAACTCACAGACTTGAACCTTCCTTTTGAAAGAGCAGTTTTGAAACACACTTTTTGTAGAATCTGCAAGTGGATATTTGGAGCGCTTTGAGGTCTATGCTGGGAAATGAAATATCTTCACCTAAAAACTAGACAGAAGCATTCTCAGAAACTTCTGTGTGATGAGTGCATTCAACTCACAGACTTGAACGTTCCTTTTGATAGAACAGTTTTGAAACACTCTTTCTGCAGAATCTGCAAGTGTTTATTTCGAGCGCTTTGAGGCCTATGCTGGAAAAGGAAGTGTCTTCAAATAACAACTACACAGAAGCATTCTCAGAAACTTCTTTGTGATGAGTGCATTCAACTCACAGACTTGAACCTTCCTTTTGATAGAACACTTTTGAAACACACTTTTTGTAGAATCTGCAAGTAGGTATTTGGAGCGCTTTCAGGCCTATTCTGGGAAATGAAATATCTTCACCTAAAAACTAGACAGAAGCATTCTCAGAAACTTCTCTGTGATGAGTGCATTCAACTCACATACTTGAACATTCCTTTTGATAGAGCAGTTTGGAAACACTCCTTTTGTAATATCTGCAAGTGTTTATTTGGAGCGCTCTGAGACCTAAGCTGGAAAAGGAAATATCTTCAAATAAAAACTAGACAGAAGCATTCTCAGAAACTTCTTTGTGATGAGTGCATTCTACTCGCAGAGTTGAACCTTCTTTTAGGAAGAAGAGTTTTCAAACTCTCTTTTTGTAGAATCTGCAAGTGCATATTTGGAGCTGCTGGAGGCCAATGCTGGGAAAGGGAACATCCTCAGACAGAGACTAGACAGAAGCATTCCCAGAAACTTGTTTGTGACGAGTGCATTCAACTCACAGACTTGAACGTTTCTTTTGAAAGAGCAGTTTTGGAACACTCTTTTTGTAGAATCTGCTAGCGTATATTTGGAGCGCTGTGAAGCCTAAGCTGGGAAATGTAATGTCTCCACTTAAAAACTAGACAGAAGCATTCTCAGAAACTTCTTTGCGATGAGTGCATTCACCTCACAGACTTGAACCTTCCTTTTCAAAGAGCGGTTTTGAAACTCTCTTTTTGTAGAATCTGCAA
This sequence comes from Pongo pygmaeus, assembly GCF_028885625.2. Classification (NCBI taxonomy): domain Eukaryota; kingdom Metazoa; phylum Chordata; class Mammalia; order Primates; family Hominidae; genus Pongo; species Pongo pygmaeus. The sequence goes on along the minus strand of NC_072378.2, from coordinate 59,710,429 downwards.
GTGGATATTTGGAGCGCTTTGAGGCCTATGCTGGGAAATGAAATATCTTCACCTAAAAACTAGACAGAAGCATTCTCAGAAACTTCTGTGTGATGAGTGCATTCAACTCCAGACTTGAACGTTCCTTTTGATAGAACAGTTTTGAAACACTCTTTCTGCAGAATCTGCAAGTGTTTATTTCGAGCGCTCTGAGGCCTAGGCTGGAAAAGGAAATGTCTTCAAATAACAACTACACAGAAGCATTCTCAGAAACTTCTTTGTGATGAGTGCATTCAACTCACAGACTTGAACCTTCCTTTTCAAAGAGCGGTTTTGAAACTCTCTTTTTGTAGAATCTGCAAGTGGATATTTGGAGCGCTTTGAGGCCTATGCTGGGAAATGAAATATCTTCACCTAAAAACTAGACAGAAGCATTCTCAGAAACTTCTTTGTGACGAGTGCATTCAACTCACAGACTTGAACGTTTCTTTTGCAAGAGCAGTTTTGGAACACTCTTTTTGTAGAATCTGCTAGTGTATATTTGGAGCGCTGTGAGGCCTATGCTGGGAAATGAAATGTCTCCACTTAAAAACTAGACAGAAGCATTCTCAGAAACTTCTGTGTGATGAGTGCATTCAACTCACAGACTTGAACGTTCCTTTTGACAGAACAGTTTTGAAACACTCTTTCAGCAGAATCTGCAAGTGTTCATTTCGAGCGATTTGAGGCCTATGTTGGAAAAGGAAATGTCTTCAAATAACAACTACAAAGAAGTATTCTCAGAAACTTCTTTGTGATGAGTGCATTCAACTCACAGACTTGAACCTTCCTTTTGAAAGAGCAGTTTTGAAACACACTTTTTGTAGAATCTGCAAGTGGATATTTGGAGCGCTTTGAGGTCTATGCTGGGAAATGAAATATCGTCACCTAAAAACTAGACAGAAGCATTCTCAGAAACTTCTGTGTGATGAGTGCATTCAACTCACAGACTTGAACGTTCCTTTTGATAGAACAGTTTTGAAACACTCTTTCTGCAGAATCTACAAGTGTTTATTTCGAGCGCTTTGAGGCCTATGCTGGAAAAGGGAGTGTCTTCAAATAACAACTACACAGAAGCATTCTCAGAAACTTCTTTGTGATGAGTGCATTCAACTCACAGACTTGAACCTTCCTTTTGATAGAACAGTTTTGAAACACACTTTTTGTAGAATCTGCAAGTAGGTATTTGGAGCGCTTTCAGGCCTATGCTGGGAAATGAAATATCTTCACCTAAAAACTAGACAGAAGCATTCTCAGAAACTTCTCTGTGATGAGTGCATTCAACTCACATACTTGAACATTCCTTTTGATAGAGCAGTTTGGAAACACTCCTTTTGTAATATCTGCAAGTGTTTATTTGGAGCGCTCTGAGGCCTAAGCTGGAAAAGGAAATATCTTCAAATAAAAACTAGACAGAAGCGTTCTCAGAAACTTCTTTGTGATGAGTGCATTCTACTCGCAGAGTTGAACCTTCTTTTTGGTAGAAGAGTTTTCAAACTCTCTTTTTGTAGAATCTGCAAGTGGATATTTGGAGCGCTTTGAGGCCTATGCTGGGAAATGAAATATCTTCACCTAAAAACTAGACAGAAGCGTTCTCAGAAACTTCTGTGTGATGAGTGCATTCAACTCCAGACTTGAACGTTCCTTTTGATAGAACAGTTTTGAAACACTCTTTCTGCAGAATCTGCAAGTGTTTATTTCGAGCGCTCTGAGGCCTATGCTGGAAAAGGAAATGTCTTCAAATAACAACTACACAGAAGCATTCTCAGAAACTTCTTTGTGATGAGTGCATTCAACTCACAGACTTGAACCTCCCTTTTCAAAGAGCGGTTTTGAAACTCTCTTTTTGTAGAATCTGCAAGTGGATATTTGGAGCGCTTTGAGGCCTATGCTGGGAAATGAAATATCTTCACCTAAAAACTAGACAGAAGCATTCTCAGAAACTTCTTTGTGACGAGTGCATTCAACTCACAGACTTGAACGTTTCTTTTGCAAGAGCAGTTTTGGAACACTCTTTTTGTAGAATCTGCTAGTGTATATTTGGAGCGCTGTGAGGCCTATGCTGGGAAATGAAATGTCTCCACTTAAAAACTAGACAGAAGCATTCTCAGAAACTTCTGTGTGATGAGTGCATTCAACTCACAGACTTGAACGTTCCTTTTGATAGAACAGTTTTGAAACACTCTTTCAGCAGAATCTGCAAGTGTTCATTTCGAGCGATTTGAGGCCTATGTTGGAAAAGGAAATGTCTTCAAATAACAACTACACAGAAGTATTCTCAGAAACTTCTTTGTGATGAGTGCATTCAACTCACAGACTTGAACCTTCCTTTTGAAAGAGCAGTTTTGAAACACACTTTTTGTAGAATCTGCAAGTGGATATTTGGAGCGCTTTGAGGTCTATGCTGGGAAATGAAATATCTTCACCTAAAAACTAGACAGAAGCATTCTCAGAAACTTCTGTGTGATGAGTGCATTCAACTCACAGACTTGAACGTTCCTTTTGATAGAACAGTTTTGAAACACTCTTTCTGCAGAATCTGCAAGTGTTTATTTCGAGCGCTTTGAGGCCTATGCTGGAAAAGGAAGTGTCTTCAAATAACAACTACACAGAAGCATTCTCAGAAACTTCTTTGTGATGAGTGCATTCAACTCACAGACTTGAACCTTCCTTTTGATAGAACAGTTTTGAAACACACTTTTTGTAGAATCTGCAAGTAGGTATTTGGAGCGCTTTCAGGCCTATGCTGGGAAATGAAATATCTTCACCTAAAAACTAGACAGAAGCATTCTCAGAAACTTCTCTGTGATGAGTGCATTCAACTCACATACTTGAACATTCCTTTTGATAGAGCAGTTTGGAAACACTCCTTTTGTAATATCTGCAAGTGTTTATTTGGAGCGCTCTGAGGCCTAAGCTGGAAAAGGAAATATCTTCAAATAAAAACTAGACAGAAGCATTCTCAGAAACTTCTTTGTGATGAGTGCATTCTACTCGCAGAGTTGAACCTTCTTTTTGGTAGAAGAGTTTTCAAACTCTCTTTTTGTAGAATCTGCAAGTGCATATTTGGAGCTGCTGGAGGCCAATGCAGGGAAAGGGAACATCCTCACACAGAGACTAGACAGAAGCATTCCCAGAAACTTGTTTGTGACGAGTGCATTCAACTCACAGACTTGAACGTTTCTTTTGAAAGAGCAGTTTTGGAACACTCTTTTTGTAGAATCTGCTAGTGTATATTTGGAGCGCTGTGAAGCCTATGCTGGGAAATGAAATGTCTCCACTTAAAAACTAGACAGAAGCATTCTCAGAAACTTCTTTGTGATGAGTGCATTCAACTCACAGACTTGAACCTTCCTTTTCAAAGAGCAGTTTTGAAACTCTCTTTTTGTAGAATCTGCAAGTGGATATTTGCAGCGCTTTGAGGCCTATGCTGGGAAATGAAATATCTTCACCTAAAAACTAGACAGAAGCATTCTCAGAAACTTCTTTGTGACGAGTGCATTCAACTCACAGACTTGAACGTTTCTTTTGCAAGAGCAGTTTTGGAACACTCTTTTTGTAGAATCTGCTAGTGTATATTTGGAGCGCTGTGAGGCCTATGCTGGGAAATGAAATGTCTCCACTTAAAAACTAGACAGAAGCATTCTCAGAAACTTCTGTGTGATGAGTGCATTCAACTCACAGACTTGAACGTTCCTTTTGATAGAACAGTTTTGAAACACTCTTTCAGCAGAATCTGCAAGTGTTCATTTCGAGCGATTTGAGGCCTTTGTTGGAAAAGGAAATGTCTTCAAATAACAACTACACAGAAGTATTCTCAGAAACTTCTTTGTGATGAGTGCATTCAACTCACAGACTTGAACCTTCCTTTTGAAAGAGCAGTTTTGAAACACACTTTTTGTAGAATCTGCAAGTGGATATTTGGAGCGCTTTGAGGTCTATGCTGGGAAATGAAATATCTTCACCTAAAAACTAGACAGAAGCATTCTCAGAAACTTCTGTGTGATGAGTGCATTCAACTCACAGACTTGAACGTTCCTTTTGATAGAACAGTTTTGAAACACTCTTTCTGCAGAATCTGCAAGTGTTTATTTCGAGCGCTTTGAGGCCTATGCTGGAAAAGGAAGTGTCTTCAAATAACAACTACACAGAAGCATTCTCAGAAACTTCTTTGTGATGAGTGCATTCAACTCACAGACTTGAACCTTCCTTTTGATAGAACAGTTTTGAAACACACTTTTTGTAGAATCTGCAAGTAGGTATTTGGAGCGCTTTCAGGCCTATGCTGGGAAATGAAATATCTTCACCTAAAAACTAGACAGAAGCATTCTCAGAAACTTCTCTGTGATGAGTGCATTCAACTCACATACTTGAACATTCCTTTTGATAGAGCAGTTTGGAAACACTCCTTTTGTAATATCTGCAAGTGTTTATTTGGAGCGCTCTGAGGCCTAAGCTGGAAAAGGAAATATCTTCAAATAAAAACTAGACAGAAGCATTCTCAGAAACTTCTTTGTGATGAGTGCATTCTACTTGCAGAGTTGAACCTTCTTTTTGGTAGAAGAGTTTTCAAACTCTCTTTTTGTAGAATCTGCAAGTGCATATTTGGAGCTGCTGGAGGCCAATGCTGGGAAAGGGAACATCCTCAGACAGAGACTAGACAGAAGCATTCCCAGAAACTTGTTTGTGACGAGTGCATTCAACTCACAGACTTGAACGTTTCTTTTGAAAGAGCAGTTTTGGAACACTCTTTTTGTAGAATCTGCTAGCGTATATTTGGTGCGCTGTGAAGCCTATGCTGGGAAATGTAATGTCTCCACTTAAAAACTAGACAGAAGCATTCTCAGAAACTTCTGTGTGATGAGTGCATTCAACTCACAGACTTGAACGTTCCTTTTGATAGAACAGTTTTGAAACACTCTTTCTGCAGAATCTGCAAGTGTTTATTTCGAGCGCTTTGAGGCCTATGCTGGAAAAGGAAGTGTCTTCAAATAACAACTACACAGAAGCATTCTCAGAAACTTCTTTGTGATGAGTGCATTCAACTCACAGACTTGAACCTTCCTTTTGATAGAAGAGTTTTGAAACACACTTTTTGTAGAATCTGCAAGTAGGTATTTGGAGCGCTTTCAGGCCTATGCTGGGAAATGAAATATCTTCACCTAAAAACTAGACAGAAGCATTCTCAGAAACTTCTCTGTGATGAGTGCATTCAACTCACATACTTGAACATTCCTTTTGATAGAGCAGTTTGGAAACACTCCTTTTATAATATCTGCTAGTGTTTATTTGGAGCCCTCTGAGGCCTAAGCTGGAAAAGGAAATATCTTCAAATAAAAACTAGACAGAAGCATTCTCAGAAACTTCTTTGTGATGAGTGCATTCTACTCGCAGAGTTGAACCTTCTTTTTGGTAGAAGAGTTTTCAAACTCTCTTTTTGTAGAATCTGCAAGTGCATATTTGGAGCTGCTGGAGGCCAATGCAGGGAAAGGGAACATCCTCAGACAGAGACTAGACAGAAGCATTCCCAGAAACTTGTTTGTGACGAGTGCATTCAACTCACAGACTTGAACGTTTCTTTTGCAAGAGCAGTTTTGGAACACTCTTTTTGTAGAATCTGCTAGTGTATATTTGGAGCGCTGTGAGGCCTATGCTGGGAAATGAAATGTCTCCACTTAAAAACTAGACAGAAGCATTCTCAGAAACTTCTGTGTGATGAGTGCATTCAACTCACAGACTTGAACGTTCCTTTTGATAGAACAGTTTTGAAACACTCTTTCAGCAGAATCTGCAAGTGTTCATTTCGAGCGATTTGAGGCCTATGTTGGAAAAGGAAATGTCTTCAAATAACAACTACACAGAAGTATTCTCAGAAACTTCTTTGTGATGAGTGCATTCAACTCAGAGACTTGAACCTTCCTTTTGAAAGAGCAGTTTTGAAACACACTTTTTGTAGAATCTGCAAGTGGATATTTGGAGCGCTTTGAGGCCTATGCTGGGAAATGAAATATCGTCACCTAAAAACTAGACAGAAGCATTCTCAGAAACTTCTGTGTGATGAGTGCATTCATCTCACAGACTTGAACGTTCCTTTTGATAGAACAGTTTTGAAACACTCTTTCTGCAGAATCTGCAAGTGTTTATTTCGAGCGCTTTGAGGCCTATGCTGGAAAAGGAAGTGTCTTCAAATAACAACTACACAGAAGCATTCTCAGAAACTTCTTTGTGATGAGTGCATTCAACTCACAGACTTGAACCTTCCTTTTGATAGAACAGTTTTGAAACACACTTTTTGTAGAATCTGCAAGTAGGTATTTGGAGCGCTTTCAGGCCTATGCTGGGAAATGAAATATCTTCACCTAAAAACTAGACAGAAGCATTCTCAGAAACTTCTCTGTGATGAGTGCATTCAACTCACATACTTGAACATTCCTTTTGATAGAGCAGTTTGGAAACACTCCTTTTGTAATATCTGCAAGTGTTTATTTGGAGCGCTCTGAGGCCTAAGCTGGAAAAGGAAATATCTTCAAATAAAAACTAGACAGAAGCATTCTCAGAAACTTCTTTGTGATGAGTGCATTCTACTCGCAGAGTTGAACCTTCTTTTTGGTAGAAGAGTTTTCAAACTCTCTTTTTGTAGAATCTGCAAGTGGATATTTGGAGCGCTTTGAGGCCTACGCTGGGAAATGAAATATCTTCACCTAAAAACTAGACAGAAGCGTTCTCAGAAACTTCTGTGTGATGAGTGCATTCAACTCCAGACTTGAACGTTCCTTTTGATAGAACAGTTTTGAAACACTCTTTCTGCAGAATCTGCAAGTGTTTATTTCGAGCGCTCTGAGGCCTATGCTGGAAAAGGAAATGTCTTCAAATAACAACTACACAGAAGCATTCTCAGAAACTTCTTTGTGATGAGTGCATTCAACTCACAGACTTGAACCTTCCTTTTCAAAGAGCGGTTTTGAAACTCTCTTTTTGTAGAATCTGCAAGTGGATATTTGGAGCGCTTTGAGGCCTATGCTGGGAAATGAAATATCTTCACCTAAAAACTAGACAGAAGCATTCTCAGAAACTTCTTTGTGACGAGTGCATTCAACTCACAGACTTGAACGTTTCTTTTGCAAGAGCAGTTTTGGAACACTCTTTTTGTAGAATCTGCTAGTGTATATTTGGAGCGCTGTGAGGCCTATGCTGGGAAATGAAATGTCTCCACTTAAAAACTAGACAGAAGCATTCTCAGAAACTTCTGTGTGATGAGTGCATTCAACTCACAGACTTGAACGTTCCTTTTGATAGAACAGTTTTGAAACACTCTTTCAGCAGAATCTGCAAGTGTTCATTTCGAGCGATTTGAGGCCTATGTTGGAAAAGGAAATGTCTTCAAATAACAACTACACAGAAGTATTCTCAGAAACTTCTTTGTGATGAGTGCATTCAACTCACAGACTTGAACCTTCCTTTTGAAAGAGCAGTTTTGAAACACACTTTTTGTAGAATCTGCAAGTGGATATTTGGAGCGCTTTGAGGTCTATGCTGGGAAATGAAATATCTTCACCTAAAAGCTAGACAGAAGCATTCTCAGAAACTTCTGTGTGATGAGTGCATTCAACTCACAGACTTGAACGTTCCTTTTGATAGAACAGTTTTGAAACACTCTTTCTGCAGAATCTGCAAGTGTTTATTTCGAGCGCTTTGAGGCCTATGCTGGAAAAGGAAGTGTCTTCAAATAACAACTACACAGAAGCATTCTCAGAAACTTCTTTGTGATGAGTGCATTCAACTCACAGACTTGAACCTTCCTTTTCAAAGAGCGGTTTCGAAACTCTCTTTTTGTAGAATCTGCAAGTGGATATTTGGAGCGCTTTGAGGCCTATGCTGGGAAATGAAATATCTTCACCTAAAAACTAGACAGAAGCATTTTCAGAAACTTCTTTGTGACGAGTGCATTCAACTCACAGACTTGAACGTTTCTTTTGCAAGAGCAGTTTTGGAACACTCTTTTTGTAGAATCTGCTAGTGTATATTTGGAGCGCTGTGAGGCCTATGCTGGGAAATGAAATGTCTCCACTTAAAAACTAGACAGAAGCATTCTCAGAAACTTCTGTGTGATGAGTGCATTCAACTCACAGACTTGAACGTTCCTTTTGATAGAACAGTTTTGAAACACTCTTTCAGCAGAATCTGCAAGTGTTCATTTCGAGCGATTTGAGGCCTATGTTGGAAAAGGAAATGTCTTCAAATAACAACTACACAGAAGTATTCTCAGAAACTTCTTTGTGATGAGTGCATTCAACTCACAGACTTGAACCTTCCTTTTGCAAGAGCAGTTTTGAAACACACTTTTTGTACAATCTGCAAGTGGATATTTGGAGCGCTTTGAGGTCTATGCTGGGAAATGAAATATCTTCACCTAAAAACTAGACAGAAGCATTCTCAGAAACTTCTGTGTGATGAGTGCATTCAACTCACAGACTTGAACGTTCCTTTTGATAGAACAGTTTTGAAACACTCTTTCTGCAGAATCTGCAAGTGTTTATTTCGAGCGCTTTGAGGCCTATGCTGGAAAAGGAAGTGTCTTCAAATAACAACTACACAGAAGCATTCTCAGAAACTTCTTTGTGATGAGTGCATTCAACTCACAGACTTGAACCTTCCTGTTGATAGAACAGTTTTGAAACACACTTTTTGTAGAATCTGCAAGTAGGTATTTGGAGCGCTTTCAGGCCTATGCTGGGAAATGAAATATCTTCACCTAAAAACTAGACAGAAGCATTCTCAGAAACTTCTCTGTGATGAGTGCATTCAACTCACATACTTGAACATTCCTTTTGATAGAGCAGTTTGGAAACACTCCTTTTGTAATATCTGCAAGTGTTTATTTGGAGCGCTCTGAGGGCTAAGCTGGAAAAGGGAATATCTTCAAATAAAAACTAGACAGAAGCATTCTCAGAAACTTCTTTGTGATGAGTGCATTCTACTCGCAGAGTTGAACCTTCTTTTAGGAAGAAGAGTTTTCAAACTCTCTTTTTATAGAATCTGCAAGTGCATATTTGGAGCTGCTGGAGGCCAATGCAGGGAAAGGGAACATCCTCAGACAGAGACTAGACAGAAGCATTCCCAGAAACTTGTTTGTGACGAGTGCATTCAACTCACAGACTTGAACGTTTCTTTTGAAAGAGCAGTTTTGGAACACTCTTTTTGTAGAATCTGCTAGTGTATATTTGGTGCGCTGTGAAGCCTATGCTGGGAAATGAAATGTCTCCACTTAAAAACTAGACAGAAGCATTCTCAGAAACTTCTTTGCGATGAGTGCATTCAACTCACAGACTTGAACCTTCCTTTTCAAAGAGCGGTTTTGAAACTCTCTTTTTGTAGAATCTGCAAGTGGATATTTGCAGCGCTTTGAGGCCTATGCTGGGAAATGAAATATCTTCACCTAAAAACTAGACAGAAGCATTCTCAGAAACTTCTTTGTGACGAGTGCATTCAACTCACAGACTTGAACGTTTCTTTTGCAAGAGCAGTTTTGGAACACTCTTTTTGTAGAATCTGCTAGTGTATATTTGGAGCGCTGTGAGGCCTATGCTGGGAAATGAAATGTCTCCACTTAAAAACTAGACAGAAGCATTCTCAGAAACTTCTGTGTGATGAGTGCATTCAACTCACAGACTTGAACGTTCCTTTTGATAGAACAGTTTTGAAACACTCTTTCAGCAGAATCTGCAAGTGTTCATTTCGAGCGATTTGAGGCCTTTGTTGGAAAAGGAAATGTCTTCAAATAACAACTACACAGAAGTATTCTCAGAAACTTCTTTGTGATGAGTGCATTCAACTCACAGACTTGAACCTTCCTTTTGAAAGAGCAGTTTTGAAACACACTTTTTGTAGAATCTGCAAGTGGATATTTGGAGCGCTTTGAGGTCTATGCTGGGAAATGAAATATCTTCACCTAAAAACTAGACAGAAGCATTCTCAGAAACTTCTGTGTGATGAGTGCATTCAACTCACAGACTTGAACGTTCCTTTTGATAGAACAGTTTTGAAACACTCTTTCTGCAGAATCTGCAAGTGTTTACTTCGAGCGCTTTCAGGCCTATGCTGGAAAAGGAAGTGTCTTCAAATAACAACTACACAGAAGCATTCTCAGAAACTTCTTTGTGATGAGTGCATTCAACTCACAGACTTGAACCTTCCTTTTGATAGAACAGTTTTGAAACACACTTTTTGTAGAATCTGCAAGTAGGTATTTGGAGCGCTTTCAGGCCTATGCTGGGAAATGAAATATCTTCACCTAAAAACTAGACAGAAGCATTCTCAGAAACTTCTCTGTGATGAGTGCATTCAACTCACATACTTGAACATTCCTTTTGATAGAGCAGTTTGGAAACACTCCTTTTGTAATATCTGCAAGTGTTTATTTGGAGCACTCTGAGGCCTAAGCTGGAAAAGGAAATATCTTCAAATAAAAACTAGACAGAAGCATTCTCAGAAACTTCTTTGTGATGAGTGCATTCTACTAACAGAGTTGAACCTTCTTTTTGGTAGAAGAGTTTTCAAACTCTCTTTTTGTAGAATCTGCAAGGGCATATTTGGAGCTACTGGAGGCCAATGCTGGGAAAGGGAACATCCTCAGACAGAGACTAGATAGAAGCATTCCCAGAAACTTGTTTGTGACGAGTGCATTCAACTCACAGACTTGAACGTTTCTTTTGAAAGAGCAGTTTTGGAACACTCTTTTTGTAGAATCTGCTAGCGTATATTTGGAGCGCTGTGAAGCCTATGCTGGGAAATGAAATGTCTCCACTTAAAAACTTGACAGAAGCATTCTCAGAAACTACTTTGTGATGAGTGCATTCAACTCACAGACTTGAACCTTCCTTTTCAAAGAGCGGTTTTGAAACTCTCTTTTTGTAGAATCTGCAAGTGGATATTTGGAGCGCTTTGAGGCCTATGCTGGGAAATGAAATATCTTCACCTAAAAACTAGACAGAAGCATTCTCAGAAACATCTGTGTGATGAGTGCATTCAACTCCAGACTTGAACGTTCCTTTTGATAGAACAGTTTTGAAACACTCTTTCTGCAGAATCTTCAAGTGTTTATTTCGAGCGCTTTGAGGCCTATGCTGGAAAAGGAAATGTCTTCAAATAACAACTACACAGAAGCATTCTCAGAAACTTCTTTGTGATGAGTGCATTCAACTCACAGACTTGAACCTTCCTTTTCAAGGAGCGGTTTTGAAACTCTCTTTTTGTAGAATCTGCAAGTGGATATTTGGAGCGCTTTGAGGCCTATGCTGGGAAATGAAATATCTTCACCTAAAAACTAGACAGAAGCATTCTCAGAAACTTCCTTGTGACGAGTGCATTCAACTCACAGACTTGAACGTTTCTTTTGCAAGAGCAGTTTTGGAACACTCTTTTTGTAGAATCTGCTAGTGTATATTTGGAGCGCTGTGAGGCCTATGCTGGGAAATGAAATGTCTCCACTTAAAAACTAGACAGAAGCATTCTCAGAAACTTCTGTGTGATGAGTGCATTCAACTCACAGACTTGAACGTTCCTTTTGATAGAACAGTTTTGAAACACTCTTTCAGCAGAATCTGCAAGTGTTCATTTCGAGCGATTTGAGGCCTTTGTTGGAAAAGGAAATGTCTTCAAATAACAACTACACAGAAGTATTCTCAGAAACTTCTTTGTGATGAGTGCATTCAACTCACAGACTTGAACCTTCCTTTTGAAAGAGCAGTTTTGAAACACACTTTTTGTAGAATCTGCAAGTGGATATTTGGAGCGCTTTGAGGTCTATGCTGGGAAATGAAATATCTTCACCTAAAAACTAGACAGAAGCATTCTCAGAAACTTCTGTGTGATGAGTGCATTCAACTCACAGACTTGAACGTTCCTTTTGATAGAACAGTTTTGAAACACTCTTTCTGCAGAATCTGCAAGTGTTTACTTCGAGCGCTTTCAGGCCTATGCTGGAAAAGGAAGTGTCTTCAAATAACAACTACACAGAAGCATTCTCAGAAACTTCTTTGTGATGAGTGCATTCAACTCACAGACTTGAACCTTCCTTTTGATAGAACAGTTTTGAAACACACTTTTTGTAGAATCTGCAAGTAGGTATTTGGAGCGCTTTCAGGCCTATGCTGGGCAATGAAATATCTTCACCTAAAAACTAGACAGAAGCATTCTCAGAAACTTCTCTGTGATGAGTGCATTCAACTCACATACTTGAACATTCCTTTTGATAGAGCAGCTTGGAAACACTCCTTTTGTAATATCTGCAAGTGTTTATTTGGAGCACTCTGAGGCCTAAGCTGGAAAAGGAAATATCTTCAAATAAAAACTAGACAGAAGCATTCTCAGAAACTTCTTTGTGATGAGTGCATTCTACTCACAGAGTTGAACCTTCTTTTTGGTAGAAGAGTTTTCAAACTCTCTTTTTGTAGAATCTGCAAGGGCATATTTGGAGCTGCTGGAGGCCAATGCTGGGAAAGGGAACATCCTCAGACAGAGACTAGACAGAAGCATTCCCAGAAACTTGTTTGTGACGAGTGCATTCAACTCACAGACTTGAACGTTTCTTTTGAAAGAGCAGTTTTGGAACACTCTTTTTGTAGAATCTGCTAGCGTATATTTGGAGCGCTGTGAAGCCTATGCTGGGAAATGAAATGTCTCCACTTAAAAACTAGACAGAAGCATTCTCAGAAACTTCTTTGTGATGAGTGCATTCAACTCACAGACTTGAACCTTCCTTTTCAAAGAGCGGTTTTGAAACTCTCTTTTTGTAGAATCTGCAAGTGGATATTTGGAGCGCTTTGAGGCCTATGCTGGGAAATGAAATTTCTTCACCTAAAAACTAGACAGAAGCATTCTCAGAAACATCTGTGTGATGAGTGCATTCAACTCCAGACTTGAACGTTCCTTTTGATAGAACAGTTTTGAAACACTCTTTCTGCAGAATCTGCAAGTCTTTATTTCGAGCGCTTTGAGGCCTATGCTGGAAAAGGAAATGTCTTCAAATAACAACTACACAGAAGCATTCTCAGAAACTTCTTTGTGATGAGTGCATTCAACTCACAGACTTGAACCTTCCTTTTCAAAGAGCGGTTTTGAAACTCTCTTTTTGTAGAATCTGCAAGTGGATATTTGGAGCGCTTTGAGGCCTATGCTGGGAAATGAAATATCTTCACCTAAAAACTAGACAGAAGCATTCTCAGAAACTTCCTTGTGACGAGTGCATTCAACTCACAGACTTGAACATTTCTTTTGCAAGAGCAGTTTTGGAACACTCTTTTTGTAGAATCTGCTAGTGTATATTTGGAGCGCTGTGAGGCCTATGCTGGGAAATGAAATGTCTCCACTTAAAAACTAGACAGAAGCATTCTCAGAAACTTCTGTGTGATGAGTGCATTCAACTCACAGACTTGAACGTTCCTTTTGATAGAACAGTTTTGAAACACTCTTTCAGCAGAATCTGCAAGTGTTCATTTCGAGCGATTTGAGGCCTATGTTGGAAAAGGAAATGTCTTCAAATAACAACTACACAGAAGTATTCTCAGAAACTTCTTTGTGATGAGTGCATTCAACTCACAGACTTGAACCTTCCTTTTGAAAGAGCAGTTTTGAAACACACTTTTTGTAGAATCTGCAAGTGGATATTTGGAGCGCTTTGAGGTCTATGCTGGGAAATGAAATATCTTCACCTAAAAACTAGACAGAAGCATTCTCAGAAACTTCTGTGTGATGAGTGCATTCAACTCACAGACTTGAACGTTCCTTTTGATAGAACAGTTTTGAAACACTCTTTCTGCAGAATCTGCAAGTGTTTATTTCGAGCGCTTTGAGGCCTATGCTGGAAAAGGAAGTGTCTTCAAATAACAACTACACAGAAGCATTCTCAGAAACTTCTTTGTGATGAGTGCATTCAACTCACAGACTTGAACCTTCCTTTTGATAGAACAGTTTTGAAACACACTTTTTGTAGAATCTGCAAGTAGGTATTTGGAGCGCTTTCAGGCCTATGCTGGGAAATGAAATATCTTCACCTAAAAACTAGACAGAAGCATTCTCAGAAACTTCTCTGTGATGAGTGCATTCAACTCACATACTTGAACATTCCTTTTGATAGAGCAGTTTGGAAACACTCCTTTTGTAATATCTGCAAGTGTTTATTTGGAGCGCTCTGAGGCCTAAGCTGGAAAAGGAAATATCTTCAAATAAAAACTAGACAGAAGCATTCTCAGAAACTTCTTTGTGATGAGTGCATTCTACTCGCAGAGTTGAACCTTCTTTTTGGTAGAAGAGTTTTCAAACTCTCTTTTTGTAGAATCTGCAAGGGCATATTTGGAGCTGCTGGAGGCCAATGCTGGGAAAGGGAACATCCTCAGACAGAGACTAGACAGAAGCATTCCCAGAAACTTGTTTGAGACGAGGGCATTCAACTCACGGACTTGAACGTTTCTTTTGAAAGAGCAGTTTTGGAACACTCTTTTTGTAGAATCTGCTAGCGTATATTTGGAGCGCTGTGAAGCCTATGCTGGGAAATGTAATGTCTCCACTTAAAAACTAGACAGAAGCATTCTCAGAAACTTCTTTGCGATGAGTGCATTCAACTCACAGACTTGAACCTTCCTTTTCAAAGAGCGGTTTTGAAACTCTCTTTTTGTAGGATCTGCAAGTGGATATTTGCAGCGCTTTGAGGCCTATGCTGGGAAATGAAATATCTTCACCTAAAAACTAGACAGAAGCATTCTCAGAAACTTCTGTGTGATGAGTGCATTCAACTCACAGACTTGAACGTTCCTTTTGATAGAACAGTTTTGAAACATTCTTTCTGCAGAATCTGCAAGTGTTTATTTCGAGCGCTTTGAGGCCTATGCTGGAAAAGGAAGTGTCTTCAAATAACAACTACACAGAAGCATTCTCAGAAACTTCTTTGTGATGAGTGCATTCAACTCACAGACTTGAACCTTCCTTTTGATAGAACAGTTTTGAAACACACTTTTTGTAGAATCTGCAAGTAGGTATTTGGAGCGCTTTCAGGCCTATGCTGGGAAATGAAATATCTTCACCTAAAAACTAGACAGAAGCATTCTCAGAAACTTCTCTGTGATGAGTGCATTCAACTCACATACTTGAACATTCCTTTTGATAGAGCAGTTTGGAAACACTCCTTTTGTAATATCTGCAAGTGTTTATTTTGAGCGCTCTGAGGCCTAAGCTGGAAAAGGAAATATCTTCAAATAAAAACTAGACAGAAGCATTCTCAGAAACTTCTTAGTGATGAGTGCATTCTACTCGCAGAGTTGAACCTTCTTTTTGGAAGAAGAGTTTTCAAACTCTCTTTTTGTAGAATCTGCAAGTGCATATTTGGAGTTGCTGGAGGCCAATGCTGGGAAAGGGAACATCCTCAGACAGAGACTAGACAGAAGCACTCCCAGAAACTTGTTTGTGACGAGTGCATTCAACTCACAGACTTGAATGTTTCTTTTGAAAGAGCAGTTTTGGAACATTCTTTTTGTAGAATCTGCTAGCGTATATTTGGAGCGCTGTGAAGCCTATGCTGGGAAATGTAATGTCTCCACTTAAAAACTAGACAGAAGCATTCTCAGAAACTTCTTTGCGATGAGTGCATTCAACTCACAGACTTGAACCTTCCTTTTCAAAGAGCGGTTTTGAAACTCTCTTTTTGTAGAATCTGCAAGTGGATATTTGGAGCGCTTTGAGGCCTATGCTGGGAAATGAAATATCTTCACCTAAAAACTAGACAGAAGCATTCTCAGAAACTTCTGTGTGATGAGTGCATTCAACTCCAGACTTGAACGTTCCTTTTGATAGAACAGTTTTGAAACACTCTTTCTGCAGAATCTGCAAGTGTTTATTTCGAGCGCTCTGAGGCCAAGGCTGGAAAAGGAAATGTCTTCAAATAACAACTACACAGAAGCATTCTCAGAAACTTCTTTGTGATGAGTGCATTCAACTCACAGACTTGAACCTTCCTTTTCAAAGAGCGGTTTCGAAACTCTCTTTTTGTAGAATCTGCAAGTGGATATTTGGAGCGCTTTGAGGCCTATGCTGGGAAATGAAATATCTTCACCTAAAAACTAGACAGAAGCATTCTCAGAAACTTCTTTGTGACGAGTGCATTCAACTCACAGACTTGAACGTTTCTTTTGCAAGAGCAGTTTTGGAACACTCTTTTTGTAGAATCTGCTAGTGTATATTTGGAGCGCTGTGAGGCCTATGCTGGGAAATGAAATGTCTCCACTTAAAAACTAGACAGAAGCATTCTCAGAAACTTCTGTGTGATGAGTGCATTCAACTCACAGACTTGAACGTTCCTTTTGATAGAACAGTTTTGAAACACTCTTTCAGCAGAATCTGCAAGTGTTCATTTCGAGCGATTTGAGGCCTATGTTGGAAAAGGAAATGTCTTCAAATAACAACTACACAGAAGTATTCTCAGAAACTTCTTTGTGATGAGTGCATTCAACTCACAGACTTGAACCTTCCTTTTGAAAGAGCAGTTTTGAAACACACTTTTTGTAGAATCTGCAAGTGGATATTTGGAGCGCTTTGAGGTCTATGCTGGGAAATGAAATATCTTCACCTAAAAACTAGACAGAAGCATTCTCAGAAACTTCTGTGTGATGAGTGCATTCAACTCACAGACTTGAACGTTCCTTTTGATAGAACAGTTTTGAAACACTCTTTCTGCAGAATCTGCAAGTGTTTATTTCGAGCGCTTTGAGGCCTATGCTGGAAAAGGAAGTGTCTTCAAATAACAACTACACAGAAGCATTCTCAGAAACTTCTTTGTGATGAGTGCATTCAACTCACAGACTTGAACCTTCCTTTTGATAGAACACTTTTGAAACACACTTTTTGTAGAATCTGCAAGTAGGTATTTGGAGCGCTTTCAGGCCTATTCTGGGAAATGAAATATCTTCACCTAAAAACTAGACAGAAGCATTCTCAGAAACTTCTCTGTGATGAGTGCATTCAACTCACATACTTGAACATTCCTTTTGATAGAGCAGTTTGGAAACACTCCTTTTGTAATATCTGCAAGTGTTTATTTGGAGCGCTCTGAGACCTAAGCTGGAAAAGGAAATATCTTCAAATAAAAACTAGACAGAAGCATTCTCAGAAACTTCTTTGTGATGAGTGCATTCTACTCGCAGAGTTGAACCTTCTTTTAGGAAGAAGAGTTTTCAAACTCTCTTTTTGTAGAATCTGCAAGTGCATATTTGGAGCTGCTGGAGGCCAATGCTGGGAAAGGGAACATCCTCAGACAGAGACTAGACAGAAGCATTCCCAGAAACTTGTTTGTGACGAGTGCATTCAACTCACAGACTTGAACGTTTCTTTTGAAAGAGCAGTTTTGGAACACTCTTTTTGTAGAATCTGCTAGCGTATATTTGGAGCGCTGTGAAGCCTAAGCTGGGAAATGTAATGTCTCCACTTAAAAACTAGACAGAAGCATTCTCAGAAACTTCTTTGCGATGAGTGCATTCACCTCACAGACTTGAACCTTCCTTTTCAAAGAGCGGTTTTGAAACTCTCTTTTTGTAGAATCTGCAAGTGGATATTTGGAGCGCTTTGAGGCCTATGCTGGGAAATGAAATATCTTCACCTAAAAACTAGACAGAAGCATTCTCAGAAACTTCTGTGTGATGAGTGCATTCAACTCCAGACTTGAACGTTCCTTTTGATAGAACAGTTTTGAAACACTCTTTCTGCAGAATCTGCAAGTGTTTATTTCGAGCGCTCTGAGGCCTAGGCTGGAAAAGGAAATGTCTTCAAATAACAACTACACAGAAGCATTCTCAGAAACTTCTTTGTGATGAGTGCATTCAACTCACAGACTTGAACCTTCCTTTTCAAAGAGCGGTTTTGAAACTCTCTTTTTGTAGAATCTGCAAGTGGATATTTGGAGCGCTTTGAGGCCTATGCTGGGAAATGAAATATCTTCACCTAAAAACTAGACAGAAGCATTCTCAGAAACTTCTTTGTGACGAGTGCATTCAACTCACAGACTTGAACGTTTCTTTTGCAAGAGCAGTTTTGGAACACTCTTTTTGTAGAATCTGCTAGTGTATATTTGGAGCGCTGTGAGGCCTATGCTGGGAAATGAAATGTCTCCACTTAAAAACTAGACAGAAGCATTCTCAGAAACTTCTGTGTGATGAGTGCATTCAACTCACAGACTTGAACGTTCCTTTTGACAGAACAGTTTTGAAACACTCTTTCAGCAGAATCTGCAAGTGTTCATTTCGAGCGATTTGAGGCCTATGTTGGAAAAGGAAATGTCTTCAAATAACAACTACAAAGAAGTATTCTCAGAAACTTCTTTGTGATGAGTGCATTCAACTCACAGACTTGAACCTTCCTTTTGAAAGAGCAGTTTTGAAACACACTTTTTGTAGAATCTGCAAGTGGATATTTGGAGCGCTTTGAGGTCTATGCTGGGAAATGAAATATCGTCACCTAAAAACTAGACAGAAGCATTCTCAGAAACTTCTGTGTGATGAGTGCATTCAACTCACAGACTTGAACGTTCCTTTTGATAGAACAGTTTTGAAACACTCTTTCTGCAGAATCTACAAGTGTTTATTTCGAGCGCTTTGAGGCCTATGCTGGAAAAGGGAGTGTCTTCAAATAACAACTACACAGAAGCATTCTCAGAAACTTCTTTGTGATGAGTGCATTCAACTCACAGACTTGAACCTTCCTTTTGATAGAACAGTTTTGAAACACACTTTTTGTAGAATCTGCAAGTAGGTATTTGGAGCGCTTTCAGGCCTATGCTGGGAAATGAAATATCTTCACCTAAAAACTAGACAGAAGCATTCTCAGAAACTTCTCTGTGATGAGTGCATTCAACTCACATACTTGAACATTCCTTTTGATAGAGCAGTTTGGAAACACTCCTTTTGTAATATCTGCAAGTGTTTATTTGGAGCGCTCTGAGGCCTAAGCTGGAAAAGGAAATATCTTCAAATAAAAACTAGACAGAAGCGTTCTCAGAAACTTCTTTGTGATGAGTGCATTCTACTCGCAGAGTTGAACCTTCTTTTTGGTAGAAGAGTTTTCAAACTCTCTTTTTGTAGAATCTGCAAGTGGATATTTGGAGCGCTTTGAGGCCTATGCTGGGAAATGAAATATCTTCACCTAAAAACTAGACAGAAGCGTTCTCAGAAACTTCTGTGTGATGAGTGCATTCAACTCCAGACTTGAACGTTCCTTTTGATAGAACAGTTTTGAAACACTCTTTCTGCAGAATCTGCAAGTGTTTATTTCGAGCGCTCTGAGGCCTATGCTGGAAAAGGAAATGTCTTCAAATAACAACTACACAGAAGCATTCTCAGAAACTTCTTTGTGATGAGTGCATTCAACTCACAGACTTGAACCTCCCTTTTCAAAGAGCGGTTTTGAAACTCTCTTTTTGTAGAATCTGCAAGTGGATATTTGGAGCGCTTTGAGGCCTATGCTGGGAAATGAAATATCTTCACCTAAAAACTAGACAGAAGCATTCTCAGAAACTTCTTTGTGACGAGTGCATTCAACTCACAGACTTGAACGTTTCTTTTGCAAGAGCAGTTTTGGAACACTCTTTTTGTAGAATCTGCTAGTGTATATTTGGAGCGCTGTGAGGCCTATGCTGGGAAATGAAATGTCTCCACTTAAAAACTAGACAGAAGCATTCTCAGAAACTTCTGTGTGATGAGTGCATTCAACTCACAGACTTGAACGTTCCTTTTGATAGAACAGTTTTGAAACACTCTTTCAGCAGAATCTGCAAGTGTTCATTTCGAGCGATTTGAGGCCTATGTTGGAAAAGGAAATGTCTTCAAATAACAACTACACAGAAGTATTCTCAGAAACTTCTTTGTGATGAGTGCATTCAACTCACAGACTTGAACCTTCCTTTTGAAAGAGCAGTTTTGAAACACACTTTTTGTAGAATCTGCAAGTGGATATTTGGAGCGCTTTGAGGTCTATGCTGGGAAATGAAATATCTTCACCTAAAAACTAGACAGAAGCATTCTCAGAAACTTCTGTGTGATGAGTGCATTCAACTCACAGACTTGAACGTTCCTTTTGATAGAACAGTTTTGAAACACTCTTTCTGCAGAATCTGCAAGTGTTTATTTCGAGCGCTTTGAGGCCTATGCTGGAAAAGGAAGTGTCTTCAAATAACAACTACACAGAAGCATTCTCAGAAACTTCTTTGTGATGAGTGCATTCAACTCACAGACTTGAACCTTCCTTTTGATAGAACAGTTTTGAAACACACTTTTTGTAGAATCTGCAAGTAGGTATTTGGAGCGCTTTCAGGCCTATGCTGGGAAATGAAATATCTTCACCTAAAAACTAGACAGAAGCATTCTCAGAAACTTCTCTGTGATGAGTGCATTCAACTCACATACTTGAACATTCCTTTTGATAGAGCAGTTTGGAAACACTCCTTTTGTAATATCTGCAAGTGTTTATTTGGAGCGCTCTGAGGCCTAAGCTGGAAAAGGAAATATCTTCAAATAAAAACTAGACAGAAGCATTCTCAGAAACTTCTTTGTGATGAGTGCATTCTACTCGCAGAGTTGAACCTTCTTTTTGGTAGAAGAGTTTTCAAACTCTCTTTTTGTAGAATCTGCAAGTGCATATTTGGAGCTGCTGGAGGCCAATGCAGGGAAAGGGAACATCCTCACACAGAGACTAGACAGAAGCATTCCCAGAAACTTGTTTGTGACGAGTGCATTCAACTCACAGACTTGAACGTTTCTTTTGAAAGAGCAGTTTTGGAACACTCTTTTTGTAGAATCTGCTAGTGTATATTTGGAGCGCTGTGAAGCCTATGCTGGGAAATGAAATGTCTCCACTTAAAAACTAGACAGAAGCATTCTCAGAAACTTCTTTGTGATGAGTGCATTCAACTCACAGACTTGAACCTTCCTTTTCAAAGAGCAGTTTTGAAACTCTCTTTTTGTAGAATCTGCAAGTGGATATTTGCAGCGCTTTGAGGCCTATGCTGGGAAATGAAATATCTTCACCTAAAAACTAGACAGAAGCATTCTCAGAAACTTCTTTGTGACGAGTGCATTCAACTCACAGACTTGAACGTTTCTTTTGCAAGAGCAGTTTTGGAACACTCTTTTTGTAGAATCTGCTAGTGTATATTTGGAGCGCTGTGAGGCCTATGCTGGGAAATGAAATGTCTCCACTTAAAAACTAGACAGAAGCATTCTCAGAAACTTCTGTGTGATGAGTGCATTCAACTCACAGACTTGAACGTTCCTTTTGATAGAACAGTTTTGAAACACTCTTTCAGCAGAATCTGCAAGTGTTCATTTCGAGCGATTTGAGGCCTTTGTTGGAAAAGGAAATGTCTTCAAATAACAACTACACAGAAGTATTCTCAGAAACTTCTTTGTGATGAGTGCATTCAACTCACAGACTTGAACCTTCCTTTTGAAAGAGCAGTTTTGAAACACACTTTTTGTAGAATCTGCAAGTGGATATTTGGAGCGCTTTGAGGTCTATGCTGGGAAATGAAATATCTTCACCTAAAAACTAGACAGAAGCATTCTCAGAAACTTCTGTGTGATGAGTGCATTCAACTCACAGACTTGAACGTTCCTTTTGATAGAACAGTTTTGAAACACTCTTTCTGCAGAATCTGCAAGTGTTTATTTCGAGCGCTTTGAGGCCTATGCTGGAAAAGGAAGTGTCTTCAAATAACAACTACACAGAAGCATTCTCAGAAACTTCTTTGTGATGAGTGCATTCAACTCACAGACTTGAACCTTCCTTTTGATAGAACAGTTTTGAAACACACTTTTTGTAGAATCTGCAAGTAGGTATTTGGAGCGCTTTCAGGCCTATGCTGGGAAATGAAATATCTTCACCTAAAAACTAGACAGAAGCATTCTCAGAAACTTCTCTGTGATGAGTGCATTCAACTCACATACTTGAACATTCCTTTTGATAGAGCAGTTTGGAAACACTCCTTTTGTAATATCTGCAAGTGTTTATTTGGAGCGCTCTGAGGCCTAAGCTGGAAAAGGAAATATCTTCAAATAAAAACTAGACAGAAGCATTCTCAGAAACTTCTTTGTGATGAGTGCATTCTACTTGCAGAGTTGAACCTTCTTTTTGGTAGAAGAGTTTTCAAACTCTCTTTTTGTAGAATCTGCAAGTGCATATTTGGAGCTGCTGGAGGCCAATGCTGGGAAAGGGAACATCCTCAGACAGAGACTAGACAGAAGCATTCCCAGAAACTTGTTTGTGACGAGTGCATTCAACTCACAGACTTGAACGTTTCTTTTGAAAGAGCAGTTTTGGAACACTCTTTTTGTAGAATCTGCTAGCGTATATTTGGAGCGCTGTGAAGCCTATGCTGGGAAATGTAATGTCTCCACTTAAAAACTAGACAGAAGCATTCTCAGAAACTTCTTTGTGATGAGTGCATTCAACTCACAGACTTGAACCTTCCTTTTGAAAGAGCGGTTTTGAAACTCTCTTTTTGTAGAATCTGCAAGTGGATATTTGGAGCGCTTTGAGGCCTATGCTGGGAAATGAAATATCTTCACCTAAAAACTAGACAGAAGCATTCTCAGAAACTTCTGTGTGATGAGTGCATTCAACTCCAGACTTGAACGTTCCTTTTGATAGAACAGTTTTGAAACACTCTTTCTGCAGAATCTGCAAGTGTTTATTTCGAGCGCTCTGAGGCCTATGCTGGAAAAGGAAATGTCTTCAAATAACAACTACACAGAAGCATTCTCAGAAACTTCTTTGTGATGAGTGCATTCAACTCACAGACTTGAACCTTCCTTTTCAAAGAGCGGTTTTGAAACTCTCTTTTTGTAGAATCTGCAAGTGGATATTTGGAGCGCTTTGAGGCCTATGCTGGGAAATGAAATATCTTCACCTAAAAACTAGACAGAAGCATTCTCAGAAACTTCTTTGTGACGAGTGCATTCAACTCACAGACTTGAACGTTTCTTTTGCAAGAGCAGTTTTGGAACACTCTTTTTGTAGAATCTGCTAGTGTATATTTGGAGCGCTGTGAGGCCTATGCTGGGAAATGAAATGTCTCCACTTAAAAACTAGACAGAAGCATTCTCAGAAACTTCTGTGTGATGAGTGCATTCAACTCACAGACTTGAACGTTCCTTTTGATAAAACAGTTTTGAAACACTCTTTCAGCAGAATCTGCAAGTGTTCATTTCGAGCGATTTGAGGCCTATGTTGGAAAAGGAAATGTCTTCAAATAACAACTACACAGAAGTATTCTCAGAAACTTCTTTGTGATGAGTGCATTCAACTCACAGACTTGAACCTTCCTTTTGAAAGAGCAGTTTTGAAACACACTTTTTGTAGAATCTGCAAGTGGATATTTGGAGCGCTTTGAGGTCTATGCTGGGAAATGAAATATCTTCACCTAAAAACTAGACAGAAGCATTCTCAGAAACTTCTGTGTGATGAGTGCATTCAACTCACAGACTTGAACGTTCCTTTTGATAGAACAGTTTTGAAACACTCTTTCTGCAGAATCTGCAAGTGTTTATTTCGAGCGCTTTGAGGCCTATGCTGGAAAAGGAAGTGTCTTCAAATAACAACTACACAGAAGCATTCTCAGAAACTTCTTTGTGATGAGTGCATTCAACTCACAGACTTGAACCTTCCTTTTGATAGAACAGTTTTGAAACACACTTTTTGTAGAATCTGCAAGTAGGTACTTGGAGCGCTTTCAGGCCTATGCTGGGAAATGAAATATCTTCACCTAAAAACTAGACAGAAGCATTCTCAGAAACTTCTCTGTGATGAGTGCATTCAACTCACATACTTGAACATTCCTTTTGATAGAGCAGTTTGGAAACACTCCTTTTGTAAAATCTGCAAGTGTTTATTTGGAGCGCTCTGAGGCCTAAGCTGGAAAAGGAAATATCTTCAAATAAAAACTAGACAGAAGCATTCTCAGAAATTTCTTTGTGATGAGTGCATTCTACTCGCAGAGTTGAACCTTCTTTTTGGTAGAAGAGTTTTCAAACTCTCTTTTTGTAGAATCTGCAAGTGCATATTTGGAGCTGCTGGAGGCCAATGCTGGGAAAGGGAACATCCTCAGACAGAGACTAGACAGAAGCATTCCCAGAAACTTGTTTGTGACGAGTGCATTCAACTCACAGACTTGAACGTTTCTTTTGAAAGAGCAGTTTTGGAACACTCTTTTTGTAGAATCTGCTAGCGTATATTTGGAGCGCTGTGAAGCCTACGCTGGGAAATGTAATGTCTCCACTTAAAAACTAGACAGAAGCATTCTCAGAAACTTCTTTGTGATGAGTGCATTCAACTCACAGACTTGAACCTTCCTTTTCAAAGAGCGGTTTTGAAACTCTCTTTTTGTAGAATCTGCAAGTGGATATTTGGAGCGCTTTGAGGCCTATGCTGGGAAATGAAATATCTTCACCTAAAAACTAGACAGAAGCATTCTCAGAAACTTCTGTGTGATGAGTGCATTCAACTCCAGACTTGAACGTTCCTTTTGATAGAACAGTTTTGAAACACTCTTTCTGCAGAATCTGCAAGTGTTTATTTCGAGCGCTCTGAGGCCTAGGCTGGAAAAGGAAATGTCTTCAAATAACAACTACACAGAAGCATTCTCAGAAACTTCTTTGTGATGAGTGCATTCAACTCACAGACTTGAACCTTCCTTTTCAAAGAGCGGTTTTGAAACTCTCTTTTTGTAGAATCTGCAAGTGGATATTTGGAGCGCTTTGAGGCCTATGCTGGGAAATGAAATATCTTCACCTAAAAACTAGACAGAAGCATTCTCAGAAACTTCTTTGTGACGAGTGCATTCAACTCACAGACTTGAACGTTTCTTTTGCAAGAGCAGTTTTGGAACACTCTTTTTGTAGAATCTGCTAGTGTATATTTGGAGCGCTGTGAGGCCTATGCTGGGAAATGAAATGTCTCCACTTAAAAACTAGACAGAAGCATTCTCAGAAACTTCTGTGTGATGAGTGCATTCAACTCACAGACTTGAACGTTCCTTTTGATAGAACAGTTTTGAAACACTCTTTCAGCAGAATCTGCAAGTGTTCATTTCGAGCGATTTGAGGCCTATGTTGGAAAAGGAAATGTCTTCAAATAACAACTACACAGAAGTATTCTCAGAAACTTCTTTGTGATGAGTGTATTCAACTCACAGAATTGAACCTTCCTTTTGAAAGAGCAGTTTTTAAACACACTTTTTGTAGAATCTGCAAGTGGATATTTGGAGCGCTTTGAGGTCTATGCTGGGAAATGAAATATCTTCACCTAAAAACTAGACAGAAGCATTCTCAGAAACTTCTGTGTGATGAGTGCATTCAACTCACAGACTTGAACGTTCCTTTTGATAGAACAGTTTTGAAACACTCTTTCTGCAGAATCTGCAAGTGTTTATTTCGAGCGCTTTGAGGCCTATGCTGGAAAAGGAAGTGTCTTCAAATAACAACTACACAGAAGCATTCTCAGAAACTTCTTTGTGATGAGTGCATTCAACTCACAGACTTGAACCTTCCTTTTGGTAGAACAGTTTTGAAACACACTTTTTGTAGAATCTGCAAGTAGGTACTTGGAGCGCTTTCAGGCCTATGCTGGGAAATGAAATATCTTCACCTAAAAACTAGACAGAAGCATTCTCAGAAACTTCTCTGTGATGAGTGCATTCAACTCACATACTTGAACATTCCTTTTGATAGAGCAGTTTGGAAACACTCCTTTTGTAAAATCTGCAAGTGTTTATTTGGAGCGCTCTGAGGCCTAAGCTGGAAAAGGAAATATCTTCAAATAAAAACTAGACAGAAGCATTCTCAGAAATTTCTTTGTGGTGAGTGCATTCTACTCGCAGAGTTGAACCTTCTTTTTGGTAGAAGAGTTTTCAAACTCTCTTTTTGTAGAATCTGCAAGTGCATATTTGGAGCTGCTGGAGGCCAATGCTGGGAAAGGGAACATCCTCAGACAGAGACTAGACAGAAGCATTCCCAGAAACTTGTTTGTGACGAGTGCATTCAACTCACAGACTTGAACGTTTCTTTTGAAAGAGCAGTTTTGGAACACTCTTTTTGTAGAATCTGCTAGCGTATATTTGGAGCGCTGTGAAGCCTACGCTGGGAAATGTAATGTCTCCACTTAAAAACTAGACAGAAGCATTCTCAGAAACTTCTTTGTGATGAGTGCATTCAACTCACAGACTTGAACCTTCCTTTTGAAAGAGCGGTTTTGAAACTCTCTTTTTGTAGAATCTGCAAGTGGATATTTGGAGCGCTTTGAGGCCTATGCTGGGAAATGAAATATCTTCACCTAAAAACTAGACAGAAGCATTCTCAGAAACTTCTGTGTGATGAGTGCATTCAACTCCAGACTTGAACGTTCCTTTTGATAGAACAGTTTTGAAACACTCTTTCTGCAGAATCTGCAAGTGTTTATTTCGAGCGCTCTGAGGCCTAGGCTGGAAAAGGAAATGTCTTCAAATAACAACTACACAGAAGCATTCTCAGAAACTTCTTTGTGATGAGTGCATTCAACTCACAGACTTGAACCTTCCTTTTCAAAGAGCGGTTTTGAAACTCTCTTTTTGTAGAATCTGCAAGTGGATATTTGGAGCGCTTTGAGGCCTATGCTGGGAAATGAAATATCTTCACCTAAAAACTAGACAGAAGCATTCTCAGAAACTTCTGTGTGATGAGTGCATTCAACTACAGACTTGAACGTTCCTTTTGATAGAACAGTTTTGAAACACTCTTTCTGCAGAATCTGCAAGTGTTTATTTCGAGCGCTCTGAGGCCTAGGCTGGAAAAGGAAATGTCTTCAAATAACAACTACACAGAAGCATTCTCAGAAACTTCTTTGTGATGAGTGCATTCAACTCACAGACTTGAACCTTCCTTTTCAAAGAGCGGTTTTGAAACTCTCTTTTTGTAGAATCTGCAAGTGGATATTTGGAGCGCTTTGAGGCCTATGCTGGGAAATGAAATATCTTCACCTAAAAACTAGACAGAAGCATTCTCAGAAACTTCTTTGTGACGAGTGCATTCAACTCACAGACTTGAACGTTTCTTTTGCAAGAGCAGTTTTGGAACACTCTTTTTGTAGAATTTGCTAGTGTATATTTGGAGCGCTGTGAGGCCTATGCTGGGAAATGAAATGTCTCCACTTAAAAACTAGACAGAAGCATTCTCAGAAACTTCTGTGTGATGAGTGCATTCAACTCACAGACTTGAACGTTCCTTTTGATAGAACAGTTTTGAAACACTCTTTCAGCAGAATCTGCAAGTGTTCATTTCGAGCGATTTGAGGCCTATGTTGGAAAAGGAAATGTCTTCAAATAACAACTACACAGAAGTATTCTCAGAAACTTCTTTGTGATGAGTGCATTCAACTCACAGACTTGAACCTTCCTTTTGAAAGAGCAGTTTTGAAACACACTTTTTGTAGAATCTGCAAGTGGATATTTGGAGCGCTTTGAGGTCTATGCTGGGAAATGAAATATCTTCACCTAAAAACTAGACAGAAGCATTCTCAGAAACTTCTGTGTGATGAGTGCATTCAACTCACAGACTTGAACGTTCCTTTTGATAGAACAGTTTTGAAACACTCTTTCTGCAGAATCTGCAAGTGTTTATTTCGAGCGCTTTGAGGCCTATGCTGGAAAAGGAAGTGTCTTCAAATAACAACTACACAGAAGCATTCTCAGAAACTTCTTTGTGATGAGTGCATTCAACTCACAGACTTGAACCTTCCTTTTGATAGAACAGTTTTGAAACACACTTTTTGTAGAATCTGCAAGTAGGTACTTGGAGCGCTTTCAGGCCTATGCTGGGAAATGAAATATCTTCACCTAAAAACTAGACAGAAGCATTCTCAGAAACTTCTCTGTGATGAGTGCATTCAACTCACATACTTGAACATTCCTTTTGATAGAGCAGTTTGGAAACACTCCTTTTGTAAAATCTGCAAGTGTTTATTTGGAGCGCTCTGAGGCCTAAGCTGGAAAAGGAAATATCTTCAAATAAAAACTAGACAGAAGCATTCTCAGAAATTTCTTTGTGATGAGTGCATTCTACTCGCAGAGTTGAACCTTCTTTTTGGTAGAAGAGTTTTCAAACTCTCTTTTTGTAGAATCTGCAAGTGCATATTTGGAGCTGCTGGAGGCCAATGCTGGGAAAGGGAACATCCTCAGACAGAGACTAGACAGAAGCATTCCCAGAAACTTGTTTGTGACGAGTGCATTCAACTCACAGACTTGAACGTTTCTTTTGAAAGAGCAGTTTTGGAACACTCTTTTTGTAGAATCTGCTAGCGTATATTTGGAGCGCTGTGAAGCCTACGCTGGGAAATGTAATGTCTCCACTTAAAAACTAGACAGAAGCATTCTCAGAAACTTCTTTGTGATGAGTGCATTCAACTCACAGACTTGAACCTTCCTTTTCAAAGAGCGGTTTTGAAACTCTCTTTTTGTAGAATCTGCAAGTGGATATTTGGAGCGCTTTGAGGCCTATGCTGGGAAATGAAATATCTTCACCTAAAAACTAGACAGAAGCATTCTCAGAAACTTCTGTGTGATGAGTGCATTCAACTCCAGACTTGAACGTTCCTTTTGATAGAACAGTTTTGAAACACTCTTTCTGCAGAATCTGCAAGTGTTTATTTCGAGCGCTCTGAGGCCTAGGCTGGAAAAGGAAATGTCTTCAAATAACAACTACACAGAAGCATTCTCAGAAACTTCTTTGTGATGAGTGCATTCAACTCACAGACTTGAACCTTCCTTTTCAAAGAGCGGTTTTGAAACTCTCTTTTTGTAGAATCTGCAAGTGGATATTTGGAGCGCTTTGAGGCCTATGCTGGGAAATGAAATATCTTCACCTAAAAACTAGACAGAAGCATTCTCAGAAACTTCTTTGTGACGAGTGCATTCAACTCACAGACTTGAACGTTTCTTTTGCAAGAGCAGTTTTGGAACACTCTTTTTGTAGAATCTGCTAGTGTATATTTGGAGCGCTGTGAGGCCTATGCTGGGAAATGAAATGTCTCCACTTAAAAACTAGACAGAAGCATTCTCAGAAACTTCTGTGTGATGAGTGCATTCAACTCACAGACTTGAACGTTCCTTTTGATAGAACAGTTTTGAAACACTCTTTCAGCAGAATCTGCAAGTGTTCATTTCGAGCGATTTGAGGCCTATGTTGGAAAAGGAAATGTCTTCAAATAACAACTACACAGAAGTATTCTCAGAAACTTCTTTGTGATGAGTGTATTCAACTCACAGAATTGAACCTTCCTTTTGAAAGAGCAGTTTTTAAACACACTTTTTGTAGAATCTGCAAGTGGATATTTGGAGCGCTTTGAGGTCTATGCTGGGAAATGAAATATCTTCACCTAAAAACTAGACAGAAGCATTCTCAGAAACTTCTGTGTGATGAGTGCATTCAACTCACAGACTTGAACGTTCCTTTTGATAGAACAGTTTTGAAACACTCTTTCTGCAGAATCTGCAAGTGTTTATTTCGAGCGCTTTGAGGCCTATGCTGGAAAAGGAAGTGTCTTCAAATAACAACTACACAGAAGCATTCTCAGAAACTTCTTTGTGATGAGTGCATTCAACTCACAGACTTGAACCTTCCTTTTGGTAGAACAGTTTTGAAACACACTTTTTGTAGAATCTGCAAGTAGGTACTTGGAGCGCTTTCAGGCCTATGCTGGGAAATGAAATATCTTCACCTAAAAACTAGACAGAAGCATTCTCAGAAACTTCTCTGTGATGAGTGCATTCAACTCACATACTTGAACATTCCTTTTGATAGAGCAGTTTGGAAACACTCCTTTTGTAAAATCTGCAAGTGTTTATTTGGAGCGCTCTGAGGCCTAAGCTGGAAAAGGAAATATCTTCAAATAAAAACTAGACAGAAGCATTCTCAGAAATTTCTTTGTGGTGAGTGCATTCTACTCGCAGAGTTGAACCTTCTTTTTGGTAGAAGAGTTTTCAAACTCTCTTTTTGTAGAATCTGCAAGTGCATATTTGGAGCTGCTGGAGGCCAATGCTGGGAAAGGGAACATCCTCAGACAGAGACTAGACAGAAGCATTCCCAGAAACTTGTTTGTGACGAGTGCATTCAACTCACAGACTTGAACGTTTCTTTTGAAAGAGCAGTTTTGGAACACTCTTTTTGTAGAATCTGCTAGCGTATATTTGGAGCGCTGTGAAGCCTACGCTGGGAAATGTAATGTCTCCACTTAAAAACTAGACAGAAGCATTCTCAGAAACTTCTTTGTGATGAGTGCATTCAACTCACAGACTTGAACCTTCCTTTTGAAAGAGCGGTTTTGAAACTCTCTTTTTGTAGAATCTGCAAGTGGATATTTGGAGCGCTTTGAGGCCTATGCTGGGAAATGAAATATCTTCACCTAAAAACTAGACAGAAGCATTCTCAGAAACTTCTGTGTGATGAGTGCATTCAACTCCAGACTTGAACGTTCCTTTTGATAGAACAGTTTTGAAACACTCTTTCTGCAGAATCTGCAAGTGTTTATTTCGAGCGCTCTGAGGCCTAGGCTGGAAAAGGAAATGTCTTCAAATAACAACTACACAGAAGCATTCTCAGAAACTTCTTTGTGATGAGTGCATTCAACTCACAGACTTGAACCTTCCTTTTCAAAGAGCGGTTTTGAAACTCTCTTTTTGTAGAATCTGCAAGTGGATATTTGGAGCGCTTTGAGGCCTATGCTGGGAAATGAAATATCTTCACCTAAAAACTAGACAGAAGCATTCTCAGAAACTTCTGTGTGATGAGTGCATTCAACTACAGACTTGAACGTTCCTTTTGATAGAACAGTTTTGAAACACTCTTTCTGCAGAATCTGCAAGTGTTTATTTCGAGCGCTCTGAGGCCTAGGCTGGAAAAGGAAATGTCTTCAAATAACAACTACACAGAAGCATTCTCAGAAACTTCTTTGTGATGAGTGCATTCAACTCACAGACTTGAACCTTCCTTTTCAAAGAGCGGTTTTGAAACTCTCTTTTTGTAGAATCTGCAAGTGGATATTTGGAGCGCTTTGAGGCCTATGCTGGGAAATGAAATATCTTCACCTAAAAACTAGACAGAAGCATTCTCAGAAACTTCTTTGTGACGAGTGCATTCAACTCACAGACTTGAACGTTTCTTTTGCAAGAGCAGTTTTGGAACACTCTTTTTGTAGAATTTGCTAGTGTATATTTGGAGCGCTGTGAGGCCTATGCTGGGAAATGAAATGTCTCCACTTAAAAACTAGACAGAAGCATTCTCAGAAACTTCTGTGTGATGAGTGCATTCAACTCACAGACTTGAACGTTCCTTTTGATAGAACAGTTTTGAAACACTCTTTCAGCAGAATCTGCAAGTGTTCATTTCGAGCGATTTGAGGCCTATGTTGGAAAAGGAAATGTCTTCAAATAACAACTACACAGAAGTATTCTCAGAAACTTCTTTGTGATGAGTGCATTCAACTCACAGACTTGAACCTTCCTTTTGAAAGAGCAGTTTTGAAACACACTTTTTGTAGAATCTGCAAGTGGATATTTGGAGCGCTTTGAGGTCTATGCTGGGAAATGAAATATCTTCACCTAAAAACTAGACAGAAGCATTCTCAGAAACTTCTGTGTGATGAGTGCATTCAACTCACAGACTTGAACGTTCCTTTTGATAGAACAGTTTTGAAACACTCTTTCTGCAGAATCTGCAAGTGTTTATTTCGAGCGCTTTGAGGCCTATGCTGGAAAAGGAAGTGTCTTCAAATAACAACTACACAGAAGCATTCTCAGAAACTTCTTTGTGATGAGTGCATTCAACTCACAGACTTGAACCTTCCTTTTGATAGAACTGTTTTGAAACACACTTTTTGTAGAATCTGCAAGTAGGTACTTGGAGCGCTTTCAGGCCTATGCTGGGAAATGAAATATCTTCACCTAAAAACTAGACAGAAGCATTCTCAGAAACTTCTCTGTGATGAGTGCATTCAACTCACATACTTGAACATTCCTTTTGATAGAGCAGTTTGGAAACACTCCTTTTGTAAAATCTGCAAGTGTTTATTTGGAGCGCTCTGAGGCCTAAGCTGGAAAAGGAAATATCTTCAAATAAAAACTAGACAGAAGCATTCTCAGAAATTTCTTTGTGATGAGTGCATTCTACTCGCAGAGTTGAACCTTCTTTTTGGTAGAAGAGTTTTCAAACTCTCTTTTTGTAGAATCTGCAAGTGCATATTTGGAGCTGCTGGAGGCCAATGCTGGGAAAGGGAACATCCTCAGACAGAGACTAGACAGAAGCATTTCCAGATACTTGTTTGTGACGAGTGCATTCAACTCACAGACTTGAACGTTTCTTTTGAAAGAGCAGTTTTGGAACACTCTTTTTGTAGAATCTGCTAGCGTATATTTGGAGCGCTGTGAAGCCTACGCTGGGAAATGTAATGTCTCCACTTAAAAACTAGACAGAAGCATTCTCAGAAACTTCTTTGTGATGAGTGCATTCAACTCACAGACTTGAACCTTCCTTTTGAAAGAGCGGTTTTGAAACTCTCTTTTTGTAGAATCTGCAAGTGGATATTTGGAGCGCTTTGAGGCCTATGCTGGGAAATGAAATATCTTCACCTAAAAACTAGACAGAAGCATTCTCAGAAACTTCTGTGTGATGAGTGCATTCAACTCCAGACTTGAACGTTCCTTTTGATAGAACAGTTTTGAAACACTCTTTCTGCAGAATCTGCAAGTGTTTATTTCGAGCGCTCTGAGGCCTAGGCTGGAAAAGGAAATGTCTTCAAATAACAACTACACAGAAGCATTCTCAGAAAGTTCTTTGTGATGAGTGCATTCAACTCACAGACTTGAACATTCCTTTTCAAAGAGCGGTTTTGAAACTCTCTTTTTGTAGAATCTGCAAGTGGATATTTGGAGCGCTTTCAGGCCTATGCTGGGAAATGAAATATCTTCACCTGAAAACTAGACAGAAGCATTCTCAGAAACTTCTTTGTGACGAGTGCATTCAACTCACAGACTTGAACGTTTCTTTTGCAAGAGCAGTTTTGGAACACTCTTTTTGTAGAATCTGCTAGTGTATATTTGGAGCGCTGTGAGGCCTATGCTGGGAAATGAAATGTCTCCACTTAAAAACTAGACAGAAGCATTCTCAGAAACTTCTGTGTGATGAGTGCATTCAACTCACAGACTTGAACGTTCCTTTTGATAGAACAGTTTTGAAACACTCTTTCAGCAGGATCTGCAAGTGTTCATTTCGAGCGATTTGAGGCCTATGTTGGAAAAGGAAATGTCTTCAAATAAAAACTACACAGAAGTATTCTCAGAAACTTCTTTGTGATGAGTGCATTCAACTCACAGACTTGAACCTTCCTTTTGAAAGAGCAGTTTTGAAACACACTTTTTGTAGAATCTGCAAGTGGATATTTGGAGCGCTTTGAGGTCTATGCTGGGAAATGAAATATCTTCACCTAAAAACTAGACAGAAGCATTCTCAGAAACTTCTGTGTGATGAGTGCATTCAACTCACAGACTTGAACGTTCCTTTTGATAGAACAGTTTTGAAACACTCTTTCTGCAGAATCTGCAAGTGTTTATTTCGAGCGCTTTGAGGCCTATGCTGGAAAAGGAAGTGTCTTCAAATAACAACTACACAGAAGCATTCTCAGAAACTTCTTTGTGATGAGTGCATTCAACTCACAGACTTGAACCTTCCTTTTGATAGAACAGTTTTGAAACACACTTTTTGTAGAATCTGCAAGTAGGTATTTGGAGCGCTTTCAGGCCTATGCTGGGAAATGAAATATCTTCACCTAAAAACTAGACAGAAGCATTCTCAGAAACTTCTCTGTGATGAGTGCATTCAACTCACATACTTGAACATTCCTTTTGATAGAGCAGTTTGGAAACACTCCTTTTGTAAAATCTGCAAGTGTTTATTTGGAGCGCTCTGAGGCCTAAGCTGGAAAAGGAAATATCTTCAAATAAAAACTAGACAGAAGCATTCTCAGAAATTTCTTTGTGATGAGTGCATTCTACTCACAGAGTTGAACCTTCTTTTTGGTAGAAGAGTTTTCAAACTCTCTTTTTGTAGAATCTGCAAGTGCATATTTGGAGCTGCTGGAGGCCAATGCTGGGAAAGGGAACATCCTCAGACAGAGACTAGACAGAAGCATTCCCAGAAACTTGTTTGTGACGAGGGCATTCAACTCACAGACTTGAACGTTTCTTTTGAAAGAGCAGCTTTGGAACACTCTTTTTGTAGAATCTGCTAGCGTATATTTGGAGCGCTGTGAAGCCTACGCTGGGAATTGTAATGTCTCCACTTAAATACTAGACAGAAGCATTCTCAGAAACTTCTTTGTGATGAGTGCATTCAACTCACAGACTTGAATCTTCCTTTTGAAAGAGCGGTTTTGAAACTCTCTTTTTGTAGAATCTGCAAGTGGATATTTGGAGCGCTTTGAGGCCTATGCTGGGAAATGAAATATCTTCACCTAAAAACTAGACAGAAGCATTCTCAGAAACTTCTGTGTGATGAGTGCATTCAACTCCAGACTTGAACGTTCCTTTTGATAGAACAGTTTTGAAACACTCTTTCTGCAGAATCTGCAAGTGTTTATTTCGAGCGCTCTGAGGCCTAGGCTGGAAAAGGAAATGTCTTCAAATAACAACT
This sequence comes from Pongo pygmaeus, assembly GCF_028885625.2. Taxonomy (NCBI): domain Eukaryota; kingdom Metazoa; phylum Chordata; class Mammalia; order Primates; family Hominidae; genus Pongo; species Pongo pygmaeus. The sequence continues at coordinate 59,675,672 of NC_072378.2, read as the reverse complement.
ACACAGAAGCATTCTCAGAAACTTCTTTGTGATGAGTGCATTCAACTCACAGACTTGAACCTTCCTTTTCAAAGAGCGGTTTTGAAACTCTCTTTTTGTAGAATCTGCAAGTGGATATTTGGAGCGCTTTGAGGCCTATGCTGGGAAATGAAATATCTTCACCTGAAAACTAGACAGAATCATTCTCAGAAAGTTCTTTGTGACGAGTGCATTCAACTCACAGACTTGAACGTTTCTTTTGCAAGAGCAGTTTTGGAACACTCTTTTTGTAGAATCTGCTAGTGTATATTTGGAGCGCTGTGAGGCCTATGCTGGGAAATGAAATGTCTCCACTTAAAAACTAGACAGAAGCATTCTCAGAAACTTCTGTGTGATGAGTGCATTCAACTCACAGACTTGAACGTTCCTTTTGATAGAACAGTTTTGAAACACTCTTTCAGCAGAATCTGCAAGTGTTCATTTCGAGCGATTTGAGGCCTATGTTGGAAAAGGAAATGTCTTCAAATAACAACTACACAGAAGTATTCTCAGAAACTTCTTTGTGATGAGTGCATTCAACTCACAGACTTGAACCTTCCTTTTGAAAGAGCAGTTTTGAAACACACTTTTTGTAGAATCTGCAAGTGGATATTTGGAGCGCTTTGAGGTCTATGCTGGGAAATGAAATATCTTCACCTAAAAACTAGACAGAAGCATTCTCAGAAACTTCTGTGTGATGAGTGCATTCAACTCACAGACTTGAACGTTCCTTTTGATAGAACAGTTTTGAAACACTCTTTCTGCAGAATCTGCAAGTGTTTATTTCGAGCGCTTTGAGGCCTATGCTGGAAAAGGAAGTGTCTTCAAATAACAACTACACAGAAGCATTCTCAGAAACTTCTTTGTGATGAGTGCATTCAACTCACAGACTTGAACCTTCCTTTTGATAGAACAGTTTTGAAACACACTTTTTGTAGAATCTGCAAGTAGGTACTTGGAGCGCTTTCAGGCCTATGCTGGGAAATGAAATATCTTCACCTAAAAACTAGACAGAAGCATTCTCAGAAACTTCTCTGTGATGAGTGCATTCAACTCACATACTTGAACATTCCTTTTGATAGAGCAGTTTGGAAACACTCCTTTTGTAAAATCTGCAAGTGTTTACTTGGAGCGCTCTGAGGCCTAAGCTGGAAAAGGAAATATCTTCAAATAAAAACTAGACAGAAGCATTCTCAGAAATTTCTTTGTGATGAGTGCATTCTACTCGCAGAGTTGAACCTTCTTTTTGGTAGAAGAGTTTTCAAACTCTCTTTTTGTAGAATCTGCAAGTGCATATTTGGAGCTGCTGGAGGCCAATGCTGGGAAAGGGAACATCCTCAGACAGAGACTAGACAGAAGCATTTCCAGAAACTTGTTTGTGACGAGTGCATTCAACTCACAGACTTGAACGTTTCTTTTGAAAGAGCAGTTTTGGAACACTCTTTTTGTAGAATCTGCTAGCGTATATTTGGAGCGCTGTGAAGCCTACGCTGGGAAATGTAATGTCTCCACTTAAAAACTAGACAGAAGCATTCTCAGAAACTTCTTTGTGATGAGTGCATTCAACTCACAGACTTGAACCTTCCTTTTGAAAGAGCGGTTTTGAAACTCTCTTTTTGTAGGATCTGCAAGTGGATATTTGGAGCGCTTTGAGGCCTATGCTGGGAAATGAAATATCTTCACCTAAAAACTAGACAGAAGCATTCTCAGAAACTTCTGTGTGATGAGTGCATTCAACTCCAGACTTGAACGTTCCGTTTGATAGAACAGTTTTGAAACACTCTTTCTGCAGAATCTGCAAGTGTTTATTTCGAGCGCTCTGAGGCCTATGCTGGAAAAGGAAATGTCTTCAAATAACAACTACACAGAAGCATTCTCAGAAACTTCTTTGTGATGAGTGCATTCAACTCACAGACTTGAACCTTCCTTTTCAAAGAGCGGTTTTGAAACTCTCTTTTTGTAGAATCTGCAAGTGGATATTTGGAGCGCTTTGAGGCCTATGCTGGGAAATGAAATATCTTCACCTAAAAACTAGGCAGAAGCATTCTCAGAAACTTCTTTGTGACGAGTGCATTCAACTCACAGACTTGAACGTTTCTTTTGCAAGAGCAGTTTTGGAACACTCTTTTTGTAGAATCTGCTAGTGTATATTTGGAGCGCTGTGAGGCCTATGCTGGGAAATGAAATGTCTCCACTTAAAAACTAGACAGAAGCATTCTCAGAAACTTCTGTGTGATGAGTGCATTCAACTCACAGACTTGAACGTTCCTTTTGATAGAACAGTTTTGAAACACTCTTTCAGCAGAATCTGCAAGTGTTCATTTCGAGCGATTTGAGGCCTATGTTGGAAAAGGAAATGTCTTCAAATAACAACTACACAGAAGTATTCTCAGAAACTTCTTTGTGATGAGTGCATTCAACTCACAGACTTGAACCTTCCTTTTGAAAGAGCAGTTTTGAAACACACTTTTTGTAGAATCTGCAAGTGGATATTTGGAGCGCTTTGAGGTCTATGCTGGGAAATGAAATATCTTCACCTAAAAACTAGACAGAAGCATTCTCAGAAACTTCTGTGTGGTGAGTGCATTCAACTCACAGACTTGAACGTTCCTTTTGATAGAACAGTTTTGAAACACTCTTTCTGCAGAATCTGCAAGTGTTTATTTCGAGCGCTTTGAGGCCTATGCTGGAAAAGGAAGTGTCTTCAAATAACAACTACACAGAAGCATTCTCAGAAACTTCTTTGTGATGAGTGCATTCAACTCACAGACTTGAACCTTCCTTTTGATAGAACAGTTTTGAAACACACTTTTTGTAGAATCTGCAAGTAGGTATTTGGAGCGTTTTCAGGCCTATGCTGGGAAATGAAATATCTTCACCTAAAAACTAGACAGAAGCATTCTCAGAAACTTCTCTGTGATGAGTGCATTCAACTCACATACTTGAACATTCCTTTTGATAGAGCAGTTTGGAAACACTCCTTTTGTAATATCTGCAAGTGTTTACTTGGAGCGCTCTGAGGCCTAAGCTGGAAAAGGAAATATCTTCAAATAAAAACTAGACAGAAGCATTCTCAGAAACTTCTTTGTGATGAGTGCATTCTACTCGCAGAGTTGAACCTTCTTTTTGGTAGAAGAGTTTTCAAACTCTCTTTTTGTAGAATCTGCAAGTGCATATTTGGAGCTGCTGGAGGCCAATGCTGGGAAAGGGAACATCCTCAGACAGAGACTAGACAGAAGCATTCAAAGAAACTTGTTTGTGACGAGTGCATTCAACTCACAGACTTGAACGTTTCTTTTGAAAGAGCAGTTTTGGAACACTCTTTTTGTAGAATCTGCTAGCGTATATTTGGAGCGCTGTGAAGCCTATGCTGGGAAATGTAATGTCTCCACTTAAAAACTAGACAGAAGCATTCTCAGAAACTTCTTTGTGATGAGTGCATTCAACTCACAGACTTGAACCTTCCTTTTGAAAGAGCGGTTTTGAAACTCTCTTTTTGTAGAATCTGCAAGTGGATATTTGGAGCGCTTTGAGGCCTATGCTGGGAAATGAAATATCTTCACCTAAAAACTAGACAGAAGCATTCTCAGAAACTTCTGTGTGATGAGTGCATTCAACTCCAGACTTGAACGTTCCTTTTGATAGAACAGTTTTGAAACACTCTTTCTGCAGAATCTGCAAGTGTTTATTTCGAGCGCTCTGAGGCCTAGGCTGGAAAAGGAAATGTCTTCAAATAACAACTACACAGAAGCATTCTCAGAAACTTCTTTGTGATGAGTGCATTCAACTCACAGACTTGAACCTTCCTTTTCAAAGAGCGGTTTTGAAACTCTCTTTTTGTAGAATCTGCAAGTGGATATTTGGAGCGCTTTGAGGCCTATGCTGGGAAATGAAATATCTTCACCTAAAAACTAGACAGAAGCATTCTCAGAAACTTCTGTGTGATGAGTGCATTCAACTACAGACTTGAACGTTCCTTTTGATAGAACAGTTTTGAAACACTCTTTCTACAGAATCTGCAAGTGTTTATTTCGAGCGCTCTGAGGCCTAGGCTGGAAAAGGAAATGTCTTCAAATAACAACTACACAGAAGCATTCTCAGAAACTTCTTTGTGATGAGTGCATTCAACTCACAGACTTGAACCTTCCTTTTCAAAGAGCGGTTTTGAAACTCTCTTTTTGTAGAATCTGCAAGTGGATATTTGGAGCGCTTTGAGGCCTATGCTGGGAAATGAAATATCTTCACCTAAAAACTAGACAGAAGCATTCTCAGAAACTTCTTTGTGACGAGTGCATTCAACTCACAGACTTGAACGTTTCTTTTGCAAGAGCAGTTTTGGAACACTCTTTTTGTAGAATCTGCTAGTGTATATTTGGAGCGCTGTGAGGCCTATGCTGGGAAATGAAATGTCTCCACTTAAAAACTAGACAGAAGCATTCTCAGAAACTTCTGTGTGATGAGTGCATTCAACTCACAGACTTGAACGTTCCTTTTGATAGAACAGTTTTGAAACACTCTTTCAGCAGAATCTGCAAGTGTTCATTTCGAGCGATTTGAGGCCTATGTTGGAAAAGGAAATGTCTTCAAATAACAACTACACAGAAGTATTCTCAGAAACTTCTTTGTGATGAGTGCATTCAACTCACAGACTTGAACCTTCCTTTTGAAAGAGCAGTTTTGAAACACACTTTTTGTAGAATCTGCAAGTGGATATTTGGAGCGCTTTGAGGTCTATGCTGGGAAATGAAATATCTTCACCTAAAAACTAGACAGAAGCATTCTCAGAAACTTCTGTGTGATGAGTGCATTCAACTCACAGACTTGAACGTTCCTTTTGATAGAACAGTTTTGAAACACTCTTTCTGCAGAATCTGCAAGTGTTTATTTCGAGCGCTTTGAGGCCTATGCTGGAAAAGGAAGTGTCTTCAAATAACAACTACACAGAAGCATTCTCAGAAACTTCTTTGTGATGAGTGCATTCAACTCACAGACTTGAACCTTCCTTTTGATAGAACAGTTTTGAAACACACTTTTTGTAGAATCTGCAAGTAGGTACTTGGAGCGCTTTCAGGCCTATGCTGGGAAATGAAATATCTTCACCTAAAAACTACACAGAATCATTCTCAGAAACTTCTCTGTGATGAGTGCATTCAACTCACATACTTGAACATTCCTTTTGATAGAGCAGTTTGGAAACACTCCTTTTGTAAAATCTGCAAGTGTTTACTTGGAGCGCTCTGAGGCCTAAGCTGGAAAAGGAAATATCTTCAAATAAAAACTAGACAGAAGCATTCTCAGAAATTTCTTTGTGATGAGTGCATTCTACTCGCAGAGTTGAACCTTCTTTTTGGTAGAAGAGTTTTCAAACTCTCTTTTTGTAGAATCTGCAAGTGCATATTTGGAGCTGCTGGAGGCCAATGCTGGGAAAGGGAACATCCTCAGACAGAGACTAGACAGAAGCATTTCCAGAAACTTTTTTGTGACGAGTGCATTCAACTCACAGACTTGAACGTTTCTTTTGAAAGAGCAGTTTTGGAACACTCTTTTTGTAGAATCTGCTAGCGTATATTTGGAGCGCTGTGAAGCCTACGCTGGGAAATGTAATGTCTCCACTTAAAAACTAGACAGAAGCATTCTCAGAAACTTCTTTGTGATGAGTGCATTCAACTCACAGACTTGAACCTTCCTTTTGAAAGAGCGGTTTTGAAACTCTCTTTTTGTAGGATCTGCAAGTGGATATTTGGAGCGCTTTGAGGCCTATGCTGGGAAATGAAATATCTTCACCTAAAAACTAGACAGAAGCATTCTCAGAAACTTCTGTGTGATGAGTGCATTCAACTCCAGACTTGAACGTTCCGTTTGATAGAACAGTTTTGAAACACTCTTTCTGCAGAATCTGCAAGTGTTTATTTCGAGCGCTCTGAGGCCTATGCTGGAAAAGGAAATGTCTTCAAATAACAACTACACAGAAGCATTCTCAGAAACTTCTTTGTGATGAGTGCATTCAACTCACAGACTTGAACCTTCCTTTTCAAAGAGCGGTTTTGAAACTCTCTTTTTGTAGAATCTGCAAGTGGATATTTGGAGCGCTTTGAGGCCTATGCTGGGAAATGAAATATCTTCACCTAAAAACTAGGCAGAAGCATTCTCAGAAACTTCTTTGTGACGAGTGCATTCAACTCACAGACTTGAACGTTTCTTTTGCAAGAGCAGTTTTGGAACACTCTTTTTGTAGAATCTGCTAGTGTATATTTGGAGCGCTGTGAGGCCTATGCTGGGAAATGAAATGTCTCCACTTAAAAACTAGACAGAAGCATTCTCAGAAACTTCTGTGTGATGAGTGCATTCAACTCACAGACTTGAACGTTCCTTTTGATAGAACAGTTTTGAAACACTCTTTCAGCAGAATCTGCAAGTGTTCATTTCGAGCGATTTGAGGCCTATGTTGGAAAAGGAAATGTCTTCAAATAACAACTACACAGAAGTATTCTCAGAAACTTCTTTGTGATGAGTGCATTCAACTCACAGACTTGAACCTTCCTTTTGAAAGAGCAGTTTTGAAACACACTTTTTGTAGAATCTGCAAGTGGATATTTGGAGCGCTTTGAGGTCTATGCTGGGAAATGAAATATCTTCACCTAAAAACTAGACAGAAGCATTCTCAGAAACTTCTGTGTGATGAGTGCATTCAACTCACAGACTTGAACGTTCCTTTTGATAGAACAGTTTTGAAACACTCTTTCTGCAGAATCTGCAAGTGTTTATTTCGAGCGCTTTGAGGCCTATGCTGGAAAAGGAAGTGTCTTCAAATAACAACTACACAGAAGCATTCTCAGAAACTTCTTTGTGATGAGTGCATTCAACTCACAGACTTGAACCTTCCTTTTGATAGAACAGTTTTGAAACACACTTTTTGTAGAATCTGCAAGTAGGTATTTGGAGCGCTTTCAGGCCTATGCTGGGAAATGAAATATCTTCACCTAAAAACTAGACAGAAGCATTCTCAGAAACTTCTCTGTGATGAGTGCATTCAACTCACATGCTTGAACATTCCTTTTGATAGAGCAGTTTGGAAACACTCCTTTTGTAATATCTGCAAGTGTTTACTTGGAGCGCTCTGAGGCCTAAGCTGGAAAAGGAAATATCTTCAAATAAAAACTAGACAGAAGCATTCTCAGAAACTTCTTTGTGATGAGTGCATTCTACTCGCAGAGTTGAACCTTCTTTTTGGTAGAAGAGTTTTCAAACTCTCTTTTTGTAGAATCTGCAAGTGCATATTTGGAGCTGCTGGAGGCCAATGCTGGGAAAGGGAACATCCTCAGACAGAGACTAGACAGAAGCATTCAAAGAAACTTGTTTGTGACGAGTGCATTCAACTCACAGACTTGAACGTTTCTTTTGAAAGAGCAGTTTTGGAACACTCTTTTTGTAGAATCTGCTAGCGTATATTTGGAGCGCTGTGAAGCCTATGCTGGGAAATGTAATGTCTCCACTTAAAAATTAGACAGAAGCATTCTCAGAAACTTCTTTGTGATGAGTGCATTCAACTCACAGACTTGAACCTTCCTTTTGAAAGAGCGGTTTTGAAACTCTCTTTTTGTAGAATCTGCAAGTGGATATTTGGAGCGCTTTGAGGCCTATGCTGGGAAATGAAATATCTTCACCTAAAAACTAGACAGAAGCATTCTCAGAAACTTCTGTGTGATGAGTGCATTCAACTCCAGACTTGAACGTTCCGTTTGATAGAACAGTTTTGAAACACTCTTTCTGCAGAATCTGCAAGTGTTTATTTCGAGCGCTCTGAGGCCTATGCTGGAAAAGGAAATGTCTTCAAATAACAACTACACAGAAGCATTCTCAGAAACTTCTTTGTGATGAGTGCATTCAACTCACAGACTTGAACCTTCCTTTTCAAAGAGCGGTTTTGAAACTCTCTTTTTGTAGAATCTGCAAGTGGATATTTGGAGCGCTTTGAGGCCTATGCTGGGAAATGAAATATCTTCACCTAAAAACTAGGCAGAAGCATTCTCAGAAACTTCTTTGTGACGAGTGCATTCAACTCACAGACTTGAACGTTTCTTTTGCAAGAGCAGTTTTGGAACACTCTTTTTGTAGAATCTGCTAGTGTATATTTGGAGCGCTGTGAAGCCTATGCTGGGAAATGAAATGTCTCCACTTAAAAACTAGACAGAAGCATTCTCAGAAACTTCTGTGTGATGAGTGCATTCAACTCACAGACTTGAACGTTCCTTTTGATAGAACAGTTTTGAAACACTCTTTCAGCAGAATCTGCAAGTGTTCATTTCGAGCGATTTGAGGCCTATGTTGGAAAAGGAAATGTCTTCAAATAACAACTACACAGAAGTATTCTCAGAAACTTCTTTTTGATGAGTGCATTCAACTCACAGACTTGAACCTTCCTTTTGAAAGAGCAGTTTTGAAACACACTTTTTGTAGAATCTGCAAGTGGATATTTGGAGCGCTTTGAGGTCTATGCTGGGAAATGAAATATCTTCACCTAAAAACTAGACAGAAGCATTCTCAGAAACTTCTGTGTGATGAGTGCATTCAACTCACAGACTTGAACGTTCCTTTTGATAGAACAGTTTTGAAACACTCTTTCTGCAGAATCTGCAAGTGTTTATTTCGAGCGCTTTGAGGCCTATGCTGGAAAAGTAAGTGTCTTCAAATAACAACTACACAGAAGCATTCTCAGAAACTTCTTTGTGATGAGTGCATTCAACTCACATACTTGAACATTCCTTTTGATAGAGCAGTTTGGAAACACTCCTTTTGTAATATCTGCAAGTGTTTATTTGGAGCGCTCTGAGGCCTAAGCTGGAAAAGGAAATATCTTCAAATAAAAACTAGACAGAAGCATTCTCAGAAACTTCTTTGTGATGAGTGCATTCTACTCGCAGAGTTGAACCTTCTTTTTGGTAGAAGAGTTTTCAAACTCTCTTTTTGTAGAATCTGCAAGGGCATATTTGGAGCTGCTGGAGGCCAATGCTGGGAAAGGGAACATCCTCAGACAGAGACTAGACAGAAGAATTCCCAGAAACTTGTTGGTGACGAGTGCATTCAACTCACAGACTTGAACGTTTCTTTTGAAAGAGCAGTTTTGGAACACTCTTTTTGTAGAATCTGCTAGCGTATATTTGGAGCGCTGTGAAGCCTAGGCTGGGAAATGAAATGTCTCCACTTAAAAACTAGACAGAAGCATTCTCAGAAACTTCTTTGTGATGAGTGCATTCAACTCACAGACTTGAACCTTCCTTTTCAAAGAGCGGTTTTGAAACTCTCTTTTTGTAGAATCTGCAAGTGGATATTTGGAGCGCTTTGAGGCCTATGCTGGGAAATGAAATATCTTCACCTAAAAACTAGACAGAAGCATTCTCAGAAACTTCTTTGTGACGAGTGCATTCAACTCACAGACTTGAACGTTTCTTTTGCAAGGGCAGTTTTGGAACACTCTTTTTGTAGAATCTGCTAGTGTATATTTGGAGCGCTGTGAGGCCTTTGCTGGGAAATGAAATGTCTCCACTTAAAAACTAGACAGAAGCATTCTCAGAAACTTCTGTGTGATGAGTGCATTCAACTCACAGTCTTGAACGTTCCTTTTGATAGAACAGTTTTGAAACACTCTTTCAGCAGAATCTGCAAGTGTTCATTTCGAGCGATTTGAGGCCTATGTTGGAAAAGGAAATGTCTTCAAATAACAACTACACAGAAGTATTCTCAGAAACTTCTTTGGATGAGTGCATTCAACTCACAGACTTGAACCTTCCTTTTGAAAGAGCAGTTTTGAAACACACTTTTTGTAGAATCTGCAAGTGGATATTTGGAGCGCTTTGAGGTCTATGCTGGGAAATGAAATATCTTCACCTAAAAACTAGACAGAAGCATTCTCAGAAACTTCTGTGTGATGAGTGCATTCAACTCACAGACTTGAACGTTCCTTTTGATAGAACAGTTTTGAAACACTCTTTCTGCAGAATCTGCAAGTGTTTATTTCGAGCGCTTTGAGGCCTATGCTGGAAAAGGAAGTGTCTTCAAATAACAACTACACAGAAGCATTCTCAGAAACTTCTTTGTGATGAGTGCATTCAACTCACAGACTTGAACCTTCCTTTTGATAGAACAGTTTTGAAACACACTTTTTGTAGAATCTGCAAGTAGGTATTTGGAGCGCTTTCAGGCCTATGCTGGGAAATGAAATATCTTCACCTAAAAACTAGACAGAAGCATTCTCAGAAACTTCTCTGTGATGAGTGCATTCAACTCACATACTTGAAAATTCCTTTTGATAGAGCAGTTTGGAAACACTCCTTTTGTAATATCTGCAAGTGTTTATTTGGAGCGCTCTGAGGCCTAAGCTGGAAAAGGAAATATCTTCAAATAAAAACTAGACAGAAGCATTCTCAGAAACTTCTTTGTGATGAGTGCATTCTACTCACAGAGTTGAACCTTCATTTTGGTAGAAGAGTTTTCAAACTCTCTTTTTGTAGAATCTGCAAGTGCATATTTGGAGCTGCTGGAGGCCAATGCTGGGAAAGGTAACATCCTCAGACAGAGACTAGACAGAAGCATTCCCAGAAACTTGTTTGTGACGAGTGCATTCAACTCACAGACTTGAACGTTTCTTTTGAAAGAGCAGTTTTGGAACACTCTTTTTGTAGAATCTGCTAGCGTATATTTGGAGCGCTGTGAAGCCTATGCTGGGAAATGTAATGTTTCCACTTAAAAACTAGACAGAAGCATTCTCAGAAACTTCTTTGTGATGAGTGCATTCAACTCACAGACTTGAACCTTCCTTTTGAAAGAGCGGTTTTGAAACTCTCTTTTTGTAGAATCTGCAAGTGGATATTTGGAGCGCTTTGAGGCCTATGCTGGGAAATGAAATATCTTCACCTAAAAACTAGACAGAAGCATTCTCAGAAACTTCTGTGTGATGAGTGCATTCAACTCCAGACTTGAACGTTCCGTTTGATAGAACAGTTTTGAAACACTCTTTCTGCAGAATCTGCAAGTCTTTATTTCGAGCGCTCTGAGGCCTATGCTGGAAAAGGAAATGTCTTCAAATAACAACTACACAGAAGCATTCTCAGAAACTTCTTTGTGATGAGTGCATTCAACTCACAGACTTGAACCTTCCTTTTCAAAGAGCGGTTTTGAAACTCTCTTTTTGTAGAATCTGCAAGTGGATATTTGGAGCGCTTTGAGGCCTATGCTGGGAAATGAAATATCTTCACCTAAAAACTAGGCAGAAGCATTCTCAGAAACTTCTTTGTGATGAGTGCATTCAACTCACAGACTTGAACGTTTCTTTTGCAAGAGCAGTTTTGGAACACTCTTTTTGTAGAATCTGCTAGTGTATATTTGGAGCGCTGTGAGGCCTATGCTGGGAAATGAAATGTCTCCACTTAAAAACTAGACAGAAGCATTCTCAGAAACTTCTGTGTGATGAGTGCATTCAACTCACAGACTTGAACGTTCCTTTTGATAGAACAGTTTTGAAACACTCTTTCAGCAGAATCTGCAAGTGTTCATTTCGAGCGATTTGAGGCCTATGTTGGAAAAGGAAATGTCTTCAAATAACAACTACACAGAAGTATTCTCAGAAACTTCTTTGTGATGAGTGCATTCAACTCACAGACTTGAACCTTCCTTTTGAAAGAGCAGTTTTGAAACACACTTTTTGTAGAATCTGCAAGTGGATATTTGGAGCGCTTTGAGGTCTATGCTGGGAAATGAAATATCTTCACCTAAAAACTAGACAGAAGCATTCTCAGAAACTTCTGTGTGATGAGTGCATTCAACTCACAGACTTGAACGTTCCTTTTGATAGAACAGTTTTGAAACACTCTTTCTGCAGAATCTGCAAGTGTTTATTTCGAGCGCTTTGAGGCCTATGCTGGAAAAGGAATTGTCTTCAAATAACAACTACACAGAAGCATTCTCAGAAACTTCTTTGTGATGAGTGCATTCAACTCACATACTTGAACATTCCTTTTGATAGAGCAGTTTGGAAACACTCCTTTTGTAATATCTGCAAGTGTTTATTTGGAGCGTTCTGAGGCCTAAGCTGGAAAAGGAAATATCTTCAAATAAAAACTAGACAGAAGCATTCTCAGAAACTTCTTTGTGATGAGTGCATTCTACTCGCAGAGTTGAACCTTCTTTTTGGTAGAAGAGTTTTCAAACTCTCTTTTTGTAGAATCTGCAAGGGCATATTTGGAGCTGCTGGAGGCCAATGCTGGGAAAGGGAACATCCTCAGACAGAGACTAGACAGAAGAATTCCCAGAAACTTGTTTGTGACGAGTGCATTCAACTCACAGACTTGAACGTTTCTTTTGAAAGAGCAGTTTTGGAACACTCTTTTTGTAGAATCTGCTAGCGTATATTTGGAGCGCTGTGAAGCCTAGGCTGGGAAATGAAATGTCTCCACTTAAAAACTAGACAGAAGCATTCTCAGAAACTTCTTTGTGATGAGTGCATTCAACTCACAGACTTGAACCTTCCTTTTCAAAGAGCGGTTTTGAAACTCTCTTTTTGTAGAATCTGCAAGTGGATATTTGGAGCGCTTTGAGGCCTATGCTGGGAAATGAAATATCTTCACCTAAAAACTAGACAGAAGCATTCTCAGAAACTTCTTTGTGACGAGTGCATTCAACTCACAGACTTGAACGTTTCTTTTGCAAGGGCAGTTTTGGAACACTCTTTTTGTAGAATCTGCTAGTGTATATTTGGAGCGCTGTGAGGCCTATGCTGGGAAATGAAATGTCTCCACTTAAAAACTAGACAGAAGCATTCTCAGAAACTTCTGTGTGATGAGTGCATTCAACTCACAGACTTGAACGTTCCTTTTGATAGAACAGTTTTGAAACACTCTTTCAGCAGAATCTGCAAGTGTTCATTTCGGGCGATTTGAGGCCTATGTTGGAAAAGGAAATGTCTTCAAATAACAACTACACAGAAGTATTCTCAGAAACTTCTTTGTGATGAGTGCATTCAACTCACAGACTTGAACCTTCCTTTTGAAAGAGCAGTTTTGAAACACACTTTTTGTAGAATCTGCAAGTGGATATTTGGAGCGCTTTGAGGTCTATGCTGGGAAATGAAATATCTTCACCTAAAAACTAGACAGAAGCATTCTCAGAAACTTCTGTGTGATGAGTGCATTCAACTCACAGACTTGAACGTTCCTTTTGATAGAACAGTTTTGAAACACTCTTTCTGCAGAATCTGCAAGTGTTTATTTCGAGCGCTTTGAGGCCTATGCTGGAAAAGGAAGTGTCTTCAAATAACAACTACACAGAAGCATTCTCAGAAACTTCTTTGTGATGAGTGCATTCAACTCACAGACTTGAACCTTCCTTTTGATAGAACAGTTTTGAAACACACTTTTTGTAGAATCTGCAAGTAGGTATTTGGAGCGCTTTCAGGCCTATGCTGGGAAATGAAATATCTTCACCTAAAAACTAGACAGAAGCATTCTCAGAAACTTCTCTGTGATGAGTGCATTCAACTCACATACTTGAATATTCCTTTTGATAGAGCAGTTTGGAAACACTCCTTTTGTAATATCTGCAAGTGTTTATTTGGAGCGCTCTGAGGCCTAAGCTGGAAAAGGAAATATCTTCAAATAAAAACTAGACAGAAGCATTCTCAGAAACTTCTTTTTGATGAGTGCATTCTACTCACAGAGTTGAACCTTCATTTTGGTAGAAGAGTTTTCAAACTCTCTTTTTGTAGAATCTGCAAGTGCATATTTGGAGCTGCTGGAGGCCAATGCTGGGAAAGGTAACATCCTCAGACAGAGACTAGACAGAAGCATTCCCAGAAACTTGTTTGTGACGAGTGCATTCAACTCACAGACTTGAACGTTTCTTTTGAAAGAGCAGTTTTGGAACACTCTTTTTGTAGAATCTGCTAGCGTATATTTGGAGCGCTGTGAAGCCTATGCTGGGAAATGTAATGTCTCCACTTAAAAACTAGACAGAAGCATTCTCAGAAACTTCTTTGTGATGAGTGCATTCAACTCACAGACTTGAACCTTCATTTTGAAAGAGCGGTTTTGAAACTCTCTTTTTGTAGAATCTGCAAGTGGATATTTGGAGCGCTTTGAGGCCTATGCTGGGAAATGAAATATCTTCACCTAAAAACTAGACAGAAGCATTCTCAGAAACTTCTGTGTGATGAGTGCATTCAACTCCAGACTTGAACGTTCCTTTTGATAGAACAGTTTTGAAACACTCTTTCTGCAGAATCTGCAAGTGTTTATTTCGAGCGCTCTGAGGCCTATGCTGGAAAAGGAAATGTCTTCAAATAACAACTACACAGAAGCATTCTCAGAAACTTCTTTGTGATGAGTGCATTCAACTCACAGACTTGAACCTTCCTTTTCAAAGAGCGGTTTTGAAACTCTCTTTTTGTAGAATCTGCAAGTGGATATTTGGAGCGCTTTGAGGCCTATGCTGGGAAATGAAATATCTTCACCTAAAAACTAGGCAGAAGCATTCTCAGAAACTTCTTTGTGACGAGTGCATTCAACTCACAGACTTGAACGTTCCTTTTGATAGAACAGTTTTGAAACACTCTTTCAGCAGAATCTGCAAGTGTTCATTTCGAGCGATTTGAGGCCTATGTTGGAAAAGGAAATGTCTTCAAATAACAACTACACAGAAGTATTCTCAGAAACTTCTTTGTGATGAGTGCATTCAACTCACAGACTTGAACCTTCCTTTTGAAAGAGCAGTTTTGAAACACACTTTTTGTAGAATCTGCAAGTGGATATTTGGAGCGCTTTGAGGTCTATGCTGGGAAATGAAATATCGTCACCTAAAAACTAGACAGAAGCATTCTCAGAAACTTCTGTGTGATGAGTGCATTCAACTCACAGACTTGAACGTTCCTTTTGATAGAACAGTTTTGAAACACTCTTTCTGCAGAATCTGCAAGTGTTTATTTCGAGCGCTTTGAGGCCTATGCTGGAAAAGGAAGTGTCTTCAAATAACAACTACACAGAAGCATTCTCAGAAACTTCTTTGTGATGAGTGCATTCAACTCACAGACTTGAACCTTCCTTTTGATAGAACAGTTTTGAAACACACTTTTTGTAGAATCTGCAAGTAGGTATTTGGAGCGCTTTCAGTCCTATGCTGGGAAATGAAATATCTTCACCTAAAAACTAGACAGAAGCATTCTCAGAAACTTCTCTGTGATGAGTGCATTCAACTCACATACTTGAACATTCCTTTTGATAGAGCAGTTTGGAAACACTCCTTTTGTAATATCTGCAAGTGTTTATTTGGAGCGCTCTGAGGCCTAAGCTGGAAAAGGAAATATCTTCAAATAAAAACTAGACAGAAGCATTCTCAGAAACTTCTTTGTGATGAGTGCATTCTACTCGCAGAGTTGAACCTTCTTTTTGGTAGAAGAGTTTTCAAACTCTCTTTTTGTAGAATCTGCAAGTGGATATTTGGAGCGCTTTGAGGCCTATGCTGGGAAATGAAATATCTTCACCTAAAAACTAGACAGAAGCGTTCTCAGAAACTTCTGTGTGATGAGTGCATTCAACTCCAGACTTGAACGTTCCTTTTGATAGAACAGTTTTGAAACACTCTTTCTGCAGAATCTGCAAGTGTTTATTTCGAGCGCTCTGAGGCCTATGCTGGAAAAGGAAATGTCTTCAAATAACAACTACACAGAAGCATTCTCAGAAACTTCTTTGTGATGAGTGCATTCAACTCACAGACTTGAACCTTCCTTTTCAAAGAGCGGTTTTGAAACTCTCTTTTTGTAGAATCTGCAAGTGGATATTTGGAGCGCTTTGAGGCCTATGCTGGGAAATGAAATATCTTCACCTAAAAACTAGACAGAAGCATTCTCAGAAACTTCTTTGTGACGAGTGCATTCAACTCACAGACTTGAACGTTTCTTTTGCAAGAGCAGTTTTGGAACACTCTTTTTGTAGAATCTGCTAGTGTATATTTGGAGCGCTGTGAGGCCTATGCTGGGAAATGAAATGTCTCCACTTAAAAACTAGACAGAAGCATTCTCAGAAACTTCTGTGTGATGAGTGCATTTAACTCACAGACTTGAACGTTCCTTTTGATAGAACAGTTTTGAAACACTCTTTCAGCAGAATCTGCAAGTGTTCATTTCGAGCGATTTGAGGCCTATGTTGGAAAAGGAAATGTCTTCAAATAACAACTACACAGAAGTATTCTCAGAAACTTCTTTGTGATGAGTGCATTCAACTCAGAGACTTGAACCTTCCTTTTGAAAGAGCAGTTTTGAAACACACTTTTTGTAGAATCTGCAAGTGGATATTTGGAGCGCTTTGAGGTCTATGCTGGGAAATGAAATATCTTCACCTAAAAACTAGACAGAAGCATTCTCAGAAACTTCTGTGTGATGAGTGCATTCAACTCACAGACTTGAACGTTCCTTTTGATAGAACAGTTTTGAAACACTCTTTCTGCAGAATCTGCAAGTGTTTATTTCGAGCGCTTTGAGGCCTATGCTGGAAAAGGAAGTGTCTTCAAATAACAACTACACAGAAGCATTCTCAGAAACTTCTTTGTGATGAGTGCATTCAACTCACAGACTTGAACCTTCCTTTTGATAGAACAGTTTTTAAACACACTTTTTGTAGAATCTGCAAGTAGGTATTTGGAGCGCTTTCAGGCCTATGCTGGGAAATGAAATATCTTCACCTAAAAACTAGACAGAAGCATTCTCAGAAACTTCTCTGTGATGAGTGCATTCAACTCACATACTTGAACATTCCTTTTGATAGAGCAGTTTGGAAACACTCCTTTTGTAATATCTGCAAGTGTTTATTTGGAGCGCTCTGAGGCCTAAGCTGGAAAAGGAAATATCTTCAAATAAAAACTAGACAGAAGCATTCTCAGAAACTTCTTTGTGATGAGTGCATTCTACTCGCAGAGTTGAACCTTCTTTTTGGTAGAAGAGTTTTCAAACTCTCTTTTTGTAGAATCTGCAAGGGCATATTTGGAGCTGCTGCAGGCCAATGCAGGGAAAGGGAACATCCTCAGACAGAGACTAGACAGAAGCATTCCCAGAAACTTGTTTGTGACGAGTGCATTCAACTCACAGACTTGAACGTTTCTTTTGAAAGAGCAGTTTTGGAACACTCTTTTTGTAGAATCTGCTAGTGTATATTTGGAGCGCTGTGAAGCCTATGCTGGGAAATGAAATGTCTCCACTTAAAAACTAGACAGAAGCATTCTCAGAAACTTCTTTGCGATGAGTGCATTCAACTCACAGACTTGAACCTTCCTTTTCAAAGAGCGGTTTTGAAACTCTCTTTTTGTAGAATCTGCAAGTGGATATTTGGAGCGCTTTGAGGCCTATGCTGGGAAATGAAATATCTTCACCTAAAAACTAGACAGAAGCATTCTCAGAAACTTCTTTGTGACGAGTGCATTCAACTCACAGACTTGAACGTTTCTTTTGCAAGAGCAGTTTTGGAACACTCTTTTTGTAGAATCTGCTAGTGTATATTTGGAGCGCTGTGAGGCCTATGCTGGGAAATGAAATGTCTCCACTTAAAAACTAGACAGAAGCATTCTCAGAAACTTCTGTGTGATGAGTGCATTCAACTCACAGACTTGAACGTTCCTTTTGATAGAACAGTTTTGAAACACTCTTTCAGCAGAATCTGCAAGTGTTCATTTCGAGCGATTTGAGGCCTTTGTTGGAAAAGGAAATGTCTTCAAATAACAACTACACAGAAGTATTCTCAGAAACTTCTTTGTGATGAGTGCATTCAACTCACAGACTTGAACCTTCCTTTTGAAAGAGCAGTTTTGAAACACACTTTTTGTAGAATCTGCAAGTGGATATTTGGAGCGCTTTGAGGTCTATGCTGGGAAATGAAATATCTTCACCTAAAAACTAGACAGAAGCATTCTCAGAAACTTCTGTGTGATGAGTGCATTCAACTCACAGACTTGAACGTTCCTTTTGATAGAACAGTTTTGAAACACTCTTTCTGCAGAATCTGCAAGTGTTTATTTCGAGCGCTTTGAGGCCTATGCTGGAAAAGGAAGTGTCTTCAAATAACAACTACACAGAAGCATTCTCAGAAACTTCTTTGTGATGAGTGCATTCAACTCACAGACTTGAACCTTCCTTTTGATAGAACAGTTTTGAAACACACTTTTTGTAGAATCTGCAAGTAGGTATTTGGAGCGCTTTCAGGCCTATGCTGGGAAATGAAATATCTTCACCTAAAAACTAGACAGAAGCATTCTCAGAAACTTCTCTGTGATGAGTGCATTCAACTCACATACTTGAACATTCCTTTTGATAGAGCAGTTTGGAAACACTCCTTTTGTAATATCTGCAAGTGTTTATTTGGAGCACTCTGAGGCCTAAGCTGGAAAAGGAAATATCTTCAAATAAAAACTAGACAGAAGCATTCTCAGAAACTTCTTTGTGATGAGTGCATTCTACTCACAGAGTTGAACCTTCTTTTTGGTAGAAGAGTTTTCAAACTCTCTTTTTGTAGAATCTGCAAGTGCATATTTGGAGCTGCTGGAGGCCAATGCTGGGAAAGGGAACATCCTCAGACAGAGACTAGACAGAAGCATTCCCAGAAACTTGTTTGTGACGAGTGCATTCAACTCACAGACTTGAACGTTTCTTTTGAAAGAGCAGTTTTGGAACACTCTTTTTGTAGAATCTGCTAGCGTATATTTGGAGCGCTGTGAAGCCTATGCTGGGAAATGAAATGTCTCCACTTAAAAACTAGACAGAAGCATTCTCAGAAACTTCTTTGTGATGAGTGCATTCAACTCACAGACTTGAACCTTCCTTTTCAAAGAGCGGTTTTGAAACTCTCTTTTTGTAGAATCTGCAAGTGGATATTTGGAGCGCTTTGAGGCCTATGCTGGGAAATGAAATATCTTCACCTAAAAACTAGACAGAAGCATTCTCAGAAACATCTGTGTGATGAGTGCATTCAACTCCAGACTTGAACGTTCCTTTTGATAGAACAGTTTTGAAACACTCTTTCAGCAGAATCTGCAAGTGTTTATTTCGAGCGCTTTGAGGCCTATGCTGGAAAAGGAAGTGTCTTCAAATAACAACTACACAGAAGCATTCTCAGAAACTTCTTTGTGATGAGTGCATTCAACTCACAGACTTGAACCTTCCTTTTCAAGGAGCGGTTTTGAAACTCTCTTTTTGTAGAATCTGCAAGTGGATATTTGGAGCGCTTTGAGGCCTATGCTGGGAAATGAAATATCTTCACCTAAAAACTAGACAGAAGCATTCTCAGAAACTTCCTTGTGACGAGTGCATTCAACTCACAGACTTGAACGTTTCTTTTGCAAGAGCAGTTTTGGAACACTCTTTTTGTAGAATCTGCTAGTGTATATTTGGAGCGCTGTGAGGCCTATGCTGGGAAATGAAATGTCTCCACTTAAAAACTAGACAGAAGCATTCTCAGAAACTTCTGTGTGATGAGTGCATTCAACTCACAGACTTGAACGTTCCTTTTGATAGAACAGTTTTGAAACACTCTTTCAGCAGAATCTTCAAGTGTTCATTTCGAGCGATTTGAGGCCTATGTTGGAAAAGGAAATGTCTTCAAATAACAACTACACAGAAGTATTCTCAGAAACTTCTTTGTGATGAGTGCATTCAACTCACAGACTTGAACCTTCCTTTTGCAAGAGCAGTTTTGAAACACACTTTTTGTAGAATCTGCAAGTGGATATTTGGAGCGCTTTGAGGTCTATGCTGGGAAATGAAATATCTTCACCTAAAAACTAGACAGAAGCATTCTCAGAAACTTCTGTGTGATGAGTGCATTCAACTCACAGACTTGAACGTTCCTTTTGATAGAACAGTTTTGAAACACTCTTTCTGCAGAATCTGCAAGTGTTTACTTCGAGCGCTTTCAGGCCTATGCTGGAAAAGGAAGTGTCTTCAAATAACAACTACACAGAAGCATTCTCAGAAACTTCTTTGTGATGAGTGCATTCAACTCACAGACTTGAACCTTCCTTTTGATAGAACAGTTTTGAAACACACTTTTTGTAGAATCTGCAAGTAGGTATTTGGAGCGCTTTCAGGCCTATGCTGGGAAATGAAATATCTTCACCTAAAAACTAGACAGAAGCATTCTCAGAAACTTCTCTGTGATGAGTGCATTCAACTCACATACTTGAACATTCCTTTTGATAGAGCAGTTTGGAAACACTCCTTTTGTAATATCTGCAAGTGTTTATTTGGAGCACTCTGAGGCCTAAGCTGGAAAAGGAAATATCTTCAAATAAAAACTAGACAGAAGCATTCTCAGAAACTTCTTTGTGATGAGTGCATTCTACTCACAGAGTTGAACCTTCTTTTTGGTAGAAGAGTTTTCAAACTCTCTTTTTGTAGAATCTGCAAGGGCATATTTGGAGCTGCTGGAGGCCAATGCTGGGAAAGGGAACATCCTCAGACAGAGACTAGACAGAAGCATTCCCAGAAACTTGTTTGTGACGAGTGCATTCAACTCACAGACTTGAACGTTTCTTTTGAAAGAGCAGTTTTGGAACACTCTTTTTGTAGAATCTGCTAGCGTATATTTGGAGCGCTGTGAAGCCTATGCTGGGAAATGAAATGTCTCCACTTAAAAACTAGACAGAAGCATTCTCAGAAACTTCTTTGTGATGAGTGCATTCAACTCACAGACTTGAACCTTCCTTTTCAAAGAGCGGTTTTGAAACTCTCTTTTTGTAGAATCTGCAAGTGGATATTTGGAGCGCTTTGAGGCCTATGCTGGGAAATGAAATATCTTCACCTAAAAACTAGACAGAAGCATTCTCAGAAACATCTGTGTGATGAGTGCATTCAACTCCAGACTTGAACGTTCCTTTTGATAGAACAGTTTTGAAACACTCTTTCTGCAGAATCTGCAAGTGTTTATTTCGAGCGCTTTGAGGCGTATGCTGGAAAAGGAAATGTCTTCAAATAACAACTACACAGAAGCATTCTCAGAAACTTCTTTGTGATGAGTGCATTCAACTCACAGACTTGAACCTTCCTTTTCAAAGAGCGGTTTTGAAACTCTCTTTTTGTAGAATCTGCAAGTGGATATTTGGAGCGCTTTGAGGCCTATGCTGGGAAATGAAATATCTTCACCTAAAAACTAGACAGAAGCATTCTCAGAAACTTCCTTGTGACGAGTGCATTCAACTCACAGACTTGAACGTTTCTTTTGCAAGAGCAGTTTTGGAACACTCTTTTTGTAGAATCTGCTAGTGTATATTTGGAGCGCTGTGAGGCCTATGCTGGGAAATGAAATGTCTCCACTTAAAAACTAGACAGAAGCATTCTCAGAAACTTCTGTGTGATGAGTGCATTCAACTCACAGACTTGAACGTTCCTTTTGATAGAACAGTTTTGAAACACTCTTTCAGCAGAATCTGCAAGTGTTCATTTCGAGCGATTTGAGGCCTATGTTGGAAAAGGAAATGTCTTCAAATAACAACTACACAGAAGTATTCTCAGAAACTTCTTTGTGATGAGTGCATTCAACTCACAGACTTGAACCTTCCTTTTGCAAGAGCAGTTTTGAAACACACTTTTTGTAGAATCTGCAAGTGGATATTTGGAGCGCTTTGAGGTCTATGCTGGGAAATGAAATATCTTCACCTAAAAACTAGACAGAAGCATTCTCAGAAACTTCTGTGTGATGAGTGCATTCAACTCACAGACTTGAACGTTCCTTTTGATAGAACAGTTTTGAAACACTCTTTCTGCAGAATCTGCAAGTGTTTATTTCGAGCGCTTTGAGGCCTATGCTGGAAAAGGAAGTGTCTTCAAATAACAACTACACAGAAGCATTCTCAGAAACTTCTTTGTGATGAGTGCATTCAACTCACAGACTTGAACCTTCCTTTTGATAGAACAGTTTTGAAACACACTTTTTGTAGAATCTGCAAGTAGGTATTTGGAGCGCTTTCAGGCCTATGCTGGGAAATGAAATATCTTCACCTAAAAACTAGACAGAAGCATTCTCAGAAACTTCTCTGTGATGAGTGCATTCAACTCACATACTTGAACATTCCTTTTGATAGAGCAGCTTGGAAACACTCCTTTTGTAATATCTGCAAGTGTTTATTTGGAGCGCTCTGAGGCCTAAGCTGGAAAAGGAAATATCTTCAAATAAAAACTAGACAGAAGCATTCTCAGAAACTTCTTTGTGATGAGTGCATTCTACTCGCAGAGTTGAACCTTCTTTTTGGTAGAAGAGTTTTCAAACTCTCTTTTTGTAGAATCTGCAAGGGCATATTTGGAGCTGCTGGAGGCCAATGCTGGGAAAGGGAACATCCTCAGACAGAGACTAGACAGAAGCATTCCCAGAAACTTGTTTGTGACGAGTGCATTCAACTCACAGACTTGAACGTTTCTTTTGAAAGAGCAGTTTTGGAACACTCTTTTTGTAGAATCTGCTAGCGTATATTTGGAGCGCTGTGAAGCCTATGCTGGGAAATGAAATGTCTCCACTTAAAAACTAGACAGAAGAATTCTCAGAAACTTCTTTGCGAAGAGTGCATTCAACTCACAGACTTGAACCTTCCTTTTCAAAGAGCGGTTTTGAAACTCTCTTTTTGTAGAATCTGCAAGTGGATATTTGCAGCGCTTTGAGGCCTATGCTGGGAAATGAAATATCTTCACCTAAAAACTAGACAGAAGCATTCTCAGAAACTTCTGTGTGATGAGTGCATTCAACTCACAGACTTGAACGTTCCTTTTGATAGAACAGTTTTGAAACACTCTTTCAGCAGAATCTGCAAGTGTTCATTTCGAGCGATTTGAGGCCTATGTTGGAAAAGGAAATGTCTTCAAATAACAACTACACAGAAGTATTCTCAGAAACTTCTTTGTGATGAGTGCATTCAACTCACAGACTTGAACCTTCCTTTTGAAAGAGTAGTTTTGAAACACACTTTTTGTAGAATCTGCAAGTGGATATTTGGAGCGCTTTGAGGTCTATGCTGGGAAATGAAATATCTTCACCTAAAAACTAGACAGAAGCATTCTCAGAAACTTCTGTGTGATGAGTGCATTCAACTCACAGACTTGAACGTTCCTTTTGATAGAACAGTTTTGAAACACTCTTTCTGCAGAATCTGCAAGTGTTTATTTCGAGCGCTTTGAGGCCTATGCTGGAAAAGGAAGTGTCTTCAAATAACAACTACACAGAAGCATTCTCAGAAACTTCTTTGTGATGAGTGCATTCAACTCACAGACTTGAACCTTCCTTTTGATAGAACAGTTTTGAAACACACTTTTTGTAGAATCTGCAAGTAGGTATTTGGAGCGCTTTCAGGCCTATTCTGGGAAATGAAATATCTTCACCTAAAAACTAGGCAGAAGCATTCTCAGAAACTTCTCTGTGATGAGTGCATTCAACTCACATACTTGAACATTCCTTTTGATAGAGCAGTTTGGAAACACTCCTTTTGTAATATCTGCAAGTGTTTATTTGGAGCGCTCTGAGGCCTAAGCTGGAAAAGGAAATATCTTCAAATAAAAACTAGACAGAAGCATTCTCAGAAACTTCTTTGTGATGAGTGCATTCTACTCGCAGAGTTGAACCTTCTTTTAGGAAGAAGAGTTTTCAAACTCTCTTTTTGTAGAATCTGCAAGTGCATATTTGGAGCTTGTGGAGGCCAATGCTGGGAAAGGGAACATCCTCAGACAGAGACTAGACAGAAGCATTCCCAGAAACTTGTTTGTGACGGGTGCATTCAACTCACAGACTTGAACGTTTCTTTTGAAAGAGCAGTTTTGGAACACTCTTTTTGTAGAATCTGCTAGCGTATATTTGGAGCGCTGTGAAGCCTATGCTGGGAAATGTAATGTCTCCACTTAAAAACTAGACAGAAGCATTCTCAGAAACTTCTGTGTGATGAGTGCATTCAACTCACAGACTTGAACGTTCCTTTTGACAGAACAGTTTTGAAACACTCTTTCAGCAGAGTCTGCAAGTGTTCATTTCGAGCGATTTGAGGCCTATGTTGGAAAAGGAAATGTCTTCAAATAACAACTACACAGAAGTATTCTCAGAAACTTCTTTGTGATGAGTGCATTCAACTCACAGACTTGAACCTTCCTTTTGAAAGAGCAGTTTTGAAACACACTTTTTGTAGAATCTGCAAGTGGATATTTGGAGCGCTTTGAGGTCTATGCTGGGAAATGAAATATCGTCACCTAAAAACTAGACAGAAGCATTCTCAGAAACTTCTGTGTGATGAGTGCATTCAACTCACAGACTTGAACGTTCCTTTTGATAGAACAGTTTTGAAACACTCTTTCTGCAGAATCTACAAGTGTTTATTTCGAGCGCTTTGAGGCCTATGCTGGAAAAGGGAGTGTCTTCAAATAACAACTACACAGAAGCATTCTCAGAAACTTCTTTGTGATGAGTGCATTCAACTCACAGACTTGAACCTTCCTTTTGATAGAACAGTTTTGAAACACACTTTTTGTAGAATCTGCAAGTAGGTATTTGGAGCGCTTTCAGGCCTATGCTGGGAAATGAAATATCTTCACCTAAAAACTAGACAGAAGCATTCTCAGAAAGTTCTCTGTGATGAGTGCATTCAACTCACATACTTGAACATTCCTTTTGATAGAGCAGTTTGGAAACACTCCTTTTGTAATATCTGCAAGTGTTTATTTGGAGCGCTCTGAGGCCTAAGCTGGAAAAGGAAATATCTTCAAATAAAAACTAGACAGAAGCATTCTCAGAAACTTCTTTGTGATGAGTGCATTCTACTCGCAGAGTTGAACCTTCTTTTTGGTAGAAGAGTTTTCAAACTCTCTTTTTGTAGAATCTGCAAGTGGATATTTGGAGCGCTTTGAGGCCTATGCTGGGAAATGAAATATCTTCACCTAAAAACTAGACAGAAGCGTTCTCAGAAACTTCTGTGTGATGAGTGCATTCAACTCCAGACTTGAACGTTCCTTTTGATAGAACAGTTTTGAAACACTCTTTCTGCAGAATCTGCAAGTGTTTATTTCGAGCGCTCTGAGGCCTATGCTGGAAAAGGAAATGTCTTCAAATAACAACTACACAGAAGCATTCTCAGAAACTTCTTTGTGATGAGTGCATTCAACTCACAGACTTGAACCTTCCTTTTCAAAGAGCGGTTTTGAAACTCTCTTTTTGTAGAATCTGCAAGTGGATATTTGGAGCGCTTTGAGGCCTATGCTGGGAAATGAAATATCTTCACCTAAAAACTAGACAGAAGCATTCTCAGAAACTTCCTTGTGACGAGTGCATTCAACTCACAGACTTGAACGTTTCTTTTGCAAGAGCAGTTTTGGAACACTCTTTTTGTAGAATCTGCTAGTGTATATTTGGAGCGCTGTGAGGCCTATGATGGGAAATGAAATGTCTCCACTTAAAAACTAGACAGAAGCATTCTCAGAAACTTCTGTGTGATGAGTGCATTCAACTCACAGACTTGAACGTTCCTTTTGATAGAACAGTTTTGAAACACTCTTTCAGCAGAATCTGCAAGTGTTCATTTCGAGCGATTTGAGGCCTATGTTGGAAAAGGAAATGTCTTCAAATAACAACTACACAGAAGTATTCTCAGAAACTTCTTTGTGATGAGTGCATTCAACTCACAGACTTGAACCTTCCTTTTGAAAGAGCAGTTTTGAAACACACTTTTTGTAGAATCTGCAAGTGGATATTTGGAGCGCTTTGAGGTCTATGCTGGGAAATGAAATATCTTCACCTAAAAACTAGACAGAAGCATTCTCAGAAACTTCTGTGTGATGAGTGCATTCAACTCACAGACTTGAACGTTCCTTTTGATAGAACAGTTTTGAAACACTCTTTCTGCAGAATCTGCAAGTGTTTATTTCGAGCGCTTTTAGGCCTATGCTGGAAAAGGAAGTGTCTTCAAATAACAACTACACAGAAGCATTCTCAGAAACTTCTTTGTGATGAGTGCATTCAACTCACTGACTTGAACCTTCCTTTTGATAGAACAGTTTTGAAACACACTTTTTGTAGAATCTGCAAGTAGGTATTTGGAGCGCTTTCAGGCCTATGCTGGGAAATGAAATATCTTCACCTAAAAACTAGACAGAAGCATTCTCAGAAACTTCTCTGTGATGAGAGCATTCAACTCACATACTTGAACATTCCTTTTGATAGAGCAGTTTGGAAACACTCCTTTTGTAATATCTGCAAGTGTTTATTTGGAGCGCTCTGAGGCCTAAGATGGAAAAGGAAATATCTTCAAATAAAAACTAGACAGAAGCATTCTCAGAAACTTCTTTGTGATGAGTGCATTCTACTCGCAGAGTTGAACCTTCTTTTTGGTAGAAGAGTTTTCAAACTCTCTTTTTGTAGAATCTGCAAGTGCATATTTGGAGCTGCTGGAGGCCAATGCAGGGAAAGGGAACATCCTCACACAGAGACTAGACAGAAGCATTCCCAGAAACTTGTTTGTGACGAGTGCATTCAACTCACAGACTTGAACGTTTCTTTTGAAAGAGCAGTTTTGGAACACTCTTTTTGTAGAATCTGCTAGTGTATATTTGGAGCGCTGTGAAGCCTATGCTGGGAAATGAAATGTCTCCACTTAAAAACTAGACAGAAGCATTCTCAGAAACTTCTTTGCGATGAGTGCATTCAACTCACAGACTTGAACCTTCCTTTTCAAAGAGCGGTTTTGAAACTCTCTTTTTGTAGAATCTGCAAGTGGATATTTGCAGCGCTTTGAGGCCTATGCTGGGAAATGAAATATCTTCACCTAAAAACTAGACAGAAGCATTCTCAGAAACTTCTTTGTGACGAGTGCATTCAACTCACAGACTTGAACGTTTCTTTTACAAGAGCAGTTTTGGAACACTCTTTTTGTAGAATCTGCTAGTGTATATTTGGAGCGCTGTGAGGCCTATGCTGGGAAATGAAATGTCTCCACTTAAAAACTAGACAGAAGCATTCTCATAAACTTCTGTGTGATGAGTGCATTCAACTCACAGACTTGAACGTTCCTTTTGATAGAACAGTTTTGAAACACTCTTTCAGCAGAATCTGCAAGTGTTCATTTCGAGCGATTTGAGGCCTTTGTTGGAAAAGGAAATGTCTTCAAATAACAACTACACAGAAGTATTCTCAGAAACTTCTTTGTGATGAGTGCATTCAACTCACAGACTTGAACCTTCCTTTTGAAAGAGCAGTTTTGAAACACACTTTTTGTAGAATCTGCAAGTGGATATTTGGAGCGCTTTGAGGTCTATGCTGGGAAATGAAATATCTTCACCTAAAAACTAGACAGAAGCATTCTCAGAAACTTCTGTGTGATGAGTGCATTCAACTCACAGACTTGAACGTTCCTTTTGATAGAACAGTTTTGAAACACTCTTTCTGCAGAATCTGCAAGTGTTTACTTCGAGCGCTTTCAGGCCTATGCTGGAAAAGGAAGTGTCTTCAAATAACAACTACACAGAAGCATTCTCAGAAACTTCTTTGTGATGAGTGCATTCAACTCACAGACTTGAACCTTCCTTTTGATAGAACAGTTTTGAAACACACTTTTTGTAGAATCTGCAAGTAGGTATTTGGAGCGCTTTCAGGCCTATGCTGGGAAATGAAATATCTTCACCTAAAAACTAGACAGAAGCATTCTCAGAAACTTCTCTGTGATGAGTGCATTCAACTCACATACTTGAACATTCCTTTTGATAGAGCAGTTTGGAAACACTCCTTTTGTAATATCTGCAAGTGTTTATTTGGAGCACTCTGAGGCCTAAGCTGGAAAAGGAAATATCTTCAAATAAAAACTAGACAGAAGCATTCTCAGAAACTTCTTTGTGATGAGTGCATTCTACTCACAGAGTTGAACCTTCTTTTTGGTAGAAGAGTTTTCAAACTCTCTTTTTGTAGAATCTGCAAGGGCATATTTGGAGCTGCTGGAGGCCAATGCTGGGAAAGGGAACATCCTCAGACAGAGACTAGACAGAAGCATTCCCAGAAACTTGTTTGTGACGAGTGCATTCAACTCACAGACTTGAACGTTTCTTTTGAAAGAGCAGTTTTGGAACACTCTTTTTGTAGAATCTGCTAGCGTATATTTGGAGCGCTGTGAAGCCTATGCTGGGAAATGAAATGTCTCCACTTAAAAACTAGACAGAAGCATTCTCAGAAACTTCTTTGTGATGAGTGCATTCAACTCACAGACTTGAACCTTCCTTTTCAAAGAGCGGTTTTGAAACTCTCTTTTTGTAGAATCTGCAAGTGGATATTTGGAGCGCTTTGAGGCCTATGCTGGGAAATGAAATATCTTCACCTAAAAACTAGACAGAAGCATTCTCAGAAACATCTGTGTGATGAGTGCATTCAACTCCAGACTTGAACGTTCCTTTTGATAGAACAGTTTTGAAACACTCTTTCTGCAGAATCTGCAAGTGTTTATTTCGAGCGCTTTGAGGCCTATGCTGGAAAAGGAAATGTCTTCAAATAACAACTACACAGAAGCATTCTCAGAAACTTCTTTGTGATGAGTGCATTCAACTCACAGACTTGAACCTTCCTTTTCAAAGAGCGGTTTTGAAACTCTCTTTTTGTAGAATCTGCAAGTGGATATTTGGAGCGCTTTGAGGCCTATGCTGGGAAATGAAATATCTTCACCTAAAAACTAGACAGAAGCATTCTCAGAAACTTCCTTGTGACGAGTGCATTCAACTCACAGACTTGAACATTTCTTTTGCAAGAGCAGTTTTGGAACACTCTTTTTGTAGAATCTGCTAGTGTATATTTGGAGCGCTGTGAGGCCTATGCTGGGAAATGAAATGTCTCCACTTAAAAACTAGACAGAAGCATTCTCAGAAACTTCTGTGTGATGAGTGCATTCAACTCACAGACTTGAACGTTCCTTTTGATAGAACAGTTTTGAAACACTCTTTCAGCAGAATCTGCAAGTGTTCATTTCGAGCGATTTGAGGCCTATGTTGGAAAAGGAAATGTCTTCAAATAACAACTACACAGAAGTATTCTCAGAAACTTCTTTGTGATGAGTGCATTCAACTCACAGACTTGAACCTTCCTTTTGAAAGAGCAGTTTTGAAACACACTTTTTGTAGAATCTGCAAGTGGATATTTGGAGCGCTTTGAGGTCTATGCTGGGAAATGAAATATCTTCACCTAAAAACTAGACAGAAGCATTCTCAGAAACTTCTGTGTGATGAGTGCATTCAACTCACAGACTTGAACGTTCCTTTTGATAGAACAGTTTTGAAACACTCTTTCTGCAGAATCTGCAAGTGTTTATTTCGAGCGCTTTGAGGCCTATGCTGGAAAAGGAAGTGTCTTCAAATAACAACTACACAGAAGCATTCTCAGAAACTTCTTTGTGATGAGTGCATTCAACTCACAGACTTGAACCTTCCTTTTGATAGAACAGTTTTGAAACACACTTTTTGTAGAATCTGCAAGTAGGTATTTGGAGCGCTTTCAGGCCTATGCTGGGAAATGAAATATCTTCACCTAAAAACTAGACAGAAGCATTCTCAGAAACTTCTCTGTGATGAGTGCATTCAACTCACATACTTGAACATTCCTTTTGATAGAGCAGCTTGGAAACACTCCTTTTGTAATATCTGCAAGTGTTTATTTGGAGCGCTCTGAGGCCTAAGCTGGAAAAGGAAATATCTTCAAATAAAAACTAGACAGAAGCATTCTCAGAAACTTCTTTGTGATGAGTGCATTCTACTCGCAGAGTTGAACCTTCTTTTTGGTAGAAGAGTTTTCAAACTCTCTTTTTGTAGAATCTGCAAGGGCATATTTGGAGCTGCTGGAGGCCAATGCTGGGAAAGGGAACATCCTCAGACAGAGACTAGACAGAAGCATTCCCAGAAACTTGTTTGTGACGAGTGCATTCAACTCACAGACTTGAACGTTTCTTTTGAAAGAGCAGTTTTGGAACACTCTTTTTGTAGAATCTGCTAGCGTATATTTGGAGCGCTGTGAAGCCTATGCTGGGAAATGTAATGTCTCAACTTAAAAACTAGACAGAAGCATTCTCAGAAACTTCTTTGCGATGAGTGCATTCAACTCACAGACTTGAACCTTCCTTTTCAAAGAGCGGTTTTGAAACTCTCTTTTTGTAGAATCTGCAAGTGGATATTTGCAGCGCTTTGAGGCCTATGCTGGGAAATGAAATATCTTCACCTAAAAACTAGACAGAAGCATTCTCAGAAACTTCTGTGTGATGAGTGCATTCAACTCCAGACTTGAACGTTCCTTTTGATAGAACAGTTTTGAAACACTCTTTCTGCAGAATCTGCAAGTGTTTATTTCGAGCGCTCTGAGGCCTAGGCTGGAAAAGGAAATGTCTTCAAATAACAACTACACAGAAGCATTCTCAGAAACTTCTTTGTGATGAGTGCATTCAACTCACAGACTTGAACCTTCCTTTTCAAAGAGCGGTTTTGAAACTCTCTTTTTGTAGAATCTGCAAGTGGATATTTGGAGCGCTTTGAGGCCTATGCTGGGAAATGAAATATCTTCACCTAAAAACTAGACAGAAGCATTCTCAGAAACTTCCTTGTGACGAGTGCATTCAACTCACAGACTTGAACGTTTCTTTTGCAAGAGCAGTTTTGGAACACTCTTTTTGTAGAATCTGCTAGTGTATATTTGGAGCGCTGTGAGGCCTATGCTGGGAAATGAAATGTCTCCACTTAAAAACTAGACAGAAGCATTCTCAGAAACTTCTGTGTGATGAGTGCCTTCAACTCACAGACTTGAACGTTCCTTTTGATAGAACAGTTTTGAAACACTCTTTCAGCAGAATCTGCAAGTGTTCATTTCGAGCGATTTGAGGCCTATGTTGGAAAAGGAAATGTCTTCAAATAACAACTACACAGAAGCATTCTCAGAAACTTCTTTGTGATGAGTGCATTCAACTCACAGACTTGAACCTTCCTTTTGAAAGAGCAGTTTTGAAACACACTTTTTGTAGAATCTGCAAGTGGATATTTGGAGCGCTTTGAGGTCTATGCTGGGAAATGAAATATCTTCACCTAAAAACTAGACAGAAGCATTCTCAGAAACTTCTGTGTGATGAGTGCATTCAACTCACAGACTTGAACGTTCCTTTTGATAGAACAGTTTTGAAACACTCTTTCTGCAGAATCTGCAAGTGTTTATTTCGAGCGCTTTGAGGCCTATGCTGGAAAAGGAAGTGTCTTCAAATAACAACTACACAGAAGCATTCTCAGAAACTTCTTTGTGATGAGTGCATTCAACTCACAGACTTGAACCTTCCTTTTGATAGAACAGTTTTGAAACACACTTTTTGTAGAATCTGCAAGTAGGTATTTGGAGCGCTTTCAGGCCTATGCTGGGAAATGAAATATCTTCACCTAAAAACTAGACAGAAGCATTCTCAGAAACTTCTCTGTGATGAGTGCATTCAACTCACATACTTGAACATTCCTTTTGATAGAGCAGTTTGGAAACACTCCTTTTGTAATATCTGCAAGTGTTTATTTGGAGCGCTCTGAGGCCTAAGCTGGAAAAGGAAATATCTTCAAATAAAAACTAGACAGAAGCATTCTCAGAAACTTCTTTGTGATGAGTGCATTCTACTCGCAGAGTTGAACCTTCTTTTTGGTAGAAGAGTTTTCAAACTCTCTTTTTGTAGAATCTGCAAGTGCATATTTGGAGCTGCTGGAGGCCAATGCAGGGAAAGGGAACATCCTCACACAGAGACTAGACAGAAGCATTCCCAGAAACTTGTTTGTGACGAGTGCATTCAACTCACAGACTTGAACGTTTCTTTTGAAAGAGCAGTTTTGGAACACTCTTTTTGTAGAATCTGCTAGTGTATATTTGGAGCGCTGTGAAGCCTATGCTGGGAAATGAAATGTCTCCACTTAAAAACTAGACAGAAGCATTCTCAGAAACTTCTTTGCGATGAGTGCATTCAACTCACAGACTTGAACCTTCCTTTTCAAAGAGCGGTTTTGAAACTCTCTTTTTGTAGAATCTGCAAGTGGATATTTGCAGCGCTTTGAGGCCTATGCTGGGAAATGAAATATCTTCACCTAAAAACTAGACAGAAGCATTCTCAGAAACTTCTTTGTGACGAGTGCATTCAACTCACAGACTTGAACGTTTCTTTTGCAAGAGCAGTTTTGGAACACTCTTTTTGTAGAATCTGCTAGTGTATATTTGGAGCGCTGTGAGGCCTATGCTGGGAAATGAAATGTCTCCACTTAAAAACTAGACAGAAGCATTCTCAGAAACTTCTGTGTGATGAGTGCATTCAACTCACAGACTTCAACGTTCCTTTTGATAGAACAGTTTTGAAACACTCTTTCAGCAGAATCTGCAAGTGTTCATTTCGAGCGATTTGAGGCCTTTGTTGGAAAAGGAAATGTCTTCAAATAACAACTACACAGAAGTATTCTCAGAAACTTCTTTGTGATGAGTGCATTCAACTCACAGACTTGAACCTTCCTTTTGAAAGAGCAGTTTTGAAACACACTTTTTGTAGAATCTGCAAGTGGATATTTGGAGCGCTTTGAGGTCTATGCTGGGAAATGAAATATCTTCACCTAAAAACTAGACAGAAGCATTCTCAGAAACTTCTGTGTGATGAGTGCATTCAACTCACAGACTTGAACGTTCCTTTTGATAGAACAGTTTTGAAACACTCTTTCTGCAGAATCTGCAAGTGTTTACTTCGAGCGCTTTCAGGCCTATGCTGGAAAAGGAAGTGTCTTCAAATAACAACTACACAGAAGCATTCTGAGAAACTTCTTTGTGATGAGTGCATTCAACTCACAGACTTGAACCTTCCTTTTGATAGAACAGTTTTGAAACACACTTTTTGTAGAATCTGCAAGTAGGTATTTGGAGCGCTTTCAGGCCTATGCTGGGAAATGAAATATCTTCACCTAAAAACTAGACAGAAGCATTCTCAGAAACTTCTCTGTGATGAGTGCATTCAACTCACATACTTGAACATTCCTTTTGATAGAGCAGTTTGGAAACACTCCTTTTGTAATATCTGCAAGTGTTTATTTGGAGCACTCTGAGGCCTAAGCTGGAAAAGGAAATATCTTCAAATAAAAACTAGACAGAAGCATTCTCAGAAACTTCTTTGTGATGAGTGCATTCTACTCACAGAGTTGAACCTTCTTTTTGGTAGAAGAGTTTTCAAACTCTCTTTTTGTAGAATCTGCAAGGGCATATTTGGAGCTGCTGGAGGCCAATGCTGGGAAAGGGAACATCCTCAGACAGAGACTAGACAGAAGCATTCCCAGAAACTTGTTTGTGACGAGTGCATTCAACTCACAGACTTGAACGTTTCTTTTGAAAGAGCAGTTTTGGAACACTCTTTTTGTAGAATCTGCTAGCGTATATTTGGAGCGCTGTGAAGCCTATGCTGGGAAATGAAATGTCTCCACTTAAAAACTAGACAGAAGCATTCTCAGAAACTTCTTTGTGATGAGTGCATTCAACTCACAGACTTGAACCTTCCTTTTCAAAGAGCGGTTTTGAAACTCTCTTTTTGTAGAATCTGCAAGTGGATATTTGGAGCGCTTTGAGGCCTATGCTGGGAAATGAAATATCTTCACCTAAAAACTAGACAGAAGCATTCTCAGAAACATCTGTGTGATGAGTGCATTCAACTCCAGACTTGAACGTTCCTTTTGATAGAACAGTTTTGAAACACTCTTTCTGCAGAATCTGCAAGTGTTTATTTCGAGCGCTTTGAGGCGTATGCTGGAAAAGGAAATGTCTTCAAATAACAACTACACAGAAGCATTCTCAGAAACTTCTTTGTGATGAGTGCATTCAACTCACAGACTTGAACCTTCCTTTTGAAAGAGCAGTTTTGAAACACACTTTTTGTAGAATCTGCAAGTGGATATTTGGAGCGCTTTGAGGCCTATGCTGGGAAATGAAATATCTTCACCTAAAAACTAGACAGAAGCATTCTCAGAAACTTCTGTGTGATGAGTGCATTCAACTCACAGACTTGAACGTTCCTTTTGATAGAACAGTTTTGAAACACTCTTTCTGCAGAATCTGCAAGTGTTTATTTCGAGCGCTTTGAGGCCTATGCTGGAAAAGGAAGTGTCTTCAAATAACAACTACACAGAAGCATTCTCAGAAACTTCTTTGTGATGAGTGCATTCAACTCACAGACTTGAACCTTCCTTTTGATAGAACAGTTTTGAAACACACTTTTTGTAGAATCTGCAAGTAGGTATTTGGAGCGCTTTCAGGCCTATGCTGGGAAATGAAATATCTTCACCTAAAAACTAGACAGAAGCATTCTCAGAAACTTCTCTGTGATGAGTGCATTCAACTCACATACTTGAACATTCCTTTTGATAGAGCAGCTTGGAAACACTCCTTTTGTAATATCTGCAAGTGTTTATTTGGAGCGCTCTGAGGCCTAAGCTGGAAAAGGAAATATCTTCAAATAAAAACTAGACAGAAGCATTCTCAGAAACTTCTTTGTGATGAGTGCATTCTACTCGCAGAGTTGAACCTTCTTTTTGGTAGAAGAGTTTTCAAACTCTCTTTTTGTAGAATCTGCAAGGGCATATTTGGAGCTGCTGGAGGCCAATGCTGGGAAAGGGAACATCCTCAGACAGAGACTAGACAGAAGCATTCCCAGAAACTTGTTTGTGACGAGTGCATTCAACTCACAGACTTGAACGTTTCTTTTGAAAGAGCAGTTTTGGAACACTCTTTTTGTAGAATCTGCTAGCGTATATTTGGAGCGCTGTGAAGCCTATGCTGGGAAATGTAATGTCTCCACTTAAAAACTAGACAGAAGCATTCTCAGAAACTTCTTTGCGATGAGTGCATTCAACTCACAGACTTGAACCTTCCTTTTCAAAGAGCGGTTTTGAAACTCTCTTTTTGTAGAATCTGCAAGTGGATATTTGCAGCGCTTTGAGGCCTATGCTGGGAAATGAAATATCTTCACCTAAAAACTAGACAGAAGCATTCTCAGAAACTTCTGTGTGATGAGTGCATTCAACTCCAGACTTGAACGTTCCTTTTGATAGAACAGTTTTGAAACACTCTTTCTGCAGAATCTGCAAGTGTTTATTTCGAGCGCTCTGAGGCCTAGGCTGGAAAAGGAAATGTCTTCAAATAACAACTACACAGAAGCATTCTCAGAAACTTCTTTGTGATGAGTGCATTCAACTCACAGACTTGAACCTTCCTTTTCAAAGAGCGGTTTCGAAACTCTCTTTTTGTAGAATCTGCAAGTGGATATTTGGAGCGCTTTGAGGCCTATGCTGGGAAATGAAATATCTTCACCTAAAAACTAGACAGAAGCATTCTCAGAAACTTCTTTGTGACGAGTGCATTCAACTCACAGACTTGAACGTTTCTTTTGCAAGAGCAGTTTTGGAACACTCTTTTTGTAGAATCTGCTAGTGTATATTTGGAGCGCTGTGAGGCCTATGCTGGGAAATGAAATGTCTCCACTTAAAAACTAGACAGAAGCATTCTCAGAAACTTCTGTGTGATGAGTGCATTCAACTCACAGACTTCAACGTTCCTTTTGATAGAACAGTTTTGAAACACTCTTTCAGCAGAATCTGCAAGTGTTCATTTCGAGCGATTTGAGGCCTATGTTGGAAAAGGAAATGTCTTCAAATAACAACTACACAGAAGTATTCTCAGAAACTTCTTTGTGATGAGTGCATTCAACTCACAGACTTGAACCTTCCTTTTGCAAGAGCAGTTTTGAAACACACTTTTTGTAGAATCTGCAAGTGGATATTTGGAGCGCTTTGAGGTCTATGCTGGGAAATGAAATATCTTCACCTAAAAACTAGACAGAAGCATTCTCAGAAACTTCTGTGTGATGAGTGCATTCAACTCACAGACTTGAACGTTCCTTTTGATAGAACAGTTTTGAAACACTCTTTCTGCAGAATCTGCAAGTGTTTATTTCGAGCGCTTTGAGGCCTATGCTGGAAAAGGAAGTGTCTTCAAATAACAACTACACAGAAGCATTCTCAGAAACTTCTTTGTGATGAGTGCATTCAACTCACAGACTTGAACCTTCCTTTTGATAGAACAGTTTTGAAACACACTTTTTGTAGAATCTGCAAGTAGGTATTTGGAGCGCTTTCAGGCCTATGCTGGGAAATGAAATATCTTCACCTAAAAACTAGACAGAAGCATTCTCAGAAACTTCTCTGTGATGAGTGCATTCAACTCACATACTTGAACATTCCTTTTGATAGAGCAGTTTGGAAACACTCCTTTTGTAATATCTGCAAGTGTTTATTTGGAGCGCTCTGAGGCCTAAGCTGGAAAAGGAAATATCTTCAAATAAAAACTAGACAGAAGCATTCTCAGAAACTTCTTTGTGATGAGTGCATTCTACTCGCAGAGTTGAACCTTCATTTTGGTAGAAGAGTTTTCAAACTCTCTTTTTGTAGAATCTGCAAGTGCATATTTGGAGCTGCTGGAGGCCAATGCTGGGAAAGGGAACATCCTCAGACAGAGACTAGACAGAAGCATTCCCAGAAACTTGTTTGTGACGAGTGCATTCAACTCACAGACTTGAACGTTTCTTTTGAAAGAGCAGTTTTGGAACACTCTTTTTGTAGAATCTGCTAGCGTATATTTGGAGCGCTGTGAAGCCTATGCTGTGAAATGTAATGTCTCCACTTAAAAACTAGACAGAAGCATTCTCAGAAACTTCTTTGTGATGAGTGCATTCAACTCACAGACTTGAACCTTCATTTTGAAAGAGCGGTTTTGAAACTCTCTTTTTGTAGAATCTGCAAGTGGATATTTGGAGCGCTTTGAGGCCTATGCTGGGAAATGAAATATCTTCACCTAAAAACTAGACAGAAGCATTCTCAGAAACTTCTGTGTGATGAGTGCATTCAACTCCAGACTTGAACGTTCCTTTTGATAGAACAGTTTTGAAACACTCTTTCTGCAGAATCTGCAAGTGTTTATTTCGAGCGCTCTGAGGCCTAGGCTGGAAAAGGAAATGTCTTCAAATAACAACTACACAGAAGCATTCTCAGAAACTTCTTTGTGATGAGTGCATTCAACTCACAGACTTGAACCTTCCTTTTCAAAGAGCGGTTTTGAAACTCTCTTTTTGTAGAATCTGCAAGTGGATATTTGGAGCGCTTTGAGGCCTATGCTGGGAAATGAAATATCTTCACCTAAAAACTAGGCAGAAGCATTCTCAGAAACTTCTTTGTGACGAGTGCATTCAACTCACAGACTTGAACGTTTCTTTTGCAAGAGCAGTTTTGGAACACTCTTTTTGTAGAATCTGCTAGTGTATATTTGGAGCGCTGTGAGGCCTATGCTGGGAAATGAAATGTCTCCACTTAAAAACTAGACAGAAGCATTCTCAGAAACTTCTGTGTGATGAGTGCATTCAACTCACAGACTTGAACGTTCCTTTTGATAGAACAGTTTTGAAACACTCTTTCAGCAGAATCTGCAAGTGTTCATTTCGAGCGATTTGAGGCCTATGTTGGAAAAGGAAATGTCTTCAAATAACAACTACACAGAAGTATTCTCAGAAACTTCTTTGGGATGAGTGCATTCAACTCAGAGACTTGAACCTTCCTTTTGAAAGAGCAGTTTTGAAACACACTTTTTGTAGAATCTGCAAGTGGATATTTGGAGCGCTTTGAGGCCTATGCTGGGAAATGAAATATCGTCACCTAAAAACT
Source organism: Pongo pygmaeus (assembly GCF_028885625.2). Classification (NCBI taxonomy): domain Eukaryota; kingdom Metazoa; phylum Chordata; class Mammalia; order Primates; family Hominidae; genus Pongo; species Pongo pygmaeus. The sequence goes on along the minus strand of NC_072378.2, from coordinate 59,637,898 downwards.
AGACAGAAGCATTCTCAGAAACTTCTGTGTGATGAGTGCTTTCATCTCACAGACTTGAACGTTCCTTTTGATAGAACAGTTTTGAAACACTCTTTCTGCAGAATCTGCAAGTGTTTATTTCGAGCGCTTTGAGGCCTATGATGGAAAAGGAAGTGTCTTCAAATAACAACTACACAGAAGCATTCTCAGAAACTACTTTGTGATGAGTGCATTCAACTCACAGACTTGAACCTTCCTTTTGATAGAACAGTTTTGAAACACACTTTTTGTAGAATCTGCAAGTAGGTATTTGGAGCGCTTTCAGGCCTATGCTGGGAAATGAAATATCTTCACCTAAAAACTAGACAGAAGCATTCTCAGAAACTTCTCTGTGATGAGTGCATTCAACTCACATACTTGAACATTCCTTTTGATAGAGCAGTTTGGAAACACTCCTTTTGTAATATCTGCAAGTGTTTATTTGGAGCGCTCTGAGGCCTAAGCTGGAAAAGGAAATATCTTCAAATAAAAACTAGACAGAAGCATTCTCAGAAACTTCTTTGTGATGAGTGCATTCTACTCGCAGAGTTGAACCTTCTTTTTGGTAGAAGAGTTTTCAAACTCTCTTTTTGTAGAATCTGCAAGTGGATATTTGGAGCGCTTTGAGGCCTATGCTGGGAAATGAAATATCTTCACCTAAAAACTAGACAGAAGCGTTCTCAGAAACTTCTGTGTGATGAGTGCATTCAACTCCAGACTTGAACGTTCCTTTTGATAGAACAGTTTTGAAACACTCTTTCTGCAGAATCTGCAAGTGTTTATTTCGAGCGCTCTGAGGCCTATGCTGGAAAAGGAAATGTCTTCAAATAACAACTACACAGAAGCATTCTCAGAAACTTCTTTGTGATGAGTGCATTCAACTCACAGACTTGAACCTTCCTTTTCAAAGAGCGGTTTTGAAACTCTCTTTTTGTAGAATCTGCAAGTGGATATTTGGAGCGCTTTGAGGCCTATGCTGGGAAATGAAATATCTTCACCTAAAAACTAGACAGAAGCATTCTCAGAAACTTCTTTGTGACGAGTGCATTCAACTCACAGACTTGAACGTTTCTTTTGCAAGAGCAGTTTTGGAACACTCTTTTTGTAGAATCTGCTAGTGTATATTTGGAGCGCTGTGAGGCCTATGCTGGGAAATGAAATGTCTCCACTTAAAAACTAGACAGAAGCATTCTCAGAAACTTCTGTGTGATGAGTGCATTCAACTCACAGTCTTGAACGTTCCTTTTGATAGAACAGTTTTGAAACACTCTTTCAGCAGAATCTGCAAGTGTTCATTTCGAGCGATTTGAGGCCTATGTTGGAAAAGGAAATGTCTTCAAATAACAACTACACAGAAGTATTCTCAGAAACTTCTTTGTGATGAGTGCATTCAACTCACAGACTTGAACCTTCCTTTTGAAAGAGCAGTTTTGAAACACACTTTTTGTAGAATCTGCAAGTGGATATTTGGAGCGCTTTGAGGTCTATGCTGGGAAATGAAATATCTTCACCTAAAAACTAGACAGAAGCATTCTCAGAAACTTCTGTGTGATGAGTGCATTCAACTCACAGACTTGAACGTTCCTTTTGATAGAACAGTTTTGAAACACTCTTTCTGCAGAATCTGCAAGTGTTTATTTCGAGCGCTTTGAGGCCTATGCTGGAAAAGGAAGTGTCTTCAAATAACAACTACACAGAAGCATTCTCAGAAACTTCTTTGTGATGAGTGCATTCAACTCACAGACTTGAACCTTCCTTTTGATAGAACAGTTTTGAAACACACTTTTTGTAGAATCTGCAAGTAGGTATTTGGAGCGCTTTCAGGCCTATGCTGGGAAATGAAATATCTTCACCTAAAAACTAGACAGAAGCATTCTCAGAAACTTCTCTGTGATGAGTGCATTCAACTCACATACTTGAACATTCCTTTTGATAGAGCAGTTTGGAAACACTCCTTTTGTAATATCTGCAAGTGTTTATTTGGAGCGCTCTGAGGCCTAAGCTGGAAAAGGAAATATCTTCAAATAAAAACTAGACAGAAGCATTCTCAGAAACTTCTTTGTGATGAGTGCATTCTACTCGCAGAGTTGAACCTTCTTTTTGGTAGAAGAGTTTTCAAACTCTCTTTTTGTAGAATCTGCAAGTGCATATTTGGAGCTGCTGGAGGCCAATGCAGGGAAAGGGAACATCCTCAGACAGAGACTAGACAGAAGCATTCCCAGAAACTTGTTTGTGACGAGTGCATTCAACTCACAGACTTGAACGTTTCTTTTGAAAGAGCAGTTTTGGAACACTCTTTTTGTAGAATCTGCTAGTGTATATTTGGAGCGCTGTGAAGCCTATGCTGGGAAATGAAATGTCTCCACTTAAAAACTAGACAGAAGCATTCTCAGAAACTTCTTTGCGATGAGTGCATTCAACTCACAGACTTGAACCTTCCTTTTCAAAGAGCGGTTTTGAAACTCTCTTTTTGTAGAATCTGCAAGTGGATATTTGGAGCGCTTTGAGGCCTATGCTGGGAAATGAAATATCTTCACCTAAAAACTAGACAGAAGCATTCTCAGAAACTTCTTTGTGACGAGTGCATTCAACTCACAGACTTGAACGTTTCTTTTGCAAGAGCAGTTTTGGAACACTCTTTTTGTAGAATCTGCTAGTGTATATTTGGAGCGCTGTGAGGCCTATGCTGGGAAATGAAATGTCTCCACTTAAAAACTAGACAGAAGCATTCTCAGAAACTTCTGTGTGATGAGTGCATTCAACTCACAGACTTGAACGTTCCTTTTGATAGAACAGTTTTGAAACACTCTTTCAGCAGAATCTGCAAGTGTTCATTTCGAGCGATTTGAGGCCTTTGTTGGAAAAGGAAATGTCTTCAAATAACAACTACACAGAAGTATTCTCAGAAACTTCTTTGTGATGAGTGCATTCAACTCACAGACTTGAACCTTCCTTTTGAAAGAGCAGTTTTGAAACACACTTTTTGTAGAATCTGCAAGTGGATATTTGGAGCGCTTTGAGGTCTATGCTGGGAAATGAAATATCTTCACCTAAAAACTAGACAGAAGCATTCTCAGAAACTTCTGTGTGATGAGTGCATTCAACTCACAGACTTGAACGTTCCTTTTGATAGAACAGTTTTGAAACACTCTTTCTGCAGAATCTGCAAGTGTTTATTTCGAGCGCTTTGAGGCCTATGCTGGAAAAGGAAGTGTCTTCAAATAACAACTACACAGAAGCATTCTCAGAAACTTCTTTGTGATGAGTGCATTCAACTCACAGACTTGAACCTTCCTTTTGATAGAACAGTTTTGAAACACACTTTTTGTAGAATCTGCAAGTAGGTATTTGGAGCGCTTTCAGGCCTATGCTGGGAAATGAAATATCTTCACCTAAAAACTAGACAGAAGCATTCTCAGAAACTTCTCTGTGATGAGTGCATTCAACTCACATACTTGAACATTCCTTTTGATAGAGCAGTTTGGAAACACTCCTTTTGTAATATCTGCAAGTGTTTATTTGGAGCACTCTGAGGCCTAAGCTGGAAAAGGAAATATCTTCAAATAAAAACTAGACAGAAGCATTCTCAGAAACTTCTTTGTGATGAGTGCATTCTACTCACAGAGTTGAACCTTCTTTTTGGTAGAAGAGTTTTCAAACTCTCTTTTTGTAGAATCTGCAAGGGCATATTTGGAGCTGCTGGAGGCCAATGCTGGGAAAGGGAACATCCTCAGACAGAGACTAGACAGAAGCATTCCCAGAAACTTGTTTGTGACGATTGCATTCAACTCACAGACTTGAACGTTTCTTTTGAAAGAGCAGTTTTGGAACACTCTTTTTGTAGAATCTGCTAGCGTATATTTGGAGCGCTGTGAAGCCTATGCTGGGAAATGAAATGTCTCCACTTAAAAACTAGACAGAAGCATTCTCAGAAACTTCTTTGTGATGAGTGCATTCAACTCACAGACTTGAACCTTCCTTTTCAAAGAGTGGTTTTGAAACTCTCTTTTTATAGAATCTGCAAGTGGATATTTGGAGCGCTTTGAGGCCTATGCTGGGAAATGAAATATCTTCACCTAAAAACTAGACAGAAGCATTCTCAGAAACATCTGTGTGATGAGTGCATTCAACTCCAGACTTGAACGTTCCTTTTGATAGAACAGATTTGAAACACTCTTTCTGCAGAATCTGCAAGTGTTTATTTCGAGCGCTTTGAGGCCTATGCTGGAAAAGGAAATGTCTTCAAATAACAACTACACAGAAGCATTCTCAGAAACTTCTTTGTGATGAGTGCATTCAACTCACAGACTTGAACCTTCCTTTTCAAGGAGCGGTTTTGAAACTCTCTTTTTGTAGAATCTGCAAGTGGATATTTGGAGCGCTTTGAGGCCTATGCTGGGAAATGAAATATCTTCACCTAAAAACTAGACAGAAGCATTCTCAGAAACTTCCTTGTGACGAGTGCATTCAACTCACAGACTTGAACGTTTCTTTTGCAAGAGCAGTTTTGGAACACTCTTTTTGTAGAATCTGCTAGTGTATATTTTGAGCGCTGTGAGGCCTATGCTGGGAAATGAAATGTCTCCACTTAAAAACTAGACAGAAGCATTCTCAGAAACTTCTGTGTGATGAGTGCATTCAACTCACAGACTTGAACGTTCCTTTTGATAGAACAGTTTTGAAACACTCTTTCAGCAGAATCTGCAAGTGTTCATTTCGAGCGATTTGAGGCCTATGTTGGAAAAGGAAATGTCTTCAAATAACAACTACACAGAAGTATTCTCAGAAACTTCTTTGTGATGAGTGCATTCAACTCACAGACTTGAACCTTCCTTTTGAAAGAGCAGTTTTGAAACACACTTTTTGTAGAATCTGCAAGTGGATATTTGGAGCGCTTTGAGGTCTATGCTGGGAAATGAAATATCTTCACCTAAAAACTAGACAGAAGCATTCTCAGAAACTTCTGTGTGATGAGTGCATTCAACTCACAGACTTGAACGTTCCTTTTGATAGAACAGTTTTGAAACACTCTTTCTGCAGAATCTGCAAGTGTTTATTTCGAGCGCTTTGAGGCCTATGCTGGAAAAGGAAGTGTCTTCAAATAACAACTACACAGAAGCATTCTCAGAAACTTCTTTGTGATGAGTGCATTCAACTCACAGACTTGAACCTTCCTTTTGATAGAACAGTTTTGAAACACACTTTTTGTAGAATCTGCAAGTAGGTATTTGGAGCGCTTTCAGGCCTATGCTGGGAAATGAAATATCTTCACCTAAAAACTAGACAGAAGCATTCTCAGAAACTTCTCTGTGATGAGTGCATTCAACTCACATACTTGAACATTCCTTTTGATAGAGCAGTTTGGAAACACTCCTTTTGTAATATCTGCAAGTGTTTATTTGGAGCGCTCTGAGGCCTAAGCTGGAAAAGGAAATATCTTCAAATAAAAACTAGACAGAAGCATTCTCAGAAACTTCTTTGTGATGAGTGCATTCTACTCGCAGAGTTGAACCTTCATTTTGGTAGAAGAGTTTTCAAACTCTCTTTTTGTAGAATCTGCAAGTGCATATTTGGAGCTGCTGGAGGCCAATGCTGGGAAAGGGAACATCCTCAGACAGAGACTAGACAGAAGCATTCCCAGAAACTTGTTTGTGACGAGTGCATTCAACTCACAGACTTGAACGTTTCTTTTGAAAGAGCAGTTTTGGAACACTCTTTTTGTAGAATCTGCTAGCGTATATTTGGAGCGCTGTGAAGCCTATGCTGTGAAATGTAATGTCTCCACTTAAAAACTAGACAGAAGCATTCTCAGAAACTTCTTTGTGATGAGTGCATTCAACTCACAGACTTGAACCTTCATTTTGAAAGAGCGGTTTTGAAACTCTCTTTTTGTAGAATCTGCAAGTGGATATTTGGAGCGCTTTGAGGCCTATGCTGGGAAATGAAATATCTTCACCTAAAAACTAGACAGAAGCATTCTCAGAAACTTCTGTGTGACGAGTGCATTCAACTCCAGACTTGAACATTCCTTTTGATAGAACAGTTTTGAAACACTCTTTCTGCAGAATCTGCAAGTGTTTATTTCGAGCGCTCTGAGGCCTATGCTGGAAAAGGAAATGTCTTCAAATAACAACTACACAGAAGCATTCTCAGAAACTTCTTTGTGATGAGTGCATTCAACTCACAGACTTGAACCTTCCTTTTCAAAGAGCGGTTTTGAAACTCTCTTTTTGTAGAATCTGCAAGTGGATATTTGGAGCGCTTTGAGGCCTATGCTGGGAAATGAAATATCTTCACCTAAAAACTAGGCAGAAGCATTCTCAGAAACTTCTTTGTGACGAGTGCATTCAACTCACAGACTTGAACGTTTCTTTTGAAAGAGCAGTTTTGGAACACTCTTTTTGTAGAATCTGCTAGTGTATATTTGGAGCGCTGTGAGGCCTATGCTGGGAAATGAAATGTCTCCACTTAAAAACTAGACAGAAGCATTCTCAGAAACTTCTGTGTGATGAGTGCATTCAACTCACAGACTTGAACGTTCCTTTTGATAGAACAGTTTTGAAACACTCTTTCTGCAGAATCTGCAAGTGTTTATTTCGAGCGCTTTGAGGCCTATGCTGGAAAAGGAAGTGTCTTCAAATAACAACTACACAGAAGCATTCTCAGAAACTTCTTTGTGATGAGTGCATTCAACTCACAGACTTGAACCTTCCTTTTGATAGAACAGTTTTGAAACACACTTTTTGTGGAATCGGCAAGTAGGTATTTGGAGCGCTTTCAGGCCTATGCTGGGAAATGAAATATCTTCACCTAAAAATTAGACAGAAGCATTCTCAGAAACTTCTCTGTGATGAGTGCATTCAACTCACATACTTGAACATTCCTTTTGATAGAGCAGCTTGGAAACACTCCTTTTGTAATATCTGCAAGTGTTTATTTGGAGCGCTCTGAGGCCTAAGCTGGAAAAGGAAATATCTTCAAATAAAAACTAGACAGAAGCATTCTCAGAAACTTCTTTGTGATGAGTGCATTCTACTCGCAGAGTTGAACCTTCTTTTTGGTAGAAGAGTTTTCAAACTCTCTTTTTGTAGAATCTGCAAGTGCATATTTGGAGCTGCTGGAGGCCAATGCTGGGAAAGGGAACATCCTCAGACAGAGACTAGACAGAAGCATTCCCAGAAACTTGTTTGTGACGAGTGCATTCAACTCACAGACTTGAACGTTTCTTTTGAAAGAGCAGTTTTGGAAAACTCTTTTTGTAGAATCTGCTAGCGTATATTTGGAGCGCTGTGAAGCCTATGCTGGGAAATGTAATGTCTCCACTTAAAAACTAGACAGAAGCATTCTCAGAAACTTCTTTGCGATGAGTGCATTCAACTCACAGACTTGAACCTTCCTTTTCAAAGAGCGGTTTTGAAACTCTCTTTTTGTAGAATCTGCAAGTGGATATTTGCAGCGCTTTGAGGCCTATGCTGGGAAATGAAATATCTTCACCTAAAAACTAGACAGAAGCATTCTCAGAAACTTCTGTGTGATGAGTGCATTCAACTCACAGACTTGAACGTTCCTTTTGATAGAACAGTTTTGAAACACTCTTTCTGCAGAATCTGCAAGTGTTTATTTCGAGCGCTTTGAGGCCTATGCTGGAAAAGGAAGTGTCTTCAAATAACAACTACACAGAAGCATTCTCAGAAACTTCTTTGTGATGAGTGCATTCAACTCACAGACTTGAACCTTCCTTTTCAAAGAGCGGTTTCGAAACTCTCTTTTTGTAGAATCTGCAAGTGGATATTTGGAGCGCTTTGAGGCCTATGCTGGGAAATGAAATATCTTCACCTAAAAACTAGACAGAAGCATTCTCAGAAACTTCTTTGTGACGAGTGCATTCAATTCACAGACTTGAACGTTTCTTTTGCAAGAGCAGTTTTGGAACACTCTTTTTGTAGAATCTGCTAGTGTATATTTGGAGCGCTGTGAGGCCTATGCTGGGAAATGAAATGTCTCCACTTAAAAACTAGACAGAAGCATTCTCAGAAACTTCTGTGTGATGAGTGCATTCAACTCACAGACTTGAACGTTCCTTTTGATAGAACAGTTTTTAAACACTCTTTCAGCAGAATCTGCAAGTGTTCATTTCGAGCGATTTGAGGCCTATGTTGGAAAAGGAAATGTCTTCAAATAACAACTACACAGAAGTATTCTCAGAAACTTCTTTGTGATGAGTGCATTCAACTCACAGACTTGAACCTTCCTTTTGCAAGAGCAGTTTTGAAACACACTTTTTGTAGAATCTGCAAGTGGATATTTGGAGCGCTTTGAGGTCTATGCTGGGAAATGAAATATCTTCACCTAAAAACTAGACAGAAGCATTCTCAGAAACTTCTGTGTGATGAGTGCATTCAACTCACAGACTTGAACGTTCCTTTTGATAGAACAGTTTTGAAACACTTTTTCTGCAGAATCTGCAAGTGTTTATTTCGAGCGCTTTGAGGCCTATGCTGGAAAAGGAAGTGTCTTCAAATAACAACTACACAGAAGCATTCTCAGAAACTTCTTTGTGATGAGTGCATTCAACTCACAGACTTGAACCTTCCTTTTGATAGAACAGTTTTGAAACACACTTTTTGTAGAATCTGCAAGTAGGTATTTGGAGCGCTTTCAGGCCTATGCTGGGAAATGAAATATCTTCACCTAAAAACTAGACAGAAGCATTCTCAGAAACTTCTCTGTGATGAGTGCATTCAACTCACATACTTGAACATTCCTTTTGATAGAGCAGTTTGGAAACACTCCTTTTGTAATATCTGCAAGTGTTTATTTGGAGCGCTCTGAGGCCTAAGCTGGAAAAGGAAATATCTTCAAATAAAAACTAGACAGAAGCATTCTCAGAAACTTCTTTGTGATGAGTGCATTCTACTCGCAGAGTTGAACCTTCATTTTGGTAGAAGAGTTTTCAAACTCTCTTTTTGTAGAATCTGCAAGTGCATATTTGGAGCTGCTGGAGGCCAATGCTGGGAAAGGGAACATCCTCAGACAGAGACTAGACAGAAGCATTCCCAGAAACTTGTTTGTGACGAGTGCATTCAACTCACAGACTTGAACGTTTCTTTTGAAAGAGCAGTTTTGGAACACTCTTTTTGTAGAATCTGCTAGCGTATATTTGGAGCGCTGTGAAGCCTATGCTGTGAAATGTAATGTCTCCACTTAAAAACTAGACAGAAGCATTCTCAGAAACTTCTTTGTGATGAGTGCATTCAACTCACAGACTTGAACCTTCATTTTGAAAGAGCGGTTTTGAAACTCTCTTTTTGTAGAATCTGCAAGTGGATATTTGGAGCGCTTTGAGGCCTATGCTGGGAAATGAAATATCTTCACCTAAAAACTAGACAGAAGCATTCTCAGAAACTTCTGTGTGATGAGTGCATTCAACTCCAGACTTGAACGTTCCTTTTGATAGAACAGTTTTGAAACACTCTTTCTGCAGAATCTGCAAGTGTTTATTTCGAGCGCTCTGAGGCCTAGGCTGGAAAAGGAAATGTCTTCAAATAACAACTACACAGAAGCATTCTCAGAAACTTCTTTGTGATGAGTGCATTCAACTCACAGACTTGAACCTTCCTTTTCAAAGAGCGGTTTTGAAACTCTCTTTTTGTAGAATCTGCAAGTGGATATTTGGAGCGCTTTGAGGCCTATGCTGGGAAATGAAATATCTTCACCTAAAAACTAGGCAGAAGCATTCTCAGAAACTTCTTTGTGACGAGTGCATTCAACTCACAGACTTGAACGTTTCTTTTGCAAGAGCAGTTTTGGAACACTCTTTTTGTAGAATCTGCTAGTGTATATTTGGAGCGCTGTGAGGCCTATGCTGGGAAATGAAATGTCTCCACTTAAAAACTAGACAGAAGCATTCTCAGAAACTTCTGTGTGATGAGTGCATTCAACTCACAGACTTGAACGTTCCTTTTGATAGAACAGTTTTGAAACACTCTTTCAGCAGAATCTGCAAGTGTTCATTTCGAGCGATTTGAGGCCTATGTTGGAAAAGGAAATGTCTTCAAATAACAACTACACAGAAGTATTCTCAGAAACTTCTTTGGGATGAGTGCATTCAACTCAGAGACTTGAACCTTCCTTTTGAAAGAGCAGTTTTGAAACACACTTTTTGTAGAATCTGCAAGTGGATATTTGGAGCGCTTTGAGGCCTATGCTGGGAAATGAAATATCGTCACCTAAAAACTAGACAGAAGCATTCTCAGAAACTTCTGTGTGATGAGTGCTTTCATCTCACAGACTTGAACGTTCCTTTTGATAGAACAGTTTTGAAACACTCTTTCTGCAGAATCTGCAAGTGTTTATTTCGAGCGCTTTGAGGCCTATGATGGAAAAGGAAGTGTCTTCAAATAACAACTACACAGAAGCATTCTCAGAAACTACTTTGTGATGAGTGCATTCAACTCACAGACTTGAACCTTCCTTTTGATAGAACAGTTTTGAAACACACTTTTTGTAGAATCTGCAAGTAGGTATTTGGAGCGCTTTCAGGCCTATGCTGGGAAATGAAATATCTTCACCTAAAAACTAGACAGAAGCATTCTCAGAAACTTCTCTGTGATGAGTGCATTCAACTCACATACTTGAACATTCCTTTTGATAGAGCAGTTTGGAAACACTCCTTTTGTAATATCTGCAAGTGTTTATTTGGAGCGCTCTGAGGCCTAAGCTGGAAAAGGAAATATCTTCAAATAAAAACTAGACAGAAGCATTCTCAGAAACTTCTTTGTGATGAGTGCATTCTACTCGCAGAGTTGAACCTTCATTTTGGTAGAAGAGTTTTCAAACTCTCTTTTTGTAGAATCTGCAAGTGCATATTTGGAGCTGCTGGAGGCCAATGCTGGGAAAGGGAACATCCTCAGACAGAGACTAGACAGAAGCATTCCCAGAAACTTGTTTGTGACGAGTGCATTCAACTCACAGACTTGAACGTTTCTTTTGAAAGAGCAGTTTTGGAACACTCTTTTTGTAGAATCTGCTAGCGTATATTTGGAGCGCTGTGAAGCCTATGCTGTGAAATGTAATGTCTCCACTTAAAAACTAGACAGAAGCATTCTCAGAAACTTCTTTGTGATGAGTGCATTCAACTCACAGACTTGAACCTTCATTTTGAAAGAGCGGTTTTGAAACTCTCTTTTTGTAGAATCTGCAAGTGGATATTTGGAGCGCTTTGAGGCCTATGCTGGGAAATGAAATATCTTCACCTAAAAACTAGACAGAAGCATTCTCAGAAACTTCTGTGTGACGAGTGCATTCAACTCCAGACTTGAACATTCCTTTTGATAGAACAGTTTTGAAACACTCTTTCTGCAGAATCTGCAAGTGTTTATTTCGAGCGCTCTGAGGCCTATGCTGGAAAAGGAAATGTCTTCAAATAACAACTACACAGAAGCATTCTCAGAAACTTCTTTGTGATGAGTGCATTCAACTCACAGACTTGAACCTTCCTTTTCAAAGAGCGGTTTTGAAACTCTCTTTTTGTAGAATCTGCAAGTGGATATTTGGAGCGCTTTGAGGCCTATGCTGGGAAATGAAATATCTTCACCTAAAAACTAGGCAGAAGCATTCTCAGAAACTTCTTTGTGACGAGTGCATTCAACTCACAGACTTGAACGTTTCTTTTGAAAGAGCAGTTTTGGAACACTCTTTTTGTAGAATCTGCTAGTGTATATTTGGAGCGCTGTGAGGCCTATGCTGGGAAATGAAATGTCTCCACTTAAAAACTAGACAGAAGCATTCTCAGAAACTTCTGTGTGATGAGTGCATTCAACTCACAGACTTGAACGTTCCTTTTGATAGAACAGTTTTGAAACACTCTTTCTGCAGAATCTGCAAGTGTTTATTTCGAGCGCTTTGAGGCCTATGCTGGAAAAGGAAGTGTCTTCAAATAACAACTACACAGAAGCATTCTCAGAAACTTCTTTGTGATGAGTGCATTCAACTCACAGACTTGAACCTTCCTTTTGATAGAACAGTTTTGAAACACACTTTTTGTGGAATCGGCAAGTAGGTATTTGGAGCGCTTTCAGGCCTATGCTGGGAAATGAAATATCTTCACCTAAAAATTAGACAGAAGCATTCTCAGAAACTTCTCTGTGATGAGTGCATTCAACTCACATACTTGAACATTCCTTTTGATAGAGCAGCTTGGAAACACTCCTTTTGTAATATCTGCAAGTGTTTATTTGGAGCGCTCTGAGGCCTAAGCTGGAAAAGGAAATATCTTCAAATAAAAACTAGACAGAAGCATTCTCAGAAACTTCTTTGTGATGAGTGCATTCTACTCGCAGAGTTGAACCTTCTTTTTGGTAGAAGAGTTTTCAAACTCTCTTTTTGTAGAATCTGCAAGTGCATATTTGGAGCTGCTGGAGGCCAATGCTGGGAAAGGGAACATCCTCAGACAGAGACTAGACAGAAGCATTCCCAGAAACTTGTTTGTGACGAGTGCATTCAACTCACAGACTTGAACGTTTCTTTTGAAAGAGCAGTTTTGGAAAACTCTTTTTGTAGAATCTGCTAGCGTATATTTGGAGCGCTGTGAAGCCTATGCTGGGAAATGTAATGTCTCCACTTAAAAACTAGACAGAAGCATTCTCAGAAACTTCTTTGCGATGAGTGCATTCAACTCACAGACTTGAACCTTCCTTTTCAAAGAGCGGTTTTGAAACTCTCTTTTTGTAGAATCTGCAAGTGGATATTTGCAGCGCTTTGAGGCCTATGCTGGGAAATGAAATATCTTCACCTAAAAACTAGACAGAAGCATTCTCAGAAACTTCTGTGTGATGAGTGCATTCAACTCACAGACTTGAACGTTCCTTTTGATAGAACAGTTTTGAAACACTCTTTCTGCAGAATCTGCAAGTGTTTATTTCGAGCGCTTTGAGGCCTATGCTGGAAAAGGAAGTGTCTTCAAATAACAACTACACAGAAGCATTCTCAGAAACTTCTTTGTGATGAGTGCATTCAACTCACAGACTTGAACCTTCCTTTTCAAAGAGCGGTTTCGAAACTCTCTTTTTGTAGAATCTGCAAGTGGATATTTGGAGCGCTTTGAGGCCTATGCTGGGAAATGAAATATCTTCACCTAAAAACTAGACAGAAGCATTCTCAGAAACTTCTTTGTGACGAGTGCATTCAATTCACAGACTTGAACGTTTCTTTTGCAAGAGCAGTTTTGGAACACTCTTTTTGTAGAATCTGCTAGTGTATATTTGGAGCGCTGTGAGGCCTATGCTGGGAAATGAAATGTCTCCACTTAAAAACTAGACAGAAGCATTCTCAGAAACTTCTGTGTGATGAGTGCATTCAACTCACAGACTTGAACGTTCCTTTTGATAGAACAGTTTTGAAACACTCTTTCAGCAGAATCTGCAAGTGTTCATTTCGAGCGATTTGAGGCCTATGTTGGAAAAGGAAATGTCTTCAAATAACAACTACACAGAAGTATTCTCAGAAACTTCTTTGTGATGAGTGCATTCAACTCACAGACTTGAACCTTCCTTTTGCAAGAGCAGTTTTGAAACACACTTTTTGTAGAATCTGCAAGTGGATATTTGGAGCGCTTTGAGGTCTATGCTGGGAAATGAAATATCTTCACCTAAAAACTAGACAGAAGCATTCTCAGAAACTTCTGTGTGATGAGTGCATTCAACTCACAGACTTGAACGTTCCTTTTGATAGAACAGTTTTGAAACACTTTTTCTGCAGAATCTGCAAGTGTTTATTTCGAGCGCTTTGAGGCCTATGCTGGAAAAGGAAGTGTCTTCAAATAACAACTACACAGAAGCATTCTCAGAAACTTCTTTGTGATGAGTGCATTCAACTCACAGACTTGAACCTTCCTTTTGATAGAACAGTTTTGAAACACACTTTTTGTAGAATCTGCAAGTAGGTATTTGGAGCGCTTTCAGGCCTATGCTGGGAAATGAAATATCTTCACCTAAAAACTAGACAGAAGCATTCTCAGAAACTTCTCTGTGATGAGTGCATTCAACTCACATACTTGAACATTCCTTTTGATAGAGCAGTTTGGAAACACTCCTTTTGTAATATCTGCAAGTGTTTATTTGGAGCGCTCTGAGGCCTAAGCTGGAAAAGGAAATATCTTCAAATAAAAACTAGACAGAAGCATTCTCAGAAACTTCTTTGTGATGAGTGCATTCTACTCGCAGAGTTGAACCTTCATTTTGGTAGAAGAGTTTTCAAACTCTCTTTTTGTAGAATCTGCAAGTGCATATTTGGAGCTGCTGGAGGCCAATGCTGGGAAAGGGAACATCCTCAGACAGAGACTAGACAGAAGCATTCCCAGAAACTTGTTTGTGACGAGTGCATTCAACTCACAGACTTGAACGTTTCTTTTGAAAGAGCAGTTTTGGAACACTCTTTTTGTAGAATCTGCTAGCGTATATTTGGAGCGCTGTGAAGCCTATGCTGTGAAATGTAATGTCTCCACTTAAAAACTAGACAGAAGCATTCTCAGAAACTTCTTTGTGATGAGTGCATTCAACTCACAGACTTGAACCTTCATTTTGAAAGAGCGGTTTTGAAACTCTCTTTTTGTAGAATCTGCAAGTGGATATTTGGAGCGCTTTGAGGCCTATGCTGGGAAATGAAATATCTTCACCTAAAAACTAGACAGAAGCATTCTCAGAAACTTCTGTGTGATGAGTGCATTCAACTCCAGACTTGAACGTTCCTTTTGATAGAACAGTTTTGAAACACTCTTTCTGCAGAATCTGCAAGTGTTTATTTCGAGCGCTCTGAGGCCTAGGCTGGAAAAGGAAATGTCTTCAAATAACAACTACACAGAAGCATTCTCAGAAACTTCTTTGTGATGAGTGCATTCAACTCACAGACTTGAACCTTCCTTTTCAAAGAGCGGTTTTGAAACTCTCTTTTTGTAGAATCTGCAAGTGGATATTTGGAGCGCTTTGAGGCCTATGCTGGGAAATGAAATATCTTCACCTAAAAACTAGGCAGAAGCATTCTCAGAAACTTCTTTGTGACGAGTGCATTCAACTCACAGACTTGAACGTTTCTTTTGCAAGAGCAGTTTTGGAACACTCTTTTTGTAGAATCTGCTAGTGTATATTTGGAGCGCTGTGAGGCCTATGCTGGGAAATGAAATGTCTCCACTTAAAAACTAGACAGAAGCATTCTCAGAAACTTCTGTGTGATGAGTGCATTCAACTCACAGACTTGAACGTTCCTTTTGATAGAACAGTTTTGAAACACTCTTTCAGCAGAATCTGCAAGTGTTCATTTCGAGCGATTTGAGGCCTATGTTGGAAAAGGAAATGTCTTCAAATAACAACTACACAGAAGTATTCTCAGAAACTTCTTTGGGATGAGTGCATTCAACTCAGAGACTTGAACCTTCCTTTTGAAAGAGCAGTTTTGAAACACACTTTTTGTAGAATCTGCAAGTGGATATTTGGAGCGCTTTGAGGCCTATGCTGGGAAATGAAATATCGTCACCTAAAAACTAGACAGAAGCATTCTCAGAAACTTCTGTGTGATGAGTGCTTTCATCTCACAGACTTGAACGTTCCTTTTGATAGAACAGTTTTGAAACACTCTTTCTGCAGAATCTGCAAGTGTTTATTTCGAGCGCTTTGAGGCCTATGATGGAAAAGGAAGTGTCTTCAAATAACAACTACACAGAAGCATTCTCAGAAACTACTTTGTGATGAGTGCATTCAACTCACAGACTTGAACCTTCCTTTTGATAGAACAGTTTTGAAACACACTTTTTGTAGAATCTGCAAGTAGGTATTTGGAGCGCTTTCAGGCCTATGCTGGGAAATGAAATATCTTCACCTAAAAACTAGACAGAAGCATTCTCAGAAACTTCTCTGTGATGAGTGCATTCAACTCACATACTTGAACATTCCTTTTGATAGAGCAGTTTGGAAACACTCCTTTTGTAATATCTGCAAGTGTTTATTTGGAGCGCTCTGAGGCCTAAGCTGGAAAAGGAAATATCTTCAAATAAAAACTAGACAGAAGCATTCTCAGAAACTTCTTTGTGATGAGTGCATTCTACTCGCAGAGTTGAACCTTCTTTTTGGTAGAAGAGTTTTCAAACTCTCTTTTTGTAGAATCTGCAAGTGGATATTTGGAGCGCTTTGAGGCCTATGCTGGGAAATGAAATATCTTCACCTAAAAACTAGACAGAAGCGTTCTCAGAAACTTCTGTGTGATGAGTGCATTCAACTCCAGACTTGAACGTTCCTTTTGATAGAACAGTTTTGAAACACTCTTTCTGCAGAATCTGCAAGTGTTTATTTCGAGCGCTCTGAGGCCTATGCTGGAAAAGGAAATGTCTTCAAATAACAACTACACAGAAGCATTCTCAGAAACTTCTTTGTGATGAGTGCATTCAACTCACAGACTTGAACCTTCCTTTTCAAAGAGCGGTTTTGAAACTCTCTTTTTGTAGAATCTGCAAGTGGATATTTGGAGCGCTTTGAGGCCTATGCTGGGAAATGAAATATCTTCACCTAAAAACTAGACAGAAGCATTCTCAGAAACTTCTTTGTGACGAGTGCATTCAACTCACAGACTTGAACGTTTCTTTTGCAAGAGCAGTTTTGGAACACTCTTTTTGTAGAATCTGCTAGTGTATATTTGGAGCGCTGTGAGGCCTATGCTGGGAAATGAAATGTCTCCACTTAAAAACTAGACAGAAGCATTCTCAGAAACTTCTGTGTGATGAGTGCATTCAACTCACAGTCTTGAACGTTCCTTTTGATAGAACAGTTTTGAAACACTCTTTCAGCAGAATCTGCAAGTGTTCATTTCGAGCGATTTGAGGCCTATGTTGGAAAAGGAAATGTCTTCAAATAACAACTACACAGAAGTATTCTCAGAAACTTCTTTGTGATGAGTGCATTCAACTCACAGACTTGAACCTTCCTTTTGCAAGAGCAGTTTTGAAACACACTTTTTGTAGAATCTGCAATTGGATATTTGGAGCGCTTTGAGGTCTATGCTGGGAAATGAAATATCTTCACCTAAAAACTAGACAGAAGCATTCTCAGAAACTTCTGTGTGATGAGTGCATTCAACTCACAGACTTGAACGTTCCTTTTGATAGAACAGTTTTGAAACACTCTTTCTGCAGAATCTGCAAGTGTTTATTTCGAGCGCTTTGAGGCCTATGCTGGAAAAGGAAGTGTCTTCAAATAACAACTACACAGAAGCATTCTCAGAAACTTCTTTGTGATGAGTGCATTCAACTCACAGACTTGAACCTTCCTGTTGATAGAACAGTTTTGAAACACACTTTTTGTAGAATCTGCAAGTAGGTATTTGGAGCGCTTTCAGGCCTATGCTGGGAAATGAAATATCTTCACCTAAAAACTAGACAGAAGCATTCTCAGAAACTTCTCTGTGATGAGTGCATTCAACTCACATACTTGAACATTCCTTTTGATAGAGCAGTTTGGAAACACTCCTTTTGTAATATCTGCAAGTGTTTATTTGGAGCGCTCTGAGGGCTAAGCTGGAAAAGGAAATATCTTCAAATAAAAACTAGACAGAAGCATTCTCAGAAACTTCTTTGTGATGAGTGCATTCTACTCGCAGAGTTGAACCTTCTTTTAGGAAGAAGAGTTTTCAAACTCTCTTTTTATAGAATCTGCAAGTGCATATTTGGAGCTGCTGGAGGCCAATGCTGGGAAAGGGAACATCCTCAGACAGAGACTAGACAGAAGCATTCCCAGAAACTTGTTTGTGACGAGTGCATTCAACTCACAGACTTGAACGTTTCTTTTGAAAGAGCAGTTTTGGAACACTCTTTTTGTAGAATCTGCTAGCGTATATTTGGAGCGCTGTGAAGCCTATGCTGGGAAATGTAATGTCTCCACTTAAAAACTAGACAGAAGCATTCTCAGAAACTTCTTTGCGATGAGTGCATTCAACTCACAGACTTGAACCTTCCTTTTCAAAGAGCGGTTTTGAAACTCTCTTTTTGTAGAATCTGCAAGTGGATATTTGGAGCGCTTTGAGGCCTATGCTGGGAAATGAAATATCTTCACCTAAAAACTAGACAGAAGCGTTCTCAGAAACTTCTGTGTGATGAGTGCATTCAACTCCAGACTTGAACGTTCCTTTTGATAGAACAGTTTTGAAACACTCTTTCTGCAGAATCTGCAAGTGTTTATTTCGAGCGCTCTGAGGCCTATGCTGGAAAAGGAAATGTCTTCAAATAACAACTACACAGAAGCATTCTCAGAAACTTCTTTGTGATGAGTGCATTCAACTCACAGACTTGAACCTTCCTTTTCAAAGAGCGGTTTTGAAACTCTCTTTTTGTAGAATCTGCAAGTGGATATTTGCAGCGCTTTGAGGCCTATGCTGGGAAATGAAATATCTTCACCTAAAAACTAGACAGAAGCATTCTCAGAAACTTCTTTGTGACGAGTGCATTCAACTCACAGACTTGAACGTTTCTTTTGCAAGAGCAGTTTTGGAACACTCTTTTTGTAGAATCTGCTAGTGTATATTTGGAGCGCTGTGAGGCCTATGCTGGGAAATGAAATGTCTCCACTTAAAAACTAGACAGAAGCATTCTCAGAAACTTCTGTGTGATGAGTGCATTCAACTCACAGACTTGAACGTTCCTTTTGATAGAACAGTTTTGAAACACTCTTTCAGCAGAATCTGCAAGTGTTCATTTCGAGCGATTTGAGGCCTATGTTGGAAAAGGAAATGTCTTCAAATAACAACTACACAGAAGTATTCTCAGAAACTTCTTTGTGATGAGTGCATTCAACTCACAGACTTGAACCTTCCTTTTGAAAGAGCAGTTTTGAAACACACTTTTTGTAGAATCTGCAAGTGGATATTTGGAGCGCTTTGAGGTCTATGCTGGGAAATGAAATATCTTCACCTAAAAACTAGACAGAAGCATTCTCAGAAACTTCTGTGTGATGAGTGCATTCAACTCACAGACTTGAACGTTCCTTTTGATAGAACAGTTTTGAAACACTCTTTCTGCAGAATCTGCAAGTGTTTATTTCGAGCGCTTTGAGGCCTATGCTGGAAAAGGAAGTGTCTTCAAATAACAACTACACAGAAGCATTCTCAGAAACTTCTTTGTGATGAGTGCATTCAACTCACAGACTTGAACCTTCCTTTTGATAGAACAGTTTTGAAACACACTTTTTGTAGAATCTGCAAGTAGGTATTTGGAGCGCTTTCAGGCCTATGCTGGGAAATGAAATATCTTCACCTAAAAACTAGACAGAAGCATTCTCAGAAACTTCTCTGTGATGAGTGCATTCAACTCACATACTTGAACATTCCTTTTGATAGAGCAGTTTGGAAACACTCCTTTTGTAATATCTGCAAGTGTTTATTTGGAGCGCTCTGAGGCCTAAGCTGGAAAAGGAAATATCTTCAAATAAAAACTAGACAGAAGCATTCTCAGAAACTTCTTTGTGATGAGTGCATTCTACTCGCAGAGTTGAACCTTCTTTTTGGTAGAAGAGTTTTCAAACTCTCTTTTTGTAGAATCTGCAAGTGCATATTT
Source organism: Pongo pygmaeus (assembly GCF_028885625.2). Lineage (NCBI taxonomy): Eukaryota > Metazoa > Chordata > Mammalia > Primates > Hominidae > Pongo > Pongo pygmaeus. The sequence goes on along the minus strand of NC_072378.2, from coordinate 59,618,292 downwards.
GGAGCTGCTGGAGGCCAATGCAGGGAAAGGGAACATCCTCAGACAGAGACTAGACAGAAGCATTCCCAGAAACTTGTTTGTGACGAGTGCATTCAACTCACAGACTTGAACGTTTCTTTTGAAAGAGCAGTTTTCGAACACTCTTTTTGTAGAATCTGCTAGTGTATATTTGGAGCGCTGTGAAGCCTATGCTGGGAAATGAAATGTCTCCACTTAAAAACTAGACAGAAGCATTCTCAGAAACTTCTTTGCGATGAGTGCATTCAACTCACAGACTTGAACCTTCCTTTTCAAAGAGCGGTTTTGAAACTCTCTTTTTGTAGAATCTGCAAGTGGATATTTGCAGCGCTTTGAGGCCTATGCTGGGAAATGAAATATCTTCACCTAAAAACTAGACAGAAGCATTCTCAGAAACTTCTTTGTGACGAGTGCATTCAACTCACAGACTTGAACGTTTCTTTTGCAAGAGCAGTTTTGGAACACTCTTTTTGTAGAATCTGCTAGTGTATATTTGGAGCGCTGTGAGGCCTATGCTGGGAAATGAAATGTCTCCACTTAAAAACTAGACAGAAGCATTCTCAGAAACTTCTGTGTGATGAGTGCATTCAACTCACAGACTTGAACGTTCCTTTTGATAGAACAGTTTTGAAACACTCTTTCAGCAGAATCTGCAAGTGTTCATTTCGAGCGATTTGAGGCCTTTGTTGGAAAAGGAAATGTCTTCAAATAACAACTACACAGAAGTATTCTCAGAAACTTCTTTGTGATGAGTGCATTCAACTCACAGACTTGAACCTTCCTTTTGAAAGAGCAGTTTTGAAACACACTTTTTGTAGAATCTGCAAGTGGATATTTGGAGCGCTTTGAGGTCTATGCTGGGAAATGAAATATCTTCACCTAAAAACTAGACAGAAGCATTCTCAGAAACTTCTGTGTGATGAGTGCATTCAACTCACAGACTTGAACGTTCCTTTTGATAGAACAGTTTTGAAACACTCTTTCTGCAGAATCTGCAAGTGTTTACTTCGAGCGCTTTCAGGCCTATGCTGGAAAAGGAAGTGTCTTCAAATAACAACTACACAGAAGCATTCTCAGAAACTTCTTTGTGATGAGTGCATTCAACTCACAGACTTGAACCTTCCTTTTGATAGAACAGTTTTGAAACACACTTTTTGTAGAATCTGCAAGTAGGTATTTGGAGCGCTTTCAGGCCTATGCTGGGAAATGAAATATCTTCACCTAAAAACTAGACAGAAGCATTCTCAGAAACTTCTCTGTGATGAGTGCATTCAACTCACATACTTGAACATTCCTTTTGATAGAGCAGTTTGGAAACACTCCTTTTGTAATATCTGCAAGTGTTTATTTGGAGCACTCTGAGGCCTAAGCTGGAAAAGGAAATATCTTCAAATAAAAACTAGACAGAAGCATTCTCAGAAACTTCTTTGTGATGAGTGCATTCTACTCACAGAGTTGAACCTTCTTTTTGGTAGAAGAGTTTTCAAACTCTCTTTTTGTAGAATCTGCAAGGGCATATTTGGAGCTGCTGGAGGCCAATGCTGGGAAAGGGAACATCCTCAGACAGAGACTAGACAGAAGCATTCCCAGAAACTTGTTTGTGACGAGTGCATTCAACTCACAGACTTGAACGTTTCTTTTGAAAGAGCAGTTTTGGAACACTCTTTTTGTAGAATCTGCTAGCGTATATTTGGAGCGCTGTGAAGCCTATGCTGGGAAATGAAATGTCTCCACTTAAAAACTAGACAGAAGCATTCTCAGAAACTTCTTTGTGATGAGTGCATTCAACTCACAGACTTGAACCTTCCTTTTCAAAGAGCGGTTTTGAAACTCTCTTTTTGTAGAATCTGCAAGTGGATATTTGGAGCGCTTTGAGGCCTATGCTGGGAAATGAAATATCTTCACCTAAAAACTAGACAGAAGCATTCTCAGAAACATCTGTGTGATGAGTGCATTCAACTCCAGACTTGAACGTTCCTTTTGATAGAACAGTTTTGAAACACTCTTTCTGCAGAATCTGCAAGTGTTTATTTCGAGCGCTTTGAGGCCTATGCTGGAAAAGGAAATGTCTTCAAATAACAACTACACAGAAGCATTCTCAGAAACTTCTTTGTGATGAGTGCATTCAACTCACAGACTTGAACCTTCCTTTTCAAAGAGCGGTTTTGAAACTCTCTTTTTGTAGAATCTGCAAGTGGATATTTGGAGCGCTTTGAGGCCTATGCTGGGAAATGAAATATCTTCACCTAAAAACTAGACAGAAGCATTCTCAGAAACTTCCTTGTGACGAGTGCATTCAACTCACAGACTTGAACGTTTCTTTTGCAAGAGCAGTTTTGGAACACTCTTTTTGTAGAATCTGCTAGTGTATATTTGGAGCGCTGTGAGGCCTATGCTGGGAAATGAAATGTCTCCACTTAAAAACTAGACAGAAGCATTCTCAGAAACTTCTGTGTGATGAGTGCATTCAACTCACAGACTTGAACGTTCCTTTTGATAGAACAGTTTTGAAACACTCTTTCAGCAGAATCTGCAAGTGTTCATTTCGAGCGATTTGAGGCCTATGTTGGAAAAGGAAATGTCTTCAAATAACAACTACACAGAAGTATTCTCAGAAACTTCTTTGTGATGAGTGCATTCAACTCACAGACTTGAACCTTCCTTTTGAAAGAGCAGTTTTGAAACACACTTTTTGTAGAATCTGCAAGTGGATATTTGGAGCGCTTTGAGGTCTATGCTGGGAAATGAAATATCTTCACCTAAAAACTAGACAGAAGCATTCTCAGAAACTTCTGTGTGATGAGTGCATTCAACTCACAGACTTGAACGTTCCTTTTGATAGAACAGTTTTGAAACACTCTTTCTGCAGAATCTGCAAGTGTTTATTTCGAGCGCTTTGAGGCCTATGCTGGAAAAGGAAGTGTCTTCAAATAACAACTACACAGAAGCATTCTCAGAAACTTCTTTGTGATGAGTGCATTCAACTCACAGACTTGAACCTTCCTTTTGATAGAACAGTTTTGAAACACACTTTTTGTAGAATCTGCAAGTAGGTATTTGGAGCGCTTTCAGGCCTATTCTGGGAAATGAAATATCTTCACCTAAAAACTAGACAGAAGCATTCTCAGAAACTTCTCTGTGATGAGTGCATTCAACTCACATACTTGAACATTCCTTTTGATAGAGCAGTTTGGAAACACTCCTTTTGTAATATCTGCAAGTGTTTATTTGGAGCGCTCTGAGGCCTAAGCTGGAAAAGGAAATATCTTCAAATAAAAACTAGACAGAAGCATTCTCAGAAACTTCTTTGTGATGAGTGCATTCTACTCGCAGAGTTGAACCTTCTTTTAGGAAGAAGAGTTTTCAAACTCTCTTTTTGTAGAATCTGCAAGTGCATATTTGGAGCTGCTGGAGGCCAATGCTGGGAAAGGGAACATCCTCAGACAGAGACTAGACAGAAGCATTCCCAGAAACTTGTTTGTGACGAGTGCATTCAACTCACAGACTTGAACGTTTCTTTTGAAAGAGCAGTTTTGGAACACTCTTTTTGTAGAATCTGCTAGCGTATATTTGGAGCGCTGTGAAGCCTATGCTGGGAAATGTAATGTCTCCACTTAAAAACTAGACAGAAGCATTCTCAGAAACTTCTTTGCGATGAGTGCATTCAACTCACAGACTTGAACCTTCCTTTTCAAAGAGCGGTTTTGAAACTCTCTTTTTGTAGAATCTGCAAGTGGATATTTGGAGCGCTTTGAGGCCTATGCTGGGAAATGAAATATCTTCACCTAAAAACTAGACAGAAGCATTCTCAGAAACTTCTGTGTGATGAGTGCATTCAACTCCAGACTTGAACGTTCCTTTTGATAGAACAGTTTTGAAACACTCTTTCTGCAGAATCTGCAAGTGTTTATTTCGAGCGCTCTGAGGCCTAGGCTGGAAAAGGAAATGTCTTCAAATAACAACTACACAGAAGCATTCTCAGAAACTTCTTTGTGATGAGTGCATTCAACTCACAGACTTGAACCTTCCTTTTCAAAGAGCGGTTTTGAAACTCTCTTTTTGTAGAATCTGCAAGTGGATATTTGGAGCGCTTTGAGGCCTATGCTGGGAAATGAAATATCTTCACCTAAAAACTAGACAGAAGCATTCTCAGAAACTTCTTTGTGACGAGTGCATTCAACTCACAGACTTGAACGTTTCTTTTGCAAGAGCAGTTTTGGAACACTCTTTTTGTAGAATCTGCTAGTGTATATTTGGAGCGCTGTGAGGCCTATGCTGGGAAATGAAATGTCTCCACTTAAAAACTAGACAGAAGCATTCTCAGAAACTTCTGTGTGATGAGTGCATTCAACTCACAGACTTGAACGTTCCTTTTGACAGAACAGTTTTGAAACACTCTTTCAGCAGAATCTGCAAGTGTTCATTTCGAGCGATTTGAGGCCTATGTTGGAAAAGGAAATGTCTTCAAATAACAACTACACAGAAGTATTCTCAGAAACTTCTTTGTGATGAGTGCATTCAACTCACAGACTTGAACCTTCCTTTTGAAAGAGCAGTTTTGAAACACACTTTTTGTAGAATCTGCAAGTGGATATTTGGAGCGCTTTGAGGTCTATGCTGGGAAATGAAATATCGTCACCTAAAAACTAGACAGAAGCATTCTCAGAAACTTCTGTGTGATGAGTGCATTCAACTCACGGACATGAACGTTCCTTTTGATAGAACAGTTTTGAAACACTCTTTCTGCAGAATCTACAAGTGTTTATTTCGAGCGCTTTGAGGCCTATGCTGGAAAAGGGAGGGTCTTCAAATAACAACTACACAGAAGCATTCTCAGAAACTTCTTTGTGATGAGTGCATTCAACTCACAGACTTGAACCTTCCTTTTGATAGAACAGTTTTGAAACACACTTTTTGTAGAATCTGCAAGTAGGTATTTGGAGCGCTTTCAGGCCTATGCTGGGAAATGAAATATCTTCACCTAAAAACTAGACAGAAGCATTCTCAGAAACTTCTCTGTGATGAGTGCATTCAACTCACATACTTGAACATTCCTTTTGATAGAGCAGTTTGGAAACACTCCTTTTGTAATATCTGCAAGTGTTTATTTGGAGCGCTCTGAGGCCTAAGCTGGAAAAGGAAATATCTTCAAATAAAAACTAGACAGAAGCATTCTCAGAAACTTCTTTGTGATGAGTGCATTCTACTCGCAGAGTTGAACCTTCTTTTTGGTAGAAGAGTTTTCAAACTCTCTTTTTGTAGAATCTGCAAGTGGATATTTGGAGCGCTTTGAGGCCTATGCTGGGAAATGAAATATCTTCACCTAAAAACTAGACAGAAGCGTTCTCAGAAACTTCTGTGTGATGAGTGCATTCAACTCCAGACTTGAACGTTCCTTTTGATAGAACAGTTTTGAAACACTCTTTCTGCAGAATCTGCAAGTGTTTATTTCGAGCGCTCTGAGGCCTATGCTGGAAAAGGAAATGTCTTCAAATAACAACTACACAGAAGCATTCTCAGAAACTTCTTTGTGATGAGTGCATTCAACTCACAGACTTGAACCTTCCTTTTCAAAGAGCGGTTTTGAAACTCTCTTTTTGTAGAATCTGCAAGTGGATATTTGGAGCGCTTTGAGGCCTATGCTGGGAAATGAAATATCTTCACCTAAAAACTAGACAGAAGCATTCTCAGAAACTTCCTTGTGACGAGTGCATTCAACTCACAGACTTGAACGTTTCTTTTGCAAGAGCAGTTTTGGAACACTCTTTTTGTAGAATCTGCTAGTGTATATTTGGAGCGCTGTGAGGCCTATGCTGGGAAATGAAATGTCTCCACTTAAAAACTAGACAGAAGCATTCTCAGAAACTTCTGTGTGATGAGTGCATTCAACTCACAGACTTGAACTTCCTTTTGATAGAACAGTTTTGAAACACTCTTTCAGCAGAATCTGCAAGTGTTCATTTCGAGCGATTTGAGGCCTATGTTGGAAAAGGAAATGTCTTCAAATAACAACTACACAGAAGTATTCTCAGAAACTTCTTTGTGATGAGTGCATTCAACTCACAGACTTGAACCTTCCTTTTGAAAGAGCAGTTTTGAAACACACTTTTTGTAGAATCTGCAAGTGGATATTTGGAGCGCTTTGAGGTCTATGCTGGGAAATGAAATATCTTCACCTAAAAACTAGACAGAAGCATTCTCAGAAACTTCTGTGTGATGAGTGCATTCAACTCACAGACTTGAACGTTCCTTTTGATAGAACAGTTTTGAAACACTCTTTCTGCAGAATCTGCAAGTGTTTATTTCGAGCGCTTTGAGGCCTATGCTGGAAAAGGAAGTGTCTTCAAATAACAACTACACAGAAGCATTCTCAGAAACTTCTTTGTGATGAGTGCATTCAACTCACAGACTTGAACCTTCCTTTTGATAGAACAGTTTTGAAACACACTTTTTGTAGAATCTGCAAGTAGGTATTTGGAGCGCTTTCAGGCCTATGCTGGGAAATGAAATATCTTCACCTAAAAACTAGACAGAAGCATTCTCAGAAACTTCTCTGTGATGAGTGCATTCAACTCACATACTTGAACATTCCTTTTGATAGAGCAGTTTGGAAACACTCCTTTTGTAATATCTGCAAGTGTTTATTTGGAGCGCTCTGAGGCCTAAGCTGGAAAAGGAAATATCTTCAAATAAAAACTAGACAGAAGCATTCTCAGAAACTTCTTTGTGATGAGTGCATTCTACTCGCAGAGTTGAACCTTCTTTTTGGTAGAAGAGTTTTCAAACTCTCTTTTTGTAGAATCTGCAAGTGCATATTTGGAGCTGCTGGAGGCCAATGCAGGGAAAGGGAACATCCTCACACAGAGACTAGACAGAAGCATTCCCAGAAACTTGTTTGTGACGAGTGCATTCAACTCACAGACTTGAACGTTTCTTTTGAAAGAGCAGTTTTGGAACACTCTTTTTGTAGAATCTGCTAGTGTATATTTGGAGCGCTGTGAAGCCTATGCTGGGAAATGAAATGTCTCCACTTAAAAACTAGACAGAAGCATTCTCAGAAACTTCTTTGCGATGAGTGCATTCAACTCACAGACTTGAACCTTCCTTTTCAAAGAGCGGTTTTGAAACTCTCTTTTTGTAGAATCTGCAAGTGGATATTTGCAGCGCTTTGAGGCCTATGCTGGGAAATGAAATATCTTCACCTAAAAACTAGACAGAAGCATTCTCAGAAACTTCTTTGTGACGAGTGCATTCAACTCACAGACTTGAACGTTTCTTTTGCAAGAGCAGTTTTGGAACACTCTTTTTGTAGAATCTGCTAGTGTATATTTGGAGCGCTGTGAGGCCTATGCTGGGAAATGAAATGTCTCCACTTAAAAACTAGACAGAAGCATTCTCAGAAACTTCTGTGTGATGAGTGCATTCAACTCACAGACTTGAACGTTCCTTTTGATAGAACAGTTTTGAAACACTCTTTCAGCAGAATCTGCAAGTGTTCATTTCGAGCGATTTGAGGCCTTTGTTGGAAAAGGAAATGTCTTCAAATAACAACTACACAGAAGTATTCTCAGAAACTTCTTTGTGATGAGTGCATTCAACTCACAGACTTGAACCTTCCTTTTGAAAGAGCAGTTTTGAAACACACTTTTTGTAGAATCTGCAAGTGGATATTTGGAGCGCTTTGAGGTCTATGCTGGGAAATGAAATATCTTCACCTAAAAACTAGACAGAAGCATTCTCAGAAACTTCTGTGTGATGAGTGCATTCAACTCACAGACTTGAACGTTCCTTTTGATAGAACAGTTTTGAAACACTCTTTCTGCAGAATCTGCAAGTGTTTACTTCGAGCGCTTTCAGGCCTATGCTGGAAAAGGAAGTGTCTTCAAATAACAACTACACAGAAGCATTCTCAGAAACTTCTTTGTGATGAGTGCATTCAACTCACAGACTTGAACCTTCCTTTTGATAGAACAGTTTTGAAACACACTTTTTGTAGAATCTGCAAGTAGGTACTTGGAGCGCTTTCAGGCCTATGCTGGGAAATGAAATATCTTCACCTAAAAACTAGACAGAAGCATTCTCAGAAACTTCTCTGTGATGAGTGCATTCAACTCACATACTTGAACATTCCTTTTGATAGAGCAGTTTGGAAACACTCCTTTTGTAATATCTGCAAGTGTTTATTTGGAGCGCTCTGAGGCCTAAGCTGGAAAAGGAAATATCTTCAAATAAAAACTAGACAGAAGCATTCTCAGAAACTTCTTTGTGATGAGTGCATTCTACTCGCAGAGTTGAACCTTCTTTTTGGTAGAAGAGTTTTCAAACTCTCTTTTTGTAGAATCTTCAAGGGCATATTTGGAGCTGCTGGAGGCCAATGCTGGGAAAGGGAACATCCTCAGACAGAGACTAGACAGAAGCATTCCCAGAAACTTGTTTGTGACGAGTGCATTCAACTCACAGACTTGAACGTTTCTTTTGAAAGAGCAGTTTTGGAACACTCTTTTTGTAGAATCTGCTAGCGTATATTTGGAGCGCTGTGAAGCCTATGCTGGGAAATGAAATGTCTCCACTTAAAAACTAGACAGAAGCATTCTCAGAAACTTCTTTGTGATGAGTGCATTCAACTCACAGACTTGAACCTTCCTTTTCAAAGAGCGGTTTTGAAACTCTCTTTTTGTAGAATCTGCAAGTGGATATTTGGAGCGCTTTGAGGCCTATGCTGGGAAATGAAATATCTTCACCTAAAAACTAGACAGAAGCATTCTCAGAAACATCTGTGTGATGAGTGCATTCAACTCCAGACTTGAACGTTCCTTTTGATAGAACAGTTTTGAAACACTCTTTCTGCAGAATCTGCAAGTGTTTATTTCGAGCGCTTTGAGGCCTATGCTGGAAAAGGAAATGTCTTCAAATAACAACTACACAGAAGCATTCTCAGAAACTTCTTTGTGATGAGTGCATTCAACTCACAGACTTGAACCTTCCTTTTCAAAGAGCGGTTTTGAAACTCTCTTTTTGTAGAATCTGCAAGTGGATATTTGGAGCGCTTTGAGGCCTATGCTGGGAAATGAAATATCTTCACCTAAAAACTAGACAGAAGCATTCTCAGAAACTTCCTTGGGACGAGTGCATTCAACTCACGGACTTGAACGTTTCTTTTGCAAGAGCAGTTTTGGAACACTCTTTTTGTAGAATCTGCTAGTGTATATTTGGAGCGCTGTGAGGCCTATGCTGGGAAATGAAATGTCTCCACTTAAAAACTAGACAGAAGCATTCTCAGAAACTTCTGTGTGATGAGTGCATTCAACTCACAGACTTGAACGTTCCTTTTGATAGAACAGTTTTGAAACACTCTTTCAGCAGAATCTGCAAGTGTTCATTTCGAGCGATTTGAGGCCTATGTTGGAAAAGGAAATGTCTTCAAATAACAACTACACAGAAGTATTCTCAGAAACTTCTTTGTGATGAGTGCATTCAACTCACAGACTTGAACCTTCCTTTTGAAAGAGCAGTTTTGAAACACACTTTTTGTAGAATCTGCAAGTGGATATTTGGAGCGCTTTGAGGTCTATGCTGGGAAATGAAATATCTTCACCTAAAAACTAGACAGAAGCATTCTCAGAAACTTCTGTGTTGAGTGCATTCAACTCACAGACTTGAACGTTCCTTTTGATAGAACAGTTTTGAAACACTCTTTCTGCAGAATCTGCAAGTGTTTATTTCGAGCGCTTTGAGGCCTATGCTGGAAAAGGAAGTGTCTTCAAATAACAACTACACAGAAGCATTCTCAGAAACTTCTTTGTGATGAGTGCATTCAACTCACAGACTTGAACCTTCCTTTTGATAGAACAGTTTTGAAACACACTTTTTGTAGAATCTGCAAGTAGGTATTTGGAGCGCTTTCAGGCCTATGCTGGGAAATGAAATATCTTCACCTAAAAACTAGACAGAAGCATTCTCAGAAACTTCTCTGTGATGAGTGCATTCAACTCACATACTTGAACATTCCTTTTGATAGAGCAGTTTGGAAACACTCCTTTTGTAATATCTGCAAGTATTTATTTGGAGCGCTCTGAGGCCTAAGCTGGAAAAGGAAATATCTTCAAATAAAAACTAGACAGAAGCATTCTCAGAAACTTCTTTGTGATGAGTGCATTCTACTCGCAGAGTTGAACCTTCTTTTTGGTAGAAGAGTTTTCAAACTCTCTTTTTGTAGAATCTGCAAGTGCATATTTGGAGCTGCTGGAGGCCAATGCTGGGAAAGGGAACATCCTCAGACAGAGACTAGACAGAAGCATTCCCAGAAACTTGTTTGTGACGAGTGCATTCAACTCACAGACTTGAACGTTTCTTTTGAAAGAGCAGTTTTGGAACACTCTTTTTGTAGAATCTGCTAGCGTATATTTGGAGCGCTGTGAAGCCTATGCTGGGAAATGTAATGTCTCCACTTAAAAACTAGACAGAAGCATTCTCAGAAACTTCTTTGTGATGAGTGCATTCAACTCACAGACTTGAACCTTCCTTTTCAAAGAGCGGTTTTGAAACTCTCTTTTTGTAGAATCTGCAAGTGGATATTTGGAGCGCTTTGAGGCCTATGCTGGGAAATGAAATATCTTCACCTAAAAACTAGACAGAAGCATTCTCAGAAACTTCTGTGTGATGAGTGCATTCAACTCCAGACTTGAACGTTCCTTTTGATAGAACAGTTTTGAAACACTCTTTCTGCAGAATCTGCAAGTGTTTATTTCGAGCGCTCTGAGGAATATGCTGGAAAAGGAAATGTCTTCAAATAACAACTACACAGAAGCATTCTCAGAAACTTCTTTGTGATGAGTGCATTCAACTCACAGACTTGAACCTTCCTTTTCAAAGAGCGGTTTTGAAACTCTCTTTTTGTAGAATCTGCAAGTGGATATTTGGAGCGCTTTGAGGCCTATGCTGGGAAATGAAATATCTTCACCTAAAAACTAGACAGAAGCATTCTCAGAAACTTCTTTGTGACGAGTGCATTCAACTCACAGACTTGAACGTTTCTTTTGCAAGAGCAGTTTTGGAACACTCTTTTTGTAGAATCTGCTAGTGTATATTTGGAGCGCTGTGAGGCCTATGCTGGGAAATGAAATGTCTCCACTTAAAAACTAGACAGAAGCATTCTCAGAAACTTCTGTGTGATGAGTGCATTCAACTCACAGACTTGAACGTTCCTTTTGATAGAACAGTTTTGAAACACTCTTTCAGCAGAATCTGCAAGTGTTCATTTCGAGCGATTTGAGGCCTATGTTGGAAAAGGAAATGTCTTCAAATAACAACTACACAGAAGTATTCTCAGAAACTTCTTTGTGATGAGTGCATTCAACTCACAGACTTGAACCTTCCTTTTGAAAGAGCAGTTTTGAAACACACTTTTTGTAGAATCTGCAAGTGGATATTTGGAGCGCTTTGAGGTCTATGCTGGGAAATGAAATATCTTCACCTAAAAACTAGACAGAAGCATTCTCAGAAACTTCTGTGTGATGAGTGCATTCAACTCACAGACTTGAACGTTCCTTTTGATAGAACAGTTTTGAAACACTCTTTCTGCAGAATCTGCAAGTGTTTATTTCGAGCGCTTTGAGGCCTATGCTGGAAAAGGAAGTGTCTTCAAATAACAACTACACAGAAGCATTCTCAGAAACTTCTTTGTGATGAGTGCATTCAACTCACAGACTTGAACCTTCCTTTTGATAGAACAGTTTTGTAGAATCTGCAAGTAGGTATTTGGAGCGCTTTCAGGCCTATGCTGGGAAATGAAATATCTTCACCTAAAAACTAGACAGAAGCATTCTCAGAAACTTCTCTGTGATGAGTGCATTCAACTCACATACTTGAACATTCCTTTTGATAGAGCAGTTTGGAAACACTCCTTTTGTAATATCTGCAAGTGTTTATTTGGAGCGCTCTGAGGCCTAAGCTGGAAAAGGAAATATCTTCAAATAAAAACTAGACAGAAGCATTCTCAGAAACTTCTTTGTGATGAGTGCATTCTACTCGCAGAGTTGAACCTTCTTTTTGGTAGAAGAGTTTTCAAACTCTCTTTTTGTAGAATCTGCAAGTGCATATTTGGAGCTGCTGGAGGCCAATGCTGGGAAAGGGAACATCCTCAGACAGAGACTAGACAGAAGCATTCCCAGAAACTTGTTTGTGACGAGTGCATTCAACTCACAGACTTGAACGTTTCTTTTGAAAGAGCAGTTTTGGAACACTCTTTTTGTAGAATCTGCTAGCGTATATTTGGAGCGCTGTGAAGCCTATGCTGGGAAATGTAATGTCTCCACTTAAAAACTAGACAGAAGCATTCTCAGAAACTTCTTTGTGATGAGTGCATTCAACTCACAGACTTGAACCTTCCTTTTCAAAGAGCGGTTTTGAAACTCTCTTTTTGTAGAATCTGCAAGTGGATATTTGGAGCGCTTTGAGGCCTATGCTGGGAAATGAAATATCTTCACCTAAAAACTAGACAGAAGCATTCTCAGAAACTTCTGTGTGATGAGTGCATTCAACTCCAGACTTGAACGTTCCTTTTGATAGAACAGTTTTGAAACACTCTTTCTGCAGAATCTGCAAGTGTTTATTTCGAGCGCTCTGAGGAATATGCTGGAAAAGGAAATGTCTTCAAATAACAACTACACAGAAGCATTCTCAGAAACTTCTTTGTGATGAGTGCATTCAACTCACAGACTTGAACCTTCCTTTTCAAAGAGCGGTTTTGAAACTCTCTTTTTGTAGAATCTGCAAGTGGATATTTGGAGCGCTTTGAGGCCTATGCTGGGAAATGAAATATCTTCACCTAAAAACTAGACAGAAGCATTCTCAGAAACTTCTTTGTGACGAGTGCATTCAACTCACAGACTTGAACGTTTCTTTTGCAAGAGCAGTTTTGGAACACTCTTTTTGTAGAATCTGCTAGTGTATATTTGGAGCGCTGTGAGGCCTATGCTGGGAAATGAAATGTCTCCACTTAAAAACTAGACAGAAGCATTCTCAGAAACTTCTGTGTGATGAGTGCATTCAACTCACAGACTTGAACGTTCCTTTTGATAGAACAGTTTTGAAACACTCTTTCAGCAGAATCTGCAAGTGTTCATTTCGAGCGATTTGAGGCCTATGTTGGAAAAGGAAATGTCTTCAAATAACAACTACACAGAAGTATTCTCAGAAACTTCTTTGTGATGAGTGCATTCAACTCACAGACTTGAACCTTCCTTTTGAAAGAGCAGTTTTGAAACACACTTTTTGTAGAATCTGCAAGTGGATATTTGGAGCGCTTTGAGGTCTATGCTGGGAAATGAAATATCTTCACCTAAAAACTAGACAGAAGCATTCTCAGAAACTTCTGTGTGATGAGTGCATTCAACTCACAGACTTGAACGTTCCTTTTGATAGAACAGTTTTGAAACACTCTTTCTGCAGAATCTGCAAGTGTTTATTTCGAGCGCTTTGAGGCCTATGCTGGAAAAGGAAGTGTCTTCAAATAACAACTACACAGAAGCATTCTCAGAAACTTCTTTGTGATGAGTGCATTCAACTCACAGACTTGAACCTTCCTTTTGATAGAACAGTTTTGTAGAATCTGCAAGTAGGTATTTGGAGCGCTTTCAGGCCTATGCTGGGAAATGAAATATCTTCACCTAAAAACTAGACAGAAGCATTCTCAGAAACTTCTCTGTGATGAGTGCATTCAACTCACATACTTGAACATTCCTTTTGATAGAGCAGCTTGGAAACACTCCTTTTGTAATATCTGCAAGTGTTTATTTGGAGCGCTCTGAGGCCTAAGCTGGAAAAGGAAATATCTTCAAATAAAAACTAGACAGAAGCATTCTCAGAAACTTCTTTGTGATGAGTGCATTCTACTCGCAGAGTTGAACCTTCTTTTTGGTAGAAGAGTTTTCAAACTCTCTTTTTGTAGAATCTGCAAGGGCATATTTGGAGCTGCTGGAGGCCAATGCTGGGAAAGGGAACATCCTCAGACAGAGACTAGACAGAAGCATTCCCAGAAACTTGTTTGTGACGAGTGCATTCAACTCACAGACTTGAACGTTTCTTTTGAAAGAGCAGTTTTGGAACACTCTTTTTGTAGAATCTGCTAGCGTATATTTGGAGCGCTGTGAAGCCTATGCTGGGAAATGTAATGTCTCCACTTAAAAACTAGACAGAAGCATTCTCAGAAACTTCTTTGCGATGAGTGCATTCAACTCACAGACTTGAACCTTCCTTTTCAAAGAGCGGTTTTGAAACTCTCTTTTTGTAGAATCTGCAAGTGGATATTTGCAGCGCTTTGAGGCCTATGCTGGGAAATGAAATATCTTCACCTAAAAACTAGACAGAAGCATTCTCAGAAACTTCTGTGTGATGAGTGCATTCAACTCACAGACTTGAACGTTCCTTTTGATAGAACAGTTTTGAAACACTCTTTCTGCAGAATCTGCAAGTGTTTATTTCGAGCGCTTTGAGGCCTATGCTGGAAAAGGAAGTGTCTTCAAATAACAACTACACAGAAGCATTCTCAGAAACTTCTTTGTGATGAGTGCATTCAACTCACAGACTTGAACCTTCCTTTTGATAGAACAGTTTTGAAACACACTTTTTGTAGAATCTGCAAGTAGGTATTTGGAGCGCTTTCAGGCCTATGCTGGGAAATGAAATATCTTCACCTAAAAACTAGACAGAAGCATTCTCAGAAACTTCTCTGTGATGAGTGCATTCAACTCACATACTTGAACATTCCTTTTGATAGAGCAGTTTGGAAACACTCCTTTTGTAATATCTGCAAGTGTTTATTTGGAGCGCTCTGAGGCCTAAGCTGGAAAAGGAAATATCTTCAAATAAAAACTAGACAGAAGCATTCTCAGAAACTTCTTAGTGATGAGTGCATTCTACTCGCAGAGTTGAACCTTCTTTTTGGAAGAAGAGTTTTCAAACTCTCTTTTTGTAGAATCTGCAAGTGCATATTTGGAGTTGCTGGAGGCCAATGCTGGGAAAGGGAACATCCTCAGACAGAGACTAGACAGAAGCATTCCCAGAAACTTGTTTGTGACGAGTGCATTCAACTCACAGACTTGAATGTTTCTTTTGAAAGAGCAGTTTTGGAACATTCTTTTTGTAGAATCTGCTAGCGTATATTTGGAGCGCTGTGAAGCCTATGCTGGGAAATGTAATGTCTCCACTTAAAAACTAGACAGAAGCATTCTCAGAAACTTCTTTGCGATGAGTGCATTCAACTCACAGACTTGAACCTTCCTTTTCAAAGAGCGGTTTTGAAACTCTCTTTTTGTAGAATCTGCAAGTGGATATTTGGAGCGCTTTGAGGCCTATGCTGGGAAATGAAATATCTTCACCTAAAAACTAGACAGAAGCATTCTCAGAAACTTCTGTGTGATGAGTGCATTCAACTCCAGACTTGAACGTTCCTTTTGATAGAACAGTTTTGAAACACTCTTTCTGCAGAATCTGCAAGTGTTTATTTCGAGCGCTCTGAGGCCTAGGCTGGAAAAGGAAATGTCTTCAAATAACAACTACACAGAAGCATTCTCAGAAACTTCTTTGTGATGAGTGCATTCAACTCACAGACTTGAACCTTCCTTTTCAAAGAGCGGTTTTGAAACTCTCTTTTTGTAGAATCTGCAAGTGGATATTTGGAGCGCTTTGAGGCCTATGCTGGGAAATGAAATATCTTCACCTAAAAACTAGACAGAAGCATTCTCAGAAACTTCTTTGTGACGAGTGCATTCAACTCACAGACTTGAACGTTTCTTTTGCAAGAGCAGTTTTGGAACACTCTTTTTGTAGAATCTGCTAGTGTATATTTGGAGCGCTGTGAGGCCTATGCTGGGAAATGAAATGTCTCCACTTAAAAACTAGACAGAAGCATTCTCAGAAACTTCTGTGTGATGAGTGCATTCAACTCACAGACTTGAACGTTCCTTTTGATAGAACAGTTTTGAAACACTCTTTCAGCAGAATCTGCAAGTGTTCATTTCGAGCGATTTGAGGCCTATGTTGGAAAAGGAAATGTCTTCAAATAACAACTACACAGAAGTATTCTCAGAAACTTCTTTGTGATGAGTGCATTCAACTCACAGACTTGAACCTTCCTTTTGCAAGAGCAGTTTTGAAACACACTTTTTGTAGAATCTGCAAGTGGATATTTGGAGCGCTTTGAGGTCTATGCTGGGAAATGAAATATCTTCACCTAAAAACTAGACAGAAGCATTCTCAGAAACTTCTGTGTGATGAGTGCATTCAACTCACAGACTTGAACGTTCCTTTTGATAGAACAGTTTTGAAACACTCTTTCTGCAGAATCTGCAAGTGTTTATTTCCAGCGCTTTGAGGCCTATGCTGGAAAAGGAAGTGTCTTCAAATAACAACTACACAGAAGCATTCTCAGAAACTTCTTTGTGATGAGTGCATTCAACTCACAGACTTGAACCTTCCTTTTGATAGAACAGTTTTGAAACACACTTTTTGTAGAATCTGCAAGTAGGTATTTGGAGCGCTTTCAGGCCTATTCTGGGAAATGAAATATCTTCACCTAAAAACTAGACAGAAGCATTCTCAGAAACTTCTCTGTGATGAGTGCATTCAACTCACATACTTGAACATTCCTTTTGATAGAGCAGTTTGGAAACACTCCTTTTGTAATATGTGCAAGTGTTTATTTGGAGCGCTCTGAGGCCTAAGCTGGAAAAGGAAATATCTTGAAATAAAAACTAGACAGAAGCATTCTCAGAAACTTCTTTGTGATGAGTGCATTCTACTCGCAGAGTTGAACCTTCTTTTAGGAAGAAGAGTTTTCAAACTCTCTTTTTGTAGAATCTGCAAGTGCATATTTGGAGCTGCTGGAGGCCAATGCTGGGAAAGGGAACATCCTCAGACAGAGACTAGACAGAAGCATTCCCAGAAACTTGTTTGTGACGAGTGCATTCAACTCACAGACTTGAACGTTTCTTTTGAAAGAGCAGTTTTGGAACACTCTTTTTGTAGAATCTGCTAGCGTATATTTGGAGCGCTATGAAGCCTATGCTGGGAAATGTAATGTCTCCACTTAAAAACTAGACAGAAGCATTCTCAGAAACTTCTTTGCGATGAGTGCATTCAACTCACAGACTTGAACCTTCCTTTTCAAAGAGCGGTTTTGAAACTCTCTTTTTGTAGAATCTGCAAGTGGATATTTGGAGCGCTTTGAGGCCTATGCTGGGAAATGAAATATCTTC
The DNA here is from genome assembly GCF_028885625.2 of Pongo pygmaeus. Classification (NCBI taxonomy): domain Eukaryota; kingdom Metazoa; phylum Chordata; class Mammalia; order Primates; family Hominidae; genus Pongo; species Pongo pygmaeus. The sequence continues at coordinate 59,601,019 of NC_072378.2, read as the reverse complement.
ACCTAAAAACTAGACAGAAGCATTCTCAGAAACTTCTGTGTGATTAGTGCATTCAACTCCAGACTTGAACGTTCCTTTTGATAGAACAGTTTTGAAACACTCTTTCTGCAGAATCTGCAAGTGTTTATTTCGAGCGCTCTGAGGCCTAGGCTGGAAAAGGAAATGTCTTCAAATAACAACTACACAGAAGCATTCTCAGAAACTTCTTTGTGATGAGTGCATTCAACTCACAGACTTGAACCTTCCTTTTCAAAGAGCGGTTTTGAAACTCTCTTTTTGTAGAATCTGCAAGTGGATATTTGGAGCGCTTTGAGGCCTATGCTGGGAAATGAAATATCTTCACCTAAAAACTAGACAGAAGCATTCTCAGAAACTTCTTTGTGACGAGTGCATTCAACTCACAGACTTGAACGTTTCTTTTGCAAGAGCAGTTTTGGAACACTCTTTTTGTAGAATCTGCTAGTGTATATTTGGAGCGCTGTGAGGCCTATGCTGGGAAATGAAATGTCTCCACTTAAAAACTAGACAGAAGCATTCTCAGAAACTTCTGTGTGATGAGTGCATTCAACTCACAGACTTGAACGTTCCTTTTGACAGAACAGTTTTGAAACACTCTTTCAGCAGAATCTGCAAGTGTTCATTTCGAGCGATTTGAGGCCTATGTTGGAAAAGGAAATGTCTTCAAATAACAACTACACAGAAGTATTCTCAGAAACTTCTTTGTGATGAGTGCATTCAACTCACAGACTTGAACCTTCCTTTTGAAAGAGCAGTTTTGAAACACACTTTTTGTAGAATCTGCAAGTGGATATTTGGAGCGCTTTGAGGTCTATGCTGGGAAATGAAATATCTTCACCTAAAAACTAGACAGAAGCATTCTCAGAAACTTCTGTGTGATGAGTGCATTCAACTCACAGACTTGAACGTTCCTTTTGATAGAACAGTTTTGAAACACTCTTTCTGCAGAATCTGCAAGTGTTTATTTCGAGCGCTTTGAGGCCTATGCTGGAAAAGGAAGTGTCTTCAAATAACAACTACACAGAAGCATTCTCAGAAACTTCTTTGTGATGAGTGCATTCAACTCACAGACTTGAACCTTCCTTTTGATAGAACAGTTTTGAAACACACTTTTTGTAGAATCTGCAAGTAGGTATTTGGAGCGCTTTCAGGCCTATGCTGGGAAATGAAATATCTTCACCTAAAAACTAGACAGAAGCATTCTCAGAAACTTCTCTGTGATGAGTGCATTCAACTCACATACTTGAACATTCCTTTTGATAGAGCAGTATGGAAACACTCCTTTTGTAATATCTGCAAGTGTTTGTTTGGAGCGCTCTGAGGCCTAAGCTGGAAAAGGAAATATCTTCAAATAAAAACTAGACAGAAGCATTCTCAGAAACTTCTTTGTGATGAGTGCATTCTACTCGCAGAGTTGAACCTTCTTTTTGGTAGAAGAGTTTTCAAACTCTCTTTTTGTAGAATCTGTAAGTGCATATTTGGAGCTGCTGGAGGCCAATGCTGGGAAAGGGAACATCCTCAGACAGAGACTAGACAGAAGCATTCCCAGAAACTTGTTTGTGACGAGTGCATTCAACTCACAGACTTGAACGTTTCTTTTGAAAGAGCAGTTTTGGAACACTCTTTTTGTAGAATCTGCTAGCGTATATTTGGAGCGCTGTGAAGCCTACGCTGGGAAATGTAATGTCTCCACTTAAAAACTAGACAGAAGCATTCTCAGAAACTTCTTTGCGATGAGTGCATTCAACTCACAGACTTGAACCTTCCTTTTCAAAGAGCGGTTTTGAAACTCTCTTTTTGTAGAATCTGCAAGTGGATATTTGGAGCGCTTTGAGGCCTATGCTGGGAAATGAAATATCTTCACCTAAAAACTAGACAGAAGCATTCTCAGAAACTTCTTTGTGACGAGTGCATTCAACTCACAGACTTGAACGTTTCTTTTGCAAGAGCAGTTTTGGAACACTCTTTTTGTAGAATCTGCTAGTGTATATTTGGAGCGCTGTGAGGCCTATGCTGGGAAATGAAATGTCTCCACTTAAAAACTAGACAGAAGCATTCTCAGAAACTTCTGTGTGATGAGTGCATTCAACTCACAGACTTGAACGTTCCTTTTGATAGAACAGTTTTGAAACACTCTTTCTGCAGAATCTGCAAGTGTTCATTTCGAGCGATTTGAGGCCTATGTTGGAAAAGGAAATGTCTTCAAATAACAACTACACAGAAGTATTCTCAGAAACTTCTTTGTGATGAGTGCATTCAACTCACAGACTTGAACCCTCCTTTTGAAAGAGCAGTTTTGAAACACACTTTTTGTAGAATCTGCAAGTGGATATTTGGAGCGCTTTGAGGTCTATGCTGGGAAATGAAATATCTTCACCTAAAAACTAGACAGAAGCATTCTCAGAAACTTCTGTGTGATGAGTGCATTCAACTCACAGACTTGAACGTTCCTTTTGATAGAACAGTTTTGAAACACTCTTTCTGCAGAATCTGCAAGTGTTTATTTCGAGCGCTTTGAGGCCTATGCTGGAAAAGGAAGTGTCTTCAAATAACAACTACACAGAAGCATTCTCAGAAACTTCTTTGTGATGAGTGCATTCAACTCACAGACTTGAACCTTCCTTTTGATAGAACAGTTTTGAAACACACTTTTTGTAGAATCTGCAAGTAGGTATTTGGAGCGCTTTCAGGCCTATGCTGGGAAATGAAATATCTTCACCTAAAAACTAGACAGAAGCATTCTCAGAAACTTCTCTGTGATGAGTGCATTCAACTCACATACTTGAACATTCCTTTTGATAGAGCAGTTTGGAAACACTCCTTTTGTAATATCTGCAAGTGTTTATTTGGAGCGCTCTGAGGCCTAAGCTGGAAAAGGAAATATCTTCAAATAAAAACTAGACAGAAGCATTCTCAGAAACTTCTTTGTGATGAGTGCATTCTACTCGCAGAGTTGAACCTTCTTTTTGGTAGAAGAGTTTTCAAACTCTCTTTTTGTAGAATCTGCAAGTGCATATTTGGAGCTGCTGGAGGCCAATGCTGGGAAAGGGAACATCCTCAGACAGAGACTAGACAGAAGCATTCCCAGAAACTTGTTTGTGACGAGTGCATTCAACTCACAGACTTGAACGTTTCTTTTGAAAGAGCAGTTTTGGAACACTCTTTTTGTAGAATCTGCTAGCGTATATTTGGAGCGCTGTGAAGCCTATGCTGGGAAATGTAATGTCTCCACTTAAAAACTAGACAGAAGCATTCTCAGAAACTTCTTTGTGATGAGTGCATTCAACTCACAGACTTGAACCTTCCTTTTCAAAGAGCGGTTTTGAAACTCTCTTTTTGTAGAATCTGCAAGTGGATATTTGGAGCGCTTTGAGGCCTATGCTGGGAAATGAAATATCTTCACCTAAAAACTAGACAGAAGCATTCTCAGAAACTTCTGTGTGATGAGTGCATTCAACTCCAGACTTGAACGTTCCTTTTGATAGAACAGTTTTGAAACACTCTTTCTGCAGAATCTGCAAGTGTTTATTTCGAGCGCTCTGAGGAATATGCTGGAAAAGGAAATGTCTTCAAATAACAACTACACAGAAGCATTCTCAGAAACTTCTTTGTGATGAGTGCATTCAACTCACAGACTTGAACCTTCCTTTTCAAAGAGCGGTTTTGAAACTCTCTTTTTGTAGAATCTGCAAGTGGATATTTGGAGCGCTTTGAGGCCTATGCTGGGAAATGTAATATCTTCACCTAAAAACTAGACAGAAGCATTCTCAGAAACTTCTTTGTGACGAGTGCATTCAACTCACAGACTTGAACGTTTCTTTTGCAAGAGCAGTTTTGGAACACTCTTTTTGTAAAATCTGCTAGTGTATATTTGGAGCGCTGTGAGGCCTATGCTGGGAAATGAAATGTCTCCACTTAAAAACTAGACAGAAGCATTCTCAGAAACTTCTGTGTGATGAGTGCATTCAACTCACAGACTTGAACGTTCCTTTTGATAGAACAGTTTTGAAACACTCTTTCAGCAGAATCTGCAAGTGTTCATTTCGAGCGATTTGAGGCCTATGTTGGAAAAGGAAATGTCTTCAAATAACAACTACACAGAAGTATTCTCAGAAACTTCTTTGTGATGAGTGCATTCAACTCACAGACTTGAACCTTCCTTTTGAAAGAGCAGTTTTGAAACACACTTTTTGTAGAATCTGCAAGTGGATATTTGGAGCGCTTTGAGGTCTATGCTGGGAAATGAAATATCTTCACCTAAAAACTAGACAGAAGCATTCTCAGAAACTTCTGTGTGATGAGTGCATTCAACTCACAGACTTGAACGTTCCTTTTGATAGAACAGTTTTGAAACACTCTTTCTGCAGAATCTGCAAGTGTTTATTTCGAGCGCTTTGAGGCCTATGCTGGAAAAGGAAGTGTCTTCAAATAACAACTACACAGAAGCATTCTCAGAAACTTCTTTGTGATGAGTGCATTCAACTCACAGACTTGAACCTTCCTTTTGATAGAACAGTTTTGAAACACACTTTTTGTAGAATCTGCAAGTAGGTATTTGGAGCGCTTTCAGGCCTATGCTGGGAAATGAAATATCTTCACCTAAAAACTAGACAGAAGCATTCTCAGAAACTTCTCTGTGATGAGTGCATTCAACTCACATACTTGAACATTCCTTTTGATAGAGCAGTATGGAAACACTCCTTTTGTAATATCTGCAAGTGTTTATTTGGAGCGCTCTGAGGCCTAAGCTGGAAAAGGAAATATCTTCAAATAAAAACTAGACAGAAGCATTCTCAGAAACTTCTTTGTGATGAGTGCATTCTACTCGCAGAGTTGAACCTTCTTTTTGGTAGAAGAGTTTTCAAACTCTCTTTTTGTAGAATCTGTAAGTGCATATTTGGAGCTGCTGGAGGCCAATGCTGGGAAAGGGAACATCCTCAGACAGAGACTAGACAGAAGCATTCCCAGAAACTTGTTTGTGACGAGTGCATTCAACTCACAGACTTGAACGTTTCTTTTGAAAGAGCAGTTTTGGAACACTCTTTTTGTAGAATCTGCTAGCGTATATTTGGAGCGCTGTGAAGCCTACGCTGGGAAATGTAATGTCTCCACTTAAAAACTAGACAGAAGCATTCTCAGAAACTTCTTTGCGATGAGTGCATTCAACTCACAGACTTGAACCTTCCTTTTCAAAGAGCGGTTTTGAAACTCTCTTTTTGTAGAATCTGCAAGTGGATATTTGGAGCGCTTTGAGGCCTATGCTGGGAAATGAAATATCTTCACCTAAAAACTAGACAGAAGCATTCTCAGAAACTTCTTTGTGACGAGCGCATTCAACTCACAGACTTGAACGTTTCTTTTGCAAGAGCAGTTTTGGAACACTCTTTTTGTAGAATCTGCTAGTGTATATTTGGAGCGCTGTGAGGCCTATGCTGGGAAATGAAATGTCTCCACTTAAAAACTAGACAGAAGCATTCTCAGAAACTTCTGTGTGATGAGTGCATTCAACTCACAGACTTGAACGTTCCTTTTGATAGAACAGTTTTGAAACACTCTTTCTGCAGAATCTGCAAGTGTTCATTTCGAGCGATTTGAGGCCTATGTTGGAAAAGGAAATGTCTTCAAATAACAACTACACAGAAGTATTCTCAGAAACTTCTTTGTGATGAGTGCATTCAACTCACAGACTTGAACCCTCCTTTTGAAAGAGCAGTTTTGAAACACACTTTTTGTAGAATCTGCAAGTGGATATTTGGAGCGCTTTGAGGTCTATGCTGGGAAATGAAATATCTTCACCTAAAAACTAGACAGAAGCATTCTCAGAAACTTCTGTGTGATGAGTGCATTCAACTCACAGACTTGAACGTTCCTTTTGATAGAACAGTTTTGAAACACTCTTTCTGCAGAATCTGCAAGTGTTTATTTCGAGCGCTTTGAGGCCTATGCTGGAAAAGGAAGTGTCTTCAAATAACAACTACACAGAAGCATTCTCAGAAACTTCTTTGTGATGAGTGCATTCAACTCACAGACTTGAACCTTCCTTTTGATAGAACAGTTTTGAAACACACTTTTTGTAGAATCTGCAAGTAGGTATTTGGAGCGCTTTCAGGCCTATGCTGGGAAATGAAATATCTTCACCTAAAAACTAGACAGAAGCATTCTCAGAAACTTCTCTGTGATGAGTGCATTCAACTCACATACTTGAACATTCCTTTTGATAGAGCAGTTTGGAAACACTCCTTTTGTAATATCTGCAAGTGTTTATTTGGAGCGCTCTGAGGCCTAAGCTGGAAAAGGAAATATCTTCAAATAAAAACTAGACAGAAGCATTCTCAGAAACTTCTTTGTGATGAGTGCATTCTACTCGCAGAGTTGAACCTTCTTTTTGGTAGAAGAGTTTTCAAACTCTCTTTTTGTAGAATCTGTAAGTGCATATTTGGAGCTGCTGGTGGCCAATGCTGGGAAAGGGAACATCCTCAGACAGAGACTAGACAGAAGCATTCCCAGAAACTTGTTTGTGACGAGTGCATTCAACTCACAGACTTGAACGTTTCTTTTGAAAGAGCAGTTTTGGAACACTCTTTTTGTAGAATCTGCTAGCGTATATTTGGAGCGCTGTGAAGCCTATGCTGGGAAATGTAATGTCTCCACTTAAAAACTAGACAGAAGCATTCTCAGAAACTTCTTTGTGATGAGTGCATTCAACTCACAGACTTGAACCTTCCTTTTCAAAGAGCGGTTTTGAAACTCTCTTTTTGTAGAATCTGCAAGTGGATATTTGGAGCGCTTTGAGGCCTATGCTGGGAAATGAAATATCTTCACCTAAAAACTAGACAGAAGCATTCTCAGAAACTTCTGTGTGATGAGTGCATTCAACTCCAGACTTGAACGTTCCTTTTGATAGAACAGTTTTGAAACACTCTTTCTGCAGAATCTGCAAGTGTTTATTTCGAGCGCTCTGAGGAATATGCTGGAAAAGGAAATGTCTTCAAATAACAACTACACAGAAGCATTCTCAGAAACTTCTTTGTGATGAGTGCATTCAACTCACAGACTTGAACCTTCCTTTTCAAAGAGCGGTTTTGAAACTCTCTTTTTGTAGAATCTGCAAGTGGATATTTGGAGCGCTTTGAGGCCTATGCTGGGAAATGAAATATCTTCACCTAAAAACTAGACAGAAGCATTCTCAGAAACTTCTTTGTGACGAGTGCATTCAACTCACAGACTTGAACGTTTCTTTTGCAAGAGCAGTTTTGGAACACTCTTTTTGTAGAATCTGCTTGTGTATATTTGGAGCGCTGTGAGGCCTATGCTGGGAAATGAAATGTCTCCACTTAAAAACTAGACAGAAGCATTCTCAGAAACTTCTGTGTGATGAGTGCATTCAACTCACAGACTTGAACGTTCCTTTTGATAGAACAGTTTTGAAACACTCTTTCAGCAGAATCTGCAAGTGTTCATTTCGAGCGATTTGAGGCCTATGTTGGAAAAGGAAATGTCTTCAAATAACAACTACACAGAAGTATTCTCAGAAACTTCTTTGTGATGAGTGCATTCAACTCACAGACTTGAACCTTCCTTTTGAAAGAGCAGTTTTGAAACACACTTTTTGTAGAATCTGCAAGTGGATATTTGGAGCGCTTTGAGGTCTATGCTGGGAAATGAAATATCTTCACCTAAAAACTAGACAGAAGCATTCTCAGAAACTTCTGTGTGATGAGTGCATTCAACTCACAGACTTGAACGTTCCTTTTGATAGAACAGTTTTGAAACACTCTTTCTGCAGAATCTGCAAGTGTTTATTTCGAGCGCTTTGAGGCCTATGCTGGAAAAGGAAGTGTCTTCAAATAACAACTACACAGAAGCATTCTCAGAAACTTCTTTGTGATGAGTGCATTCAACTCACAGACTTGAACCTTCCTTTTGATAGAACAGTTTTGTAGAATCTGCAAGTAGGTATTTGGAGCGCTTTCAGGCCTATGCTGGGAAATGAAATATCTTCACCTAAAAACTAGACAGAAGCATTCTCAGAAACTTCTCTGTGATGAGTGCATTCAACTCACATACTTGAACATTCCTTTTGATAGAGCAGCTTGGAAACACTCCTTTTGTAATATCTGCAAGTGTTTATTTGGAGCGCTCTGAGGCCTAAGCTGGAAAAGGAAATATCTTCAAATAAAAACTAGACAGAAGCATTCTCAGAAACTTCTTTGTGATGAGTGCATTCTACTCGCAGAGTTGAACCTTCTTTTTGGTAGAAGAGTTTTCAAACTCTCTTTTTGTAGAATCTGCAAGGGCATATTTGGAGCTGCTGGAGGCCAATGCTGGGAAAGGGAACATCCTCAGACAGAGACTAGACAGAAGCATTCCCAGAAACTTGTTTGTGACGAGTGCATTCAACTCACAGACTTGAACGTTTCTTTTGAAAGAGCAGTTTTGGAACACTCTTTTTGTAGAATCTGCTAGCGTATATTTGGAGCGCTGTGAAGCCTATGCTGGGAAATGTAATGTCTCCACTTAAAAACTAGACAGAAGCATTCTCAGAAACTTCTTTGCGATGAGTGCATTCAACTCACAGACTTGAACCTTCCTTTTCAAAGAGCGGTTTTGAAACTCTCTTTTTGTAGAATCTGCAAGTGGATATTTGCAGCGCTTTGAGGCCTATGCTGGGAAATGAAATATCTTCACCTAAAAACTAGACAGAAGCATTCTCAGAAACTTCTGTGTGATGAGTGCATTCAACTCACAGACTTGAACGTTCCTTTTGATAGAACAGTTTTGAAACACTCTTTCTGCAGAATCTGCAAGTGTTTATTTCGAGCGCTTTGAGGCCTATGCTGGAAAAGGAATTGTCTTCAAATAACAACTACACAGAAGCATTCTCAGAAACTTCTTTGTGATGAGTGCATTCAACTCACAGACTTGAACCTTCCTTTTGATAGAACAGTTTTGAAACACACTTTTTGTAGAATCTGCAAGTAGGTATTTGGAGCGCTTTCAGGCCTATGCTGGGAAATGAAATATCTTCACCTAAAAACTAGACAGAAGCATTCTCAGAAACTTCTCTGTGATGAGTGCATTCAACTCACATACTTGAACATTCCTTTTGATAGAGCAGTTTGGAAACACTCCTTTTGTAATATCTGCAAGTGTTTATTTGGAGCGCTCTGAGGCCTAAGCTGGAAAAGGAAATATCTTCAAATAAAAACTAGACAGAAGCATTCTCAGAAACTTCTTAGTGATGAGTGCATTCTACTCGCAGAGTTGAACCTTCTTTTTGGAAGAAGAGTTTTCAAACTCTCTTTTTGTAGAATCTGCAAGTGCATATTTGGAGTTGCTGGAGGCCAATGCTGGGAAAGGGAACATCCTCAGACAGAGACTAGACAGAAGCATTCCCAGAAACTTGTTTGTGACGAGTGCATTCAACTCACAGACTTGAATGTTTCTTTTGAAAGAGCAGTTTTGGAACATTCTTTTTGTAGAATCTGCTAGCGTATATTTGGAGCGCTGTGAAGCCTATGCTGGGAAATGTAATGTCTCCACTTAAAAACTAGACAGAAGCATTCTCAGAAACTTCTTTGCGATGAGTGCATTCAACTCACAGACTTGAACCTTCCTTTTCAAAGAGCGGTTTTGAAACTCTCTTTTTGTAGAATCTGCAAGTGGATATTTGGAGCGCTTTGAGGCCTATGCTGGGAAATGAAATATCTTCACCTAAAAACTAGACAGAAGCATTCTCAGAAACTTCTGTGTGATGAGTGCATTCAACTCCAGACTTGAACGTTCCTTTTGATAGAACAGTTTTGAAACACTCTTTCTGCAGAATCTGCAAGTGTTTATTTCGAGCGCTCTGAGGCCTAGGCTGGAAAAGGAAATGTCTTCAAATAACAACTACACAGAAGCATTCTCAGAAACTTCTTTGTGATGAGTGCATTCAACTCACAGACTTGAACCTTCCTTTTCAAAGAGCGGTTTCGAAACTCTCTTTTTGTAGAATCTGCAAGTGGATATTTGGAGCGCTTTGAGGCCTATGCTGGGAAATGAAATATCTTCACCTAAAAACTAGACAGAAGCATTCTCAGAAACTTCTTTGTGACGAGTGCATTCAACTCACAGACTTGAACGTTTCTTTTGCAAGAGCAGTTTTGGAACACTCTTTTTGTAGAATCTGCTAGTGTATATTTGGAGCGCTGTGAGGCCTATGCTGGGAAATGAAATGTCTCCACTTAAAAACTAGACAGAAGCATTCTCAGAAACTTCTGTGTGATGAGTGCATTCAACTCACAGACTTGAACGTTCCTTTTGATAGAACAGTTTTGAAACACTCTTTCAGCAGAATCTGCAAGTGTTCATTTCGAGCGATTTGAGGCCTATGTTGGAAAAGGAAATCTCTTCAAATAACAACTACACAGAAGTATTCTCAGAAACTTCTTTGTGATGAGTGCATTCAACTCACAGACTTGAACCTTCCTTTTGCAAGAGCAGTTTTGAAACACACTTTTTGTAGAATCTGCAAGTGGATATTTGGAGCGCTTTGAGGTCTATGCTGGGAAATGAAATATCTTCACCTAAAAACTAGACAGAAGCATTCTCAGAAACTTCTGTGTGATGAGTGCATTCAACTCACAGACTTGAACGTTCCTTTTGATAGAACAGTTTTGAAACACTCTTTCTGCAGAATCTGCAAGTGTTTATTTCGAGCGCTTTGAGGCCTATGCTGGAAAAGGAAGTGTCTTCAAATAACAACTACACAGAAGCATTCTCAGAAACTTCTTTGTGATGAGTGCATTCAACTCACAGACTTGAACCTTCCTTTTGATAGAACAGTTTTGAAACACACTTTTTGTAGAATCTGCAAGTAGGTATTTGGAGCGCTTTCAGGCCTATTCTGGGAAATGAAATATCTTCACCTAAAAACTAGACAGAAGCATTCTCAGAAACTTCTCTGTGATGAGTGCATTCAACTCACATACTTGAACATTCCTTTTGATAGAGCAGTTTGGAAACACTCCTTTTGTAATATCTGCAAGTGTTTATTTGGAGCGCTCTGAGGCCTAAGCTGGAAAAGGAAATATCTTGAAATAAAAACTAGACAGAAGCATTCTCAGAAACTTCTTTGTGATGAGTGCATTCTACTCGCAGAGTTGAACCTTCTTTTAGGAAGAAGAGCTTTCAAACTCTCTTTTTGTAGAATCTGCAAGTGCATATTTGGAGCTGCTGGAGGCCAATGCTGGGAAAGGGAACATCCTCAGACAGAGACTAGACAGAAGCATTCCCAGAAACTTGTTTGTGACGAGTGCATTCAACTCACAGACTTGAACGTTTCTTTTGAAAGAGCAGTTTTGGAACACTCTTTTTGTAGAATCTGCTAGCGTATATTTGGAGCGCTGTGAAGCCTATGCTGGGAAATGTAATGTCTCCACTTAAAAACTAGACAGAAGCATTCTCAGAAACTTCTTTGCGATGAGTGCATTCAACTCACAGACTTGAACCTTCCTTTTCAAAGAGCGGTTTTGAAACTCTCTTTTTGTAGAATCTGCAAGTGGATATTTGGAGCGCTTTGAGGCCTATGCTGGGAAATGAAATATCTTCACCTAAAAACTAGACAGAAGCATTCTCAGAAACTTCTGTGTGATGAGTGCATTCAACTCCAGACTTGAACGTTCCTTTTGATAGAACAGTTTTGGAACACTCTTTCTGCAGAATCTGCAAGTGTTTATTTCGAGCGCTCTGAGGCCTAGGCTGGAAAAGGAAATGTCTTCAAATAACAACTACACAGAAGCATTCTCAGAAACTTCTTTGTGATGAGTGCATTCAACTCACAGACTTGAACCTTCCTTTTCAAAGAGCGGTTTTGAAACTCTCTTTTTGTAGAATCTGCAAGTGGATATTTGGAGCGCTTTGAGGCCTATGCTGGGAAATGAAATATCTTCACCTAAAAACTAGACAGAAGCATTCTCAGAAACTTCTTTGTGACGAGTGCATTCAACTCACAGACTTGAACGTTTCTTTTGCAAGAGCAGTTTTGGAACACTCTTTTTGTAGAATCTGCTAGTGTATATTTGGAGCGCTGTGAGGCCTATGCTGGGAAATGAAATGTCTCCACTTAAAAACTAGACAGAAGCATTCTCAGAAACTTCTGTGTGATGAGTGCATTCAACTCACAGACTTGAACGTTCCTTTTGACAGAACAGTTTTGAAACACTCTTTCAGCAGAATCTGCAAGTGTTCATTTCGAGCGATTTGAGGCCTATGTTGGAAAAGGAAATGTCTTCGAATAACAACTACACAGAAGTATTCTCAGAAACTTCTTTGTGATGAGTGCATTCAACTCACAGACTTGAACCTTCCTTTTGAAAGAGCAGTTTTGAAACACACTTTTTGTAGAATCTGCAAGTGGATATTTGGAGCGCTTTGAGGTCTATGCTGGGAAATGAAATATCTTCACCTAAAAACTAGACAGAAGCATTCTCAGAAACTTCTGTGTGATGAGTGCATTCAACTCACAGACTTGAACGTTCCTTTTGATAGAACAGTTTTGAAACACTCTTTCTGCAGAATCTGCAAGTGTTTATTTCGAGCGCTTTGAGGCCTATGCTGGAAAAGGAAGTGTCTTCAAATAACAACTACACAGAAGCATTCTCAGAAACTTCTTTGTGATGAGTGCATTCAACTCACAGACTTGAACCTTCCTTTTGATAGAACAGTTTTGAAACACACTTTTTGTAGAATCTGCAAGTAGGTATTTGGAGCGCTTTCAGGCCTATGCTGGGAAATGAAATATCTTCACCTAAAAACTAGACAGAAGCATTCTCAGAAACTTCTCTGTGATGAGTGCATTCAACTCACATACTTGAACATTCCTTTTGATAGAGCAGTATGGAAACACTCCTTTTGTAATATCTGCAAGTGTTTATTTGGAGCGCTCTGAGGCCTAAGCTGGAAAAGGAAATATCTTCAAATAAAAACTAGACAGAAGCATTCTCAGAAACTTCTTTGTGATGAGTGCATTCTACTCGCAGAGTTGAACCTTCTTTTTGGTAGAAGAGTTTTCAAACTCTCTTTTTGTAGAATCTGTAAGTGCATATTTGGAGCTGCTGGAGGCCAATGCTGGGAAAGGGAACATCCTCAGACAGAGACTAGACAGAAGCATTCCCAGAAACTTGTTTGTGACGAGTGCATTCAACTCACAGACTTGAACGTTTCTTTTGAAAGAGCAGTTTTGGAACACTCTTTTTGTAGAATCTGCTAGCGTATATTTGGAGCGCTGTGAAGCCTACGCTGGGAAATGTAATGTCTCCACTTAAAAACTAGACAGAAGCATTCTCAGAAACTTCTTTGCGATGAGTGCATTCAACTCACAGACTTGAACCTTCCTTTTCAAAGAGCGGTTTTGAAACTCTCTTTTTGTAGAATCTGCAAGTGGATATTTGGAGCGCTTTGAGGCCTATGCTGGGAAATGAAATATCGTCACCTAAAAACTAGACAGAAGCATTCTCAGAAACTTCTTTGTGACGAGTGCATTCAACTCACAGACTTGAACGTTTCTTTTGCAAGAGCAGTTTTGGAACACTCTTTTTGTAGAATCTGCTAGTGTATATTTGGAGCGCTGTGAGGCCTATGCTGGGAAATGAAATGTCTCCACTTAAAAACTAGACAGAAGCATTCTCAGAAACTTCTGTGTGATGAGTGCATTCAACTCACAGACTTGAACGTTCCTTTTGATAGAACAGTTTTGAAACACTCTTTCTGCAGAATCTGCAAGTGTTCATTTCGAGCGATTTGAGGCCTATGTTGGAAAAGGAAATGTCTTCAAATAACAACTACACAGAAGTATTCTCAGAAACTTCTTTGTGATGAGTGCATTCAACTCACAGACTTGAACCCTCCTTTTGAAAGAGCAGTTTTGAAACACACTTTTTGTAGAATCTGCAAGTGGATATTTGGAGCGCTTTGAGGTCTATGCTGGGAAATGAAATATCTTCACCTAAAAACTAGACAGAAGCATTCTCAGAAACTTCTGTGTGATGAGTGCATTCAACTCACAGACTTGAACGTTCCTTTTGATAGAACAGTTTTGAAACACTCTTTCTGCAGAATCTGCAAGTGTTTATTTCGAGCGCTTTGAGGCCTATGCTGGAAAAGGAAGTGTCTTCAAATAACAACTACACAGAAGCATTCTCAGAAACTTCTTTGTGATGAGTGCATTCAACTCACAGACTTGAACCTTCCTTTTGATAGAACAGTTTTGAAACACACTTTTTGTAGAATCTGCAAGTAGGTATTTGGAGCGCTTTCAGGCCTATGCTGGGAAATGAAATATCTTCACCTAAAAACTAGACAGAAGCATTCTCAGAAACTTCTCTGTGATGAGTGCATTCAACTCACATACTTGAACATTCCTTTTGATAGAGCAGTTTGGAAACACTCCTTTTGTAATATCTGCAAGTGTTTATTTGGAGCGCTCTGAGGCCTAAGCTGGAAAAGGAAATATCTTCAAATAAAAACTAGACAGAAGCATTCTCAGAAACTTCTTTGTGATGAGTACATTCTACTCGCAGAGTTGAACCTTCTTTTTGGTAGAAGAGTTTTCAAACTCTCTTTTTGTAGAATCTGCAAGTGCATATTTGGAGCTGCTGGAGGCCAATGCTGGGAAAGGGAACATCCTCAGACAGAGACTAGACAGAAGCATTCCCAGAAACTTGTTTGTGACGAGTGCATTCAACTCACAGACTTGAACGTTTCTTTTGAAAGAGCAGTTTTGGAACACTCTTTTTGTAGAATCTGCTAGCGTATATTTGGAGCGCTGTGAAGCCTATGCTGGGAAATGTAATGTCTCCACTTAAAAACTAGACAGAAGCATTCTCAGAAACTTCTTTGTGATGAGTGCATTCAACTCACAGACTTGAACCTTCCTTTTCAAAGAGCGGTTTTGAAACTCTCTTTTTGTAGAATCTGCAAGTGGATATTTGGAGCGCTTTGAGGCCTATGCTGGGAAATGAAATATCTTCACCTAAAAACTAGACAGAAGCATTCTCAGAAACTTCTGTGTGATGAGTGCATTCAACTCCAGACTTGAACGTTCCTTTTGATAGAACAGTTTTGAAACACTCTTTCTGCAGAATCTGCAAGTGTTTATTTCGAGCGCTCTGAGGAATATGCTGGAAAAGGAAATGTCTTCAAATAACAACTACACAGAAGCATTCTCAGAAACTTCTTTGTGATGAGTGCATTCAACTCACAGACTTGAACCTTCCTTTTCAAAGAGCGGTTTTGAAACTCTCTTTTTGTAGAATCTGCAAGTGGATATTTGGAGCGCTTTGAGGCCTATGCTGGGAAATGAAATATCTTCACCTAAAAACTAGACA
Organism: Pongo pygmaeus; assembly: GCF_028885625.2. Taxonomy (NCBI): domain Eukaryota; kingdom Metazoa; phylum Chordata; class Mammalia; order Primates; family Hominidae; genus Pongo; species Pongo pygmaeus. Next base: position 59,585,633 of record NC_072378.2, on the reverse strand, counting down.
GAAGCATTCTCAGAAACTTCTTTGTGACGAGTGCATTCAACTCACAGACTTGAACGTTTCTTTTGCAAGAGCAGTTTTGGAACACTCTTTTTGTAGAATCTGCTAGTGTATATTTGGAGCGCTGTGAGGCCTATGCTGGGAAATGAAATGTCTCCACTTAAAAACTAGACAGAAGCATTCTCAGAAACTTCTGTGTGATGAGTGCATTCAACTCACAGACTTGAACGTTCCTTTTGATAGAACAGTTTTGAAACACTCTTTCAGCAGAATCTGCAAGTGTTCATTTCGAGCGATTTGAGGCCTATGTTGGAAAAGGAAATCTCTTCAAATAACAACTACACAGAAGTATTCTCAGAAACTTCTTTGTGATGAGTGCATTCAACTCACAGACTTGAACCTTCCTTTTGAAAGAGCAGTTTTGAAACACACTTTTTGTAGAATCTGCAAGTGGATATTTGGAGCGCTTTGAGGTCTATGCTGGGAAATGAAATATCTTCACCTAAAAACTAGACAGAAGCATTCTCAGAAACTTCTGTGTGATGAGTGCATTCAACTCACAGACTTGAACGTTCCTTTTGATAGAACAGTTTTGAAACACTCTTTCTGCAGAATCTGCAAGTGTTTATTTGGAGCGCTTTGAGGCCTATGCTGGAAAAGGAAGTGTCTTCAAATAACAACTACACAGAAGCATTCTCAGAAACTTCTTTGTGATGAGTGCATTCAACTCACAGACTTGAACCTTCCTTTTGATAGAACAGTTTTGAAACTCACTCTTTGTAGAATCTGCAAGTAGGTATTTGGAGCGCTTTCAGGCCTATGCTGGGAAATGAAATATCTTCACCTAAAAACTAGACAGAAGCATTCTCAGAAACTTCTCTGTGATGAGTGCATTCAACTCACATACTTGAACATTCCTTTTGATAGAGCAGTTTGGAAACACTCCTTTTGTAATATCTGCAAGTGTTTATTTGGAGCGCTCTGAGGCCTAAGCTGGAAAAGGAAATACCGTCAAATAAAAACTAGACAGAAGCTTTCTCAGAAACTTCTTTGTGATGAGTGCATTCTACTCGCAGAGTTGAACCTTCTTTTTGGTAGAAGAGTTTTCAAACTCTCTTTTTGTAGAATCTGCAAGTGGATATTTGGAGCTGCTGGAGGCCAATGCAGGGAAAGGGAACATCCTCACACAGAGACTAGACAGAAGCATTCCCAGAAACTTGTTTGTGACGAGTGCATTCAACTCACAGACTTGAACGTTTCTTTTGCAAGAGCAGTTTTGGAACACTCTTTTTGTAGAATCTGCTAGTGTATATTTGGAGCGCTGTGAGGCCTATGCTGGGAAATGAAATGTCTCCACTTAAAAACTAGACAGAAGCATTCTCAGAAACTTCTGTGTGATGAGTGCATTCAACTCACAGACTTGAACGTTCCTTTTGACAGAACAGTTTTGAAACACTCTTTCAGCAGAATCTGCAAGTGTTCATTTCGAGCGATTTGAGGCCTATGTTGGAAAAGGAAATGTCTTCAAATAACAACTACACAGAAGTATTCTCAGAAACTTCTTTGTGATGAGTGCATTCAACTCACAGACTTGAACCTTCCTTTTGAAAGAGCAGTTTTGAAACACACTTTTTGTAGAATCTGCAAGTGGATATTTGGAGCGCTTTGAGGTCTATGCTGGGAAATGAAATATCTTCACCTAAAAACTAGACAGAAGCATTCTCAGAAACTTCTGTGTGATGAGTGCATTCAACTCACAGACTTGAACGTTCCTTTTGATAGAACAGTTTTGAAACACTCTTTCTGCAGAATCTGCAAGTGTTTATTTCGAGCGCTTTGAGGCCTATGCTGGAAAAGGAAGTGTCTTCAAATAACAACTACACAGAAGCATTCTCAGAAACTTCTTTGTGATGAGTGCATTCAACTCACAGACTTGAACCTTCCTTTTGATAGAACAGTTTTGAAACACACTTTTTGTAGAATCTGCAAGTAGGTATTTGGAGCGCTTTCAGGCCTATGCTGGGAAATGAAATATCTTCACCTAAAAACTAGACAGAAGCATTCTCAGAAACTTCTCTGTGATGAGTGCATTCAACTCACATACTTGAACATTCCTTTTGATAGAGCAGTATGGAAACACTCCTTTTGTAATATCTGCAAGTGTTTATTTGGAGCGCTCTGAGGCATAAGCTGGAAAAGGAAATATCTTCAAATAAAAACTAGACAGAAGCATTCTCAGAAACTTCTTTGTGATGAGTGCATTCTACTCGCAGAGTTGAACCTTCTTTTTGGTAGAAGAGTTTTCAAACTCTCTTTTTGTAGAATCTGTAAGTGCATATTTGGAGCTGCTGGAGGCCAATGCTGGGAAAGGGAACATCCTCAGACAGAGACTAGACAGAAGCATTCCCAGAAACTTGTTTGTGACGAGTGCATTCAACTCACAGACTTGAACGTTTCTTTTGAAAGAGCAGTTTTGGAACACTCTTTTTGTAGAATCTGCTAGCGTATATTTGGAGCGCTGTGAAGCCTACGCTGGGAAATGTAATGTCTCCACTTAAAAACTAGACAGAAGCATTCTCAGAAACTTCTTTGCGATGAGTGCATTCAACTCACAGACTTGAACCTTCCTTTTCAAAGAGCGGTTTTGAAACTCTCTTTTTGTAGAATCTGCAAGTGGATATTTGGAGCGCTTTGAGGCCTATGCTGGGAAATGAAATATCTTCACCTAAAAACTAGACAGAAGCATTCTCAGAAACTTCTTTGTGACGAGTGCATTCAACTCACAGACTTGAACGTTTCTTTTGCAAGAGCAGTTTTGGAACACTCTTTTTGTAGAATCTGCTAGTGTATATTTGGAGCGCTGTGAGGCCTATGCTGGGAAATGAAATGTCTCCACTTAAAAACTAGACAGAAGCATTCTCAGAAACTTCTGTGTGATGAGTGCATTCAACTCACAGACTTGAACGTTCCTTTTGATAGAACAGTTTTGAAACACTCTTTCAGCAGAATCTGCAAGTGTTCATTTCGAGCGATTTGAGGCCTATGTTGGAAAAGAAAATGTCTTCAAATAACAACTACACAGAAGTATTCTCAGAAACTTCTTTGTGATGAGTGCATTCAACTCACAGACTTGAACCTTCCTTTTGCAAGAGCAGTTTTGAAACACACTTTTTGTAGAATCTGCAAGTGGATATTTGGAGCGCTTTGGAGTCTATGCTGGGAAATGAAATATCTTCACCTAAAAACTAGACAGAAGCATTCTCAGAAACTTCTCTGTGATGAGTGCATTCAACTCACATACTTGAACATTCCCTTTGATAGAGCAGTTTGGAAACACTCCTTTTGTAATATCTGCAAGTGTTTATTTGGAGCGCTCTGAGGCCTAAGCTGGAAAAGGAAATATCTTCAAATAAAAACTAGACAGAAGCATTCTCAGAAACTTCTTTGTGATGAGTGCATTCTACTCGCAGAGTTGAACCTTCTTTTAGGAAGAAGAGTTTTCAAACTCTCTTTTTGTAGAATCTGCAAGTGCATATTTGGAGCTGCTGGAGGCCAATGCTGGGAAAGGGAACATCCTCAGACAGAGACTAGACAGAAGCATTCCCAGAAACTTGTTCGTGACGAGTGCATTCAACTCACAGACTTGAACGTTTCTTTTGAAAGAGCAGTTTTGGAACACTCTTTTTGTAGAATCTGCTAGCGTATATTTGGAGCGCTGTGAAGCCTATGCTGGGAAATGTAATGTCTCCACTTAAAAACTAGACAGAAGCATTCTCAGAAACTTCTTTGCGATGAGTGCATTCAACTCACAGACTTGAACCTTCCTTTTCAAAGAGCGGTTTTGAAACTCTCTTTTTGTAGAATCTGCAAGTGGATATTTGGAGCGCTTTGAGGCCTATGCTGGGAAATGAAATATCTTCACCTAAAAACTAGACAGAAGCATTCTCAGAAACTTCTGTGTGATGAGTGCATTCAACTCCAGACTTGAACGTTCCTTTTGATAGAACAGTTTTGAAACACTCTTTCTGCAGAATCTGCAAGTGTTTATTTCGAGCGCTCTGAGGCCTAGGCTGGAAAAGGAAATGTCTTCAAATAACAACTACACAGAAGCATTCTCAGAAACTTCTTTGTGATGAGTGCATTCAACTCACAGACTTGAACCTTCCTTTTCAAAGAGCGGTTTTGAAACTCTCTTTTTGTAGAATCTGCAAGTAGATATTTGGAGCGCTTTGAGGCCTATGCTGGGAAATGAAATATCTTCACCTAAAAACTAGACAGAAGCATTCTCAGAAACTTCTTTGTGACGAGTGCATTCAACTCACAGACTTGAACGTTTCTTTTGCAAGAGCAGTTTTGGAACACTCTTTTTGTAGAATCTGCTAGTGTATATTTGGAGCGCTGTGAGGCCTATGCTGGGAAATGAAATGTCTCCACTTAAAAACTAGACAGAAGCATTCTCAGAAACTTCTGTGTGATGAGTGCATTCAACTCACAGACTTGAACGTTCCTTTTGACAGAACAGTTTTGAAACACTCTTTCAGCAGAATCTGCAAGTGTTCATTTCGAGCGATTTGAGGCCTATGTTGGAAAAGGAAATGTCTTCAAATAACAACTACACAGAAGTATTCTCAGAAACTTCTTTGTGATGAGTGCATTCAACTCACAGACTTGAACCTTCCTTTTGAAAGAGCAGTTTTGAAACACACTTTTTGTAGAATCTGCAAGTGGATATTTGGAGCGCTTTGAGGTCTATGCTGGGAAATGAAATATCTTCACCTAAAAACTAGACAGAAGCATTCTCAGAAACTTCTGTGTGATGAGTGCATTCAACTCACAGACTTGAACGTTCCTTTTGATAGAACAGTTTTGAAACACTCTTTCTGCAGAATCTGCAAGTGTTTATTTCGAGCGCTTTGAGGCCTATGCTGGAAAAGGAAGTGTCTTCAAATAACAACTACACAGAAGCATTCTCAGAAACTTCTTTGTGATGAGTGCATTCAACTCACAGACTTGAACCTTCCTTTTGATAGAACAGTTTTGAAACACACTTTTTGTAGAATCTGCAAGTAGGTATTTGGAGCGCTTTCAGGCCTATGCTGGGAAATGAAATATCTTCACCTAAAAACTAGACAGAAGCATTCTCAGAAACTTCTCTGTGATGAGTGCATTCAACTCACATACGTGAACATTCCTTTTGATAGAGCAGTTTGGAAACACTCCTTTTGTAATATCTGCAAGTGTTCATTTGGAGCGCTCTGAGGCCTAAGCTGGAAAAGGAAATATCTTCAAATAAAAACTAGACAGAAGCATTCTCAGAAACTTCTTTGTGATGAGTGCATTCTACTCGCAGAGTTGAACCTTCTTTTTGGTAGAAGAGTTTTCAAACTCTCTTTTTGTAGAATCTGCAAGTGCATATTTGGAGCTGCTGGAGGCCAATGCTGGGAAAGGGAACATCCTCAGACAGAGACTAGACAGAAGCATTCCCAGAAACTTGTTTGTGACGAGTGCATTCAACTCACAGACTTGAACGTTTCTTTTGAAAGAGCAGTTTTGGAACACTCTTTTTGTAGAATCTGCTAGCGTATATTTGGAGCGCTGTGAAGCCTATGCTGGGAAATGTAATGTCTCCACTTAAAAACTAGACAGAAGCATTCTCAGAAACTTCTTTGTGATGAGTGCATTCAACTCACAGACTTGAACCTTCCTTTTCAAAGAGCGGTTTTGAAACTCTCTTTTTGTAGAATCTGCAAGTGGATATTTGGAGCGCTTTGAGGCCTATGCTGGGAAATGAAATATCTTCACCTAAAAACTAGACAGAAGCATTCTCAGAAACTTCTGTGTGATGAGTGCATTCAACTCCAGACTTGAACGTTCCTTTTGATAGAACAGTTTTGAAACACTCTTTCTGCAGAATCTGCAAGTGTTTATTTCGAGCGCTCTGAGGCCTAGGCTGGAAAAGGAAATGTCTTCAAATAACAACTACACAGAAGCATGCTCAGAAACTTCTTTGTGATGAGTGCATTCAACTCACAGACTTGAACCTTCCTTTTCAAAGAGCGGTTTTGAAACTCTCTTTTTGTAGAATCTGCAAGTGGATATTTGGAGCGCTTTGAGGCCTATGCTGGGAAATGAAATATCTTCACCTAAAAACTAGACAGAAGCATTCTCAGAAACTTCTTTGTGACGAGTGCATTCAACTCACAGACTTGAACGTTTCTTTTGCAAGAGCAGTTTTGGAACACTCTTTTTGTAGAATCTGCTAGTGTATATTTGGAGCGCTGTGAGGCCTATGCTGGGAAATGAAATGTCTCCACTTAAAAACTAGACAGAAGCATTCTCAGAAACTTCTGTGTGATGAGTGCATTCAACTCACAGACTTGAACGTTCCTTTTGATAGAACAGTTTTGAAACACTCTTTCAGCAGAATCTGCAAGTGTTCATTTCGAGCGATTTGAGGCCTATGTTGGAAAAGGAAATGTCTTCAAATAACAACTACACAGAAGTATTCTCAGAAACTTCTTTGTGATGAGTGCATTCAACTCACAGACTTGAACCTTCCTTTTGAAAGAGCAGTTTTGAAACACACTTTTTGTAGAATCTGCAAGTGGATATTTGGAGCGCTTTGAGGTCTATGCTGGGAAATGAAATATCTTCACCTAAAAACTAGACAGAAGCATTCTCAGAAACTTCTGTGTGATGAGTGCATTCAACTCACAGACTTGAACGTTCCTTTTGATAGAACAGTTTTGAAACACTCTTTCTGCAGAATCTGCAAGTGTTTATTTGGAGCGCTTTGAGGCCTATGCTGGAAAAGGAAGTGTCTTCAAATAACAACTACACAGAAGCATTCTCAGAAACTTCTTTGTGATGAGTGCATTCAACTCACAGACTTGAACCTTCCTTTTGATAGAACAGTTTTGAAACTCACTCTTTGTAGAATCTGCAAGTAGGTATTTGGAGCGCTTTCAGGCCTATGCTGGGAAATGAAATATCTTCACCTAAAAACTAGACAGAAGCATTCTCAGAAACTTCTCTGTGATGAGTGCATTCAACTCACATACTTGAACATTCCTTTTGATAGAGCAGTTTGGAAACACTCCTTTTGTAATATCTTCAAGTGTTTATTTGGAGCGCTCTGAGGCCTAAGCTGGAAAAGGAAATACCGTCAAATAAAAACTAGACAGAAGCTTTCTCAGAAACTTCTTTGTGATGAGTGCATTCTACTCGCAGAGTTGAACATTCTTTTTGGTAGAAGAGTTTTCAAACTCTCTTTTTGTAGAATCTGCAAGTGCATATTTGGAGCTGCTGGAGACCAATGCTGGGAAAGGGAACATCCTCAGACAGAGACTAGACAGAAGCATTCCCAGAAACTTGTTTGTGACGAGTGCATTCAACTCACAGACTTGAACGTTTCTTTTGAAAGAGCAGTTTTGGAACACTCTTTTTGTAGAATCTGCTAGCGTATATTTGGAGCGCTGTGAAGCCTATGCTGGGAAATGTAATGTCTCCACTTAAAAACTAGACAGAAGCATTCTCAGAAACTTCTTTGTGATGAGTGCATTCACCTCACAGACTTGAACCTTCCTTTTCAAAGAGCGGTTTTGAAACTCTCTTTTTGTAGAATCTGCAAGTGGATATTTGGAGCGCTTTGAGGCCTATGCTGGGAAATGAAATATCTTCACCTAAAAACTTGACAGAAGCATTCTCAGAAACTTCTGTGTGATGAGTGCATTCAACTCCAGACTTGAACGTTCCTTTTGATAGAACAGTTTTGAAACACTCTTTCTGCAGAATCTGCAAGTGTTTATTTCGAGCGCTCTGAGGCCTATGCTGGAAAAGGAAATGTCTTCAAATCACAACTACACAGAAGCATTCTCAGAAACTTCTTTGTGATGAGTGCATTCAACTCACAGACTTGAACCTTCCTTTTCAAAGAGCGGTTTTGAAACTCTCTTTTTGTAGAATCTGCAAGTGGATATTGGGAGCGCTTTGAGGCCTATGCTGGGAAATGAAATATCTTCACCTAAAAACTAGACAGAAGCATTCTCAGAAACTTCTTTGTGACGAGTGCATTCAACTCACAGACTTGAACGTTTCTTTTGCAAGAGCAGTTTTGGAAAACTCTTTTTGTAGAATCTGCTAGTGTATATTTGGAGCGCTGTGAGGCCTATGCTGGGAAATGAAATGTCTCCACTTAAAAACTAGACAGAAGCATTCTCAGAAACTTCTGTGTGATGAGTGCATTCAACTCACAGACTTGAACGTTCCTTTTGATAGAACAGTTTTGAAACACTCTTTCAGCAGAATCTGCAAGTGTTCATTTCGAGCGATGTGAGGCCTATGTTGGAAAAGGAAATGTCTTCAAATAACAACTACATAGAAGTATTCTCAGAAACTTCTTTGTGATGAGTGCATTCAACTCACAGACTTGAACCTTCCTTTTGAAAGAGCAGTTTTGAAACACACTTTTTGTAGAATCTGCAAGTGGATATTTGGATCGCTTTGAGGTCTATGCTGGGAAATGAAGTATCTTCACCTAAAAACTAGACAGAAGCATTCTCAGAAACTTCTGTGTGATGAGTGCATTCAACTCACAGACTTGAACGTTCCTTTTGATAGAACAGTTTTGAAACACACTTTCTGCAGAATCTGCAAGTGTTTATTTCGAGCGCTTTGAGACCTATGCTGGAAAAGGAAGTGTCTTCAAATAACAACTACACAGAAGCATTCTCAGAAACTTCTTTGTGATGAGTGCATTCAACTCACAGACTTGAACCTTCCTTTTGATAGAACAGTTTTGAAACACACTTTTTGTAGAATCTGCAAGTAGATATTTGGAGCGCTTTCAGGCCTATGCTGGGAAATGAAATATCTTCACCTAAAAACTAGACAGAAGCATTCTCAGAAACATCTCTGTGATGAGTGCATTCAACTCACATACTTGAACATTCCTTTTGATAGAGCAGTTTGGAAACACTCCTTTTGTAAAATCTGCAAGTGTTTATTTGGAGCGCTCTGAAGCCTAAGCTGGAAAAGGAAATATCTTCAAATAAAAACTAGACAGAAGCATTCTCAGAAACTTCTTTGTGATGAGTGCATTCTACTCGCAGAGTTGAACCTTCTTTTTGGTAGAAGAGTTTTCAAACTCTCTTTTTGTAGAATCTGCAAGTGCATATTTGGAGCTGCTGGAGGCCAAAGCTGGGAAAGGGAACATCCTCAGACAGAGACTAGACAGAAGTATTCCCAGAAACTTGTTTGTGACGAGTGCATTCAACTCACAGACTTGAACGTTTCTTTTGAAAGAGCAGTTTTGGAACACTCTTTTTGTAGAATCTGCTAGCGTATATTTGGAGCGCTGTGAAGCCTATGCTGGGAAATGTAATGTCTCCACTTAAAAACTAGACAGAAGCATTCTCAGAAACTTCTTTGTGATGAGTGCATTCAACTCACAGACTTGAACCTTCCTTTTCAAAGAGCGGTTTTGAAACTCTCTTTTTGTAGAATCTGCAAGTGGATATTTGGAGCGCTTTGAGGCCTATGCTGGGAAATGAAATATCTTCACCTAAAAACTAGACAGAAGCATTCTCAGAAACTTCTGTGTGATGAGTGCATTCAACTCCAGACTTGAACGTTCCTTTTGATAGAACAGTTTTGAAACACTCTTTCTGCAGAATCTGCAAGTGTTTATTCCGAGCGCTCTGAGGCCTATGCTGGAAAAGGAAATGTCTTCAAATAACAACTACACAGAAGCATTCTCAGAAACTTCTTTGTGATGAGTGCATTCAACTCACAGACTTGAACCTTCCTTTTCAAAGAGCGGTTTTGAAACTCTCTTTTTGTAGAATCTGCAAGTGGATATTTGGAGCGCTTTGAGGCCTATGCTGGGAAATGAAATATCTTCACCTAAAAACTAGACAGAAGCATTCTCAGAAACTTCTTAGTGACGAGTGCATTCAACTCACAGACTTGAACGTTTCTTTTGCAAGAGCAGTTTTGGAACACTCTTTTTGTAGAATCTGCTAGTGTATATTTGGAGCGCTGTGAGGCCTATGCTGGGAAATGAAATGTCTCCACTTAAAAACTAGACAGAAGCATTCTCAGAAACTTCTGTGTGATGAGTGCATTCAACTCACAGACTTGAACCTTCCTTTTGAAAGAGCAGTTTTGAAACACACTTTTTGTGGAATCTGCAAGTGTTTATTTCGAGCGCTTTGAGGCTTATGCTGGAAAAGGAATTGTCTTCAAATAACAACTACACAGAAGCATTCTCAGAAACTACTTTGTGATGAGTGCATTCAACTCACAGACTTGAACCTTCCTTTTGATGGAACAGTTTTGAAACACACTTTTTGTAGAATCTTCAAGTAGGTATTTGGAGCGCTTTCAGGCCTATGCTGGGAAATGAAATATCTTCACCTAAAAACTAGACAGAAGCATTCTCAGAAACTTCTCTGTGATGAGTGCATTCAACTCACATACTTGAACATTCCTTTTGATGGAGCTGTTTGGAAACACTCCTTTTGTAAAATCTGCAAGTGTTTATTTGGAGCGCTCTGAGGCCTAAGCTGGAAAAGGAAATATCTTCAAACAAAAACTAGACAGAAGCATTCTCAGAAACTTCTTTGTGATGAGTGCATTCTACTCGCAGAGTTGAACCTTCTTTTTGGTAGAAGAGTTTTCAAACTCTCTTTTTGTAGAATCTGCAAGTGCCTATTTGGAGCTGTTGGAGGCCAATGCTGGGAAAGGGAACATCCTCAGACAGAGACTAGACAGAAGCATTCCCAGAAACTTGTTTGTGACGAGTGCATTCAACTCACAGACTTGAACGTTTCTTTTGCAAGAGCAGTTTTGGAACACTCTTTTTGTAGAATCTGCTAGTGTATATTTGGAGCGCTGTGAGGCCTATGCTGGGAAATGAAATGTCTCCACTTAAAAACTAGACAGAAGCATTCTCAGAAACTTCTGTGTGATGAGTGCATTCAACTCACAGACTTGAACGTTCCTTTTGACAGAACAGTTTTGAAACACTCTTTCAGCAGAATCTGCAAGTGTTCATTTCGAGCGATTTGAGGCCTATGTTGGAAAAGGAAATGTCTTCAAATAACAACTACACAGAAGTATTCTCAGAAACTTCTTTGTGATGAGTGCATTCAACTCACAGACTTGAACCTTCCTTTTGAAAGAGCAGTTTTGAAACACACTTTTTGTAGAATCTGCAAGTGGATATTTGGAGCGCTTTGAGGTCTATGCTGGGAAATGAAATATCTTCACCTAAAAACTAGACAGAAGCATTCTCAGAAACTTCTGTGTGATGAGTGCATTCAACTCACAGACTTGAACGTTCCTTTTGATAGAACAGTTTTGAAACACTCTTTCTGCAGAATCTGCAAGTGTTTATTTCGAGCGCTTTGAGGCCTATGCTGGAAAAGGAAGTGTCTTCAAATAACAACTACACAGAAGCATTCTCAGAAACTTCTTTGTGATGAGTGCATTCAACTCACAGACTTGAACCTTCCTTTTGATAGAACAGTTTTGAAACACACTTTTTGTAGAATCTGCAAGTAGGTATTTGGAGCGCTTTCAGGCCTATGCTGGGAAATGAAATATCTTCACCTAAAAACTAGACAGAAGCATTCTCAGAAACTTCTCTGTGATGAGTGCATTCAACTCACATACGTGAACATTCCTTTTGATAGAGCAGTTTGGAAACACTCCTTTTGTAATATCTGCAAGTGTTCATTTGGAGCGCCCTGAGGCCTAAGCTGGAAAAGGAAATATCTTCAAATAAAAACTAGACAGAAGCATTCTCGGAAACTTCTTTGTGATGAGTGCATTCTACTCGCAGAGTTGAACCTTCTTTTTGGTAGAAGAGTTTTCAAACTCTCTTTTTGTAGAATCTGCAAGTGCATATTTGGAGCTGCTGGAGGCCAATGCTGGGAAAGGGAACATCCTCAGACAGAGACTAGACAGAAGCATTCCCAGAAACTTGTTTGTGACGAGTGCATTCAACTCACAGACTTGAACGTTTCTTTTGAAAGAGCAGTTTTGGAACACTCTTTTTGTAGAATCTGCTAGCGTATATTTGGAGCGCTGTGAAGCCTATGCTGGGAAATGTAATGTCTCCACTTAAAAACTAGACAGAAGCATTCTCAGAAACTTCTTTGTGATGAGTGCATTCAACTCACAGACTTGAACCTTCCTTTTCAAAGAGCGGTTTTGAAACTCTCTTTTTGTAGAATCTGCAAGTGGATATTTGGAGCGCTTTGAGGCCTATGCTGGGAAATGAAATATCTTCACCTAAAAATTAGACAGAAGCATTCTCAGAAACTTCTGTGTGATGAGTGCATTCAACTCCAGACTTGAACGTTCCTTTTGATAGAACAGTTTTGAAACACTCTTTCTGCAGAATCTGCAAGTGTTTATTTCGAGCGCTCTGAGGCCTAGGCTGGAAAAGGAAATGTCTTCAAATAACAACTACACAGAAGCATGCTCAGAAACTTCTTTGTGATGAGTGCATTCAACTCACAGACTTGAACCTTCCTTTTCAAAGAGCGGTTTTGAAACTCTCTTTTTGTAGAATCTGCAAGTGGATATTTGGAGCGCTTTGAGGCCTATGCTGGGAAATGAAATATCTTCACCTAAAAACTAGACAGAAGCATTCTCAGAAACTTCTTTGTGACGAGTGCATTCAACTCACAGACTTGAACGTTTCTTTTGCAAGAGCAGTTTTGGAACACTCTTTTTGTAGAATCTGCTAGTGTATATTTGGAGCGCTGTGAGGCCTATGCTGGGAAATGAAATGTCTCCACTTAAAAACTAGACAGAAGCATTCTCAGAAACTTCTGTGTGATGAGTGCATTCAACTCACAGACTTGAACGTTCCTTTTGATAGAACAGTTTTGAAACACTCTTTCAGCAGAATCTGCAAGGGGTCATTTCGAGCGATTTGAGGCCTATGTTGGAAAAGGAAATGTCTTCAAATAACAACTACACAGAAGTATTCTCAGAAACTTCTTTGTGATGAGTGCATTCAACTCACAGACTTGAACCTTCCTTTTGAAAGAGCAGTTTTGAAACACACTTTTTGTAGAATCTGCAAGTGGATATTTGGAGCGCTTTGAGGTCTATGCTGGGAAATGAAATATCTTCACCTAAAAACTAGACAGAAGCATTCTCAGAAACTTCTGTGTGATGAGTGCATTCAACTCACAGACTTGAACGTTCCTTTTGATAGAACAGTTTTGAAACACTCTTTCTGCAGAATCTGCAAGTGTTTATTTGGAGCGCTTTGAGGCCTATGCTGGAAAAGGAAGTGTCTTCAAATAACAACTACACAGAAGCATTCTCAGAAACTTCTTTGTGATGAGTGCATTCAACTCACAGACTTGAACCTTCCTTTTGATAGAACAGTTTTGAAACTCACTCTTTGTAGAATCTGCAAGTAGGTATTTGGAGCGCTTTCAGGCCTATGCTGGGAAATGAAATATCTTCACCTAAAAACTAGACAGAAGCATTCTCAGAAACTTCTCTGTGATGAGTGCATTCAACTCACATACTTGAACATTCCTTTTGATAGAGCAGTTTGGAAACACTCCTTTTGTAATATCTTCAAGTGTTTATTTGGAGCGCTCTGAGGCCTAAGCTGGAAAAGGAAATACCGTCAAATAAAAACTAGACAGAAGCTTTCTCAGAAACTTCTTTGTGATGAGTGCATTCTACTCGCAGAGTTGAACATTCTTTTTGGTAGAAGAGTTTTCAAACTCTCTTTTTGTAGAATCTGCAAGTGCATATTTGGAGCTGCTGGAGACCAATGCTGGGAAAGGGAACATCCTCAGACAGAGACTAGACAGAAGCATTCCCAGAAACTTGTTTGTGACGAGTGCATTCAACTCACAGACTTGAACGTTTCTTTTGAAAGAGCAGTTTTGGAACACTCTTTTTGTAGAATCTGCTAGCGTATATTTGGAGCGCTGCGAAGCCTATGCTGGGAAATGTAATGTCTCCACTTAAAAACTAGACAGAAGCATTCTCAGAAACTTCTTTGTGATGAGTGCATTCACCTCACAGACTTGAACCTTCCTTTTCAAAGAGCGGTTTTGAAACTCTCTTTTTGTAGAATCTGCAAGTGGATATTTGGAGCGCTTTGAGGCCTATGCTGGGAAATGAAATATCTTCACCTAAAAACTTGACAGAAGCATTCTCAGAAACTTCTGTGTGATGAGTGCATTCAACTCCAGACTTGAACGTTCCTTTTGATAGAACAGTTTTGAAACACTCTTTCTGCAGAATCTGCAAGTGTTTATTTCGAGCGCTCTGAGGCCTATGCTGGAAAAGGAAATGTCTTCAAATCACAACTACACAGAAGCATTCTCAGAAACTTCTTTGTGATGAGTGCATTCAACTCACAGACTTGAACCTTCCTTTTCAAAGAGCGGTTTTGAAACTCTCTTTTTGTAGAATCTGCAAGTGGATATTGGGAGCGCTTTGAGGCCTATGCTGGGAAATGAAATATCTTCACCTAAAAACTAGACAGAAGCATTCTCAGAAACTTCTTTGTGACGAGTGCATTCAACTCACAGACTTGAACGTTTCTTTTGCAAGAGCAGTTTTGGAAAACTCTTTTTGTAGAATCTGCTAGTGTATATTTGGAGCGCTGTGAGGCCTATGCTGGGAAATGAAATGTCTCCACTTAAAAACTAGACAGAAGCATTCTCAGAAACTTCTGTGTGATGAGTGCATTCAACTCACAGACTTGAACGTTCCTTTTGATAGAACAGTTTTGAAACACTCTTTCAGCAGAATCTGCAAGTGTTCATTTCGAGCGATGTGAGGCCTATGTTGGAAAAGGAAATGTCTTCAAATAACAACTACATAGAAGTATTCTCAGAAACTTCTTTGTGATGAGTGCATTCAACTCACAGACTTGAACCTTCCTTTTGAAAGAGCAGTTTTGAAACACACTTTTTGTAGAATCTGCAAGTGGATATTTGGATCGCTTTGAGGTCTATGCTGGGAAATGAAGTATCTTCACCTAAAAACTAGACAGAAGCATTCTCAGAAACTTCTGTGTGATGAGTGCATTCAACTCACAGACTTGAACGTTCCTTTTGATAGAACAGTTTTGAAACACTCTTTCTGCAGAATCTGCAAGTGTTTATTTCGAGCGCTTTGAGACCTATGCTGGAAAAGGAAGTGTCTTCAAATAACAACTACACAGAAGCATTCTCAGAAACTTCTTTGTGATGAGTGCATTCAACTCACAGACTTGAACCTTCCTTTTGATAGAACAGTTTTGAAACACACTTTTTGTAGAGTCTGCAAGTAGATATTTGGAGCGCTTTCAGGCCTATGCTGGGAAATGAAATATCTTCACCTAAAAACTAGACAGAAGCATTCTCAGAAACATCTCTGTGATGAGTGCATTCAACTCACATACTTGAACATTCCTTTTGATAGAGCAGTTTGGAAACACTCCTTTTGTAAAATCTGCAAGTGTTTATTTGGAGCGCTCTGAAGCCTAAGCTGGAAAAGGAAATATCTTCAAATAAAAACTAGACAGAAGCATTCTCAGAAACTTCTTTGTGATGAGTGCATTCTACTCGCAGAGTTGAACCTTCTTTTTGGTAGAAGAGTTTTCAAACTCTCTTTTTGTAGAATCTGCAAGTGCATATTTGGAGCTGCTGGAGGCCAATGCAGGGAAAGGGAACATCCTCAGACAGAGACTAGACAGAAGCATTCCCAGAAACTTGTTTGTGACGAGTGCATTCAACTCACAGACTTGAACGTTTCTTTTGAAACAGCAGTTTTGGAACACTCTTTTTGTAGAATCTGCTAGTGTATATTTGGAGCGCTGTGAAGCCTATGCTGGGAAATGAAATGTCTCCACTTAAAAACTAGACAGAAGCATTCTCAGAAACTTCTTTGCGATGAGTGCATTCAACTCACAGACTTGAACCTTCCTTTTCAAAGAGCGGTTTTGAAACTCTCTTTTTGTAGAATCTGCAAGTGGATATTTGCAGCGCTTTGAGGCCTATGCTGGGAAATGAAATATCTTCACCTAAAAACTAGACAGAAGCATTCTCAGAAACTTCTTTGTGACGAGTGCATTCAACTCACAGACTTGAACGTTTCTTTTGCAAGAGCAGTTTTGGAACACTCTTTTTGTAGAATCTGCTAGTGTATATTTGGAGCGCTGTGAGGCCTATGCTGGGAAATGAAATGTCTCCACTTAAAAACTAGACAGAAGCATTCTCAGAAACTTCTGTGTGATGAGTGCATTCAACTCACAGACTTGAACGTTCCTTTTGATAGAACAGTTTTGAAACACTCTTTCAGCAGAATCTGCAAGTGTTCATTTCGAGCGATTTGAGGCCTTTGTTGGAAAAGGAAATGTCTTCAAATAACAACTACACAGAAGTATTCTCAGAAACTTCTTTGTGATGAGTGCATTCAACTCACAGACTTGAACCTTCCTTTTGAAAGAGCAGTTTTGAAACACACTTTTTGTAGAATCTGCAAGTGGATATTTGGAGCGCTTTGAGGTCTATGCTGGGAAATGAAATATCTTCACCTAAAAACTAGACAGAAGCATTCTCAGAAACTTCTGTGTGATGAGTGCATTCAACTCACAGACTTGAACGTTCCTTTTGATAGAACAGTTTTGAAACACTCTTTCTGCAGAATCTGCAAGTGTTTACTTCGAGCGTTTCAGGCCTATGCTGGAAAAGGAAGTGTCTTCAAATAACAACTACACAGAAGCATTCTCAGAAACTTCTTTGTGATGAGTGCATTCAACTCACAGACTTGAACCTTCCTTTTGATAGAACAGTTTTGAAACACACTTTTTGTAGAATCTGCAAGTAGGTATTTGGAGCGCTTTCAGGCCTATGCTGGGAAATGAAATATCTTCACCTAAAAACTAGACAGAAGCATTCTCAGAAACTTCTCTGTGATGAGTGCATTCAACTCACATACTTGAACATTCCTTTTGATAGAGCAGTTTGGAAACACTCCTTTTGTAATATCTGCAAGTGTTTATTTGGAGCACTCTGAGGCCTAAGCTGGAAAAGGAAATATCTTCAAATAAAAACTAGACAGAAGCATTCTCAGAAACTTCTTTGTGATGAGTGCATTCTACTCACAGAGTTGAACCTTCTTTTTGGTAGAAGAGTTTTCAAACTCTCTTTTTGTAGAATCTGCAAGGGCATATTTGGAGCTGCTGGAGGCCAATGCTGGGAAAGGGAACATCCTCAGACAGAGACTAGACAGAAGCATTCCCAGAAACTTGTTTGTGACGAGTGCATTCAACTCACAGACTTGAACGTTTCTTTTGAAAGAGCAGTTTTGGAACACTCTTTTTGTAGAATCTGCTAGCGTATATTTGGAGCGCTGTGAAGCCTATGCTGGGAAATGAAATGTCTCCACTTAAAAACTAGACAGAAGCATTCTCAGAAACTTCTTTGTGATGAGTGCATTCAACTCACAGACTTGAACCTTCCTTTTCAAAGAGCGGTTTTGAAACTCTCTTTTTGTAGAATCTGCAAGTGGATATTTGGAGCGCTTTGAGGCCTATGCTGGGAAATGAAATATCTTCACCTAAAAACTAGACAGAAGCATTCTCAGAAACATCTGTGTGATGAGTGCATTCAACTCCAGACTTGAACGTTCCTTTTGATAGAACAGTTTTGAAACACTCTTTCTGCAGAATCTGCAAGTGTTTATTTCGAGCGCTTTGAGGCCTATGCTGGAAAAGGAAATGTCTTCAAATAACAACTACACAGAAGCATTCTCAGAAACTTCTTTGTGATGAGTGCATTCAACTCACAGACTTGAACCTTCCTTTTCAAGGAGCGGTTTTGAAACTCTCTTTTTGTAGAATCTGCAAGTGGATATTTGGAGCGCTTTGAGGCCTATGCTGGGAAATGAAATATCTTCACCTAAAAACTAGACAGAAGCATTCTCAGAAACTTCCTTGTGACGAGTGCATTCAACTCACAGACTTGAACGTTTCTTTTGCAAGAGCAGTTTTGGAACACTCTTTTTGTAGAATCTGCTAGTGTATATTTGGAGCGCTGTGAGGCCTATGCTGGGAAATGAAATGTCTCCACTTAAAAACTAGACAGAAGCATTCTCAGAAACTTCTGTGTGATGAGTGCATTCAACTCACAGACTTGAACGTTCCTTTTGATAGAACAGTTTTGAAACACTCTTTCAGCAGAATCTGCAAGTGTTCATTTCGAGCGATTTGAGGCCTTTGTTGGAAAAGGAAATGTCTTCAAATAACAACTACACAGAAGTATTCTCAGAAACTTCTTTGTGATGAGTGCATTCAACTCACAGACTTGAACCTTCCTTTTGAAAGAGCAGTTTTGAAACACACTTTTTGGAGAATCTGCAAGTGGATATTTGGAGCGCTTTGAGGTCTATGCTGGGAAATGAAATATCTTCACCTAAAAACTAGACAGAAGCATTCTCAGAAACTTCTGTGTGATGAGTGCATTCAACTCACAGACTTGAACGTTCCTTTTGATAGAACAGTTTTGAAACACTCTTTCTGCAGAATCTGCAAGTGTTTACTTCGAGCGCTTTCAGGCCTATGCTGGAAAAGGAAGTGTCTTCAAATAACAACTACACAGAAGCATTCTCAGAAACTTCTTTGTGATGAGTGCATTCAACTCACAGACTTGAACCTTCCTTTTGATAGAACAGTTTTGAAACACACTTTTTGTAGAATCTGCAAGTAGGTATTTGGAGCGCTTTCAGGCCTATGCTGGGAAATGAAATATCTTCACCTAAAAACTAGACAGAAGCATTCTCAGAAACTTCTCTGTGATGAGTGCATTCAACTCACATACTTGAACATTCCTTTTGATAGAGCAGTTTGGAAACACTCCTTTTGTAATATCTGCAAGTGTTTATTTGGAGCGCTCTGAGGCCTAAGCTGGAAAAGGAAATATCTTCAAATAAAAACTAGACAGAAGCATTCTCAGAAACTTCTTTGTGATGAGTGCATTCTACTCGCAGAGTTGAACCTTCTTTTTGGTAGAAGAGTTTTCAAACTCTCTTTTTGTAGAATCTGCAAGTGCATATTTGGAGCTGCTGGAGGCCAATGCAGGGAAAGGGAACATCCTCACACAGAGACTAGACAGAAGCATTCCCAGAAACTTGTTTGTGACGAGTGCATTCAACTCACAGACTTGAACGTTTCTTTTGAAAGAGCAGTTTTGGAACACTCTTTTTGTAGAATCTGCTAGTGTATATTTGGAGCGCTGTGAAGCCTATGCTGGGAAATGAAATGTCTCCACTTAAAAACTAGACAGAAGCATTCTCAGAAACTTCTTTGCGATGAGTGCATTCAACTCACAGACTTGAACCTTCCTTTTCAAAGAGCGGTTTTGAAACTCTCTTTTTGTAGAATCTGCAAGTGGATACTTGCAGCGCTTTGAGGCCTATGCTGGGAAATGAAATATCTTCACCTAAAAACTAGACAGAAGCATTCTCAGAAACTTCTTTGTGACGAGTGCATTCAACTCACAGACTTGAACGTTTCTTTTGCAAGAGCAGTTTTGGAACACTCTTTTTGTAGAATCTGCTAGTGTATATTTGGAGCGCTGTGAGGCCTATGCTGGGAAATGAAATGTCTCCACTTAAAAACTAGACAGAAGCATTCTCAGAAACTTCTGTGTGATGAGTGCATTCAACTCACAGACTTGAACGTTCCTTTTGATAGAACAGTTTTGAAACACTCTTTCAGCAGAATCTGCAAGTGTTCATTTCGAGCGATTTGAGGCCTTTGTTGGAAAAGGAAATGTCTTCAAATAACAACTACACAGAAGTATTCTCAGAAACTTCTTTGTGATGAGTGCATTCAACTCACAGACTTGAACCTTCCTTTTGAAAGAGCAGTTTTGAAACACACTTTTTGTAGAATCTGCAAGTGGATATTTGGAGCGCTTTGAGGTCTATGCTGGGAAATGAAATATCTTCACCTAAAAACTAGACAGAAGCATTCTCAGAAACTTCTGTGTGATGAGTGCATTCAACTCACAGACTTGAACGTTCCTTTTGATAGAACAGTTTTGAAACACTCTTTCTGCAGAATCTGCAAGTGTTTACTTCGAGCGCTTTCAGGCCTATGCTGGAAAAGGAAGTGTCTTCAAATAACAACTACACAGAAGCATTCTCAGAAACTTCTTTGTGATGAGTGCATTCAACTCACAGACTTGAACCTTCCTTTTGATAGAACAGTTTTGAAACACACTTTTTGTAGAATCTGCAAGTAGGTATTTGGAGCGCTTTCAGGCCTATGCTGGGAAATGAAATATCTTCACCTAAAAACTAGACAGAAGCATTCTCAGAAACTTCTCTGTGATGAGTGCATTCAACTCACATACTTGAACATTCCTTTTGATAGAGCAGTTTGGAAACACTCCTTTTGTAATATCTGCAAGTGTTTATTTGGAGCACTCTGAGGCCTAAGCTGGAAAAGGAAATATCTTCAAATAAAAACTAGACAGAAGCATTCTCAGAAACTTCTTTGTGATGAGTGCATTCTACTCACAGAGTTGAACCTTCTTTTTGGTAGAAGAGTTTTCAAACTCTCTTTTTGTAGAATCTGCAAGGGCATATTTGGAGCTGCTGGAGGCCAATGCTGGGAAAGGGAACATCCTCAGACAGAGACTAGACAGAAGCATTCCCAGAAACTTGTTTGTGACGAGTGCATTCAACTCACAGACTTGAACGTTTCTTTTGAAAGAGCAGTTTTGGAACACTCTTTTTGTAGAATCTGCTAGCGTATATTTGGAGCGCTGTGAAGCCTATGCTGGGAAATGAAATGTCTCCACTTAAAAACTAGACAGAAGCATTCTCAGAAACTTCTTTGTGATGAGTGCATTCAACTCACAGACTTGAACCTTCCTTTTCAAAGAGCGGTTTTGAAACTCTCTTTTTGTAGAATCTGCAAGTGGATATTTGGAGCGCTTTGAGGCCTATGCTGGGAAATGAAATATCTTCACCTAAAAACTAGACAGAAGCATTCTCAGAAACATCTGTGTGATGAGTGCATTCAACTCCAGACTTGAACGTTCCTTTTGATAGAACAGTTTTGAAACACTCTTTCTGCAGAATCTGCAAGTGTTTATTTCGAGCGCTTTGAGGCGTATGCTGGAAAAGGAAATGTCTTCAAATAACAACTACACAGAAGCATTCTCAGAAACTTCTTTGTGATGAGTGCATTCAACTCACAGACTTGAACCTTCCTTTTCAAAGAGCGGTTTTGAAACTCTCTTTTTGTAGAATCTGCAAGTGGATATTTGGAGCGCTTTGAGGCCTATGCTGGGAAATGAAATATCTTCACCTAAAAACTAGACAGAAGCATTCTCAGAAACTTCCTTGTGACGAGTGCATTCAACTCACAGACTTGAACGTTTCTTTTGCAAGAGCAGTTTTGGAACACTCTTTTTGTAGAATCTGCTAGTGTATATTTGGAGCGCTGTGAGGCCTATGCTGGGAAATGAAATGTCTCCACTTAAAAACTAGACAGAAGCATTCTCAGAAACTTCTGTGTGATGAGTGCATTCAACTCACAGACTTGAACGTTCCTTTTGATAGAACAGTTTTGAAACACTCTTTCAGCAGAATCTGCAAGTGTTCATTTCGAGCGATTTGAGGCCTATGTTGGAAAAGGAAATGTCTTCAAATAACAACTACACAGAAGTATTCTCAGAAACTTCTTTGTGATGAGTGCATTCAACTCACAGACTTGAACCTTCCTTTTGAAAGAGCAGTTTTGAAACACACTTTTTGTAGAATCTGCAAGTGGATATTTGGAGCGCTTTGAGGTCTATGCTGGGAAATGAAATATCTTCACCTAAAAACTAGACAGAAGCATTCTCAGAAACTTCTGTGTGATGAGTGCATTCAACTCACAGACTTGAACGTTCCTTTTGATAGAACAGTTTTGAAACACTCTTTCTGCAGAATCTGCAAGTGTTTATTTCGAGCGCTTTGAGGCCTATGCTGGAAAAGGAAGTGTCTTCAAATAACAACTACACAGAAGCATTCTCAGAAACTTCTTTGTGATGAGTGCATTCAACTCACAGACTTGAACCTTCCTTTTGATAGAACAGTTTTGAAACACACTTTTTGTAGAATCTGCAAGTAGGTATTTGGAGCGCTTTCAGGCCTATGCTGGGAAATGAAATATCTTCACCTAAAAACTAGACAGAAGCATTCTCAGAAACTTCTCTGTGATGAGTGCATTCAACTCACATACTTGAACATTCCTTTTGATAGAGCAGCTTGGAAACACTCCTTTTGTAATATCTGCAAGTGTTTATTTGGAGCGCTCTGAGGCCTAAGCTGGAAAAGGAAATATCTTCAAATAAAAACTAGACAGAAGCATTCTCAGAAACTTCTTTGTGATGAGTGCATTCTACTCGCAGAGTTGAACCTTCTTTTTGGTAGAAGAGTTTTCAAACTCTCTTTTTGTAGAATCTGCAAGGGCATATTTGGAGCTGCTGGAGGCCAATGCTGGGAAAGGGAACATCCTCAGACAGAGACTAGACAGAAGCATTCCCAGAAACTTGTTTGTGACGAGTGCATTCAACTCACAGACTTGAACGTTTCTTTTGAAAGAGCAGTTTTGGAACACTCTTTTTGTAGAATCTGCTAGCGTATATTTGGAGCGCTGTGAAGCCTATGCTGGGAAATGAAATGTCTCCACTTAAAAACTAGACAGAAGAATTCTCAGAAACTTCTTTGCGAAGAGTGCATTCAACTCACAGACTTGAACCTTCCTTTTCAAAGAGCGGTTTTGAAACTCTCTTTTTGTAGAATCTGCAAGTGGATATTTGCAGCGCTTTGAGGCCTATGCTGGGAAATGAAATATCTTCACCTAAAAACTAGACAGAAGCATTCTCAGAAACTTCTGTGTGATGAGTGCATTCAACTCACAGACTTGAACGTTCCTTTTGATAGAACAGTTTTGAAACACTCTTTCAGCAGAATCTGCAAGTGTTCATTTCGAGCGATTTGAGGCCTATGTTGGAAAAGGAAATGTCTTCAAATAACAACTACACAGAAGTATTCTCAGAAACTTCTTTGTGATGAGTGCATTCAACTCACAGACTTGAACCTTCCTTTTGAAAGAGTAGTTTTGAAACACACTTTTTGTAGAATCTGCAAGTGGATATTTGGAGCGCTTTGAGGTCTATGCTGGGAAATGAAATATCTTCACCTAAAAACTAGACAGAAGCATTCTCAGAAACTTCTGTGTGATGAGTGCATTCAACTCACAGACTTGAACGTTCCTTTTGATAGAACAGTTTTGAAACACTCTTTCTGCAGAATCTGCAAGTGTTTATTTCGAGCGCTTTGAGGCCTATGCTGGAAAAGGAAGTGTCTTCAAATAACAACTACACAGAAGCATTCTCAGAAACTTCTTTGTGATGAGTGCATTCAACTCACAGACTTGAACCTTCCTTTTGATAGAACAGTTTTGAAACACACTTTTTGTAGAATCTGCAAGTAGGTATTTGGAGCGCTTTCAGGCCTATTCTGGGAAATGAAATATCTTCACCTAAAAACTATGCAGAAGCATTCTCAGAAACTTCTCTGTGATGAGTGCATTCAACTCACATACTTGAACATTCCTTTTGATAGAGCAGTTTGGAAACACTCCTTTTGTAATATCTGCAAGTGTTTATTTGGAGCGCTCTGAGGCCTAAGCTGGAAAAGGAAATATCTTCAAATAAAAACTAGACAGAAGCATTCTCAGAAACTTCTTTGTGATGAGTGCATTCTACTCGCAGAGTTGAACCTTCTTTTAGGAAGAAGAGTTTTCAAACTCTCTTTTTGTAGAATCTGCAAGTGCATATTTGGAGCTTGTGGAGGCCAATGCTGGGAAAGGGAACATCCTCAGACAGAGACTAGACAGAAGCATTCCCAGAAACTTGTTTGTGACGGGTGCATTCAACTCACAGACTTGAACGTTTCTTTTGAAAGAGCAGTTTTGGAACACTCTTTTTGTAGAATCTGCTAGCGTATATTTGGAGCGCTGTGAAGCCTATGCTGGGAAATGTAATGTCTCCACTTAAAAACTAGACAGAAGCATTCTCAGAAACTTCTGTGTGATGAGTGCATTCAACTCACAGACTTGAACCTTCCTTTTCAAAGAGCGGTTTTGAAACTCTCTTTTTGTAGAATCTGCAAGTGGATATTTGCAGCGCTTTGAGGCCTATGCTGGGAAATGAAATATCTTCACCTAAAAACTAGACAGAAGCATTCTCAGAAACTTCTTTGTGACGAGTGCATTCAACTCACAGACTTGAACGTTTCTTTTGCAAGAGCAGTTTTGGAACACTCTTTTTGTAGAATCTGCTAGTGTATATTTGGAGCGCTGTGAGGCCTATGCTGGGAAATGAAATGTCTCCACTTAAAAACTAGACAGAAGCATTCTCATAAACTTCTGTGTGATGAGTGCATTCAACTCACAGACTTGAACGTTCCTTTTGATAGAACAGTTTTGAAACACTCTTTCAGCAGAATCTGCAAGTGTTCATTTCGAGCGATTTGAGGCCTTTGTTGGAAAAGGAAATGTCTTCAAATAACAACTACACAGAAGTATTCTCAGAAACTTCTTTGTGATGAGTGCATTCAACTCACAGACTTGAACCTTCCTTTTGAAAGAGCAGTTTTGAAACACACTTTTTGTAGAATCTGCAAGTGGATATTTGGAGCGCTTTGAGGTCTATGCTGGGAAATGAAATATCTTCACCTAAAAACTAGACAGAAGCATTCTCAGAAACTTCTGTGTGATGAGTGCATTCAACTCACAGACTTGAACGTTCCTTTTGATAGAACAGTTTTGAAACACTCTTTCTGCAGAATCTGCAAGTGTTTACTTCGAGCGCTTTCAGGCCTATGCTGGAAAAGGAAGTGTCTTCAAATAACAACTACACAGAAGCATTCTCAGAAACTTCTTTGTGATGAGTGCATTCAACTCACAGACTTGAACCTTCCTTTTGATAGAACAGTTTTGAAACACACTTTTTGTAGAATCTGCAAGTAGGTATTTGGAGCGCTTTCAGGCCTATGCTGGGAAATGAAATATCTTCACCTAAAAACTAGACAGAAGCATTCTCAGAAACTTCTCTGTGATGAGTGCATTCAACTCACATACTTGAACATTCCTTTTGATAGAGCAGTTTGGAAACACTCCTTTTGTAATATCTGCAAGTGTTTATTTGGAGCACTCTGAGGCCTAAGCTGGAAAAGGAAATATCTTCAAATAAAAACTAGACAGAAGCATTCTCAGAAACTTCTTTGTGATGAGTGCATTCTACTCACAGAGTTGAACCTTCTTTTTGGTAGAAGAGTTTTCAAACTCTCTTTTTGTAGAATCTGCAAGGGCATATTTGGAGCTGCTGGAGGCCAATGCTGGGAAAGGGAACATCCTCAGACAGAGACTAGACAGAAGCATTCCCAGAAACTTGTTTGTGACGAGTGCATTCAACTCACAGACTTGAACGTTTCTTTTGAAAGAGCAGTTTTGGAACACTCTTTTTGTAGAATCTGCTAGCGTATATTTGGAGCGCTGTGAAGCCTATGCTGGGAAATGAAATGTCTCCACTTAAAAACTAGACAGAAGCATTCTCAGAAACTTCTTTGTGATGAGTGCATTCAACTCACAGACTTGAACCTTCCTTTTCAAAGAGCGGTTTTGAAACTCTCTTTTTGTAGAATCTGCAAGTGGATATTTGGAGCGCTTTGAGGCCTATGCTGGGAAATGAAATATCTTCACCTAAAAACTAGACAGAAGCATTCTCAGAAACATCTGTGTGATGAGTGCATTCAACTCCAGACTTGAACGTTCCTTTTGATAGAACAGTTTTGAAACACTCTTTCTGCAGAATCTGCAAGTGTTTATTTCGAGCGCTTTGAGGCCTATGCTGGAAAAGGAAATGTCTTCAAATAACAACTACACAGAAGCATTCTCAGAAACTTCTTTGTGATGAGTGCATTCAACTCACAGACTTGAACCTTCCTTTTCAAAGAGCGGTTTTGAAACTCTCTTTTTGTAGAATCTGCAAGTGGATATTTGGAGCGCTTTGAGGCCTATGCTGGGAAATGAAATATCTTCACCTAAAAACTAGACAGAAGCATTCTCAGAAACTTCCTTGTGACGAGTGCATTCAACTCACAGACTTGAACATTTCTTTTGCAAGAGCAGTTTTGGAACACTCTTTTTGTAGAATCTGCTAGTGTATATTTGGAGCGCTGTGAGGCCTATGCTGGGAAATGAAATGTCTCCACTTAAAAACTAGACAGAAGCATTCTCAGAAACTTCTGTGTGATGAGTGCATTCAACTCACAGACTTGAACGTTCCTTTTGATAGAACAGTTTTGAAACACTCTTTCAGCAGAATCTGCAAGTGTTCATTTCGAGCGATTTGAGGCCTATGTTGGAAAAGGAAATGTCTTCAAATAACAACTACACAGAAGTATTCTCAGAAACTTCTTTGTGATGAGTGCATTCAACTCACAGACTTGAACCTTCCTTTTGAAAGAGCAGTTTTGAAACACACTTTTTGTAGAATCTGCAAGTGGATATTTGGAGCGCTTTGAGGTCTATGCTGGGAAATGAAATATCTTCACCTAAAAACTAGACAGAAGCATTCTCAGAAACTTCTGTGTGATGAGTGCATTCAACTCACAGACTTGAACGTTCCTTTTGATAGAACAGTTTTGAAACACTCTTTCTGCAGAATCTGCAAGTGTTTATTTCGAGCGCTTTGAGGCCTATGCTGGAAAAGGAAGTGTCTTCAAATAACAACTACACAGAAGCATTCTCAGAAACTTCTTTGTGATGAGTGCATTCAACTCACAGACTTGAACCTTCCTTTTGATAGAACAGTTTTGAAACACACTTTTTGTAGAATCTGCAAGTAGGTATTTGGAGCGCTTTCAGGCCTATGCTGGGAAATGAAATATCTTCACCTAAAAACTAGACAGAAGCATTCTCAGAAACTTCTCTGTGATGAGTGCATTCAACTCACATACTTGAACATTCCTTTTGATAGAGCAGCTTGGAAACACTCCTTTTGTAATATCTGCAAGTGTTTATTTGGAGCGCTCTGAGGCCTAAGCTGGAAAAGGAAATATCTTCAAATAAAAACTAGACAGAAGCATTCTCAGAAACTTCTTTGTGATGAGTGCATTCTACTCGCAGAGTTGAACCTTCTTTTTGATAGAAGAGTTTTCAAACTCTCTTTTTGTAGAATCTGCAAGGGCATATTTGGAGCTGCTGGAGGCCAATGCTGGGAAAGGGAACATCCTCAGACAGAGACTAGACAGAAGCATTCCCAGAAACTTGTTTGTGACGAGTGCATTCAACTCACAGACTTGAACGTTTCTTTTGAAAGAGCAGTTTTGGAACACTCTTTTTGTAGAATCTGCTAGCGTATATTTGGAGCGCTGTGAAGCCTATGCTGGGAAATGTAATGTCTCAACTTAAAAACTAGACAGAAGCATTCTCAGAAACTTCTTTGCGATGAGTGCATTCAACTCACAGACTTGAACCTTCCTTTTCAAAGAGCGGTTTTGAAACTCTCTTTTTGTAGAATCTGCAAGTGGATATTTGCAGCGCTTTGAGGCCTATGCTGGGAAATGAAATATCTTCACCTAAAAACTAGACAGAAGCATTCTCAGAAACTTCTGTGTGATGAGTGCATTCAACTCCAGACTTGAACGTTCCTTTTGATAGAACAGTTTTGAAACACTCTTTCTGCAGAATCTGCAAGTGTTTATTTCGAGCGCTCTGAGGCCTAGGCTGGAAAAGGAAATGTCTTCAAATAACAACTACACAGAAGCATTCTCAGAAACTTCTTTGTGATGAGTGCATTCAACTCACAGACTTGAACCTTCCTTTTCAAAGAGCGGTTTCGAAACTCTCTTTTTGTAGAATCTGCAAGTGGATATTTGGAGCGCTTTGAGGCCTATGCTGGGAAATGAAATATCTTCACCTAAAAACTAGACAGAAGCATTCTCAGAAACTTCTTTGTGACGAGTGCATTCAACTCACAGACTTGAACGTTTCTTTTGCAAGAGCAGTTTTGGAACACTCTTTTTGTAGAATCTGCTAGTGTATATTTGGAGCGCTGTGAGGCCTATGCTGGGAAATGAAATGTCTCCACTTAAAAACTAGACAGAAGCATTCTCAGAAACTTCTGTGTGATGAGTGCATTCAACTCACAGACTTGAACGTTCCTTTTGATAGAACAGTTTTGAAACACTCTTTCAGCAGAATCTGCAAGTGTTCATTTCGAGCGATTTGAGGCCTATGTTGGAAAAGGAAATGTCTTCAAATAACAACTACACAGAAGTATTCTCAGAAACTTCTTTGTGATGAGTGCATTCAACTCACAGACTTGAACCTTCCTTTTGCAAGAGCAGTTTTGAAACACACTTTTTGTAGAATCTGCAAGTGGATATTTGGAGCGCTTTGAGGTCTATGCTGGGAAATGAAATATCTTCACCTAAAAACTAGACAGAAGCATTCTCAGAAACTTCTGTGTGATGAGTGCATTCAACTCACAGACTTGAACGTTCCTTTTGATAGAACAGTTTTGAAACACTCTTTCTGCAGAATCTGCAAGTGTTTATTTCGAGCGCTTTGAGGCCTATGCTGGAAAAGGAAGTGTCTTCAAATAACAACTACACAGAAGCATTCTCAGAAACTTCTTTGTGATGAGTGCATTCAACTCACAGACTTGAACCTTCCTTTTGATAGAACAGTTTTGAAACACACTTTTTGTAGAATCTGCAAGTAGGTATTTGGAGCGCTTTCAGGCCTATGCTGGGAAATGAAATATCTTCACCTAAAAACTAGACAGAAGCATTCTCAGAAACTTCTCTGTGATGAGTGCATTCAACTCACATACTTGAACATTCCTTTTGATAGAGCAGTTTGGAAACACTCCTTTTGTAATATCTGCAAGTGTTTATTTGGAGCGCTCTGAGGCCTAAGCTGGAAAAGGAAATATCTTCAAATAAAAACTAGACAGAAGCATTCTCAGAAACTTCTTTGTGATGAGTGCATTCTACTCGCAGAGTTGAACCTTCTTTTTGGTAGAAGAGTTTTCAAACTCTCTTTTTGTAGAATCTGCAAGTGCATATTTGGAGCTGCTGGAGGCCAATGCAGGGAAAGGGAACATCCTCACACAGAGACTAGACAGAAGCATTCCCAGAAACTTGTTTGTGACGAGTGCATTCAACTCACAGACTTGAATGTTTCTTTTGAAAGAGCAGTTTTGGAACACTCTTTTTGTAGAATCTGCTAGTGTATATTTGGAGCGCTGTGAAGCCTATGCTGGGAAATGAAATGTCTCCACTTAAAAACTAGACAGAAGCATTCTCAGAAACTTCTTTGCGATGAGTGCATTCAACTCACAGACTTGAACCTTCCTTTTCAAAGAGCGGTTTTGAAACTCTCTTTTTGTAGAATCTGCAAGTGGATATTTGCAGTGCTTTGAGGCCTATGCTGGGAAATGAAATATCTTCACCTAAAAACTAGACAGAAGCATTCTCAGAAACTTCTTTGTGACGAGTGCATTCAACTCACAGACTTGAACGTTTCTTTTGCAAGAGCAGTTTTGGAACACTCTTTTTGTAGAATCTGCTAGTGTATATTTGGAGCGCTGTGAGGCCTATGCTGGGAAATGAAATGTCTCCACTTAAAAACTAGACAGAAGCATTCTCAGAAACTTCTGTGTGATGAGTGCATTCAACTCACAGACTTGAACGTTCCTTTTGATAGAACAGTTTTGAAACACTCTTTCAGCAGAATCTGCAAGTGTTCATTTCGAGCGATTTGAGGCCTTTGTTGGAAAAGGAAATGTCTTCAAATAACAACTACACAGAAGTATTCTCAGAAACTTCTTTGTGATGAGTGCATTCAACTCACAGACTTGAACCTTCCTTTTGAAAGAGCAGTTTTGAAACACACTTTTTGTAGAATCTGCAAGTGGATATTTGGAGCGCTTTGAGGTCTATGCTGGGAAATGAAATATCTTCACCTAAAAACTAGACAGAAGCATTCTCAGAAACTTCTGTGTGATGAGTGCATTCAACTCACAGACTTGAACGTTCCTTTTGATAGAACAGTTTTGAAACACTCTTTCTGCAGAATCTGCAAGTGTTTACTTCGAGCGCTTTCAGGCCTATGCTGGAAAAGGAAGTGTCTTCAAATAACAACTACACAGAAGCATTCTCAGAAACTTCTTTGTGATGAGTGCATTCAACTCACAGACTTGAACCTTCCTTTTGATAGAACAGTTTTGAAACACACTTTTTGTAGAATCTGCAAGTAGGTATTTGGAGCGCTTTCAGGCCTATGCTGGGAAATGAAATATCTTCACCTAAAAACTAGACAGAAGCATTCTCAGAAACTTCTCTGTGATGAGTGCATTCAACTCACATACTTGAACATTCCTTTTGATAGAGCAGTTTGGAAACACTCCTTTTGTAATATCTGCAAGTGTTTATTTGGAGCACTCTGAGGCCTAAGCTGGAAAAGGAAATATCTTCAAATAAAAACTAGACAGAAGCATTCTCAGAAACTTCTTTGTGATGAGTGCATTCTACTCACAGAGTTGAACCTTCTTTTTGGTAGAAGAGTTTTCAAACTCTCTTTTTGTAGAATCTGCAAGGGCATATTTGGAGCTGCTGGAGGCCAATGCTGGGAAAGGGAACATCCTCAGACAGAGACTAGACAGAAGCATTCCCAGAAACTTGTTTGTGACGAGTGCATTCAACTCACAGACTTGAACGTTTCTTTTGAAAGAGCAGTTTTGGAACACTCTTTTTGTAGAATCTGCTAGCGTATATTTGGAGCGCTGTGAAGCCTATGCTGGGAAATGAAATGTCTCCACTTAAAAACTAGACAGAAGCATTCTCAGAAACTTCTTTGTGATGAGTGCATTCAACTCACAGACTTGAACCTTCCTTTTCAAAGAGCGGTTTTGAAACTCTCTTTTTGTAGAATCTGCAAGTGGATATTTGGAGCGCTTTGAGGCCTATGCTGGGAAATGAAATATCTTCACCTAAAAACTAGACAGAAGCATTCTCAGAAACATCTGTGTGATGAGTGCATTCAACTCCAGACTTGAACGTTCCTTTTGATAGAACAGTTTTGAAACACTCTTTCTGCAGAATCTGCAAGTGTTTATTTCGAGCGCTTTGAGGCGTATGCTGGAAAAGGAAATGTCTTCAAATAACAACTACACAGAAGCATTCTCAGAAACTTCTTTGTGATGAGTGCATTCAACTCACAGACTTGAACCTTCCTTTTCAAAGAGCGGTTTTGAAACTCTCTTTTTGTAGAATCTGCAAGTGGATATTTGGAGCGCTTTGAGGCCTATGCTGGGAAATGAAATATCTTCACCTAAAAACTAGACAGAAGCATTCTCAGAAACTTCCTTGTGACGAGTGCATTCAACTCACAGACTTGAACGTTTCTTTTGCAAGAGCAGTTTTGGAACACTCTTTTTGTAGAATCTGCTAGTGTATATTTGGAGCGCTGTGAGGCCTATGCTGGGAAATGAAATGTCTCCACTTAAAAACTAGACAGAAGCATTCTCAGAAACTTCTGTGTGATGAGTGCATTCAACTCACAGACTTGAACGTTCCTTTTGATAGAACAGTTTTGAAACACTCTTTCAGCAGAATCTGCAAGTGTTCATTTCGAGCGATTTGAGGCCTATGTTGGAAAAGGAAATGTCTTCAAATAACAACTACACAGAAGTATTCTCAGAAACTTCTTTGTGATCAGTGCATTCAACTCACAGACTTGAACCTTCCTTTTGAAAGAGCAGTTTTGAAACACACTTTTTGTAGAATCTGCAAGTGGATATTTGGAGCGCTTTGAGGCCTATGCTGGGAAATGAAATATCTTCACCTAAAAACTAGACAGAAGCATTCTCAGAAACTTCTGTGTGATGAGTGCATTCAACTCACAGACTTGAACGTTCCTTTTGATAGAACAGTTTTGAAAAACTCTTTCTGCAGAATCTGCAAGTGTTTATTTCGAGCGCTTTGAGGCCTATGCTGGAAAAGGAAGTGTCTTCAAATAACAACTACACAGAAGCATTCTCAGAAACTTCTTGGTGATGAGTGCATTCAACTCACAGACTTGAACCTTCCTTTTGATAGAACAGTTTTGAAACACACTTTTTGTAGAATCTGCAAGTAGGTATTTGGAGCGCTTTCAGGCCTATGCTGGGAAATGAAATATCTTCACCTAAAAACTAGACAGAAGCATTCTCAGAAACTTCTCTGTGATGAGTGCATTCAACTCACATACTTGAACATTCCTTTTGATAGAGCAGCTTGGAAACACTCCTTTTGTAATATCTGCAAGTGTTTATTTGGAGCGCTCTGAGGCCTAAGCTGGAAAAGGAAATATCTTCAAATAAAAACTAGACAGAAGCATTCTCAGAAACTTCTTTGTGATGAGTGCATTCTACTCGCAGAGTTGAACCTTCTTTTTGATAGAAGAGTTTTCAAACTCTCTTTTTGTAGAATCTGCAAGGGCATATTTGGAGCTGCTGGAGGCCAATGCTGGGAAAGGGAACATCCTCAGACAGAGACTAGACAGAAGCATTCCCAGAAACTTGTTTGTGACGAGTGCATTCAACTCACAGACTTGAACGTTTCTTTTGAAAGAGCAGTTTTGGAACACTCTTTTTGTAGAATCTGCTAGCGTATATTTGGAGCGCTGTGAAGCCTATGCTGGGAAATGTAATGTCTCAACTTAAAAACTAGACAGAAGCATTCTCAGAAACTTCTTTGCGATGAGTGCATTCAACTCACAGACTTGAACCTTCCTTTTCAAAGAGCGGTTTTGAAACTCTCTTTTTGTAGAATCTGCAAGTGGATATTTGCAGCGCTTTGAGGCCTATGCTGGGAAATGAAATATCTTCACCTAAAAACTAGACAGAAGCATTCTCAGAAACTTCTGTGTGATGAGTGCATTCAACTCCAGACTTGAACGTTCCTTTTGATAGAACAGTTTTGAAACACTCTTTCTGCAGAATCTGCAAGTGTTTATTTCGAGCGCTCTGAGGCCTAGGCTGGAAAAGGAAATGTCTTCAAATAACAACTACACAGAAGCATTCTCAGAAACTTCTTTGTGATGAGTGCATTCAACTCACAGACTTGAACCTTCCTTTTCAAAGAGCGGTTTCGAAACTCTCTTTTTGTAGAATCTGCAAGTGGATATTTGGAGCGCTTTGAGGCCTATGCTGGGAAATGAAATATCTTCACCTAAAAACTAGACAGAAGCATTCTCAGAAACTTCTTTGTGACGAGTGCATTCAACTCACAGACTTGAACGTTTCTTTTGCAAGAGCAGTTTTGGAACACTCTTTTTGTAGAATCTGCTAGTGTATATTTGGAGCGCTGTGAGGCCTATGCTGGGAAATGAAATGTCTCCACTTAAAAACTAGACAGAAGCATTCTCAGAAACTTCTGTGTGATGAGTGCATTCAACTCACAGACTTGAACGTTCCTTTTGATAGAACAGTTTTGAAACACTCTTTCAGCAGAATCTGCAAGTGTTCATTTCGAGCGATTTGAGGCCTATGTTGGAAAAGGAAATGTCTTCAAATAACAACTACACAGAAGTATTCTCAGAAACTTCTTTGTGATGAGTGCATTCAACTCACAGACTTGAACCTTCCTTTTGCAAGAGCAGTTTTGAAACACACTTTTTGTAGAATCTGCAAGTGGATATTTGGAGCGCTTTGAGGTCTATGCTGGGAAATGAAATATCTTCACCTAAAAACTAGACAGAAGCATTCTCAGAAACTTCTGTGTGATGAGTGCATTCAACTCACAGACTTGAACGTTCCTTTTGATAGAACAGTTTTGAAACACTCTTTCTGCAGAATCTGCAAGTGTTTATTTCGAGCGCTTTGAGGCCTATGCTGGAAAAGGAAGTGTCTTCAAATA
This sequence comes from Pongo pygmaeus, assembly GCF_028885625.2. Classification (NCBI taxonomy): domain Eukaryota; kingdom Metazoa; phylum Chordata; class Mammalia; order Primates; family Hominidae; genus Pongo; species Pongo pygmaeus. Next base: position 59,551,628 of record NC_072378.2, on the reverse strand, counting down.
ACAACTACACAGAAGCATTCTCAGAAACTTCTTTGTGATGAGTGCATTCAACTCACAGACTTGAACCTTCCTTTTGATAGAACAGTTTTGAAACACACTTTTTGTAGAATCTGCAAGTAGGTATTTGGAGCGCTTTCAGGCCTATGCTGGGAAATGAAATATCTTCACCTAAAAACTAGACAGAAGCATTCTCAGAAACTTCTCTGTGATGAGTGCATTCAACTCACATACTTGAACATTCCTTTTGATAGAGCAGTTTGGAAACACTCCTTTTGTAATATCTGCAAGTGTTTATTTGGAGCGCTCTGAGGCCTAAGCTGGAAAAGGAAATATCTTCAAATAAAAACTAGACAGAAGCATTCTCAGAAACTTCTTTGTGATGAGTGCATTCTACTCGCAGAGTTGAACCTTCTTTTTGGTAGAAGAGTTTTCAAACTCTCTTTTTGTAGAATCTGCAAGTGCATATTTGGAGCTGCTGGAGGCCAATGCAGGGAAAGGGAACATCCTCACACAGAGACTAGACAGAAGCATTCCCAGAAACTTGTTTGTGACGAGTGCATTCAACTCACAGACTTGAATGTTTCTTTTGAAAGAGCAGTTTTGGAACACTCTTTTTGTAGAATCTGCTAGTGTATATTTGGAGCGCTGTGAAGCCTATGCTGGGAAATGAAATGTCTCCACTTAAAAACTAGACAGAAGCATTCTCAGAAACTTCTTTGCGATGAGTGCATTCAACTCACAGACTTGAACCTTCCTTTTCAAAGAGCGGTTTTGAAACTCTCTTTTTGTAGAATCTGCAAGTGGATATTTGCAGTGCTTTGAGGCCTATGCTGGGAAATGAAATATCTTCACCTAAAAACTAGACAGAAGCATTCTCAGAAACTTCTTTGTGACGAGTGCATTCAACTCACAGACTTGAACGTTTCTTTTGCAAGAGCAGTTTTGGAACACTCTTTTTGTAGAATCTGCTAGTGTATATTTGGAGCGCTGTGAGGCCTATGCTGGGAAATGAAATGTCTCCACTTAAAAACTAGACAGAAGCATTCTCAGAAACTTCTGTGTGATGAGTGCATTCAACTCACAGACTTGAACGTTCCTTTTGATAGAACAGTTTTGAAACACTCTTTCAGCAGAATCTGCAAGTGTTCATTTCGAGCGATTTGAGGCCTTTGTTGGAAAAGGAAATGTCTTCAAATAACAACTACACAGAAGTATTCTCAGAAACTTCTTTGTGATGAGTGCATTCAACTCACAGACTTGAACCTTCCTTTTGAAAGAGCAGTTTTGAAACACACTTTTTGTAGAATCTGCAAGTGGATATTTGGAGCGCTTTGAGGTCTATGCTGGGAAATGAAATATCTTCACCTAAAAACTAGACAGAAGCATTCTCAGAAACTTCTGTGTGATGAGTGCATTCAACTCACAGACTTGAACGTTCCTTTTGATAGAACAGTTTTGAAACACTCTTTCTGCAGAATCTGCAAGTGTTTACTTCGAGCGCTTTCAGGCCTATGCTGGAAAAGGAAGTGTCTTCAAATAACAACTACACAGAAGCATTCTCAGAAACTTCTTTGTGATGAGTGCATTCAACTCACAGACTTGAACCTTCCTTTTGATAGAACAGTTTTGAAACACACTTTTTGTAGAATCTGCAAGTAGGTATTTGGAGCGCTTTCAGGCCTATGCTGGGAAATGAAATATCTTCACCTAAAAACTAGACAGAAGCATTCTCAGAAACTTCTCTGTGATGAGTGCATTCAACTCACATACTTGAACATTCCTTTTGATAGAGCAGTTTGGAAACACTCCTTTTGTAATATCTGCAAGTGTTTATTTGGAGCACTCTGAGGCCTAAGCTGGAAAAGGAAATATCTTCAAATAAAAACTAGACAGAAGCATTCTCAGAAACTTCTTTGTGATGAGTGCATTCTACTCACAGAGTTGAACCTTCTTTTTGGTAGAAGAGTTTTCAAACTCTCTTTTTGTAGAATCTGCAAGGGCATATTTGGAGCTGCTGGAGGCCAATGCTGGGAAAGGGAACATCCTCAGACAGAGACTAGACAGAAGCATTCCCAGAAACTTGTTTGTGACGAGTGCATTCAACTCACAGACTTGAACGTTTCTTTTGAAAGAGCAGTTTTGGAACACTCTTTTTGTAGAATCTGCTAGCGTATATTTGGAGCGCTGTGAAGCCTATGCTGGGAAATGAAATGTCTCCACTTAAAAACTAGACAGAAGCATTCTCAGAAACTTCTTTGTGATGAGTGCATTCAACTCACAGACTTGAACCTTCCTTTTCAAAGAGCGGTTTTGAAACTCTCTTTTTGTAGAATCTGCAAGTGGATATTTGGAGCGCTTTGAGGCCTATGCTGGGAAATGAAATATCTTCACCTAAAAACTAGACAGAAGCATTCTCAGAAACATCTGTGTGATGAGTGCATTCAACTCCAGACTTGAACGTTCCTTTTGATAGAACAGTTTTGAAACACTCTTTCTGCAGAATCTGCAAGTGTTTATTTCGAGCGCTTTGAGGCGTATGCTGGAAAAGGAAATGTCTTCAAATAACAACTACACAGAAGCATTCTCAGAAACTTCTTTGTGATGAGTGCATTCAACTCACAGACTTGAACCTTCCTTTTCAAAGAGCGGTTTTGAAACTCTCTTTTTGTAGAATCTGCAAGTGGATATTTGGAGCGCTTTGAGGCCTATGCTGGGAAATGAAATATCTTCACCTAAAAACTAGACAGAAGCATTCTCAGAAACTTCCTTGTGACGAGTGCATTCAACTCACAGACTTGAACGTTTCTTTTGCAAGAGCAGTTTTGGAACACTCTTTTTGTAGAATCTGCTAGTGTATATTTGGAGCGCTGTGAGGCCTATGCTGGGAAATGAAATGTCTCCACTTAAAAACTAGACAGAAGCATTCTCAGAAACTTCTGTGTGATGAGTGCATTCAACTCACAGACTTGAACGTTCCTTTTGATAGAACAGTTTTGAAACACTCTTTCAGCAGAATCTGCAAGTGTTCATTTCGAGCGATTTGAGGCCTATGTTGGAAAAGGAAATGTCTTCAAATAACAACTACACAGAAGTATTCTCAGAAACTTCTTTGTGATCAGTGCATTCAACTCACAGACTTGAACCTTCCTTTTGAAAGAGCAGTTTTGAAACACACTTTTTGTAGAATCTGCAAGTGGATATTTGGAGCGCTTTGAGGCCTATGCTGGGAAATGAAATATCTTCACCTAAAAACTAGACAGAAGCATTCTCAGAAACTTCTGTGTGATGAGTGCATTCAACTCACAGACTTGAACGTTCCTTTTGATAGAACAGTTTTGAAAAACTCTTTCTGCAGAATCTGCAAGTGTTTATTTCGAGCGCTTTGAGGCCTATGCTGGAAAAGGAAGTGTCTTCAAATAACAACTACACAGAAGCATTCTCAGAAACTTCTTGGTGATGAGTGCATTCAACTCACAGACTTGAACCTTCCTTTTGATAGAACAGTTTTGAAACACACTTTTTGTAGAATCTGCAAGTAGGTATTTGGAGCGCTTTCAGGCCTATGCTGGGAAATGAAATATCTTCACCTAAAAACTAGACAGAAGCATTCTCAGAAACTTCTCTGTGATGAGTGCATTCAACTCACATACTTGAACATTCCTTTTGATAGAGCAGCTTGGAAACACTCCTTTTGTAATATCTGCAAGTGTTTATTTGGAGCGCTCTGAGGCCTAAGCTGGAAAAGGAAATATCTTCAAATAAAAACTAGACAGAAGCATTCTCAGAAACTTCTTTGTGATGAGTGCATTCTACTCGCAGAGTTGAACCTTCTTTTTGGTAGAAGAGTTTTCAAACTCTCTTTTTGTAGAATCTGCAAGGGCATATTTGGAGCTGCTGGAGGCCAATGCTGGGAAAGGGAACATCCTCAGACAGAGACTAGACAGAAGCATTCCCAGAAACTTGTTTGTGACGAGTGCATTCAACTCACAGACTTGAACGTTTCTTTTGAAAGAGCAGTTTTGGAACACTCTTTTTGTAGAATCTGCTAGCATATATTTGGAGCGCTGTGAAGCCTATGCTGGGAAATGAAATGTCTCCACTTAAAAACTAGACAGAAGCATTCTCAGAAACTTCTTTGCGAAGAGTGCATTCAACTCACAGACTTGAACCTTCCTTTTCAAAGAGCGGTTTTGAAACTCTCTTTTTGTAGAATCTGCAAGTGGATATTTGCAGCGCTTTGAGGCCTATGCTGGGAAATGAAATATCTTCACCTAAAAACTAGACAGAAGCATTCTCAGAAACTTCTGTGTGATGAGTGCATTCAACTCACAGACTTGAACGTTCCTTTTGATAGAACAGTTTTGAAACACTCTTTCAGCAGAATCTGCAAGTGTTCATTTCGAGCGATTTGAGGCCTATGTTGGAAAAGGAAATGTCTTCAAATAACAACTACACAGAAGTATTCTCAGAAACTTCTTTGTGATGAGTGCATTCAACTCACAGACTTGAACCTTCCTTTTGAAAGAGCAGTTTTGAAACACACTTTTTGTAGAATCTGCAAGTGGATATTTGGAGCGCTTTGAAGTCTATGCTGGGAAATGAAATATCTTCACCTAAAAACTAGACAGAAGCATTCTCAGAAACTTCTGTGTGATGAGTGCATTCAACTCACAGACTTGAACGTTCCTTTTGATAGAACAGTTTTGAAACACTCTTTCTGCAGAATCTGCAAGTGTTTATTTCGAGCGCTTTGAGGCCTATGCTGGAAAAGGAAGTGTCTTCAAATAACAACTACACAGAAGCATTCTCAGAAACTTCTTTGTGATGAGTGCATTCAACTCACAGACTTGAACCTTCCTTTTGATAGAACAGTTTTGAAACACACTTTTTGTAGAATCTGCAAGTAGGTATTTGGAGCGCTTTCAGGCCTATTCTGGGAAATGAAATATCTTCACCTAAAAACTAGGCAGAAGCATTCTCAGAAACTTCTCTGTGATGAGTGCATTCAACTCACATACTTGAACATTCCTTTTGATAGAGCAGTTTGGAAACACTCCTTTTGTAATATCTGCAAGTGTTTATTTGGAGCGCTCTGAGGCCTAAGCTGGAAAAGGAAATATCTTCAAATAAAAACTAGACAGAAGCATTCTCAGAAACTTCTTTGTGATGAGTGCATTCTACTCGCAGAGTTGAACCTTCTTTTAGGAAGAAGAGTTTTCAAACTCTCTTTTTGTAGAATCTGCAAGTGCATATTTGGAGCTTCTGGAGGCCAATGCTGGGAAAGGGAACATCCTCAGACAGAGACTAGACAGAAGCATTCCCAGAAACTTGTTTGTGACGAGTGCATTCAACTCACAGACTTGAACGTTTCTTTTGAAAGAGCAGTTTTGGAACACTCTTTTTGTAGAATCTGCTAGCGTATATTTGGAGCGCTGTGAAGCCTATGCTGGGAAATGTAATGTCTCCACTTAAAAACTAGACAGAAGCATTCTCAGAAACTTCTTTGCGATGAGTGCATTCAACTCACAGACTTGAACATTCCTTTTCAAAGAGCGGTTTTGAAACTCTCTTTTTGTAGAATCTGCAAGTGGATATTTGGAGCGCTTTGAGGCCTATGCTGGGAAATGAAGTATCTTCACCTAAAAACTAGACAGAAGCATTCTCAGAAACTTCTGTGTGATGAGTGCATTCAACTCCAGACTTGAACGTTCCTTTTGATAGAACAGTTTTGAAACACTCTTTCTGCAGAATCTGCAAGTGTTTATTTCGAGCGCTCTGAGGCCTAGGCTGGAAAAGGAAATGTCTTCAAATAACAACTACACAGAAGCATTCTCAGAAACTTCTTTGTGATGAGTGCATTCAACTCACAGACTTGAACCTTCCTTTTCAAAGAGCGGTTTTGAAACTCTCTTTTTGTAGAATCTGCAAGTGGATATTTGGAGCGCTTTGAGGCCTATGCTGGGAAATGAAATATCTTCACCTAAAAACTAGACAGAAGCATTCTCAGAAACTTCTTTGTGACGAGTGCATTCAACTCACAGACTTGAACGTTTCTTTTGCAAGAGCAGTTTTGGAACACTCTTTTTGTAGAATCTGCTAGTGTATATTTGGAGCGCTGTGAGGCCTATGCTGGGAAATGAAATGTCTCCACTTAAAAACTAGACAGAAGCATTCTCAGAAACTTCTGTGTGATGAGTGCATTCAACTCACAGACTTGAACGTTCCTTTTGACAGAACAGTTTTGAAACACTCTTTCAGCAGAATCTGCAAGTGTTCATTTCGAGCGATTTGAGGCCTATGTTGGAAAAGGAAATGTCTTCAAATAACAACTACACAGAAGTATTCTCAGAAACTTCTTTGTGATGAGTGCATTCAACTCACAGACTTGAACCTTCCTTTTGAAAGAGCAGTTTTGAAACACACTTTTTGTAGAATCTGCAAGTGGATATTTGGAGCGCTTTGAGGTCTATGCTGGGAAATGAAATATCGTCACCTAAAAACTAGACAGAAGCATTCTCAGAAACTTCTGTGTGATGAGTGCATTCAACTCACAGACTTGAACGTTCCTTTTGATAGAACAGTTTTGAAACACTCTTTCTGCAGAATCTACAAGTGTTTATTTCGAGCGCTTTGAGGCCTATGCTGGAAAAGGGAGTGTCTTCAAATAACAACTACACAGAAGCATTCTCAGAAACTTCTTTGTGATGAGTGCATTCAACTCACAGACTTGAACCTTCCTTTTGATAGAACAGTTTTGAAACACACTTTTTGTAGAATCTGCAAGTAGGTATTTGGAGCGCTTTCAGGCCTATGCTGGGAAATGAAATATCTTCACCTAAAAACTAGACAGAAGCATTCTCAGAAACTTCTCTGTGATGAGTGCATTCAACTCACATACTTGAACATTCCTTTTGATAGAGCAGTTTGGAAACACTCCTTTTGTAATATCTGCAAGTGTTTATTTGGAGCGCTCTGAGGCCTAAGCTGGAAAAGGAAATATCTTCAAATAAAAACTAGACAGAAGCATTCTCAGAAACTTCTTTGTGATGAGTGCATTCTACTCGCAGAGTTGAACCTTCTTTTTGGTAGAAGAGTTTTCAAACTCTCTTTTTGTAGAATCTGCAAGTGGATATTTGGAGCGCTTTGAGGCCTATGCTGGGAAATGAAATATCTTCACCTAAAAACTAGACAGAAGCGTTCTCAGAAACTTCTGTGTGATGAGTGCATTCAACTCCAGACTTGAACGTTCCTTTTGATAGAACAGTTTTGAAACACTCTTTCTGCAGAATCTGCAAGTGTTTATTTCGAGCGCTCTGAGGCCTATGCTGGAAAAGGAAATGTCTTCAAATAACAACTACACAGAAGCATTCTCAGAAACTTCTTTGTGATGAGTGCATTCAACTCACAGACTTGAACCTTCCTTTTCAAAGAGCGGTTTTGAAACTCTCTTTTTGTAGAATCTGCAAGTGGATATTTGGAGCGCTTTGAGGCCTATGCTGGGAAATGAAATATCTTCACCTAAAAACTAGACAGAAGCATTCTCAGAAACTTCCTTGTGACGAGTGCATTCAACTCACAGACTTGAACGTTTCTTTTGCAAGAGCAGTTTTGGAACACTCTTTTTGTAGAATCTGCTAGTGTATATTTGGAGCGCTGTGAGGCCTATGCTGGGAAATGAAATGTCTCCACTTAAAAACTAGACAGAAGCATTCTCAGAAACTTCTGTGTGATGAGTGCCTTCAACTCACAGACTTGAACGTTCCTTTTGATAGAACAGTTTTGAAACACTCTTTCAGCAGAATCTGCAAGTGTTCATTTCGAGCGATTTGAGGCCTATGTTGGAAAAGGAAATGTCTTCAAATAACAACTACACAGAAGCATTCTCAGAAACTTCTTTGTGATGAGTGCATTCAACTCACAGACTTGAACCTTCCTTTTGAAAGAGCAGTTTTGAAACACACTTTTTGTAGAATCTGCAAGTGGATATTTGGAGCGCTTTGAGGTCTATGCTGGGAAATGAAATATCTTCACCTAAAAACTAGACAGAAGCATTCTCAGAAACTTCTGTGTGATGAGTGCATTCAACTCACAGACTTGAACGTTCCTTTTGATAGAACAGTTTTGAAACACTCTTTCTGCAGAATCTGCAAGTGTTTATTTCGAGCGCTTTGAGGCCTATGCTGGAAAAGGAAGTGTCTTCAAATAACAACTACACAGAAGCATTCTCAGAAACTTCTTTGTGATGAGTGCATTCAACTCACAGACTTGAACCTTCCTTTTGATAGAACAGTTTTGAAACACACTTTTTGTAGAATCTGCAAGTAGGTATTTGGAGCGCTTTCAGGCCTATGCTGGGAAATGAAATATCTTCACCTAAAAACTAGACAGAAGCATTCTCAGAAACTTCTCTGTGATGAGTGCATTCAACTCACATACTTGAACATTCCTTTTGATAGAGCAGTTTGGAAACACTCCTTTTGTAATATCTGCAAGTGTTTATTTGGAGCGCTCTGAGGCCTAAGCTGGAAAAGGAAATATCTTCAAATAAAAACTAGACAGAAGCATTCTCAGAAACTTCTTTGTGATGAGTGCATTCTACTCGCAGAGTTGAACCTTCTTTTTGTTAGAAGAGTTTTCAAACTCTCTTTTTGTAGAATCTGCAAGTGCATATTTGGAGCTGCTGGAGGCCAATGCAGGGAAAGGGAACATCCTCACACAGAGACTAGACAGAAGCATTCCCAGAAACTTGTTTGTGACGAGTGCATTCAACTCACAGACTTGAACGTTTCTTTTGAAAGAGCAGTTTTGGAACACTCTTTTTGTAGAATCTGCTAGTGTATATTTGGAGCGCTGTGAAGCCTATGCTGGGAAATGAAATGTCTCCACTTAAAAACTAGACAGAAGCATTCTCAGAAACTTCTTTGCGATGAGTGCATTCAACTCACAGACTTGAACCTTCCTTTTCAAAGAGCGGTTTTGAAACTCTCTTTTTGTAGAATCTGCAAGTGGATATTTGCAGCGCTTTGAGGCCTATGCTGGGAAATGAAATATCTTCACCTAAAAACTAGACAGAAGCATTCTCAGAAACTTCTTTGTGACGAGTGCATTCAACTCACAGACTTGAACGTTTCTTTTGCAAGAGCAGTTTTGGAACACTCTTTTTGTAGAATCTGCTAGTGTATATTTGGAGCGCTGTGAGGCCTATGCTGGGAAATGAAATGTCTCCACTTAAAAACTAGACAGAAGCATTCTCAGAAACTTCTGTGTGATGAGTGCATTCAACTCACAGACTTGAACGTTCCTTTTGATAGAACAGTTTTGAAACACTCTTTCAGCAGAATCTGCAAGTGTTCATTTCGAGCGATTTGAGGCCTTTGTTGGAAAAGGAAATGTCTTCAAATAACAACTACACAGAAGTATTCTCAGAAACTTCTTTGTGATGAGTGCATTCAACTCACAGACTTGAACCTTCCTTTTGAAAGAGCAGTTTTGAAACACACTTTTTGTAGAATCTGCAAGTGGATATTTGGAGCGCTTTGAGGTCTATGCTGGGAAATGAAATATCTTCACCTAAAAACTAGACAGAAGCATTCTCAGAAACTTCTGTGTGATGAGTGCATTCAACTCACAGACTTGAACGTTCCTTTTGATAGAACAGTTTTGAAACACTCTTTCTGCAGAATCTGCAAGTGTTTACTTCGAGCGCTTTCAGGCCTATGCTGGAAAAGGAAGTGTCTTCAAATAACAACTACACAGAAGCATTCTCAGAAACTTCTTTGTGATGAGTGCATTCAACTCACAGACTTGAACCTTCCTTTTGATAGAACAGTTTTGAAACACACTTTTTGTAGAATCTGCAAGTAGGTATTTGGAGCGCTTTCAGGCCTATGCTGGGAAATGAAATATCTTCACCTAAAAACTAGACAGAAGCATTCTCAGAAACTTCTCTGTGATGAGTGCATTCAACTCACATACTTGAACATTCCTTTTGATAGAGCAGTTTGGAAACACTCCTTTTGTAATATCTGCAAGTGTTTATTTGGAGCACTCTGAGGCCTAAGCTGGAAAAGGAAATATCTTCAAATAAAAACTAGACAGAAGCATTCTCAGAAACTTCTTTGTGATGAGTGCATTCTACACACAGAGTTGAACCTTCTTTTTGGTAGAAGAGTTTTCAAACTCTCTTTTTGTAGAATCTGCAAGGGCATATTTGGAGCTGCTGGAGGCCAATGCTGGGAAAGGGAACATCCTCAGACAGAGACTAGACAGAAGCATTCCCAGAAACTTGTTTGTGACGAGTGCATTCAACTCACAGACTTGAACGTTTCTTTTGAAAGAGCAGTTTTGGAACACTCATTTTGTAGAATCTGCTAGCGTATATTTGGAGCGCTGTGAAGCCTATGCTGGGAAATGAAATGTCTCCACTTAAAAACTAGACAGAAGCATTCTCAGAAACTTCTTTGTGATGAGTGCATTCAACTCACAGACTTGAACCTTCCTTTTCAAAGAGCGGTTTTGAAACTCTCTTTTTGTAGAATCTGCAAGTGGATATTTGGAGCGCTTTGAGGCCTATGCTGGGAAATGAAATATCTTCACCTAAAAACTAGACAGAAGCATTCTCAGAAACATCTGTGTGATGAGTGCATTCAACTCCAGACTTGAACGTTCCTTTTGATAGAACAGTTTTGAAACACTCTTTCTGCAGAATCTGCAAGTGTTTATTTCGAGCGCTTTGAGGCCGATGCTGGAAAAGGAAATGTCTTCAAATAACAACTACACAGAAGCATTCTCAGAAACTTCTTTGTGATGAGTGCATTCAACTCACAGACTTGAACCTTCCTTTTCAAAGAGCGGTTTTGAAACTCTCTTTTTGTAGAATCTGCAAGTGGATATTTGGAGCGCTTTGAGGCCTATGCTGGGAAATGAAATATCTTCACCTAAAAACTAGACAGAAGCATTCTCAGAAACTTCCTTGTGACGAGTGCATTCAACTCACAGACTTGAACGTTTCTTTTGCAAGAGCAGTTTTGGAACACTCTTTTTGTAGAATCTGCTAGTGTATATTTGGAGCGCTGTGAGGCCTATGCTGGGAAATGAAATGTCTCCACTTAAAAACTAGACAGAAGCATTCTCAGAAACTTCTGTGTGATGAGTGCATTCAACTCACAGACTTGAACGTTCCTTTTGATAGAACAGTTTTGAAACACTCTTTCAGCAGAATCTGCAAGTGTTCATTTCGAGCGATTTGAGGCCTATGTTGGAAAAGGAAATGTCTTCAAATAACAACTACACAGAAGTATTCTCAGAAACTTCTTTGTGATGAGTGCATTCAACTCACAGACTTGAACCTTCCTTTTGAAAGAGCAGTTTTGAAACACACTTTTTGTAGAATCTGCAAGTGGATATTTGGAGCGCTTTGAGGTCTATGCTGGGAAATGAAATATCTTCACCTAAAAACTAGACAGAAGCATTCTCAGAAACTTCTGTGTGATGAGTGCATTCAACTCACAGACTTGAACGTTCCTTTTGATAGAACAGTTTTGAAACACTCTTTCTGCAGAATCTGCAAGTGTTTATTTCGAGCGCTTTGAGGCCTATGCTGGAAAAGGAAGTGTCTTCAAATAACAACTACACAGAAGCATTCTCAGAAACTTCTTTGTGATGAGTGCATTCAACTCACAGACTTGAACCTTCCTTTTGATAGAACAGTTTTGAAACACACTTTTTGTAGAATCTGCAAGTAGGTATTTGGAGCGCTTTCAGGCCTATGCTGGGAAATGAAATATCTTCACCTAAAAACTAGACAGAAGCATTCTCAGAAACTTCTCTGTGATGAGTGCATTCAACTCACATACTTGAACATTCCTTTTGATAGAGCAGCTTGGAAACACTCCTTTTGTAATATCTGCAAGTGTTTATTTGGAGCGCTCTGAGGCCTAAGCTGGAAAAGGAAATATCTTCAAATAAAAACTAGACAGAAGCATTCTCAGAAACTTCTTTGTGATGAGTGCATTCTACTCGCAGAGTTGAACCTTCTTTTTGGTAGAAGAGTTTTCAAACTCTCTTTTTGTAGAATCTGCAAGGGCATATTTGGAGCTGCTGGAGGCCAATGCTGGGAAAGGGAACATCCTCAGACAGAGACTAGACAGAAGCATTCCCAGAAACTTGTTTGTGACGAGTGCATTCAACTCACAGACTTGAACGTTTCTTTTGAAAGAGCAGTTTTTAACACTCTTTTTGTAGAATCTGCTAGCGTATATTTGGAGCGCTGTGAAGCCTATGCTGGGAAATGTAATGTCTCAACTTAAAAACTAGACAGAAGCATTCTCAGAAACTTCTTTGCGATGAGTGCATTCAACTCACAGACTTGAACCTTCCTTTTCAAAGAGCGGTTTTGAAACTCTCTTTTTGTAGAATCTGCAAGTGGATATTTGCAGCGCTTTGAGGCCTATGCTGGGAAATGAAATATCTTCACCTAAAAACTAGACAGAAGCATTCTCAGAAACTTCTGTGTGATGAGTGCATTCAACTCCAGACTTGAACGTTCCTTTTGATAGAACAGTTTTGAAACACTCTTTCTGCAGAATCTGCAAGTGTTTATTTCGAGCGCTCTGAGGCCTAGGCTGGAAAAGGAAATGTCTTCAAATAACAACTACACAGAAGCATTCTCAGAAACTTCTTTGTGATGAGTGCATTCAACTCACAGACTTGAACCTTCCTTTTCAAAGAGCGGTTTCGAAACTCTCTTTTTGTAGAATCTGCAAGTGGATATTTGGAGCGCTTTGAGGCCTATGCTGGGAAATGAAATATCTTCACCTAAAAACTAGACAGAAGCATTCTCAGAAACTTCTTTGTGACGAGTGCATTCAACTCACAGACTTGAACGTTTCTTTTGCAAGAGCAGTTTTGGAACACTCTTTTTGTAGAATCTGCTAGTGTATATTTGGAGCGCTGTGAGGCCTATGCTGGGAAATGAAATGTCTCCACTTAAAAACTAGACAGAAGCATTCTCAGAAACTTCTGTGTGATGAGTGCATTCAACTCACAGACTTGAACGTTCCTTTTGATAGAACAGTTTTGAAACACTCTTTCAGCAGAATCTGCAAGTGTTCATTTCGAGCGATTTGAGGCCTATGTTGGAAAAGGAAATGTCTTCAAATAACAACTACACAGAAGTATTCTCAGAAACTTCTTTGTGATGAGTGCATTCAACTCACAGACTTGAACCTTCCTTTTGCAAGAGCAGTTTTGAAACACACTTTTTGTAGAATCTGCAAGTGGATATTTGGAGCGCTTTGAGGTCTATGCTGGGAAATGAAATATCTTCACCTAAAAACTAGACAGAAGCATTCTCAGAAACTTCTGTGTGATGAGTGCATTCAACTCACAGACTTGAACGTTCCTTTTGATAGAACAGTTTTGAAACACTCTTTCTGCAGAATCTGCAAGTGTTTATTTCGAGCGCTTTGAGGCCTATGCTGGAAAAGGAAGTGTCTTCAAATAACAACTACACAGAAGCATTCTCAGAAACTTCTTTGTGATGAGTGCATTCAACTCACAGACTTGAACCTTCCTTTTGATAGAACAGTTTTGAAACACACTTTTTGTAGAATCTGCAAGTAGGTATTTGGAGCGCTTTCAGGCCTATGCTGGGAAATGAAATATCTTCACCTAAAAACTAGACAGAAGCATTCTCAGAAACTTCTCTGTGATGAGTGCATTCAACTCACATACTTGAACATTCCTTTTGATAGAGCAGTTTGGAAACACTCCTTTTGTAATATCTGCAAGTGTTTATTTGGAGCGCTCTGAGGCCTAAGCTGGAAAAGGAAATATCTTCAAATAAAAACTAGACAGAAGCATTCTCAGAAACTTCTTTGTGATGAGTGCATTCTACTCGCAGAGTTGAACCTTCTTTTTGGTAGAAGAGTTTTCAAACTCTCTTTTTGTAGAATCTGCAAGTGCATATTTGGAGCTGCTGGAGGCCAATGCAGGGAAAGGGAACATCCTCACACAGAGACTAGACAGAAGCATTCCCAGAAACTTGTTTGTGACGAGTGCATTCAACTCACAGACTTGAATGTTTCTTTTGAAAGAGCAGTTTTGGAACACTCTTTTTGTAGAATCTGCTAGTGTATATTTGGAGCGCTGTGAAGCCTATGCTGGGAAATGAAATGTCTCCACTTAAAAACTAGACAGAAGCATTCTCAGAAACTTCTTTGCGATGAGTGCATTCAACTCACAGACTTGAACCTTCCTTTTCAAAGAGCGGTTTTGAAACTCTCTTTTTGTAGAATCTGCAAGTGGATATTTGCAGTGCTTTGAGGCCTATGCTGGGAAATGAAATATCTTCACCTAAAAACTAGACAGAAGCATTCTCAGAAACTTCTTTGTGACGAGTGCATTCAACTCACAGACTTGAACGTTTCTTTTGCAAGAGCAGTTTTGGAACACTCTTTTTGTAGAATCTGCTAGTGTATATTTGGAGCGCTGTGAGGCCTATGCTGGGAAATGAAATGTCTCCACTTAAAAACTAGACAGAAGCATTCTCAGAAACTTCTGTGTGATGAGTGCATTCAACTCACAGACTTGAACGTTCCTTTTGATAGAACAGTTTTGAAACACTCTTTCAGCAGAATCTGCAAGTGTTCATTTCGAGCGATTTGAGGCCTTTGTTGGAAAAGGAAATGTCTTCAAATAACAACTACACAGAAGTATTCTCAGAAACTTCTTTGTGATGAGTGCATTCAACTCACAGACTTGAACCTTCCTTTTGAAAGAGCAGTTTTGAAACACACTTTTTGTAGAATCTGCAAGTGGATATTTGGAGCGCTTTGAGGTCTATGCTGGGAAATGAAATATCTTCACCTAAAAACTAGACAGAAGCATTCTCAGAAACTTCTGTGTGATGAGTGCATTCAACTCACAGACTTGAACGTTCCTTTTGATAGAACAGTTTTGAAACACTCTTTCTGCAGAATCTGCAAGTGTTTACTTCGAGCGCTTTCAGGCCTATGCTGGAAAAGGAAGTGTCTTCAAATAACAACTACACAGAAGCATTCTCAGAAACTTCTTTGTGATGAGTGCATTCAACTCACAGACTTGAACCTTCCTTTTGATAGAACAGTTTTGAAACACACTTTTTGTAGAATCTGCAAGTAGGTATTTGGAGCGCTTTCAGGCCTATGCTGGGAAATGAAATATCTTCACCTAAAAACTAGACAGAAGCATTCTCAGAAACTTCTCTGTGATGAGTGCATTCAACTCACATACTTGAACATTCCTTTTGATAGAGCAGTTTGGAAACACTCCTTTTGTAATATCTGCAAGTGTTTATTTGGAGCACTCTGAGGCCTAAGCTGGAAAAGGAAATATCTTCAAATAAAAACTAGACAGAAGCATTCTCAGAAACTTCTTTGTGATGAGTGCATTCTACTCACAGAGTTGAACCTTCTTTTTGGTAGAAGAGTTTTCAAACTCTCTTTTTGTAGAATCTGCAAGGGCATATTTGGAGCTGCTGGAGGCCAATGCTGGGAAAGGGAACATCCTCAGACAGAGACTAGACAGAAGCATTCCCAGAAACTTGTTTGTGACGAGTGCATTCAACTCACAGACTTGAACGTTTCTTTTGAAAGAGCAGTTTTGGAACACTCTTTTTGTAGAATCTGCTAGCGTATATTTGGAGCGCTGTGAAGCCTATGCTGGGAAATGAAATGTCTCCACTTAAAAACTAGACAGAAGCATTCTCAGAAACTTCTTTGTGATGAGTGCATTCAACTCACAGACTTGAACCTTCCTTTTCAAAGAGCGGTTTTGAAACTCTCTTTTTGTAGAATCTGCAAGTGGATATTTGGAGCGCTTTGAGGCCTATGCTGGGAAATGAAATATCTTCACCTAAAAACTAGACAGAAGCATTCTCAGAAACATCTGTGTGATGAGTGCATTCAACTCCAGACTTGAACGTTCCTTTTGATAGAACAGTTTTGAAACACTCTTTCTGCAGAATCTGCAAGTGTTTATTTCGAGCGCTTTGAGGCGTATGCTGGAAAAGGAAATGTCTTCAAATAACAACTACACAGAAGCATTCTCAGAAACTTCTTTGTGATGAGTGCATTCAACTCACAGACTTGAACCTTCCTTTTCAAAGAGCGGTTTTGAAACTCTCTTTTTGTAGAATCTGCAAGTGGATATTTGGAGCGCTTTGAGGCCTATGCTGGGAAATGAAATATCTTCACCTAAAAACTAGACAGAAGCATTCTCAGAAACTTCCTTGTGACGAGTGCATTCAACTCACAGACTTGAACGTTTCTTTTGCAAGAGCAGTTTTGGAACACTCTTTTTGTAGAATCTGCTAGTGTATATTTGGAGCGCTGTGAGGCCTATGCTGGGAAATGAAATGTCTCCACTTAAAAACTAGACAGAAGCATTCTCAGAAACTTCTGTGTGATGAGTGCATTCAACTCACAGACTTGAACGTTCCTTTTGATAGAACAGTTTTGAAACACTCTTTCAGCAGAATCTGCAAGTGTTCATTTCGAGCGATTTGAGGCCTATGTTGGAAAAGGAAATGTCTTCAAATAACAACTACACAGAAGTATTCTCAGAAACTTCTTTGTGATCAGTGCATTCAACTCACAGACTTGAACCTTCCTTTTGAAAGAGCAGTTTTGAAACACACTTTTTGTAGAATCTGCAAGTGGATATTTGGAGCGCTTTGAGGCCTATGCTGGGAAATGAAATATCTTCACCTAAAAACTAGACAGAAGCATTCTCAGAAACTTCTGTGTGATGAGTGCATTCAACTCACAGACTTGAACGTTCCTTTTGATAGAACAGTTTTGAAAAACTCTTTCTGCAGAATCTGCAAGTGTTTATTTCGAGCGCTTTGAGGCCTATGCTGGAAAAGGAAGTGTCTTCAAATAACAACTACACAGAAGCATTCTCAGAAACTTCTTGGTGATGAGTGCATTCAACTCACAGACTTGAACCTTCCTTTTGATAGAACAGTTTTGAAACACACTTTTTGTAGAATCTGCAAGTAGGTATTTGGAGCGCTTTCAGGCCTATGCTGGGAAATGAAATATCTTCACCTAAAAACTAGACAGAAGCATTCTCAGAAACTTCTCTGTGATGAGTGCATTCAACTCACATACTTGAACATTCCTTTTGATAGAGCAGCTTGGAAACACTCCTTTTGTAATATCTGCAAGTGTTTATTTGGAGCGCTCTGAGGCCTAAGCTGGAAAAGGAAATATCTTCAAATAAAAACTAGACAGAAGCATTCTCAGAAACTTCTTTGTGATGAGTGCATTCTACTCGCAGAGTTGAACCTTCTTTTTGGTAGAAGAGTTTTCAAACTCTCTTTTTGTAGAATCTGCAAGGGCATATTTGGAGCTGCTGGAGGCCAATGCTGGGAAAGGGAACATCCTCAGACAGAGACTAGACAGAAGCATTCCCAGAAACTTGTTTGTGACGAGTGCATTCAACTCACAGACTTGAACGTTTCTTTTGAAAGAGCAGTTTTGGAACACTCTTTTTGTAGAATCTGCTAGCATATATTTGGAGCGCTGTGAAGCCTATGCTGGGAAATGAAATGTCTCCACTTAAAAACTAGACAGAAGCATTCTCAGAAACTTCTTTGCGAAGAGTGCATTCAACTCACAGACTTGAACCTTCCTTTTCAAAGAGCGGTTTTGAAACTCTCTTTTTGTAGAATCTGCAAGTGGATATTTGCAGCGCTTTGAGGCCTATGCTGGGAAATGAAATATCTTCACCTAAAAACTAGACAGAAGCATTCTCAGAAACTTCTGTGTGATGAGTGCATTCAACTCACAGACTTGAACGTTCCTTTTGATAGAACAGTTTTGAAACACTCTTTCAGCAGAATCTGCAAGTGTTCATTTCGAGCGATTTGAGGCCTATGTTGGAAAAGGAAATGTCTTCAAATAACAACTACACAGAAGTATTCTCAGAAACTTCTTTGTGATGAGTGCATTCAACTCACAGACTTGAACCTTCCTTTTGAAAGAGCAGTTTTGAAACACACTTTTTGTAGAATCTGCAAGTGGATATTTGGAGCGCTTTGAAGTCTATGCTGGGAAATGAAATATCTTCACCTAAAAACTAGACAGAAGCATTCTCAGAAACTTCTGTGTGATGAGTGCATTCAACTCACAGACTTGAACGTTCCTTTTGATAGAACAGTTTTGAAACACTCTTTCTGCAGAATCTGCAAGTGTTTATTTCGAGCGCTTTGAGGCCTATGCTGGAAAAGGAAGTGTCTTCAAATAACAACTACACAGAAGCATTCTCAGAAACTTCTTTGTGATGAGTGCATTCAACTCACAGACTTGAACCTTCCTTTTGATAGAACAGTTTTGAAACACACTTTTTGTAGAATCTGCAAGTAGGTATTTGGAGCGCTTTCAGGCCTATTCTGGGAAATGAAATATCTTCACCTAAAAACTAGGCAGAAGCATTCTCAGAAACTTCTCTGTGATGAGTGCATTCAACTCACATACTTGAACATTCCTTTTGATAGAGCAGTTTGGAAACACTCCTTTTGTAATATCTGCAAGTGTTTATTTGGAGCGCTCTGAGGCCTAAGCTGGAAAAGGAAATATCTTCAAATAAAAACTAGACAGAAGCATTCTCAGAAACTTCTTTGTGATGAGTGCATTCTACTCGCAGAGTTGAACCTTCTTTTAGGAAGAAGAGTTTTCAAACTCTCTTTTTGTAGAATCTGCAAGTGCATATTTGGAGCTTCTGGAGGCCAATGCTGGGAAAGGGAACATCCTCAGACAGAGACTAGACAGAAGCATTCCCAGAAACTTGTTTGTGACGAGTGCATTCAACTCACAGACTTGAACGTTTCTTTTGAAAGAGCAGTTTTGGAACACTCTTTTTGTAGAATCTGCTAGCGTATATTTGGAGCGCTGTGAAGCCTATGCTGGGAAATGTAATGTCTCCACTTAAAAACTAGACAGAAGCATTCTCAGAAACTTCTTTGCGATGAGTGCATTCAACTCACAGACTTGAACATTCCTTTTCAAAGAGCGGTTTTGAAACTCTCTTTTTGTAGAATCTGCAAGTGGATATTTGGAGCGCTTTGAGGCCTATGCTGGGAAATGAAGTATCTTCACCTAAAAACTAGACAGAAGCATTCTCAGAAACTTCTGTGTGATGAGTGCATTCAACTCCAGACTTGAACGTTCCTTTTGATAGAACAGTTTTGAAACACTCTTTCTGCAGAATCTGCAAGTGTTTATTTCGAGCGCTCTGAGGCCTAGGCTGGAAAAGGAAATGTCTTCAAATAACAACTACACAGAAGCATTCTCAGAAACTTCTTTGTGATGAGTGCATTCAACTCACAGACTTGAACCTTCCTTTTCAAAGAGCGGTTTTGAAACTCTCTTTTTGTAGAATCTGCAAGTGGATATTTGGAGCGCTTTGAGGCCTATGCTGGGAAATGAAATATCTTCACCTAAAAACTAGACAGAAGCAT
The DNA here is from genome assembly GCF_028885625.2 of Pongo pygmaeus. Classification (NCBI taxonomy): domain Eukaryota; kingdom Metazoa; phylum Chordata; class Mammalia; order Primates; family Hominidae; genus Pongo; species Pongo pygmaeus. The sequence goes on along the minus strand of NC_072378.2, from coordinate 59,532,124 downwards.
TCTCAGAAACTTCTTTGTGACGAGTGCATTCAACTCACAGACTTGAACGTTTCTTTTGCAAGAGCAGTTTTGGAACACTCTTTTTGTAGAATCTGCTAGTGTATATTTGGAGCGCTGTGAGGCCTATGCTGGGAAATGAAATGTCTCCACTTAAAAACTAGACAGAAGCATTCTCAGAAACTTCTGTGTGATGAGTGCATTCAACTCACAGACTTGAACGTTCCTTTTGACAGAACAGTTTTGAAACACTCTTTCAGCAGAATCTGCAAGTGTTCATTTCGAGCGATTTGAGGCCTATGTTGGAAAAGGAAATGTCTTCAAATAACAACTACACAGAAGTATTCTCAGAAACTTCTTTGTGATGAGTGCATTCAACTCACAGACTTGAACCTTCCTTTTGAAAGAGCAGTTTTGAAACACACTTTTTGTAGAATCTGCAAGTGGATATTTGGAGCGCTTTGAGGTCTATGCTGGGAAATGAAATATCGTCACCTAAAAACTAGACAGAAGCATTCTCAGAAACTTCTGTGTGATGAGTGCATTCAACTCACAGACTTGAACGTTCCTTTTGATAGAACAGTTTTGAAACACTCTTTCTGCAGAATCTACAAGTGTTTATTTCGAGCGCTTTGAGGCCTATGCTGGAAAAGGGAGTGTCTTCAAATAACAACTACACAGAAGCATTCTCAGAAACTTCTTTGTGATGAGTGCATTCAACTCACAGACTTGAACCTTCCTTTTGATAGAACAGTTTTGAAACACACTTTTTGTAGAATCTGCAAGTAGGTATTTGGAGCGCTTTCAGGCCTATGCTGGGAAATGAAATATCTTCACCTAAAAACTAGACAGAAGCATTCTCAGAAACTTCTCTGTGATGAGTGCATTCAACTCACATACTTGAACATTCCTTTTGATAGAGCAGTTTGGAAACACTCCTTTTGTAATATCTGCAAGTGTTTATTTGGAGCGCTCTGAGGCCTAAGCTGGAAAAGGAAATATCTTCAAATAAAAACTAGACAGAAGCATTCTCAGAAACTTCTTTGTGATGAGTGCATTCTACTCGCAGAGTTGAACCTTCTTTTTGGTAGAAGAGTTTTCAAACTCTCTTTTTGTAGAATCTGCAAGTGGATATTTGGAGCGCTTTGAGGCCTATGCTGGGAAATGAAATATCTTCACCTAAAAACTAGACAGAAGCGTTCTCAGAAACTTCTGTGTGATGAGTGCATTCAACTCCAGACTTGAACGTTCCTTTTGATAGAACAGTTTTGAAACACTCTTTCTGCAGAATCTGCAAGTGTTTATTTCGAGCGCTCTGAGGCCTATGCTGGAAAAGGAAATGTCTTCAAATAACAACTACACAGAAGCATTCTCAGAAACTTCTTTGTGATGAGTGCATTCAACTCACAGACTTGAACCTTCCTTTTCAAAGAGCGGTTTTGAAACTCTCTTTTTGTAGAATCTGCAAGTGGATATTTGGAGCGCTTTGAGGCCTATGCTGGGAAATGAAATATCTTCACCTAAAAACTAGACAGAAGCATTCTCAGAAACTTCCTTGTGACGAGTGCATTCAACTCACAGACTTGAACGTTTCTTTTGCAAGAGCAGTTTTGGAACACTCTTTTTGTAGAATCTGCTAGTGTATATTTGGAGCGCTGTGAGGCCTATGCTGGGAAATGAAATGTCTCCACTTAAAAACTAGACAGAAGCATTCTCAGAAACTTCTGTGTGATGAGTGCCTTCAACTCACAGACTTGAACGTTCCTTTTGATAGAACAGTTTTGAAACACTCTTTCAGCAGAATCTGCAAGTGTTCATTTCGAGCGATTTGAGGCCTATGTTGGAAAAGGAAATGTCTTCAAATAACAACTACACAGAAGCATTCTCAGAAACTTCTTTGTGATGAGTGCATTCAACTCACAGACTTGAACCTTCCTTTTGAAAGAGCAGTTTTGAAACACACTTTTTGTAGAATCTGCAAGTGGATATTTGGAGCGCTTTGAGGTCTATGCTGGGAAATGAAATATCTTCACCTAAAAACTAGACAGAAGCATTCTCAGAAACTTCTGTGTGATGAGTGCATTCAACTCACAGACTTGAACGTTCCTTTTGATAGAACAGTTTTGAAACACTCTTTCTGCAGAATCTGCAAGTGTTTATTTCGAGCGCTTTGAGGCCTATGCTGGAAAAGGAAGTGTCTTCAAATAACAACTACACAGAAGCATTCTCAGAAACTTCTTTGTGATGAGTGCATTCAACTCACAGACTTGAACCTTCCTTTTGATAGAACAGTTTTGAAACACACTTTTTGTAGAATCTGCAAGTAGGTATTTGGAGCGCTTTCAGGCCTATGCTGGGAAATGAAATATCTTCACCTAAAAACTAGACAGAAGCATTCTCAGAAACTTCTCTGTGATGAGTGCATTCAACTCACATACTTGAACATTCCTTTTGATAGAGCAGTTTGGAAACACTCCTTTTGTAATATCTGCAAGTGTTTATTTGGAGCGCTCTGAGGCCTAAGCTGGAAAAGGAAATATCTTCAAATAAAAACTAGACAGAAGCATTCTCAGAAACTTCTTTGTGATGAGTGCATTCTACTCGCAGAGTTGAACCTTCTTTTTGTTAGAAGAGTTTTCAAACTCTCTTTTTGTAGAATCTGCAAGTGCATATTTGGAGCTGCTGGAGGCCAATGCAGGGAAAGGGAACATCCTCACACAGAGACTAGACAGAAGCATTCCCAGAAACTTGTTTGTGACGAGTGCATTCAACTCACAGACTTGAACGTTTCTTTTGAAAGAGCAGTTTTGGAACACTCTTTTTGTAGAATCTGCTAGTGTATATTTGGAGCGCTGTGAAGCCTATGCTGGGAAATGAAATGTCTCCACTTAAAAACTAGACAGAAGCATTCTCAGAAACTTCTTTGCGATGAGTGCATTCAACTCACAGACTTGAACCTTCCTTTTCAAAGAGCGGTTTTGAAACTCTCTTTTTGTAGAATCTGCAAGTGGATATTTGCAGCGCTTTGAGGCCTATGCTGGGAAATGAAATATCTTCACCTAAAAACTAGACAGAAGCATTCTCAGAAACTTCTTTGTGACGAGTGCATTCAACTCACAGACTTGAACGTTTCTTTTGCAAGAGCAGTTTTGGAACACTCTTTTTGTAGAATCTGCTAGTGTATATTTGGAGCGCTGTGAGGCCTATGCTGGGAAATGAAATGTCTCCACTTAAAAACTAGACAGAAGCATTCTCAGAAACTTCTGTGTGATGAGTGCATTCAACTCACAGACTTGAACGTTCCTTTTGATAGAACAGTTTTGAAACACTCTTTCAGCAGAATCTGCAAGTGTTCATTTCGAGCGATTTGAGGCCTTTGTTGGAAAAGGAAATGTCTTCAAATAACAACTACACAGAAGTATTCTCAGAAACTTCTTTGTGATGAGTGCATTCAACTCACAGACTTGAACCTTCCTTTTGAAAGAGCAGTTTTGAAACACACTTTTTGTAGAATCTGCAAGTGGATATTTGGAGCGCTTTGAGGTCTATGCTGGGAAATGAAATATCTTCACCTAAAAACTAGACAGAAGCATTCTCAGAAACTTCTGTGTGATGAGTGCATTCAACTCACAGACTTGAACGTTCCTTTTGATAGAACAGTTTTGAAACACTCTTTCTGCAGAATCTGCAAGTGTTTACTTCGAGCGCTTTCAGGCCTATGCTGGAAAAGGAAGTGTCTTCAAATAACAACTACACAGAAGCATTCTCAGAAACTTCTTTGTGATGAGTGCATTCAACTCACAGACTTGAACCTTCCTTTTGATAGAACAGTTTTGAAACACACTTTTTGTAGAATCTGCAAGTAGGTATTTGGAGCGCTTTCAGGCCTATGCTGGGAAATGAAATATCTTCACCTAAAAACTAGACAGAAGCATTCTCAGAAACTTCTCTGTGATGAGTGCATTCAACTCACATACTTGAACATTCCTTTTGATAGAGCAGTTTGGAAACACTCCTTTTGTAATATCTGCAAGTGTTTATTTGGAGCACTCTGAGGCCTAAGCTGGAAAAGGAAATATCTTCAAATAAAAACTAGACAGAAGCATTCTCAGAAACTTCTTTGTGATGAGTGCATTCTACACACAGAGTTGAACCTTCTTTTTGGTAGAAGAGTTTTCAAACTCTCTTTTTGTAGAATCTGCAAGGGCATATTTGGAGCTGCTGGAGGCCAATGCTGGGAAAGGGAACATCCTCAGACAGAGACTAGACAGAAGCATTCCCAGAAACTTGTTTGTGACGAGTGCATTCAACTCACAGACTTGAACGTTTCTTTTGAAAGAGCAGTTTTGGAACACTCATTTTGTAGAATCTGCTAGCGTATATTTGGAGCGCTGTGAAGCCTATGCTGGGAAATGAAATGTCTCCACTTAAAAACTAGACAGAAGCATTCTCAGAAACTTCTTTGTGATGAGTGCATTCAACTCACAGACTTGAACCTTCCTTTTCAAAGAGCGGTTTTGAAACTCTCTTTTTGTAGAATCTGCAAGTGGATATTTGGAGCGCTTTGAGGCCTATGCTGGGAAATGAAATATCTTCACCTAAAAACTAGACAGAAGCATTCTCAGAAACATCTGTGTGATGAGTGCATTCAACTCCAGACTTGAACGTTCCTTTTGATAGAACAGTTTTGAAACACTCTTTCTGCAGAATCTGCAAGTGTTTATTTCGAGCGCTTTGAGGCCGATGCTGGAAAAGGAAATGTCTTCAAATAACAACTACACAGAAGCATTCTCAGAAACTTCTTTGTGATGAGTGCATTCAACTCACAGACTTGAACCTTCCTTTTCAAAGAGCGGTTTTGAAACTCTCTTTTTGTAGAATCTGCAAGTGGATATTTGGAGCGCTTTGAGGCCTATGCTGGGAAATGAAATATCTTCACCTAAAAACTAGACAGAAGCATTCTCAGAAACTTCCTTGTGACGAGTGCATTCAACTCACAGACTTGAACGTTTCTTTTGCAAGAGCAGTTTTGGAACACTCTTTTTGTAGAATCTGCTAGTGTATATTTGGAGCGCTGTGAGGCCTATGCTGGGAAATGAAATGTCTCCACTTAAAAACTAGACAGAAGCATTCTCAGAAACTTCTGTGTGATGAGTGCATTCAACTCACAGACTTGAACGTTCCTTTTGATAGAACAGTTTTGAAACACTCTTTCAGCAGAATCTGCAAGTGTTCATTTCGAGCGATTTGAGGCCTATGTTGGAAAAGGAAATGTCTTCAAATAACAACTACACAGAAGTATTCTCAGAAACTTCTTTGTGATGAGTGCATTCAACTCACAGACTTGAACCTTCCTTTTGAAAGAGCAGTTTTGAAACACACTTTTTGTAGAATCTGCAAGTGGATATTTGGAGCGCTTTGAGGTCTATGCTGGGAAATGAAATATCTTCACCTAAAAACTAGACAGAAGCATTCTCAGAAACTTCTGTGTGATGAGTGCATTCAACTCACAGACTTGAACGTTCCTTTTGATAGAACAGTTTTGAAACACTCTTTCTGCAGAATCTGCAAGTGTTTATTTCGAGCGCTTTGAGGCCTATGCTGGAAAAGGAAGTGTCTTCAAATAACAACTACACAGAAGCATTCTCAGAAACTTCTTTGTGATGAGTGCATTCAACTCACAGACTTGAACCTTCCTTTTGATAGAACAGTTTTGAAACACACTTTTTGTAGAATCTGCAAGTAGGTATTTGGAGCGCTTTCAGGCCTATGCTGGGAAATGAAATATCTTCACCTAAAAACTAGACAGAAGCATTCTCAGAAACTTCTCTGTGATGAGTGCATTCAACTCACATACTTGAACATTCCTTTTGATAGAGCAGCTTGGAAACACTCCTTTTGTAATATCTGCAAGTGTTTATTTGGAGCGCTCTGAGGCCTAAGCTGGAAAAGGAAATATCTTCAAATAAAAACTAGACAGAAGCATTCTCAGAAACTTCTTTGTGATGAGTGCATTCTACTCGCAGAGTTGAACCTTCTTTTTGGTAGAAGAGTTTTCAAACTCTCTTTTTGTAGAATCTGCAAGGGCATATTTGGAGCTGCTGGAGGCCAATGCTGGGAAAGGGAACATCCTCAGACAGAGACTAGACAGAAGCATTCCCAGAAACTTGTTTGTGACGAGTGCATTCAACTCACAGACTTGAACGTTTCTTTTGAAAGAGCAGTTTTTAACACTCTTTTTGTAGAATCTGCTAGCGTATATTTGGAGCGCTGTGAAGCCTATGCTGGGAAATGTAATGTCTCCACTTAAAAACTAGACAGAAGCATTCTCAGAAACTTCTTTGCGATGAGTGCATTCAACTCACAGACTTGAACCTTCCTTTTCAAAGAGCGGTTTTGAAACTCTCTTTTTGTAGAATCTGCAAGTGGATATTTGCAGCGCTTTGAGGCCTATGCGGGGAAATGAAATATCTTCACCTAAAAACTAGACAGAAGCATTCTCAGAAACTTCTGTGTGATGAGTGCATTCAACTCCAGACTTGAACGTTCCTTTTGATAGAACAGTTTTGAAACACTCTTTCTGCAGAATCTGCAAGTGTTTATTTCGAGCGCTCTGAGGCCTAGGCTGGAAAAGGAAATGTCTTCAAATAACAACTACACAGAAGCATTCTCAGAAACTTCTTTGTGATGAGTGCATTCAACTCACAGACTTGAACCTTCCTTTTCAAAGAGCGGTTTCGAAACTCTCTTTTTGTAGAATCTGCAAGTGGATATTTGGAGCGCTTTGAGGCCTATGCTGGGAAATGAAATATCTTCACCTAAAAACTAGACAGAAGCATTCTCAGAAACTTCTTTGTGACGAGTGCATTCAACTCACAGACTTGAACGTTTCTTTTGCAAGAGCAGTTTTGGAACACTCTTTTTGTAGAATCTGCTAGTGTATATTTGGAGCGCTGTGAGGCCTATGCTGGGAAATGAAATGTCTCCACTTAAAAACTAGACAGAAGCATTCTCAGAAACTTCTGTGTGATGAGTGCATTCAACTCACAGACTTGAACGTTCCTTTTGATAGAACAGTTTTGAAACACTCTTTCAGCAGAATCTGCAAGTGTTCATTTCGAGCGATTTGAGGCCTATGTTGGAAAAGGAAATGTCTTCAAATAACAACTACACAGAAGTATTCTCAGAAACTTCTTTGTGATGAGTGCATTCAACTCACAGACTTGAACCTTCCTTTTGCAAGAGCAGTTTTGAAACACACTTTTTGTAGAATCTGCAAGTGGATATTTGGAGCGCTTTGAGGTCTATGCTGGGAAATGAAATATCTTCACCTAAAAACTAGACAGAAGCATTCTCAGAAACTTCTGTGTGATGAGTGCATTCAACTCACAGACTTGAACGTTCCTTTTGATAGAACAGTTTTGAAACACTCTTTCTGCAGAATCTGCAAGTGTTTATTTCGAGCGCTTTGAGGCCTATGCTGGAAAAGGAAGTGTCTTCAAATAACAACTACACAGAAGCATTCTCAGAAACTTCTTTGTGATGAGTGCATTCAACTCACAGACTTGAACCTTCCTTTTGATAGAACAGTTTTGAAACACACTTTTTGTAGAATCTGCAAGTAGGTATTTGGAGCGCTTTCAGGCCTATGCTGGGAAATGAAATATCTTCACCTAAAAACTAGACAGAAGCATTCTCAGAAACTTCTCTGTGATGAGTGCATTCAACTCACATACTTGAACATTCCTTTTGATAGAGCAGTTTGGAAACACTCCTTTTGTAATATCTGCAAGTGTTTATTTGGAGCGCTCTGAGGCCTAAGCTGGAAAAGGAAATATCTTCAAATAAAAACTAGACAGAAGCATTCTCAGAAACTTCTTTGTGATGAGTGCATTCTACTCGCAGAGTTGAACCTTCATTTTGGTAGAAGAGTTTTCAAACTCTCTTTTTGTAGAATCTGCAAGTGCATATTTGGAGCTGCTGGAGGCCAATGCTGGGAAAGGGAACATCCTCAGACAGAGACTAGACAGAAGCATTCCCAGAAACTTGTTTGTGACGAGTGCATTCAACTCACAGACTTGAACGTTTCTTTTGAAAGAGCAGTTTTGGAACACTCTTTTTGTAGAATCTGCTAGCGTATATTTGGAGCGCTGTGAAGCCTATGCTGGGAAATGTAATGTCTCCACTTAAAAACTAGACAGAAGCATTCTCAGAAACTTCTTTGTGATGAGTGCATTCAACTCACAGACTTGAACCTTCATTTTGAAAGAGCGGTTTTGAAACTCTCTTTTTGTAGAATCTGCAAGTGGATATTTGGAGCGCTTTGAGGCCTATGCTGGGAAATGAAATATCTTCACCTAAAAACTAGACAGAAGCATTCTCAGAAACTTCTGTGTGATGAGTGCATTCAACTCCAGACTTGAACGTTCCTTTTGATAGAACAGTTTTGAAACACTCTTTCTGCAGAATCTGCAAGTGTTTATTTCGAGCGCTCTGAGGCCTAGGCTGGAAAAGGAAATGTCTTCAAATAACAACTACACAGAAGCATTCTCAGAAACTTCTTTGTGATGAGTGCATTCAACTCACAGACTTGAACCTTCCTTTTCAAAGAGCGGTTTTGAAACTCTCTTTTTGTAGAATCTGCAAGTGGATATTTGGAGCGCTTTGAGGCCTATGCTGGGAAATGAAATATCTTCACCTAAAAACTAGACAGAAGCATTCTCAGAAACTTCTTTGTGACGAGTGCATTCAACTCACAGACTTGAACGTTTCTTTTGCAAGAGCAGTTTTGGAACACTCTTTTTGTAGAATCTGCTAGTGTATATTTGGAGCGCTGTGAGGCCTATGCTGGGAAATGAAATGTCTCCACTTAAAAACTAGACAGAAGCATTCTCAGAAACTTCTGTGTGATGAGTGCATTCAACTCACAGTCTTGAACGTTCCTTTTGATAGAACAGTTTTGAAACACTCTTTCAGCAGAATCTGCAAGTGTTCATTTCGAGCGATTTGAGGCCTATGTTGGAAAAGGAAATGTCTTCAAATAACAACTACACAGAAGTATTCTCAGAAACTTCTTTGGGATGAGTGCATTCAACTCAGAGACTTGAACCTTCCTTTTGAAAGAGCAGTTTTGAAACACACTTTTTGTAGAATCTGCAAGTGGATATTTGGAGCGCTTTGAGGCCTATGCTGGGAAATGAAATATCGTCACCTAAAAACTAGACAGAAGCATTCTCAGAAACTTCTGTGTGATGAGTGCTTTCATCTCACAGACTTGAACGTTCCTTTTGATAGAACAGTTTTGAAACACTCTTTCTGCAGAATCTGCAAGTGTTTATTTCGAGCGCTTTGAGGCCTATGCTGGAAAAGGAAGTGTCTTCAAATAACAACTACACAGAAGCATTCTCAGAAACTTCTTTGTGATGAGTGCATTCAACTCACAGACTTGAACCTTCCTTTTGATAGAACAGTTTTGAAACACACTTTTTGTAGAATCTGCAAGTAGGTATTTGGAGCGCTTTCAGGCCTATGCTGGGAAATGAAATATCTTCACCTAAAAACTAGACAGAAGCATTCTCAGAAACTTCTCTGTGATGAGTGCATTCAACTCACATACTTGAACATTCCTTTTGATAGAGCAGTTTGGAAACACTCCTTTTGTAATATCTGCAAGTGTTTATTTGGAGCGCTCTGAGGCCTAAGCTGGAAAAGGAAATATCTTCAAATAAAAACTAGACAGAAGCATTCTCAGAAACTTCTTTGTGATGAGTGCATTCTACTCGCAGAGTTGAACCTTCTTTTTGGTAGAAGAGTTTTCAAACTCTCTTTTTGTAGAATCTGCAAGTGGATATTTGGAGCGCTTTGAGGCCTATGCTGGGAAATGAAATATCTTCACCTAAAAACTAGACAGAAGCGTTCTCAGAAACTTCTGTGTGATGAGTGCATTCAACTCCAGACTTGAACGTTCCTTTTGATAGAACAGTTTTGAAACACTCTTTCTGCAGAATCTGCAAGTGTTTATTTCGAGCGCTCTGAGGCCTATGCTGGAAAAGGAAATGTCTTCAAATAACAACTACACAGAAGCATTCTCAGAAACTTCTTTGTGATGAGTGCATTCAACTCACAGACTTGAACCTTCCTTTTCAAAGAGCGGTTTTGAAACTCTCTTTTTGTAGAATCTGCAAGTGGATATTTGGAGCGCTTTGAGGCCTATGCTGGGAAATGAAATATCTTCACCTAAAAACTAGACAGAAGCATTCTCAGAAACTTCTTTGTGACGAGTGCATTCAACTCACAGACTTGAACGTTTCTTTTGCAAGAGCAGTTTTGGAACACTCTTTTTGTAGAATCTGCTAGTGTATATTTGGAGCGCTGTGAGGCCTATGCTGGGAAATGAAATGTCTCCACTTAAAAACTAGACAGAAGCATTCTCAGAAACTTCTGTGTGATGAGTGCATTCAACTCACAGTCTTGAACGTTCCTTTTGATAGAACAGTTTTGAAACACTCTTTCAGCAGAATCTGCAAGTGTTCATTTCGAGCGATTTGAGGCCTATGTTGGAAAAGGAAATGTCTTCAAATAACAACTACACAGAAGTATTCTCAGAAACTTCTTTGTGATGAGTGCATTCAACTCACAGACTTGAACCTTCCTTTTGAAAGAGCAGTTTTGAAACACACTTTTTGTAGAATCTGCAAGTGGATATTTGGAGCGCTTTGAGGTCTATGCTGGGAAATGAAATATCTTCACCTAAAAACTAGACAGAAGCATTCTCAGAAACTTCTGTGTGATGAGTGCATTCAACTCACAGACTTGAACGTTCCTTTTGATAGAACAGTTTTGAAACACTCTTTCTGCAGAATCTGCAAGTGTTTATTTCGAGCGCTTTGAGGCCTATGCTGGAAAAGGAAGTGTCTTCAAATAACAACTACACAGAAGCATTCTCAGAAACTTCTTTGTGATGAGTGCATTCAACTCACAGACTTGAACCTTCCTTTTGATAGAACAGTTTTGAAACACACTTTTTGTAGAATCTGCAAGTAGGTATTTGGAGCGCTTTCAGGCCTATGCTGGGAAATGAAATATCTTCACCTAAAAACTAGACAGAAGCATTCTCAGAAACTTCTCTGTGATGAGTGCATTCAACTCACATACTTGAACATTCCTTTTGATAGAGCAGTTTGGAAACACTCCTTTTGTAATATCTGCAAGTGTTTATTTGGAGCGCTCTGAGGCCTAAGCTGGAAAAGGAAATATCTTCAAATAAAAACTAGACAGAAGCATTCTCAGAAACTTCTTTGTGATGAGTGCATTCTACTCGCAGAGTTGAACCTTCTTTTTGGTAGAAGAGTTTTCAAACTCTCTTTTTGTAGAATCTGCAAGTGCATATTTGGAGCTGCTGGAGGCCAATGCAGGGAAAGGGAACATCCTCAGACAGAGACTAGACAGAAGCATTCCCAGAAACTTGTTTGTGACGAGTGCATTCAACTCACAGACTTGAACGTTTCTTTTGAAAGAGCAGTTTTGGAACACTCTTTTTGTAGAATCTGCTAGTGTATATTTGGAGCGCTGTGAAGCCTATGCTGGGAAATGAAATGTCTCCACTTAAAAACTAGACAGAAGCATTCTCAGAAACTTCTTTGCGATGAGTGCATTCAACTCACAGACTTGAACCTTCCTTTTCAAAGAGCGGTTTTGAAACTCTCTTTTTGTAGAATCTGCAAGTGGATATTTGGAGCGCTTTGAGGCCTATGCTGGGAAATGAAATATCTTCACCTAAAAACTAGACAGAAGCATTCTCAGAAACTTCTTTGTGACGAGTGCATTCAACTCACAGACTTGAACGTTTCTTTTGCAAGAGCAGTTTTGGAACACTCTTTTTGTAGAATCTGCTAGTGTATATTTGGAGCGCTGTGAGGCCTATGCTGGGAAATGAAATGTCTCCACTTAAAAACTAGACAGAAGCATTCTCAGAAACTTCTGTGTGATGAGTGCATTCAACTCACAGACTTGAACGTTCCTTTTGATAGAACAGTTTTGAAACACTCTTTCAGCAGAATCTGCAAGTGTTCATTTCGAGCGATTTGAGGCCTTTGTTGGAAAAGGAAATGTCTTCAAATAACAACTACACAGAAGTATTCTCAGAAACTTCTTTGTGATGAGTGCATTCAACTCACAGACTTGAACCTTCCTTTTGAAAGAGCAGTTTTGAAACACACTTTTTGTAGAATCTGCAAGTGGATATTTGGAGCGCTTTGAGGTCTATGCTGGGAAATGAAATATCTTCACCTAAAAACTAGACAGAAGCATTCTCAGAAACTTCTGTGTGATGAGTGCATTCAACTCACAGACTTGAACGTTCCTTTTGATAGAACAGTTTTGAAACACTCTTTCTGCAGAATCTGCAAGTGTTTATTTCGAGCGCTTTGAGGCCTATGCTGGAAAAGGAAGTGTCTTCAAATAACAACTACACAGAAGCATTCTCAGAAACTTCTTTGTGATGAGTGCATTCAACTCACAGACTTGAACCTTCCTTTTGATAGAACAGTTTTGAAACACACTTTTTGTAGAATCTGCAAGTAGGTATTTGGAGCGCTTTCAGGCCTATGCTGGGAAATGAAATATCTTCACCTAAAAACTAGACAGAAGCATTCTCAGAAACTTCTCTGTGATGAGTGCATTCAACTCACATACTTGAACATTCCTTTTGATAGAGCAGTTTGGAAACACTCCTTTTGTAATATCTGCAAGTGTTTATTTGGAGCACTCTGAGGCCTAAGCTGGAAAAGGAAATATCTTCAAATAAAAACTAGACAGAAGCATTCTCAGAAACTTCTTTGTGATGAGTGCATTCTACTCACAGAGTTGAACCTTCTTTTTGGTAGAAGAGTTTTCAAACTCTCTTTTTGTAGAATCTGCAAGGGCATATTTGGAGCTGCTGGAGGCCAATGCTGGGAAAGGGAACATCCTCAGACAGAGACTAGACAGAAGCATTCCCAGAAACTTGTTTGTGACGATTGCATTCAACTCACAGACTTGAACGTTTCTTTTGAAAGAGCAGTTTTGGAACACTCTTTTTGTAGAATCTGCTAGCGTATATTTGGAGCGCTGTGAAGCCTATGCTGGGAAATGAAATGTCTCCACTTAAAAACTAGACAGAAGCATTCTCAGAAACTTCTTTGTGATGAGTGCATTCAACTCACAGACTTGAACCTTCCTTTTCAAAGAGTGGTTTTGAAACTCTCTTTTTGTAGAATCTGCAAGTGGATATTTGGAGCGCTTTGAGGCCTATGCTGGGAAATGAAATATCTTCACCTAAAAACTAGACAGAAGCATTCTCAGAAACATCTGTGTGATGAGTGCATTCAACTCCAGACTTGAACGTTCCTTTTGATAGAACAGATTTGAAACACTCTTTCTGCAGAATCTGCAAGTGTTTATTTCGAGCGCTTTGAGGCCTATGCTGGAAAAGGAAATGTCTTCAAATAACAACTACACAGAAGCATTCTCAGAAACTTCTTTGTGATGAGTGCATTCAACTCACAGACTTGAACCTTCCTTTTCAAGGAGCGGTTTTGAAACTCTCTTTTTGTAGAATCTGCAAGTGGATATTTGGAGCGCTTTGAGGCCTATGCTGGGAAATGAAATATCTTCACCTAAAAACTAGACAGAAGCATTCTCAGAAACTTCCTTGTGACGAGTGCATTCAACTCACAGACTTGAACGTTTCTTTTGCAAGAGCAGTTTTGGAACACTCTTTTTGTAGAATCTGCTAGTGTATATTTTGAGCGCTGTGAGGCCTATGCTGGGAAATGAAATGTCTCCACTTAAAAACTAGACAGAAGCATTCTCAGAAACTTCTGTGTGATGAGTGCATTCAACTCACAGACTTGAACGTTCCTTTTGATAGAACAGTTTTGAAACACTCTTTCAGCAGAATCTGCAAGTGTTCATTTCGAGCGATTTGAGGCCTATGTTGGAAAAGGAAATGTCTTCAAATAACAACTACACAGAAGTATTCTCAGAAACTTCTTTGTGATGAGTGCATTCAACTCACAGACTTGAACCTTCCTTTTGAAAGAGCAGTTTTGAAACACACTTTTTGTAGAATCTGCAAGTGGATATTTGGAGCGCTTTGAGGTCTATGCTGGGAAATGAAATATCTTCACCTAAAAACTAGACAGAAGCATTCTCAGAAACTTCTGTGTGATGAGTGCATTCAACTCACAGACTTGAACGTTCCTTTTGATAGAACAGTTTTGAAACACTCTTTCTGCAGAATCTGCAAGTGTTTATTTCGAGCGCTTTGAGGCCTATGCTGGAAAAGGAAGTGTCTTCAAATAACAACTACACAGAAGCATTCTCAGAAACTTCTTTGTGATGAGTGCATTCAACTCACAGACTTGAACCTTCCTTTTGATAGAACAGTTTTGAAACACACTTTTTGTAGAATCTGCAAGTAGGTATTTGGAGCGCTTTCAGGCCTATGCTGGGAAATGAAATATCTTCACCTAAAAACTAGACAGAAGCATTCTCAGAAACTTCTCTGTGATGAGTGCATTCAACTCACATACTTGAACATTCCTTTTGATAGAGCAGTTTGGAAACACTCCTTTTGTAATATCTGCAAGTGTTTATTTGGAGCGCTCTGAGGCCTAAGCTGGAAAAGGAAATATCTTCAAATAAAAACTAGACAGAAGCATTCTCAGAAACTTCTTTGTGATGAGTGCATTCTACTCGCAGAGTTGAACCTTCATTTTGGTAGAAGAGTTTTCAAACTCTCTTTTTGTAGAATCTGCAAGTGCATATTTGGAGCTGCTGGAGGCCAATGCTGGGAAAGGGAACATCCTCAGACAGAGACTAGACAGAAGCATTCCCAGAAACTTGTTTGTGACGAGTGCATTCAACTCACAGACTTGAACGTTTCTTTTGAAAGAGCAGTTTTGGAACACTCTTTTTGTAGAATCTGCTAGCGTATATTTGGAGCGCTGTGAAGCCTATGCTGTGAAATGTAATGTCTCCACTTAAAAACTAGACAGAAGCATTCTCAGAAACTTCTTTGTGATGAGTGCATTCAACTCACAGACTTGAACCTTCATTTTGAAAGAGCGGTTTTGAAACTCTCTTTTTGTAGAATCTGCAAGTGGATATTTGGAGCGCTTTGAGGCCTATGCTGGGAAATGAAATATCTTCACCTAAAAACTAGACAGAAGCATTCTCAGAAACTTCTGTGTGACGAGTGCATTCAACTCCAGACTTGAACATTCCTTTTGATAGAACAGTTTTGAAACACTCTTTCTGCAGAATCTGCAAGTGTTTATTTCGAGCGCTCTGAGGCCTATGCTGGAAAAGGAAATGTCTTCAAATAACAACTACACAGAAGCATTCTCAGAAACTTCTTTGTGATGAGTGCATTCAACTCACAGACTTGAACCTTCCTTTTCAAAGAGCGGTTTTGAAACTCTCTTTTTGTAGAATCTGCAAGTGGATATTTGGAGCGCTTTGAGGCCTATGCTGGGAAATGAAATATCTTCACCTAAAAACTAGGCAGAAGCATTCTCAGAAACTTCTTTGTGACGAGTGCATTCAACTCACAGACTTGAACGTTTCTTTTGAAAGAGCAGTTTTGGAACACTCTTTTTGTAGAATCTGCTAGTGTATATTTGGAGCGCTGTGAGGCCTATGCTGGGAAATGAAATGTCTCCACTTAAAAACTAGACAGAAGCATTCTCAGAAACTTCTGTGTGATGAGTGCATTCAACTCACAGACTTGAACGTTCCTTTTGATAGAACAGTTTTGAAACACTCTTTCTGCAGAATCTGCAAGTGTTTATTTCGAGCGCTTTGAGGCCTATGCTGGAAAAGGAAGTGTCTTCAAATAACAACTACACAGAAGCATTCTCAGAAACTTCTTTGTGATGAGTGCATTCAACTCACAGACTTGAACCTTCCTTTTGATAGAACAGTTTTGAAACACACTTTTTGTGGAATCGGCAAGTAGGTATTTGGAGCGCTTTCAGGCCTATGCTGGGAAATGAAATATCTTCACCTAAAAACTAGACAGAAGCATTCTCAGAAACTTCTCTGTGATGAGTGCATTCAACTCACATACTTGAACATTCCTTTTGATAGAGCAGCTTGGAAACACTCCTTTTGTAATATCTGCAAGTGTTTATTTGGAGCGCTCTGAGGCCTAAGCTGGAAAAGGAAATATCTTCAAATAAAAACTAGACAGAAGCATTCTCAGAAACTTCTTTGTGATGAGTGCATTCTACTCGCAGAGTTGAACCTTCTTTTTGGTAGAAGAGTTTTCAAACTCTCTTTTTGTAGAATCTGCAAGTGCATATTTGGAGCTGCTGGAGGCCAATGCTGGGAAAGGGAACATCCTCAGACAGAGACTAGACAGAAGCATTCCCAGAAACTTGTTTGTGACGAGTGCATTCAACTCACAGACTTGAACGTTTCTTTTGAAAGAGCAGTTTTGGAAAACTCTTTTTGTAGAATCTGCTAGCGTATATTTGGAGCGCTGTGAAGCCTATGCTGGGAAATGTAATGTCTCCACTTAAAAACTAGACAGAAGCATTCTCAGAAACTTCTTTGCGATGAGTGCATTCAACTCACAGACTTGAACCTTCCTTTTCAAAGAGCGGTTTTGAAACTCTCTTTTTGTAGAATCTGCAAGTGGATATTTGCAGCGCTTTGAGGCCTATGCTGGGAAATGAAATATCTTCACCTAAAAACTAGACAGAAGCATTCTCAGAAACTTCTGTGTGATGAGTGCATTCAACTCACAGACTTGAACGTTCCTTTTGATAGAACAGTTTTGAAACACTCTTTCTGCAGAATCTGCAAGTGTTTATTTCGAGCGCTTTGAGGCCTATGCTGGAAAAGGAAGTGTCTTCAAATAACAACTACACAGAAGCATTCTCAGAAACTTCTTTGTGATGAGTGCATTCAACTCACAGACTTGAACCTTCCTTTTCAAAGAGCGGTTTCGAAACTCTCTTTTTGTAGAATCTGCAAGTGGATATTTGGAGCGCTTTGAGGCCTATGCTGGGAAATGAAATATCTTCACCTAAAAACTAGACAGAAGCATTCTCAGAAACTTCTTTGTGACGAGTGCATTCAATTCACAGACTTGAACGTTTCTTTTGCAAGAGCAGTTTTGGAACACTCTTTTTGTAGAATCTGCTAGTGTATATTTGGAGCGCTGTGAGGCCTATGCTGGGAAATGAAATGTCTCCACTTAAAAACTAGACAGAAGCATTCTCAGAAACTTCTGTGTGATGAGTGCATTCAACTCACAGACTTGAACGTTCCTTTTGATAGAACAGTTTTGAAACACTCTTTCAGCAGAATCTGCAAGTGTTCATTTCGAGCGATTTGAGGCCTATGTTGGAAAAGGAAATGTCTTCAAATAACAACTACACAGAAGTATTCTCAGAAACTTCTTTGTGATGAGTGCATTCAACTCACAGACTTGAACCTTCCTTTTGCAAGAGCAGTTTTGAAACACACTTTTTGTAGAATCTGCAATTGGATATTTGGAGCGCTTTGAGGTCTATGCTGGGAAATGAAATATCTTCACCTAAAAACTAGACAGAAGCATTCTCAGAAACTTCTGTGTGATGAGTGCATTCAACTCACAGACTTGAACGTTCCTTTTGATAGAACAGTTTTGAAACACTCTTTCTGCAGAATCTGCAAGTGTTTATTTCGAGCGCTTTGAGGCCTATGCTGGAAAAGGAAGTGTCTTCAAATAACAACTACACAGAAGCATTCTCAGAAACTTCTTTGTGATGAGTGCATTCAACTCACAGACTTGAACCTTCCTGTTGATAGAACAGTTTTGAAACACACTTTTTGTAGAATCTGCAAGTAGGTATTTGGAGCGCTTTCAGGCCTATGCTGGGAAATGAAATATCTTCACCTAAAAACTAGACAGAAGCATTCTCAGAAACTTCTCTGTGATGAGTGCATTCAACTCACATACTTGAACATTCCTTTTGATAGAGCAGTTTGGAAACACTCCTTTTGTAATATCTGCAAGTGTTTATTTGGAGCGCTCTGAGGGCTAAGCTGGAAAAGGAAATATCTTCAAATAAAAACTAGACAGAAGCATTCTCAGAAACTTCTTTGTGATGAGTGCATTCTACTCGCAGAGTTGAACCTTCTTTTAGGAAGAAGAGTTTTCAAACTCTCTTTTTATAGAATCTGCAAGTGCATATTTGGAGCTGCTGGAGGCCAATGCTGGGAAAGGGAACATCCTCAGACAGAGACTAGACAGAAGCATTCCCAGAAACTTGTTTGTGACGAGTGCATTCAACTCACAGACTTGAACGTTTCTTTTGAAAGAGCAGTTTTGGAACACTCTTTTTGTAGAATCTGCTAGCGTATATTTGGAGCGCTGTGAAGCCTATGCTGGGAAATGTAATGTCTCCACTTAAAAACTAGACAGAAGCATTCTCAGAAACTTCTTTGCGATGAGTGCATTCAACTCACAGACTTGAACCTTCCTTTTCAAAGAGCGGTTTTGAAACTCTCTTTTTGTAGAATCTGCAAGTGGATATTTGGAGCGCTTTGAGGCCTATGCTGGGAAATGAAATATCTTCACCTAAAAACTAGACAGAAGCGTTCTCAGAAACTTCTGTGTGATGAGTGCATTCAACTCCAGACTTGAACGTTCCTTTTGATAGAACAGTTTTGAAACACTCTTTCTGCAGAATCTGCAAGTGTTTATTTCGAGCGCTCTGAGGCCTATGCTGGAAAAGGAAATGTCTTCAAATAACAACTACACAGAAGCATTCTCAGAAACTTCTTTGTGATGAGTGCATTCAACTCACAGACTTGAACCTTCCTTTTCAAAGAGCGGTTTTGAAACTCTCTTTTTGTAGAATCTGCAAGTGGATATTTGCAGCGCTTTGAGGCCTATGCTGGGAAATGAAATATCTTCACCTAAAAACTAGACAGAAGCATTCTCAGAAACTTCTTTGTGACGAGTGCATTCAACTCACAGACTTGAACGTTTCTTTTGCAAGAGCAGTTTTGGAACACTCTTTTTGTAGAATCTGCTAGTGTATATTTGGAGCGCTGTGAGGCCTATGCTGGGAAATGAAATGTCTCCACTTAAAAACTAGACAGAAGCATTCTCAGAAACTTCTGTGTGATGAGTGCATTCAACTCACAGACTTGAACGTTCCTTTTGATAGAACAGTTTTGAAACACTCTTTCAGCAGAATCTGCAAGTGTTCATTTCGAGCGATTTGAGGCCTATGTTGGAAAAGGAAATGTCTTCAAATAACAACTACACAGAAGTATTCTCAGAAACTTCTTTGTGATGAGTGCATTCAACTCACAGACTTGAACCTTCCTTTTGAAAGAGCAGTTTTGAAACACACTTTTTGTAGAATCTGCAAGTGGATATTTGGAGCGCTTTGAGGTCTATGCTGGGAAATGAAATATCTTCACCTAAAAACTAGACAGAAGCATTCTCAGAAACTTCTGTGTGATGAGTGCATTCAACTCACAGACTTGAACGTTCCTTTTGATAGAACAGTTTTGAAACACTCTTTCTGCAGAATCTGCAAGTGTTTATTTCGAGCGCTTTGAGGCCTATGCTGGAAAAGGAAGTGTCTTCAAATAACAACTACACAGAAGCATTCTCAGAAACTTCTTTGTGATGAGTGCATTCAACTCACAGACTTGAACCTTCCTTTTGATAGAACAGTTTTGAAACACACTTTTTGTAGAATCTGCAAGTAGGTATTTGGAGCGCTTTCAGGCCTATGCTGGGAAATGAAATATCTTCACCTAAAAACTAGACAGAAGCATTCTCAGAAACTTCTCTGTGATGAGTGCATTCAACTCACATACTTGAACATTCCTTTTGATAGAGCAGTTTGGAAACACTCCTTTTGTAATATCTGCAAGTGTTTATTTGGAGCGCTCTGAGGCCTAAGCTGGAAAAGGAAATATCTTCAAATAAAAACTAGACAGAAGCATTCTCAGAAACTTCTTTGTGATGAGTGCATTCTACTCGCAGAGTTGAACCTTCTTTTTGGTAGAAGAGTTTTCAAACTCTCTTTTTGTAGAATCTGCAAGTGCATATTTGGAGCTGCTGGAGGCCAATGCAGGGAAAGGGAACATCCTCAGACAGAGACTAGACAGAAGCATTCCCAGAAACTTGTTTGTGACGAGTGCATTCAACTCACAGACTTGAACGTTTCTTTTGAAAGAGCAGTTTTCGAACACTCTTTTTGTAGAATCTGCTAGTGTATATTTGGAGCGCTGTGAAGCCTATGCTGGGAAATGAAATGTCTCCACTTAAAAACTAGACAGAAGCATTCTCAGAAACTTCTTTGCGATGAGTGCATTCAACTCACAGACTTGAACCTTCCTTTTCAAAGAGCGGTTTTGAAACTCTCTTTTTGTAGAATCTGCAAGTGGATATTTGCAGCGCTTTGAGGCCTATGCTGGGAAATGAAATATCTTCACCTAAAAACTAGACAGAAGCATTCTCAGAAACTTCTTTGTGACGAGTGCATTCAACTCACAGAC
Organism: Pongo pygmaeus; assembly: GCF_028885625.2. Lineage (NCBI taxonomy): Eukaryota > Metazoa > Chordata > Mammalia > Primates > Hominidae > Pongo > Pongo pygmaeus. Next base: position 59,511,571 of record NC_072378.2, on the reverse strand, counting down.
TTGAACGTTTCTTTTGCAAGAGCAGTTTTGGAACACTCTTTTTGTAGAATCTGCTAGTGTATATTTGGAGCGCTGTGAGGCCTATGCTGGGAAATGAAATGTCTCCACTTAAAAACTAGACAGAAGCATTCTCAGAAACTTCTGTGTGATGAGTGCATTCAACTCACAGACTTGAACGTTCCTTTTGATAGAACAGTTTTGAAACACTCTTTCAGCAGAATCTGCAAGTGTTCATTTCGAGCGATTTGAGGCCTTTGTTGGAAAAGGAAATGTCTTCAAATAAAAACTACACAGAAGTATTCTCAGAAACTTCTTTGTGATGAGTGCATTCAACTCACAGACTTGAACCTTCCTTTTGAAAGAGCAGTTTTGAAACACACTTTTTGTAGAATCTGCAAGTGGATATTTGGAGCGCTTTGAGGTCTATGCTGGGAAATGAAATATCTTCACCTAAAAACTAGACAGAAGCATTCTCAGAAACTTCTGTGTGATGAGTGCATTCAACTCACAGACTTGAACGTTCCTTTTGATAGAACAGTTTTGAAACACTCTTTCTGCAGAATCTGCAAGTGTTTACTTCGAGCGCTTTCAGGCCTATGCTGGAAAAGGAAGTGTCTTCAAATAACAACTACACAGAAGCATTCTCAGAAACTTCTTTGTGATGAGTGCATTCAACTCACAGACTTGAACCTTCCTTTTGATAGAACAGTTTTGAAACACACTTTTTGTAGAATCTGCAAGTAGGTATTTGGAGCGCTTTCAGGCCTATGCTGGGAAATGAAATATCTTCACCTAAAAACTAGACAGAAGCATTCTCAGAAACTTCTCTGTGATGAGTGCATTCAACTCACATACTTGAACATTCCTTTTGATAGAGCAGTTTGGAAACACTCCTTTTGTAATATCTGCAAGTGTTTATTTGGAGCACTCTGAGGCCTAAGCTGGAAAAGGAAATATCTTCAAATAAAAACTAGACAGAAGCATTCTCAGAAACTTCTTTGTGATGAGTGCATTCTACTCACAGAGTTGAACCTTCTTTTTGGTAGAAGAGTTTTCAAACTCTCTTTTTGTAGAATCTGCAAGGGCATATTTGGAGCTGCTGGAGGCCAATGCTGGGAAAGGGAACATCCTCAGACAGAGACTAGACAGAAGCATTCCCAGAAACTTGTTTGTGACGAGTGCATTCAACTCACAGACTTGAACGTTTCTTTTGAAAGAGCAGTTTTGGAACACTCTTTTTGTAGAATCTGCTAGCGTATATTTGGAGCGCTGTGAAGCCTATGCTGGGAAATGAAATGTCTCCACTTAAAAACTAGACAGAAGCATTCTCAGAAACTTCTTTGTGATGAGTGCATTCAACTCACAGACTTGAACCTTCCTTTTCAAAGAGCGGTTTTGAAACTCTCTTTTTGTAGAATCTGCAAGTGGATATTTGGAGCGCTTTGAGGCCTATGCTGGGAAATGAAATATCTTCACCTAAAAACTAGACAGAAGCATTCTCAGAAACATCTGTGTGATGAGTGCATTCAACTCCAGACTTGAACGTTCCTTTTGATAGAACAGTTTTGAAACACTCTTTCTGCAGAATCTGCAAGTGTTTATTTCGAGCGCTTTGAGGCCTATGCTGGAAAAGGAAATGTCTTCAAATAACAACTACACAGAAGCATTCTCAGAAACTTCTTTGTGATGAGTGCATTCAACTCACAGACTTGAACCTTCCTTTTCAAAGAGCGGTTTTGAAACTCTCTTTTTGTAGAATCTGCAAGTGGATATTTGGAGCGCTTTGAGGCCTATGCTGGGAAATGAAATATCTTCACCTAAAAACTAGACAGAAGCATTCTCAGAAACTTCCTTGTGACGAGTGCATTCAACTCACAGACTTGAACGTTTCTTTTGCAAGAGCAGTTTTGGAACACTCTTTTTGTAGAATCTGCTAGTGTATATTTGGAGCGCTGTGAGGCCTATGCTGGGAAATGAAATGTCTCCACTTAAAAACTAGACAGAAGCATTCTCAGAAACTTCTGTGTGATGAGTGCATTCAACTCACAGACTTGAACGTTCCTTTTGATAGAACAGTTTTGAAACACTCTTTCAGCAGAATCTGCAAGTGTTCATTTCGAGCGATTTGAGGCCTATGTTGGAAAAGGAAATGTCTTCAAATAACAACTACACAGAAGTATTCTCAGAAACTTCTTTGTGATGAGTGCATTCAACTCACAGACTTGAACCTTCCTTTTGAAAGAGCAGTTTTGAAACACACTTTTTGTAGAATCTGCAAGTGGATATTTGGAGCGCTTTGAGGTCTATGCTGGGAAATGAAATATCTTCACCTAAAAACTAGACAGAAGCATTCTCAGAAACTTCTGTGTGATGAGTGCATTCAACTCACAGACTTGAACGTTCCTTTTGATAGAACAGTTTTGAAACACTCTTTCTGCAGAATCTGCAAGTGTTTATTTCGAGCGCTTTGAGGCCTATGCTGGAAAAGGAAGTGTCTTCAAATAACAACTACACAGAAGCATTCTCAGAAACTTCTTTGTGATGAGTGCATTCAACTCACAGACTTGAACCTTCCTTTTGATAGAACAGTTTTGAAACACACTTTTTGTAGAATCTGCAAGTAGGTATTTGGAGCGCTTTCAGGCCTATTCTGGGAAATGAAATATCTTCACCTAAAAACTAGACAGAAGCATTCTCAGAAACTTCTCTGTGATGAGTGCATTCAACTCACATACTTGAACATTCCTTTTGATAGAGCAGTTTGGAAACACTCCTTTTGTAATATCTGCAAGTGTTTATTTGGAGCGCTCTGAGGCCTAAGCTGGAAAAGGAAATATCTTCAAATAAAAACTAGACAGAAGCATTCTCAGAAACTTCTTTGTGATGAGTGCATTCTACTCGCAGAGTTGAACCTTCTTTTAGGAAGAAGAGTTTTCAAACTCTCTTTTTGTAGAATCTGCAAGTGCATATTTGGAGCTGCTGGAGGCCAATGCTGGGAAAGGGAACATCCTCAGACAGAGACTAGACAGAAGCATTCCCAGAAACTTGTTTGTGACGAGTGCATTCAACTCACAGACTTGAACGTTTCTTTTGAAAGAGCAGTTTTGGAACACTCTTTTTGTAGAATCTGCTAGCGTATATTTGGAGCGCTGTGAAGCCTATGCTGGGAAATGTAATGTCTCCACTTAAAAACTAGACAGAAGCATTCTCAGAAACTTCTTTGCGATGAGTGCATTCAACTCACAGACTTGAACCTTCCTTTTCAAAGAGCGGTTTTGAAACTCTCTTTTTGTAGAATCTGCAAGTGGATATTTGGAGCGCTTTGAGGCCTATGCTGGGAAATGAAATATCTTCACCTAAAAACTAGACAGAAGCATTCTCAGAAACTTCTGTGTGATGAGTGCATTCAACTCCAGACTTGAACGTTCCTTTTGATAGAACAGTTTTGAAACACTCTTTCTGCAGAATCTGCAAGTGTTTATTTCGAGCGCTCTGAGGCCTAGGCTGGAAAAGGAAATGTCTTCAAATAACAACTACACAGAAGCATTCTCAGAAACTTCTTTGTGATGAGTGCATTCAACTCACAGACTTGAACCTTCCTTTTCAAAGAGCGGTTTTGAAACTCTCTTTTTGTAGAATCTGCAAGTGGATATTTGGAGCGCTTTGAGGCCTATGCTGGGAAATGAAATATCTTCACCTAAAAACTAGACAGAAGCATTCTCAGAAACTTCTTTGTGACGAGTGCATTCAACTCACAGACTTGAACGTTTCTTTTGCAAGAGCAGTTTTGGAACACTCTTTTTGTAGAATCTGCTAGTGTATATTTGGAGCGCTGTGAGGCCTATGCTGGGAAATGAAATGTCTCCACTTAAAAACTAGACAGAAGCATTCTCAGAAACTTCTGTGTGATGAGTGCATTCAACTCACAGACTTGAACGTTCCTTTTGACAGAACAGTTTTGAAACACTCTTTCAGCAGAATCTGCAAGTGTTCATTTCGAGCGATTTGAGGCCTATGTTGGAAAAGGAAATGTCTTCAAATAACAACTACACAGAAGTATTCTCAGAAACTTCTTTGTGATGAGTGCATTCAACTCACAGACTTGAACCTTCCTTTTGAAAGAGCAGTTTTGAAACACACTTTTTGTAGAATCTGCAAGTGGATATTTGGAGCGCTTTGAGGTCTATGCTGGGAAATGAAATATCGTCACCTAAAAACTAGACAGAAGCATTCTCAGAAACTTCTGTGTGATGAGTGCATTCAACTCACGGACATGAACGTTCCTTTTGATAGAACAGTTTTGAAACACTCTTTCTGCAGAATCTACAAGTGTTTATTTCGAGCGCTTTGAGGCCTATGCTGGAAAAGGAAGGGTCTTCAAATAACAACTACACAGAAGCATTCTCAGAAACTACTTTGTGATGAGTGCATTCAACTCACAGACTTGAACCTTCCTTTTGATAGAACAGTTTTGAAACACACTTTTTGTAGAATCTGCAAGTAGGTATTTGGAGCGCTTTCAGGCCTATGCTGGGAAATGAAATATCTTCACCTAAAAACTAGACAGAAGCATTCTCAGAAACTTCTCTGTGATGAGTGCATTCAACTCACATACTTGAACATTCCTTTTGATAGAGCAGTTTGGAAACACTCCTTTTGTAATATCTGCAAGTGTTTATTTGGAGCGCTCTGAGGCCTAAGCTGGAAAAGGAAATATCTTCAAATAAAAACTAGACAGAAGCATTCTCAGAAACTTCTTTGTGATGAGTGCATTCTACTCGCAGAGTTGAACCTTCTTTTTGGTAGAAGAGTTTTCAAACTCTCTTTTTGTAGAATCTGCAAGTGGATATTTGGAGCGCTTTGAGGCCTATGCTGGGAAATGAAATATCTTCACCTAAAAACTAGACAGAAGCGTTCTCAGAAACTTCTGTGTGATGAGTGCATTCAACTCCAGACTTGAACGTTCCTTTTGATAGAACAGTTTTGAAACACTCTTTCTGCAGAATCTGCAAGTGTTTATTTCGAGCGCTCTGAGGCCTATGCTGGAAAAGGAAATGTCTTCAAATAACAACTACACAGAAGCATTCTCAGAAACTTCTTTGTGATGAGTGCATTCAACTCACAGACTTGAACCTTCCTTTTCAAAGAGCGGTTTTGAAACTCTCTTTTTGTAGAATCTGCAAGTGGATATTTGGAGCGCTTTGAGGCCTATGCTGGGAAATGAAATATCTTCACCTAAAAACTAGACAGAAGCATTCTCAGAAACTTCCTTGTGACGAGTGCATTCAACTCACAGACTTGAACGTTTCTTTTGCAAGAGCAGTTTTGGAACACTCTTTTTGTAGAATCTGCTAGTGTATATTTGGAGCGCTGTGAGGCCTATGCTGGGAAATGAAATGTCTCCACTTAAAAACTAGACAGAAGCATTCTCAGAAACTTCTGTGTGATGAGTGCATTCAACTCACAGACTTGAACTTCCTTTTGATAGAACAGTTTTGAAACACTCTTTCAGCAGAATCTGCAAGTGTTCATTTCGAGCGATTTGAGGCCTATGTTGGAAAAGGAAATGTCTTCAAATAACAACTACACAGAAGTATTCTCAGAAACTTCTTTGTGATGAGTGCATTCAACTCACAGACTTGAACCTTCCTTTTGAAAGAGCAGTTTTGAAACACACTTTTTGTAGAATCTGCAAGTGGATATTTGGAGCGCTTTGAGGTCTATGCTGGGAAATGAAATATCTTCACCTAAAAACTAGACAGAAGCATTCTCAGAAACTTCTGTGTGATGAGTGCATTCAACTCACAGACTTGAACGTTCCTTTTGATAGAACAGTTTTGAAACACTCTTTCTGCAGAATCTGCAAGTGTTTATTTCGAGCGCTTTCAGGCCTATGCTGGAAAAGGAAGTGTCTTCAAATAACAACTACACAGAAGCATTCTCAGAAACTTCTTTGTGATGAGTGCATTCAACTCACAGACTTGAACCTTCCTTTTGATAGAACAGTTTTGAAACACACTTTTTGTAGAATCTGCAAGTAGGTATTTGGAGCGCTTTCAGGCCTATGCTGGGAAATGAAATATCTTCACCTAAAAACTAGACAGAAGCATTCTCAGAAACTTCTCTGTGATGAGTGCATTCAACTCACATACTTGAACATTCCTTTTGATAGAGCAGTTTGGAAACACTCCTTTTGTAATATCTGCAAGTGTTTATTTGGAGCGCTCTGAGGCCTAAGCTGGAAAAGGAAATATCTTCAAATAAAAACTAGACAGAAGCATTCTCAGAAACTTCTTTGTGATGAGTGCATTCTACTCGCAGAGTTGAACCTTCTTTTTGGTAGAAGAGTTTTCAAACTCTCTTTTTGTAGAATCTGCAAGTGCATATTTGGAGCTGCTGGAGGCCAATGCAGGGAAAGGGAACATCCTCACACAGAGACTAGACAGAAGCATTCCCAGAAACTTGTTTGTGACGAGTGCATTCAACTCACAGACTTGAACGTTTCTTTTGAAAGAGCAGTTTTGGAACACTCTTTTTGTAGAATCTGCTAGTGTATATTTGGAGCGCTGTGAAGCCTATGCTGGGAAATGAAATGTCTCCACTTAAAAACTAGACAGAAGCATTCTCAGAAACTTCTTTGCGATGAGTGCATTCAACTCACAGACTTGAACCTTCCTTTTCAAAGAGCGGTTTTGAAACTCTCTTTTTGTAGAATCTGCAAGTGGATATTTGCAGCGCTTTGAGGCCTATGCTGGGAAATGAAATATCTTCACCTAAAAACTAGACAGAAGCATTCTCAGAAACTTCTTTGTGACGAGTGCATTCAACTCACAGACTTGAACGTTTCTTTTGCAAGAGCAGTTTTGGAACACTCTTTTTGTAGAATCTGCTAGTGTATATTTGGAGCGCTGTGAGGCCTATGCTGGGAAATGAAATGTCTCCACTTAAAAACTAGACAGAAGCATTCTCAGAAACTTCTGTGTGATGAGTGCATTCAACTCACAGACTTGAACGTTCCTTTTGATAGAACAGTTTTGAAACACTCTTTCAGCAGAATCTGCAAGTGTTCATTTCGAGCGATTTGAGGCCTTTGTTGGAAAAGGAAATGTCTTCAAATAACAACTACACAGAAGTATTCTCAGAAACTTCTTTGTGATGAGTGCATTCAACTCACAGACTTGAACCTTCCTTTTGAAAGAGCAGTTTTGAAACACACTTTTTGTAGAATCTGCAAGTGGATATTTGGAGCGCTTTGAGGTCTATGCTGGGAAATGAAATATCTTCACCTAAAAACTAGACAGAAGCATTCTCAGAAACTTCTGTGTGATGAGTGCATTCAACTCACAGACTTGAACGTTCCTTTTGATAGAACAGTTTTGAAACACTCTTTCTGCAGAATCTGCAAGTGTTTACTTCGAGCGCTTTCAGGCCTATGCTGGAAAAGGAAGTGTCTTCAAATAACAACTACACAGAAGCATTCTCAGAAACTTCTTTGTGATGAGTGCATTCAACTCACAGACTTGAACCTTCCTTTTGATAGAACAGTTTTGAAACACACTTTTTGTAGAATCTGCAAGTAGGTACTTGGAGCGCTTTCAGGCCTATGCTGGGAAATGAAATATCTTCACCTAAAAACTAGACAGAAGCATTCTCAGAAACTTCTCTGTGATGAGTGCATTCAACTCACATACTTGAACATTCCTTTTGATAGAGCAGTTTGGAAACACTCCTTTTGTAATATCTGCAAGTGTTTATTTGGAGCGCTCTGAGGCCTAAGCTGGAAAAGGAAATATCTTCAAATAAAAACTAGACAGAAGCATTCTCAGAAACTTCTTTGTGATGAGTGCATTCTACTCGCAGAGTTGAACCTTCTTTTTGGTAGAAGAGTTTTCAAACTCTCTTTTTGTAGAATCTTCAAGGGCATATTTGGAGCTGCTGGAGGCCAATGCTGGGAAAGGGAACATCCTCAGACAGAGACTAGACAGAAGCATTCCCAGAAACTTGTTTGTGACGAGTGCATTCAACTCACAGACTTGAACGTTTCTTTTGAAAGAGCAGTTTTGGAACACTCTTTTTGTAGAATCTGCTAGCGTATATTTGGAGCGCTGTGAAGCCTATGCTGGGAAATGAAATGTCTCCACTTAAAAACTAGACAGAAGCATTCTCAGAAACTTCTTTGTGATGAGTGCATTCAACTCACAGACTTGAACCTTCCTTTTCAAAGAGCGGTTTTGAAACTCTCTTTTTGTAGAATCTGCAAGTGGATATTTGGAGCGCTTTGAGGCCTATGCTGGGAAATGAAATATCTTCACCTAAAAACTAGACAGAAGCATTCTCAGAAACATCTGTGTGATGAGTGCATTCAACTCCAGACTTGAACGTTCCTTTTGATAGAACAGTTTTGAAACACTCTTTCTGCAGAATCTGCAAGTGTTTATTTCGAGCGCTTTGAGGCCTATGCTGGAAAAGGAAATGTCTTCAAATAACAACTACACAGAAGCATTCTCAGAAACTTCTTTGTGATGAGTGCATTCAACTCACAGACTTGAACCTTCCTTTTCAAAGAGCGGTTTTGAAACTCTCTTTTTGTAGAATCTGCAAGTGGATATTTGGAGCGCTTTGAGGCCTATGCTGGGAAATGAAATATCTTCACCTAAAAACTAGACAGAAGCATTCTCAGAAACTTCCTTGGGACGAGTGCATTCAACTCACGGACTTGAACGTTTCTTTTGCAAGAGCAGTTTTGGAACACTCTTTTTGTAGAATCTGCTAGTGTATATTTGGAGCGCTGTGAGGCCTATGCTGGGAAATGAAATGTCTCCACTTAAAAACTAGACAGAAGCATTCTCAGAAACTTCTGTGTGATGAGTGCATTCAACTCACAGACTTGAACGTTCCTTTTGATAGAACAGTTTTGAAACACTCTTTCAGCAGAATCTGCAAGTGTTCATTTCGAGCGATTTGAGGCCTATGTTGGAAAAGGAAATGTCTTCAAATAACAACTACACAGAAGTATTCTCAGAAACTTCTTTGTGATGAGTGCATTCAACTCACAGACTTGAACCTTCCTTTTGAAAGAGCAGTTTTGAAACACACTTTTTGTAGAATCTGCAAGTGGATATTTGGAGCGCTTTGAGGTCTATGCTGGGAAATGAAATATCTTCACCTAAAAACTAGACAGAAGCATTCTCAGAAACTTCTGTGTGATGAGTGCATTCAACTCACAGACTTGAACGTTCCTTTTGATAGAACAGTTTTGAAACACTCTTTCTGCAGAATCTGCAAGTGTTTATTTCGAGCGCTTTGAGGCCTATGCTGGAAAAGGAAGTGTCTTCAAATAACAACTACACAGAAGCATTCTCAGAAACTTCTTTGTGATGAGTGCATTCAACTCACAGACTTGAACCTTCCTTTTGATAGAACAGTTTTGTAGAATCTGCAAGTAGGTATTTGGAGCGCTTTCAGGCCTATGCTGGGAAATGAAATATCTTCACCTAAAAACTAGACAGAAGCATTCTCAGAAACTTCTCTGTGATGAGTGCATTCAACTCACATACTTGAACATTCCTTTTGATAGAGCAGCTTGGAAACACTCCTTTTGTAATATCTGCAAGTGTTTATTTGGAGCGCTCTGAGGCCTAAGCTGGAAAAGGAAATATCTTCAAATAAAAACTAGACAGAAGCATTCTCAGAAACTTCTTTGTGATGAGTGCATTCTACTCGCAGAGTTGAACCTTCTTTTTGGTAGAAGAGTTTTCAAACTCTCTTTTTGTAGAATCTGCAAGGGCATATTTGGAGCTGCTGGAGGCCAATGCTGGGAAAGGGAACATCCTCAGACAGAGACTAGACAGAAGCATTCCCAGAAACTTGTTTGTGACGAGTGCATTCAACTCACAGACTTGAACGTTTCTTTTGAAAGAGCAGTTTTGGAACACTCTTTTTGTAGAATCTGCTAGCGTATATTTGGAGCGCTGTGAAGCCTATGCTGGGAAATGTAATGTCTCCACTTAAAAACTAGACAGAAGCATTCTCAGAAACTTCTTTGCGATGAGTGCATTCAACTCACAGACTTGAACCTTCCTTTTCAAAGAGCGGTTTTGAAACTCTCTTTTTGTAGAATCTGCAAGTGGATATTTGCAGCGCTTTGAGGCCTATGCTGGGAAATGAAATATCTTCACCTAAAAACTAGACAGAAGCATTCTCAGAAACTTCTGTGTGATGAGTGCATTCAACTCACAGACTTGAACGTTCCTTTTGATAGAACAGTTTTGAAACACTCTTTCTGCAGAATCTGCAAGTGTTTATTTCGAGCGCTTTGAGGCCTATGCTGGAAAAGGAAGTGTCTTCAAATAACAACTACACAGAAGCATTCTCAGAAACTTCTTTGTGATGAGTGCATTCAACTCACAGACTTGAACCTTCCTTTTGATAGAACAGTTTTGAAACACACTTTTTGTAGAATCTGCAAGTAGGTATTTGGAGCGCTTTCAGGCCTATGCTGGGAAATGAAATATCTTCACCTAAAAACTAGACAGAAGCATTCTCAGAAACTTCTCTGTGATGAGTGCATTCAACTCACATACTTGAACATTCCTTTTGATAGAGCAGTTTGGAAACACTCCTTTTGTAATATCTGCAAGTGTTTATTTGGAGCGCTCTGAGGCCTAAGCTGGAAAAGGAAATATCTTCAAATAAAAACTAGACAGAAGCATTCTCAGAAACTTCTTAGTGATGAGTGCATTCTACTCGCAGAGTTGAACCTTCTTTTTGGAAGAAGAGTTTTCAAACTCTCTTTTTGTAGAATCTGCAAGTGCATATTTGGAGTTGCTGGAGGACAATGCTGGGAAAGGGAACATCCTCAGACAGAGACTAGACAGAAGCATTCCCAGAAACTTGTTTGTGACGAGTGCATTCAACTCACAGACTTGAATGTTTCTTTTGAAAGAGCAGTTTTGGAACATTCTTTTTGTAGAATCTGCTAGCGTATATTTGGAGCGCTGTGAAGCCTATGCTGGGAAATGTAATGTCTCCACTTAAAAACTAGACAGAAGCATTCTCAGAAACTTCTTTGCGATGAGTGCATTCAACTCACAGACTTGAACCTTCCTTTTCAAAGAGCGGTTTTGAAACTCTCTTTTTGTAGAATCTGCAAGTGGATATTTGGAGCGCTTTGAGGCCTATGCTGGGAAATGAAATATCTTCACCTAAAAACTAGACAGAAGCATTCTCAGAAACTTCTGTGTGATGAGTGCATTCAACTCCAGACTTGAACGTTCCTTTTGATAGAACAGTTTTGAAACACTCTTTCTGCAGAATCTGCAAGTGTTTATTTCGAGCGCTCTGAGGCCTAGGCTGGAAAAGGAAATGTCTTCAAATAACAACTACACAGAAGCATTCTCAGAAACTTCTTTGTGATGAGTGCATTCAACTCACAGACTTGAACCTTCCTTTTCAAAGAGCGGTTTTGAAACTCTCTTTTTGTAGAATCTGCAAGTGGATATTTGGAGCGCTTTGAGGCCTATGCTGGGAAATGAAATATCTTCACCTAAAAACTAGACAGAAGCATTCTCAGAAACTTCTTTGTGACGAGTGCATTCAACTCACAGACTTGAACGTTTCTTTTGCAAGAGCAGTTTTGGAACACTCTTTTTGTAGAATCTGCTAGTGTATATTTGGAGCGCTGTGAGGCCTATGCTGGGAAATGAAATGTCTCCACTTAAAAACTAGACAGAAGCATTCTCAGAAACTTCTGTGTGATGAGTGCATTCAACTCACAGACTTGAACGTTCCTTTTGATAGAACAGTTTTGAAACACTCTTTCAGCAGAATCTGCAAGTGTTCATTTCGAGCGATTTGAGGCCTATGTTGGAAAAGGAAATGTCTTCAAATAACAACTACACAGAAGTATTCTCAGAAACTTCTTTGTGATGAGTGCATTCAACTCACAGACTTGAACCTTCCTTTTGCAAGAGCAGTTTTGAAACACACTTTTTGTAGAATCTGCAAGTGGATATTTGGAGCGCTTTGAGGTCTATGCTGGGAAATGAAATATCTTCACCTAAAAACTAGACAGAAGCATTCTCAGAAACTTCTGTGTGATGAGTGCATTCAACTCACAGACTTGAACGTTCCTTTTGATAGAACAGTTTTGAAACACTCTTTCTGCAGAATCTGCAAGTGTTTATTTCGAGCGCTTTGAGGCCTATGCTGGAAAAGGAAGTGTCTTCAAATAACAACTACACAGAAGCATTCTCAGAAACTTCTTTGTGATGAGTGCATTCAACTCACAGACTTGAACCTTCCTTTTGATAGAACAGTTTTGAAACACACTTTTTGTAGAATCTGCAAGTAGGTATTTGGAGCGCTTTCAGGCCTATTCTGGGAAATGAAATATCTTCACCTAAAAACTAGACAGAAGCATTCTCAGAAACTTCTCTGTGATGAGTGCATTCAACTCACATACTTGAACATTCCTTTTGATAGAGCAGTTTGGAAACACTCCTTTTGTAATATCTGCAAGTGTTTATTTGGAGCGCTCTGAGGCCTAAGCTGGAAAAGGAAATATCTTGAAATAAAAACTAGACAGAAGCATTCTCAGAAACTTCTTTGTGATGAGTGCATTCTACTCGCAGAGTTGAACCTTCTTTTAGGAAGAAGAGTTTTCAAACTCTCTTTTTGTAGAATCTGCAAGTGCATATTTGGAGCTGCTGGAGGCCAATGCTGGGAAAGGGAACATCCTCAGACAGAGACTAGACAGAAGCATTCCCAGAAACTTGTTTGTGACGAGTGCATTCAACTCACAGACTTGAACGTTTCTTTTGAAAGAGCAGTTTTGGAACACTCTTTTTGTAGAATCTGCTAGCGTATATTTGGAGCGCTGTGAAGCCTATGCTGGGAAATGTAATGTCTCCACTTAAAAACTAGACAGAAGCATTCTCAGAAACTTCTTTGCGATGAGTGCATTCAACTCACAGACTTGAACCTTCCTTTTCAAAGAGCGGTTTTGAAACTCTCTTTTTGTAGAATCTGCAAGTGGATATTTGGAGCGCTTTGAGGCCTATGCTGGGAAATGAAATATCTTCACCTAAAAACTAGACAGAAGCATTCTCAGAAACTTCTGTGTGATGAGTGCATTCAACTCCAGACTTGAACGTTCCTTTTGATAGAACAGTTTTGAAACACTCTTTCTGCAGAATCTGCAAGTGTTTATTTCGAGCGCTCTGAGGCCTAGGCTGGAAAAGGAAATGTCTTCAAATAACAACTACACAGAAGCATTCTCAGAAACTTCTTTGTGATGAGTGCATTCAACTCACAGACTTGAACCTTCCTTTTCAAAGAGCGGTTTTGAAACTCTCTTTTTGTAGAATCTGCAAGTGGATATTTGGAGCGCTTTGAGGCCTATGCTGGGAAATGAAATATCTTCACCTAAAAACTAGACAGAAGCATTCTCAGAAACTTCTTTGTGACGAGTGCATTCAACTCACAGACTTGAACGTTTCTTTTGCAAGAGCAGTTTTGGAACACTCTTTTTGTAGAATCTGCTAGTGTATATTTGGAGCGCTGTGAGGCCTATGCTGGGAAATGAAATGTCTCCACTTAAAAACTAGACAGAAGCATTCTCAGAAACTTCTGTGTGATGAGTGCATTCAACTCACAGACTTGAACGTTCCTTTTGACAGAACAGTTTTGAAACACTCTTTCAGCAGAATCTGCAAGTGTTCATTTCGAGCGATTTGAGGCCTATGTTGGAAAAGGAAATGTCTTCAAATAACAACTACACAGAAGTATTCTCAGAAACTTCTTTGTGATGAGTGCATTCAACTCACAGACTTGAACCTTCCTTTTGAAAGAGCAGTTTTGAAACACACTTTTTGTAGAATCTGCAAGTGGATATTTGGAGCGCTTTGAGGTCTATGCTGGGAAATGAAATATCTTCACCTAAAAACTAGACAGAAGCATTCTCAGAAACTTCTGTGTGATGAGTGCATTCAACTCACAGACTTGAACGTTCCTTTTGATAGAACAGTTTTGAAACACTCTTTCTGCAGAATCTGCAAGTGTTTATTTCGAGCGCTTTGAGGCCTATGCTGGAAAAGGAAGTGTCTTCAAATAACAACTACACAGAAGCATTCTCAGAAACTTCTTTGTGATGAGTGCATTCAACTCACAGACTTGAACCTTCCTTTTGATAGAACAGTTTTGAAACACACTTTTTGTAGAATCTGCAAGTAGGTATTTGGAGCGCTTTCAGGCCTATGCTGGGAAATGAAATATCTTCACCTAAAAACTAGACAGAAGCATTCTCAGAAACTTCTCTGTGATGAGTGCATTCAACTCACATACTTGAACATTCCTTTTGATAGAGCAGTATGGAAACACTCCTTTTGTAATATCTGCAAGTGTTTATTTGGAGCGCTCTGAGGCCTAAGCTGGAAAAGGAAATATCTTCAAATAAAAACTAGACAGAAGCATTCTCAGAAACTTCTTTGTGATGAGTGCATTCTACTCGCAGAGTTGAACCTTCTTTTTGGTAGAAGAGTTTTCAAACTCTCTTTTTGTAGAATCTGTAAGTGCATATTTGGAGCTGCTGGAGGCCAATGCTGGGAAAGGGAACATCCTCAGACAGAGACTAGACAGAAGCATTCCCAGAAACTTGTTTGTGACGAGTGCATTCAACTCACAGACTTGAACGTTTCTTTTGAAAGAGCAGTTTTGGAACACTCTTTTTGTAGAATCTGCTAGCGTATATTTGGAGCGCTGTGAAGCCTACGCTGGGAAATGTAATGTCTCCACTTAAAAACTAGACAGAAGCATTCTCAGAAACTTCTTTGCGATGAGTGCATTCAACTCACAGACTTGAACCTTCCTTTTCAAAGAGCGGTTTTGAAACTCTCTTTTTGTAGAATCTGCAAGTGGATATTTGGAGCGCTTTGAGGCCTATGCTGGGAAATGAAATATCTTCACCTAAAAACTAGACAGAAGCATTCTCAGAAACTTCTTTGTGACGAGTGCATTCAACTCACAGACTTGAACGTTTCTTTTGCAAGAGCAGTTTTGGAACACTCTTTTTGTAGAATCTGCTAGTGTATATTTGGAGCGCTGTGAGGCCTATGCTGGGAAATGAAATGTCTCCACTTAAAAACTAGACAGAAGCATTCTCAGAAACTTCTGTGTGATGAGTGCATTCAACTCACAGACTTGAACGTTCCTTTTGATAGAACAGTTTTGAAACACTCTTTCTGCAGAATCTGCAAGTGTTCATTTCGAGCGATTTGAGGCCTATGTTGGAAAAGGAAATGTCTTCAAATAACAACTACACAGAAGTATTCTCAGAAACTTCTTTGTGATGAGTGCATTCAACTCACAGACTTGAACCCTCCTTTTGAAAGAGCAGTTTTGAAACACACTTTTTGTAGAATCTGCAAGTGGATATTTGGAGCGCTTTGAGGTCTATGCTGGGAAATGAAATATCTTCACCTAAAAACTAGACAGAAGCATTCTCAGAAACTTCTGTGTGATGAGTGCATTCAACTCACAGACTTGAACGTTCCTTTTGATAGAACAGTTTTGAAACACTCTTTCTGCAGAATCTGCAAGTGTTTATTTCGAGCGCTTTGAGGCCTATGCTGGAAAAGGAAGTGTCTTCAAATAACAACTACACAGAAGCATTCTCAGAAACTTCTTTGTGATGAGTGCATTCAACTCACAGACTTGAACCTTCCTTTTGATAGAACAGTTTTGAAACACACTTTTTGTAGAATCTGCAAGTAGGTATTTGGAGCGCTTTCAGGCCTATGCTGGGAAATGAAATATCTTCACCTAAAAACTAGACAGAAGCATTCTCAGAAACTTCTCTGTGATGAGTGCATTCAACTCACATACTTGAACATTCCTTTTGATAGAGCAGTTTGGAAACACTCCTTTTGTAATATCTGCAAGTGTTTATTTGGAGCGCTCTGAGGCCTAAGCTGGAAAAGGAAATATCTTCAAATAAAAACTAGACAGAAGCATTCTCAGAAACTTCTTTGTGATGAGTGCATTCTACTCGCAGAGTTGAACCTTCTTTTTGGTAGAAGAGTTTTCAAACTCTCTTTTTGTAGAATCTGCAAGTGCATATTTGGAGCTGCTGGACGCCAATGCTGGGAAAGGGAACATCCTCAGACAGAGACTAGACAGAAGCATTCCCAGAAACTTGTTTGTGACGAGTGCATTCAACTCACAGACTTGAACGTTTCTTTTGAAAGAGCAGTTTTGGAACACTCTTTTGTAGAATCTGCTAGCGTATATTTGGAGCGCTGTGAAGCCTATGCTGGGAAATGTAATGTCTCCACTTAAAAACTAGACAGAAGCATTCTCAGAAACTTCTTTGTGATGAGTGCATTCAACTCACAGACTTGAACCTTCCTTTTCAAAGAGCGGTTTTGAAACTCTCTTTTTGTAGAATCTGCAAGTGGATATTTGGAGCGCTTTGAGGCCTATGCTGGGAAATGAAATATCTTCACCTAAAAACTAGACAGAAGCATTCTCAGAAACTTCTGTGTGATGAGTGCATTCAACTCCAGACTTGAACGTTCCTTTTGATAGAACAGTTTTGAAACACTCTTTCTGCAGAATCTGCAAGTGTTTATTTCGAGCGCTCTGAGGAATATGCTGGAAAAGGAAATGTCTTCAAATAACAACTACACAGAAGCATTCTCAGAAACTTCTTTGTGATGAGTGCATTCAACTCACAGACTTGAACCTTCCTTTTCAAAGAGCGGTTTTGAAACTCTCTTTTTGTAGAATCTGCAAGTGGATATTTGGAGCGCTTTGAGGCCTATGCTGGGAAATGAAATATCTTCACCTAAAAACTAGACAGAAGCATTCTCAGAAACTTCTTTGTGACGAGTGCATTCAACTCACAGACTTGAACGTTTCTTTTGCAAGAGCAGTTTTGGAACACTCTTTTTGTAGAATCTGCTAGTGTATATTTGGAGCGCTGTGAGGCCTATGCTGGGAAATGAAATGTCTCCACTTAAAAACTAGACAGAAGCATTCTCAGAAACTTCTGTGTGATGAGTGCATTCAACTCACAGACTTGAACGTTCCTTTTGATAGAACAGTTTTGAAACACTCTTTCAGCAGAATCTGCAAGTGTTCATTTCGAGCGATTTGAGGCCTATGTTGGAAAAGGAAATGTCTTCAAATAACAACTACACAGAAGTATTCTCAGAAACTTCTTTGTGATGAGTGCATTCAACTCACAGACTTGAACCTTCCTTTTGAAAGAGCAGTTTTGAAACACACTTTTTGTAGAATCTGCAAGTGGATATTTGGAGCGCTTTGAGGTCTATGCTGGGAAATGAAATATCTTCACCTAAAAACTAGACAGAAGCATTCTCAGAAACTTCTGTGTGATGAGTGCATTCAACTCACAGACTTGAACGTTCCTTTTGATAGAACAGTTTTGAAACACTCTTTCTGCAGAATCTGCAAGTGTTTATTTCGAGCGCTTTGAGGCCTATGCTGGAAAAGGAAGTGTCTTCAAATAACAACTACACAGAAGCATTCTCAGAAACTTCTTTGTGATGAGTGCATTCAACTCACAGACTTGAACCTTCCTTTTGATAGAACAGTTTTGAAACACACTTTTTGTAGAATCTGCAAGTAGGTATTTGGAGCGCTTTCAGGCCTATGCTGGGAAATGAAATATCTTCACCTAAAAACTAGACAGAAGCATTCTCAGAAACTTCTCTGTGATGAGTGCATTCAACTCACATACTTGAACATTCCTTTTGATAGAGCAGTTTGGAAACACTCCTTTTGTAATATCTGCAAGTGTTTATTTGGAGCGCTCTGAGGCCTAAGCTGGAAAAGGAAATATCTTCAAATAAAAACTAGACAGAAGCATTCTCAGAAACTTCTTTGTGATGAGTGCATTCTACTCGCAGAGTTGAACCTTCTTTTTGGTAGAAGAGTTTTCAAACTCTCTTTTTGTAGAATCTGCAAGTGCATATTTGGAGCTGCTGGAGGCCAATGCTGGGAAAGGGAACATCCTCAGACAGAGACTAGACAGAAGCATTCCCAGAAACTTGTTTGTGACGAGTGCATTCAACTCACAGACTTGAACGTTTCTTTTGAAAGAGCAGTTTTGGAACACTCTTTTTGTAGAATCTGCTAGCGTATATTTGGAGCGCTGTGAAGCCTATGCTGGGAAATGTAATGTCTCCACTTAAAAACTAGACAGAAGCATTCTCAGAAACTTCTTTGTGATGAGTGCATTCAACTCACAGACTTGAACCTTCCTTTTCAAAGAGCGGTTTTGAAACTCTCTTTTTGTAGAATCTGCAAGTGGATATTTGGAGCGCTTTGAGGCCTATGCTGGGAAATGAAATATCTTCACCTAAAAACTAGACAGAAGCATTCTCAGAAACTTCTGTGTGATGAGTGCATTCAACTCCAGACTTGAACGTTCCTTTTGATAGAACAGTTTTGAAACACTCTTTCTGCAGAATCTGCAAGTGTTTATTTCGAGCGCTCTGAGGAATATGCTGGAAAAGGAAATGTCTTCAAATAACAACTACACAGAAGCATTCTCAGAAACTTCTTTGTGATGAGTGCATTCAACTCACAGACTTGAACCTTCCTTTTCAAAGAGCGGTTTTGAAACTCTCTTTTTGTAGAATCTGCAAGTGGATATTTGGAGCGCTTTGAGGCCTATGCTGGGAAATGAAATATCTTCACCTAAAAACTAGACAGAAGCATTCTCAGAAACTTCTTTGTGACGAGTGCATTCAACTCACAGACTTGAACGTTTCTTTTGCAAGAGCAGTTTTGGAACACTCTTTTTGTAGAATCTGCTAGTGTATATTTGGAGCGCTGTGAGGCCTATGCTGGGAAATGAAATGTCTCCACTTAAAAACTAGACAGAAGCATTCTCAGAAACTTCTGTGTGATGAGTGCATTCAACTCACAGACTTGAACGTTCCTTTTGATAGAACAGTTTTGAAACACTCTTTCAGCAGAATCTGCAAGTGTTCATTTCGAGCGATTTGAGGCCTATGTTGGAAAAGGAAATGTCTTCAAATAACAACTACACAGAAGTATTCTCAGAAACTTCTTTGTGATGAGTGCATTCAACTCACAGACTTGAACCTTCCTTTTGAAAGAGCAGTTTTGAAACACACTTTTTGTAGAATCTGCAAGTGGATATTTGGAGCGCTTTGAGGTCTATGCTGGGAAATGAAATATCTTCACCTAAAAACTAGACAGAAGCATTCTCAGAAACTTCTGTGTGATGAGTGCATTCAACTCACAGACTTGAACGTTCCTTTTGATAGAACAGTTTTGAAACACTCTTTCTGCAGAATCTGCAAGTGTTTATTTCGAGCGCTTTGAGGCCTATGCTGGAAAAGGAAGTGTCTTCAAATAACAACTACACAGAAGCATTCTCAGAAACTTCTTTGTGATGAGTGCATTCAACTCACAGACTTGAACCTTCCTTTTGATAGAACAGTTTTGTAGAATCTGCAAGTAGGTATTTGGAGCGCTTTCAGGCCTATGCTGGGAAATGAAATATCTTCACCTAAAAACTAGACAGAAGCATTCTCAGAAACTTCTCTGTGATGAGTGCATTCAACTCACATACTTGAACATTCCTTTTGATAGAGCAGCTTGGAAACACTCCTTTTGTAATATCTGCAAGTGTTTATTTGGAGCGCTCTGAGGCCTAAGCTGGAAAAGGAAATATCTTCAAATAAAAACTAGACAGAAGCATTCTCAGAAACTTCTTTGTGATGAGTGCATTCTACTCGCAGAGTTGAACCTTCTTTTTGGTAGAAGAGTTTTCAAACTCTCTTTTTGTAGAATCTGCAAGGGCATATTTGGAGCTGCTGGAGGCCAATGCTGGGAAAGGGAACATCCTCAGACAGAGACTAGACAGAAGCATTCCCAGAAACTTGTTTGTGACGAGTGCATTCAACTCACAGACTTGAACGTTTCTTTTGAAAGAGCAGTTTTGGAACACTCTTTTTGTAGAATCTGCTAGCGTATATTTGGAGCGCTGTGAAGCCTATGCTGGGAAATGTAATGTCTCCACTTAAAAACTAGACAGAAGCATTCTCAGAAACTTCTTTGCGATGAGTGCATTCAACTCACAGACTTGAACCTTCCTTTTCAAAGAGCGGTTTTGAAACTCTCTTTTTGTAGAATCTGCAAGTGGATATTTGCAGCGCTTTGAGGCCTATGCTGGGAAATGAAATATCTTCACCTAAAAACTAGACAGAAGCATTCTCAGAAACTTCTGTGTGATGAGTGCATTCAACTCACAGACTTGAACGTTCCTTTTGATAGAACAGTTTTGAAACACTCTTTCTGCAGAATCTGCAAGTGTTTATTTCGAGCGCTTTGAGGCCTATGCTGGAAAAGGAAGTGTCTTCAAATAACAACTACACAGAAGCATTCTCAGAAACTTCTTTGTGATGAGTGCATTCAACTCACAGACTTGAACCTTCCTTTTGATAGAACAGTTTTGAAACACACTTTTTGTAGAATCTGCAAGTAGGTATTTGGAGCGCTTTCAGGCCTATGCTGGGAAATGAAATATCTTCACCTAAAAACTAGACAGAAGCATTCTCAGAAACTTCTCTGTGATGAGTGCATTCAACTCACATACTTGAACATTCCTTTTGATAGAGCAGTTTGGAAACACTCCTTTTGTAATATCTGCAAGTGTTTATTTGGAGCGCTCTGAGGCCTAAGCTGGAAAAGGAAATATCTTCAAATAAAAACTAGACAGAAGCATTCTCAGAAACTTCTTAGTGATGAGTGCATTCTACTCGCAGAGTTGAACCTTCTTTTTGGAAGAAGAGTTTTCAAACTCTCTTTTTGTAGAATCTGCAAGTGCATATTTGGAGTTGCTGGAGGCCAATGCTGGGAAAGGGAACATCCTCAGACAGAGACTAGACAGAAGCATTCCCAGAAACTTGTTTGTGACGAGTGCATTCAACTCACAGACTTGAATGTTTCTTTTGAAAGAGCAGTTTTGGAACATTCTTTTTGTAGAATCTGCTAGCGTATATTTGGAGCGCTGTGAAGCCTATGCTGGGAAATGTAATGTCTCCACTTAAAAACTAGACAGAAGCATTCTCAGAAACTTCTTTGCGATGAGTGCATTCAACTCACAGACTTGAACCTTCCTTTTCAAAGAGCGGTTTTGAAACTCTCTTTTTGTAGAATCTGCAAGTGGATATTTGGAGCGCTTTGAGGCCTATGCTGGGAAATGAAATATCTTCACCTAAAAACTAGACAGAAGCATTCTCAGAAACTTCTGTGTGATGAGTGCATTCAACTCCAGACTTGAACGTTCCTTTTGATAGAACAGTTTTGAAACACTCTTTCTGCAGAATCTGCAAGTGTTTATTTCGAGCGCTCTGAGGCCTAGGCTGGAAAAGGAAATGTCTTCAAATAACAACTACACAGAAGCATTCTCAGAAACTTCTTTGTGATGAGTGCATTCAACTCACAGACTTGAACCTTCCTTTTCAAAGAGCGGTTTCGAAACTCTCTTTTTGTAGAATCTGCAAGTGGATATTTGGAGCGCTTTGAGGCCTATGCTGGGAAATGAAATATCTTCACCTAAAAACTAGACAGAAGCATTCTCAGAAACTTCTTTGTGACGAGTGCATTCAACTCACAGACTTGAACGTTTCTTTTGCAAGAGCAGTTTTGGAACACTCTTTTTGTAGAATCTGCTAGTGTATATTTGGAGCGCTGTGAGGCCTATGCTGGGAAATGAAATGTCTCCACTTAAAAACTAGACAGAAGCATTCTCAGAAACTTCTGTGTGATGAGTGCATTCAACTCACAGACTTGAACGTTCCTTTTGATAGAACAGTTTTGAAACACTCTTTCAGCAGAATCTGCAAGTGTTCATTTCGAGCGATTTGAGGCCTATGTTGGAAAAGGAAATCTCTTCAAATAACAACTACACAGAAGTATTCTCAGAAACTTCTTTGTGATGAGTGCATTCAACTCACAGACTTGAACCTTCCTTTTGCAAGAGCAGTTTTGAAACACACTTTTTGTAGAATCTGCAAGTGGATATTTGGAGCGCTTTGAGGTCTATGCTGGGAAATGAAATATCTTCACCTAAAAACTAGACAGAAGCATTCTCAGAAACTTCTGTGTGATGAGTGCATTCAACTCACAGACTTGAACGTTCCTTTTGATAGAACAGTTTTGAAACACTCTTTCTGCAGAATCTGCAAGTGTTTATTTCGAGCGCTTTGAGGCCTATGCTGGAAAAGGAAGTGTCTTCAAATAACAACTACACAGAAGCATTCTCAGAAACTTCTTTGTGATGAGTGCATTCAACTCACAGACTTGAACCTTCCTTTTGATAGAACAGTTTTGAAACACACTTTTTGTAGAATCTGCAAGTAGGTATTTGGAGCGCTTTCAGGCCTATTCTGGGAAATGAAATATCTTCACCTAAAAACTAGACAGAAGCATTCTCAGAAACTTCTCTGTGATGAGTGCATTCAACTCACATACTTGAACATTCCTTTGGTAGAGCAGTTTGGAAACACTCCTTTTGTAATATCTGCAAGTGTTTATTTGGAGCGCTCTGAGGCCTAAGCTGGAAAAGGAAATATCTTCAAATAAAAACTAGACAGAAGCATTCTCAGAAACTTCTTTGTGATGAGTGCATTCTACTCGCAGAGTTGAACCTTCTTTTAGGAAGAAGAGCTTTCAAACTCTCTTTTTGTAGAATCTGCAAGTGCATATTTGGAGCTGCTGGAGGCCAATGCTGGGAAAGGGAACATCCTCAGACAGAGACTAGACAGAAGCATTCCCAGAAACTTGTTTGTGACGAGTGCATTCAACTCACAGACTTGAACGTTTCTTTTGAAAGAGCAGTTTTGGAACACTCTTTTTGTAGAATCTGCTAGCGTATATTTGGAGCGCTGTGAAGCCTATGCTGGGAAATGTAATGTCTCCACTTAAAAACTAGACAGAAGCATTCTCAGAAACTTCTTTGCGATGAGTGCATTCAACTCACAGACTTGAACCTTCCTTTTCAAAGAGCGGTTTTGAAACTCTCTTTTTGTAGAATCTGCAAGTGGATATTTGGAGCGCTTTGAGGCCTATGCTGGGAAATGAAATATCTTCACCTAAAAACTAGACAGAAGCATTCTCAGAAACTTCTGTGTGATGAGTGCATTCAACTCCAGACTTGAACGTTCCTTTTGATAGAACAGTTTTGAAACACTCTTTCTGCAGAATCTGCAAGTGTTTATTTCGAGCGCTCTGAGGCCTAGGCTGGAAAAGGAAATGTCTTCAAATAACAACTACACAGAAGCATTCTCAGAAACTTCTTTGTGATGAGTGCATTCAACTCACAGACTTGAACCTTCCTTTTCAAAGAGCGGTTTTGAAACTCTCTTTTTGTAGAATCTGCAAGTGGATATTTGGAGCGCTTTGAGGCCTATGCTGGGAAATGAAATATCTTCACCTAAAAACTAGACAGAAGCATTCTCAGAAACTTCTTTGTGACGAGTGCATTCAACTCACAGACTTGAACGTTTCTTTTGCAAGAGCAGTTTTGGAACACTCTTTTTGTAGAATCTGCTAGTGTATATTTGGAGCGCTGTGAGGCCTATGCTGGGAAATGAAATGTCTCCACTTAAAAACTAGACAGAAGCATTCTCAGAAACTTCTGTGTGATGAGTGCATTCAACTCACAGACTTGAACGTTCCTTTTGACAGAACAGTTTTGAAACACTCTTTCAGCAGAATCTGCAAGTGTTCATTTCGAGCGATTTGAGGCCTATGTTGGAAAAGGAAATGTCTTCAAATAACAACTACACAGAAGTATTCTCAGAAACTTCTTTGTGATGAGTGCATTCAACTCACAGACTTGAACCTTCCTTTTGAAAGAGCAGTTTTGAAACACACTTTTTGTAGAATCTGCAAGTGGATATTTGGAGCGCTTTGAGGTCTATGCTGGGAAATGAAATATCTTCACCTAAAAACTAGACAGAAGCATTCTCAGAAACTTCTGTGTGATGAGTGCATTCAACTCACAGACTTGAACGTTCCTTTTGATAGAACAGTTTTGAAACACTCTTTCTGCAGAATCTGCAAGTGTTTATTTCGAGCGCTTTGAGGCCTATGCTGGAAAAGGAAGTGTCTTCAAATAACAACTACACAGAAGCATTCTCAGAAACTTCTTCGTGATGAGTGCATTCAACTCACAGACTTGAACCTTCCTTTTGATAGAACAGTTTTGAAACACACTTTTTGTAGAATCTGCAAGTAGGTATTTGGAGCGCTTTCAGGCCTATGCTGGGAAATGAAATATCTTCACCTAAAAACTAGACAGAAGCATTCTCAGAAACTTCTCTGTGATGAGTGCATTCAACTCACATACTTGAACATTCCTTTTGATAGAGCAGTATGGAAACACTCCTTTTGTAATATCTGCAAGTGTTTATTTGGAGCGCTCTGAGGCCTAAGCTGGAAAAGGAAATATCTTCAAATAAAAACTAGACAGAAGCATTCTCAGAAACTTCTTTGTGATGAGTGCATTCTACTCGCAGAGTTGAACCTTCTTTTTGGTAGAAGAGTTTTCAAACTCTCTTTTTGTAGAATCTGTAAGTGCATATTTGGAGCTGCTGGAGGCCAATGCTGGGAAAGGGAACATCCTCAGACAGAGACTAGACAGAAGCATTCCCAGAAACTTGTTTGTGACGAGTGCATTCAACTCACAGACTTGAACGTTTCTTTTGAAAGAGCAGTTTTGGAACACTCTTTTTGTAGAATCTGCTAGCGTATATTTGGAGCGCTGTGAAGCCTACGCTGGGAAATGTAATGTCTCCACTTAAAAACTAGACAGAAGCATTCTCAGAAACTTCTTTGCGATGAGTGCATTCAACTCACAGACTTGAACCTTCCTTTTCAAAGAGCGGTTTTGAAACTCTCTTTTTGTAGAATCTGCAAGTGGATATTTGGAGCGCTTTGAGGCCTATGCTGGGAAATGAAATATCTTCACCTAAAAACTAGACAGAAGCATTCTCAGAAACTTCTTTGTGACGAGTGCATTCAACTCACAGACTTGAACGTTTCTTTTGCAAGAGCAGTTTTGGAACACTCTTTTTGTAGAATCTGCTAGTGTATATTTGGAGCGCTGTGAGGCCTATGCTGGGAAATGAAATGTCTCCACTTAAAAACTAGACAGAAGCATTCTCAGAAACTTCTGTGTGATGAGTGCATTCAACTCACAGACTTGAACGTTCCTTTTGATAGAACAGTTTTGAAACACTCTTTCTGCAGAATCTGCAAGTGTTCATTTCGAGCGATTTGAGGCCTATGTTGGAAAAGGAAATGTCTTCAAATAACAACTACACAGAAGTATTCTCAGAAACTTCTTTGTGATGAGTGCATTCAACTCACAGACTTGAACCCTCCTTTTGAAAGAGCAGTTTTGAAACACACTTTTTGTAGAATCTGCAAGTGGATATTTGGAGCGCTTTGAGGTCTATGCTGGGAAATGAAATATCTTCACCTAAAAACTAGACAGAAGCATTCTCAGAAACTTCTGTGTGATGAGTGCATTCAACTCACAGACTTGAACGTTCCTTTTGATAGAACAGTTTTGAAACACTCTTTCTGCAGAATCTGCAAGTGTTTATTTCGAGCGCTTTGAGGCCTATGCTGGAAAAGGAAGTGTCTTCAAATAACAACTACACAGAAGCATTCTCAGAAACTTCTTTGTGATGAGTGCATTCAACTCACAGACTTGAACCTTCCTTTTGATAGAACAGTTTTGAAACACACTTTTTGTAGAATCTGCAAGTAGGTATTTGGAGCGCTTTCAGGCCTATGCTGGGAAATGAAATATCTTCACCTAAAAACTAGACAGAAGCATTCTCAGAAACTTCTCTGTGATGAGTGCATTCAACTCACATACTTGAACATTCCTTTTGATAGAGCAGTTTGGAAACACTCCTTTTGTAATATCTGCAAGTGTTTATTTGGAGCGCTCTGAGGCCTAAGCTGGAAAAGGAAATATCTTCAAATAAAAACTAGACAGAAGCATTCTCAGAAACTTCTTTGTGATGAGTGCATTCTACTCGCAGAGTTGAACCTTCTTTTTGGTAGAAGAGTTTTCAAACTCTCTTTTTGTAGAATCTGTAAGTGCATATTTGGAGCTGCTGGAGGCCAATGCTGGGAAAGGGAACATCCTCAGACAGAGACTAGACAGAAGCATTCCCAGAAACTTGTTTGTGACGAGTGCATTCAACTCACAGACTTGAACGTTTCTTTTGAAAGAGCAGTTTTGGAACACTCTTTTTGTAGAATCTGCTAGCGTATATTTGGAGCGCTGTGAAGCCTATGCTGGGAAATGTAATGTCTCCACTTAAAAACTAGACAGAAGCATTCTCAGAAACTTCTTTGTGATGAGTGCATTCAACTCACAGACTTGAACCTTCCTTTTCAAAGAGCGGTTTTGAAACTCTCTTTTTGTAGAATCTGCAAGTGGATATTTGGAGCGCTTTGAGGCCTATGCTGGGAAATGAAATATCTTCACCTAAAAACTAGACAGAAGCATTCTCAGAAACTTCTGTGTGATGAGTGCATTCAACTCCAGACTTGAACGTTCCTTTTGATAGAACAGTTTTGAAACACTCTTTCTGCAGAATCTGCAAGTGTTTATTTCGAGCGCTCTGAGGAATATGCTGGAAAAGGAAATGTCTTCAAATAACAACTACACAGAAGCATTCTCAGAAACTTCTTTGTGATGAGTGCATTCAACTCACAGACTTGAACCTTCCTTTTCAAAGAGCGGTTTTGAAACTCTCTTTTTGTAGAATCTGCAAGTGGATATTTGGAGCGCTTTGAGGCCTATGCTGGGAAATGAAATATCTTCACCTAAAAACTAGACAGAAGCATTCTCAGAAACTTCTTTGTGACGAGTGCATTCAACTCACAGACTTGAACGTTTCTTTTGCAAGAGCAGTTTTGGAACACTCTTTTTGTAGAATCTGCTAGTGTATATTTGGAGCGCTGTGAGGCCTATGCTGGGAAATGAAATGTCTCCACTTAAAAACTAGACAGAAGCATTCTCAGAAACTTCTGTGTGATGAGTGCATTCAACTCACAGACTTGAACGTTCCTTTTGATAGAACAGTTTTGAAACACTCTTTCAGCAGAATCTGCAAGTGTTCATTTCGAGCGATTTGAGGCCTATGTTGGAAAAGGAAATGTCTTCAAATAACAACTACACAGAAGTATTCTCAGAAACTTCTTTGTGATGAGTGCATTCAACTCACAGACTTGAACCTTCCTTTTGAAAGAGCAGTTTTGAAACACACTTTTTGTAGAATCTGCAAGTGGATATTTGGAGCGCTTTGAGGTCTATGCTGGGAAATGAAATATCTTCACCTAAAAACTAGACAGAAGCATTCTCAGAAACTTCTGTGTGATGAGTGCATTCAACTCACAGACTTGAACGTTCCTTTTGATAGAACAGTTTTGAAACACTCTTTCTGCAGAATCTGCAAGTGTTTATTTCGAGCGCTTTGAGGCCTATGCTGGAAAAGGAAGTGTCTTCAAATAACAACTACACAGAAGCATTCTCAGAAACTTCTTTGTGATGAGTGCATTCAACTCACAGACTTGAACCTTCCTTTTGATAGAACAGTTTTGAAACACACTTTTTGTAGAATCTGCAAGTAGGTATTTGGAGCGCTTTCAGGCCTATGCTGGGAAATGAAATATCTTCACCTAAAAACTAGACAGAAGCATTCTCAGAAACTTCTCTGTGATGAGTGCATTCAACTCACATACTTGAACATTCCTTTTGATAGAGCAGTATGGAAACACTCCTTTTGTAATATCTGCAAGTGTTTATTTGGAGCGCTCTGAGGCCTAAGCTGGAAAAGGAAATATCTTCAAATAAAAACTAGACAGAAGCATTCTCAGAAACTTCTTTGTGATGAGTGCATTCTACTCGCAGAGTTGAACCTTCTTTTTGGTAGAAGAGTTTTCAAACTCTCTTTTTGTAGAATCTGTAAGTGCATATTTGGAGCTGCTGGAGGCCAATGCTGGGAAAGGGAACATCCTCAGACAGAGACTAGACAGAAGCATTCCCAGAAACTTGTTTGTGACGAGTGCATTCAACTCACAGACTTGAACGTTTCTTTTGAAAGAGCAGTTTTGGAACACTCTTTTTGTAGAATCTGCTAGCGTATATTTGGAGCGCTGTGAAGCCTACGCTGGGAAATGTAATGTCTCCACTTAAAAACTAGACAGAAGCATTCTCAGAAACTTCTTTGCGATGAGTGCATTCAACTCACAGACTTGAACCTTCCTTTTCAAAGAGCGGTTTTGAAACTCTCTTTTTGTAGAATCTGCAAGTGGATATTTGGAGCGCTTTGAGGCCTATGCTGGGAAATGAAATATCTTCACCTAAAAACTAGACAGAAGCATTCTCAGAAACTTCTTTGTGACGAGCGCATTCAACTCACAGACTTGAACGTTTCTTTTGCAAGAGCAGTTTTGGAACACTCTTTTTGTAGAATCTGCTAGTGTATATTTGGAGCGCTGTGAGGCCTATGCTGGGAAATGAAATGTCTCCACTTAAAAACTAGACAGAAGCATTCTCAGAAACTTCTGTGTGATGAGTGCATTCAACTCACAGACTTGAACGTTCCTTTTGATAGAACAGTTTTGAAACACTCTTTCTGCAGAATCTGCAAGTGTTCATTTCGAGCGATTTGAGGCCTATGTTGGAAAAGGAAATGTCTTCAAATAACAACTACACAGAAGTATTCTCAGAAACTTCTTTGTGATGAGTGCATTCAACTCACAGACTTGAACCCTCCTTTTGAAAGAGCAGTTTTGAAACACACTTTTTGTAGAATCTGCAAGTGGATATTTGGAGCGCTTTGAGGTCTATGCTGGGAAATGAAATATCTTCACCTAAAAACTAGACAGAAGCATTCTCAGAAACTTCTGTGTGATGAGTGCATTCAACTCACAGACTTGAACGTTCCTTTTGATAGAACAGTTTTGAAACACTCTTTCTGCAGAATCTGCAAGTGTTTATTTCGAGTGCTTTGAGGCCTATGCTGGAAAAGGAAGTGTCTTCAAATAACAACTACACAGAAGCATTCTCAGAAACTTCTTTGTGATGAGTGCATTCAACTCACAGACTTGAACCTTCCTTTTGATAGAACAGTTTTGAAACACACTTTTTGTAGAATCTGCAAGTAGGTATTTGGAGCGCTTTCAGGCCTATGCTGGGAAATGAAATATCTTCACCTAAAAACTAGACAGAAGCATTCTCAGAAACTTCTCTGTGATGAGTGCATTCAACTCACATACTTGAACATTCCTTTTGATAGAGCAGTTTGGAAACACTCCTTTTGTAATATCTGCAAGTGTTTATTTGGAGCGCTCTGAGGCATAAGCTGGAAAAGGAAATATCTTCAAATAAAAACTAGACAGAAGCATTCTCAGAAACTTCTTTGTGATGAGTGCATTCTACTCGCAGAGTTGAACCTTCTTTTTGGTAGAAGAGTTTTCAAACTCTCTTTTTGTAGAATCTGTAAGTGCATATTTGGAGCTGCTGGTGGCCAATGCTGGGAAAGGGAACATCCTCAGACAGAGACTAGACAGAAGCATTCCCAGAAACTTGTTTGTGACGAGTGCATTCAACTCACAGACTTGAACGTTTCTTTTGAAAGAGCAGTTTTGGAACACTCTTTTTGTAGAATCTGCTAGCGTATATTTGGAGCGCTGTGAAGCCTATGCTGGGAAATGTAATGTCTCCACTTAAAAACTAGACAGAAGCATTCTCAGAAACTTCTTTGTGATGAGTGCATTCAACTCACAGACTTGAACCTTCCTTTTCAAAGAGCGGTTTTGAAACTCTCTTTTTGTAGAATCTGCAAGTGGATATTTGGAGCGCTTTGAGGCCTATGCTGGGAAATGAAATATCTTCACCTAAAAACTAGACAGAAGCATTCTCAGAAACTTCTGTGTGATGAGTGCATTCAACTCCAGACTTGAACGTTCCTTTTGATAGAACAGTTTTGAAACACTCTTTCTGCAGAATCTGCAAGTGTTTATTTCGAGCGCTCTGAGGAATATGCTGGAAAAGGAAATGTCTTCAAATAACAACTACACAGAAGCATTCTCAGAAACTTCTTTGTGATGAGTGCATTCAACTCACAGACTTGAACCTTCCTTTTCAAAGAGCGGTTTTGAAACTCTCTTTTTGTAGAATCTGCAAGTGGATATTTGGAGCGCTTTGAGGCCTATGCTGGGAAATGAAATATCTTCACCTAAAAACTAGACAGAAGCATTCTCAGAAACTTCTTTGTGACGAGTGCATTCAACTCACAGACTTGAACGTTTCTTTTGCAAGAGCAGTTTTGGAACACTCTTTTTGTAGAATCTGCTAGTGTATATTTGGAGCGCTGTGAGGCCTATGCTGGGAAATGAAATGTCTCCACTTAAAAACTAGACAGAAGCATTCTCAGAAACTTCTGTGTGATGAGTGCATTCAACTCACAGACTTGAACGTTCCTTTTGATAGAACAGTTTTGAAACACTCTTTCAGCAGAATCTGCAAGTGTTCATTTCGAGCGATTTGAGGCCTATGTTGGAAAAGGAAATGTCTTCAAATAACAACTACACAGAAGTATTCTCAGAAACTTCTTTGTGATGAGTGCATTCAACTCACAGACTTGAACCTTCCTTTTGAAAGAGCAGTTTTGAAACACACTTTTTGTAGAATCTGCAAGTGGATATTTGGAGCGCTTTGAGGTCTATGCTGGGAAATGAAATATCTTCACCTAAAAACTAGACAGAAGCATTCTCAGAAACTTCTGTGTGATGAGTGCATTCAACTCACAGACTTGAACGTTCCTTTTGATAGAACAGTTTTGAAACACTCTTTCTGCAGAATCTGCAAGTGTTTATTTCGAGCGCTTTGAGGCCTATGCTGGAAAAGGAAGTGTCTTCAAATAAAAACTACACAGAAGCATTCTCAGAAACTTCTTTGTGATGAGTGCATTCAACTCACAGACTTGAACCTTCCTTTTGATAGAACAGTTTTGTAGAATCTGCAAGTAGGTATTTGGAGCGCTTTCAGGCCTATGCTGGGAAATGAAATATCTTCACCTAAAAACTAGACAGAAGCATTCTCAGAAACTTCTCTGTGATGAGTGCATTCAACTCACATACTTGAACATTCCTTTTGATAGAGCAGCTTGGAAACACTCCTTTTGTAATATCTGCAAGTGTTTATTTGGAGCGCTCTGAGGCCTAAGCTGGAAAAGGAAATATCTTCAAATAAAAACTAGACAGAAGCATTCTCAGAAACTTCTTTGTGATGAGTGCATTCTACTCGCAGAGTTGAACCTTCTTTTTGGTAGAAGAGTTTTCAAACTCTCTTTTTGTAGAATCTGCAAGGGCATATTTGGAGCTGCTGGAGGCCAATGCTGGGAAAGGGAACATCCTCAGACAGAGACTAGACAGAAGCATTCCCAGAAACTTGTTTGTGACGAGTGCATTCAACTCACAGACTTGAACGTTTCTTTTGAAAGAGCAGTTTTGGAACACTCTTTTTGTAGAATCTGCTAGCGTATATTTGGAGCGCTGTGAAGCCTATGCTGGGAAATGTAATGTCTCCACTTAAAAACTAGACAGAAGCATTCTCAGAAACTTCTTTGCGATGAGTGCATTCAACTCACAGACTTGAACCTTCCTTTTCAAAGAGCGGTTTTGAAACTCTCTTTTTGTAGAATCTGCAAGTGGATATTTGCAGCGCTTTGAGGCCTATGCTGGGAAATGAAATATCTTCACCTAAAAACTAGACAGAAGCATTCTCAGAAACTTCTGTGTGATGAGTGCATTCAACTCACAGACTTGAACGTTCCTTTTGATAGAACAGTTTTGAAACACTCTTTCTGCAGAATCTGCAAGTGTTTATTTCGAGCGCTTTGAGGCCTATGCTGGAAAAGGAAGTGTCTTCAAATAACAACTACACAGAAGCATTCTCAGAAACTTCTTTGTGATGAGTGCATTCAACTCACAGACTTGAACCTTCCTTTTGATAGAACAGTTTTGAAACACACTTTTTGTAGAATCTGCAAGTAGGTATTTGGAGCGCTTTCAGGCCTATGCTGGGAAATGAAATATCTTCACCTAAAAACTAGACAGAAGCATTCTCAGAAACTTCTCTGTGATGAGTGCATTCAACTCACATACTTGAACATTCCTTTTGATAGAGCAGTTTGGAAACACTCCTTTTGTAATATCTGCAAGTGTTTATTTGGAGCGCTCTGAGGCCTAAGCTGGAAAAGGAAATATCTTCAAATAAAAACTAGACAGAAGCATTCTCAGAAACTTCTTAGTGATGAGTGCATTCTACTCGCAGAGTTGAACCTTCTTTTTGGAAGAAGAGTTTTCAAACTCTCTTTTTGTAGAATCTGCAAGTGCATATTTGGAGTTGCTGGAGGCCAATGCTGGGAAAGGGAACATCCTCAGACAGAGACTAGACAGAAGCATTCCCAGAAACTTGTTTGTGACGAGTGCATTCAACTCACAGACTTGAATGTTTCTTTTGAAAGAGCAGTTTTGGAACATTCTTTTTGTAGAATCTGCTAGCGTATATTTGGAGCGCTGTGAAGCCTATGCTGGGAAATGTAATGTCTCCACTTAAAAACTAGACAGAAGCATTCTCAGAAACTTCTTTGCGATGAGTGCATTCAACTCACAGACTTGAACCTTCCTTTTCAAAGAGCGGTTTTGAAACTCTCTTTTTGTAGAATCTGCAAGTGGATATTTGGAGCGCTTTGAGGCCTATGCTGGGAAATGAAATATCTTCACCTAAAAACTAGACAGAAGCATTCTCAGAAACTTCTGTGTGATGAGTGCATTCAACTCCAGACTTGAACGTTCCTTTTGATAGAACAGTTTTGAAACACTCTTTCTGCAGAATCTGCAAGTGTTTATTTCGAGCGCTCTGAGGCCTAGGCTGGAAAAGGAAATGTCTTCAAATAACAACTACACAGAAGCATTCTCAGAAACTTCTTTGTGATGAGTGCATTCAACTCACAGACTTGAACCTTCCTTTTCAAAGAGCGGTTTCGAAACTCTCTTTTTGTAGAATCTGCAAGTGGATATTTGGAGCGCTTTGAGGCCTATGCTGGGAAATGAAATATCTTCACCTAAAAACTAGACAGAAGCATTCTCAGAAACTTCTTTGTGACGAGTGCATTCAACTCACAGACTTGAACGTTTCTTTTGCAAGAGCAGTTTTGGAACACTCTTTTTGTAGAATCTGCTAGTGTATATTTGGAGCGCTGTGAGGCCTATGCTGGGAAATGAAATGTCTCCACTTAAAAACTAGACAGAAGCATTCTCAGAAACTTCTGTGTGATGAGTGCATTCAACTCACAGACTTGAACGTTCCTTTTGATAGAACAGTTTTGAAACACTCTTTCAGCAGAATCTGCAAGTGTTCATTTCGAGCGATTTGAGGCCTATGTTGGAAAAGGAAATCTCTTCAAATAACAACTACACAGAAGTATTCTCAGAAACTTCTTTGTGATGAGTGCATTCAACTCACAGACTTGAACCTTCCTTTTGCAAGAGCAGTTTTGAAACACACTTTTTGTAGAATCTGCAAGTGGATATTTGGAGCGCTTTGAGGTCTATGCTGGGAAATGAAATATCTTCACCTAAAAACTAGACAGAAGCATTCTCAGAAACTTCTGTGTGATGAGTGCATTCAACTCACAGACTTGAACGTTCCTTTTGATAGAACAGTTTTGAAACACTCTTTCTGCAGAATCTGCAAGTGTTTATTTCGAGCGCTTTGAGGCCTATGCTGGAAAAGGAAGTGTCTTCAAATAACAACTACACAGAAGCATTCTCAGAAACTTCTTTGTGATGAGTGCATTCAACTCACAGACTTGAACCTTCCTTTTGATAGAACAGTTTTGAAACACACTTTTTGTAGAATCTGCAAGTAGGTATTTGGAGCGCTTTCAGGCCTATTCTGGGAAATGAAATATCTTCACCTAAAAACTAGACAGAAGCATTCTCAGAAACTTCTCTGTGATGAGTGCATTCAACTCACATACTTGAACATTCCTTTTGATAGAGCAGTTTGGAAACACTCCTTTTGTAATATCTGCAAGTGTTTATTTGGAGCGCTCTGAGGCCTAAGCTGGAAAAGGAAATATCTTGAAATAAAAACTAGACAGAAGCATTCTCAGAAACTTCTTTGTGATGAGTGCATTCTACTCGCAGAGTTGAACCTTCTTTTAGGAAGAAGAGCTTTCAAACTCTCTTTTTGTAGAATCTGCAAGTGCATATTTGGAGCTGCTGGAGGCCAATGCTGGGAAAGGGAACATCCTCAGACAGAGACTAGACAGAAGCATTCCCAGAAACTTGTTTGTGACGAGTGCATTCAACTCACAGACTTGAACGTTTCTTTTGAAAGAGCAGTTTTGGAACACTCTTTTTGTAGAATCTGCTAGCGTATATTTGGAGCGCTGTGAAGCCTATGCTGGGAAATTTAATGTCTCCACTTAAAAACTAGACAGAAGCATTCTCAGAAACTTCTTTGCGATGAGTGCATTCAACTCACAGACTTGAACCTTCCTTTTCAAAGAGCGGTTTTGAAACTCTCTTTTTGTAGAATCTGCAAGTGGATATTTGGAGCGCTTTGAGGCCTATGCTGGGAAATGAAATATCTTCACCTAAAAACTAGACAGAAGCATTCTCAGAAACTTCTGTGTGATGAGTGCATTCAACTCCAGACTTGAACGTTCCTTTTGATAGAACAGTTTTGGAACACTCTTTCTGCAGAATCTGCAAGTGTTTATTTCGAGCGCTCTGAGGCCTAGGCTGGAAAAGGAAATGTCTTCAAATAACAACTACACAGAAGCATTCTCAGAAACTTCTTTGTGATGAGTGCATTCAACTCACAGACTTGAACCTTCCTTTTCAAAGAGCGGTTTTGAAACTCTCTTTTTGTAGAATCTGCAAGTGGATATTTGGAGCGCTTTGAGGCCTATGCTGGGAAATGAAATATCTTCACCTAAAAACTAGACAGAAGCATTCTCAGAAACTTCTTTGTGACGAGTGCATTCAACTCACAGACTTGAACGTTTCTTTTGCAAGAGCAGTTTTGGAACACTCTTTTTGTAGAATCTGCTAGTGTATATTTGGAGCGCTGTGAGGCCTATGCTGGGAAATGAAATGTCTCCACTTAAAAACTAGACAGAAGCATTCTCAGAAACTTCTGTGTGATGAGTGCATTCAACTCACAGACTTGAACGTTCCTTTTGACAGAACAGTTTTGAAACACTCTTTCAGCAGAATCTGCAAGTGTTCATTTCGAGCGATTTGAGGCCTATGTTGGAAAAGGAAATGTCTTCAAATAACAACTACACAGAAGTATTCTCAGAAACTTCTTTGTGATGAGTGCATTCAACTCACAGACTTGAACCTTCCTTTTGAAAGAGCAGTTTTGAAACACACTTTTTGTAGAATCTGCAAGTGGATATTTGGAGCGCTTTGAGGTCTATGCTGGGAAATGAAATATCTTCACCTAAAAACTAGACAGAAGCATTCTCAGAAACTTCTGTGTGATGAGTGCATTCAACTCACAGACTTGAACGTTCCTTTTGATAGAACAGTTTTGAAACACTCTTTCTGCAGAATCTGCAAGTGTTTATTTCGAGCGCTTTGAGGCCTATGCTGGAAAAGGAAGTGTCTTCAAATAACAACTACACAGAAGCATTCTCAGAAACTTCTTTGTGATGAGTGCATTCAACTCACAGACTTGAACCTTCCTTTTGATAGAACAGTTTTGAAACACACTTTTTGTAGAATCTGCAAGTAGGTATTTGGAGCGCTTTCAGGCCTATGCTGGGAAATGAAATATCTTCACCTAAAAACTAGACAGAAGCATTCTCAGAAACTTCTCTGTGATGAGTGCATTCAACTCACATACTTGAACATTCCTTTTGATAGAGCAGTATGGAAACACTCCTTTTGTAATATCTGCAAGTGTTTATTTGGAGCGCTCTGAGGCCTAAGCTGGAAAAGGAAATATCTTCAAATAAAAACTAGACAGAAGCATTCTCAGAAACTTCTTTGTGATGAGTGCATTCTACTCGCAGAGTTGAACCTTCTTTTTGGTAGAAGAGTTTTCAAACTCTCTTTTTGTAGAATCTGTAAGTGCATATTTGGAGCTGCTGGAGGCCAATGCTGGGAAAGGGAACATCCTCAGACAGAGACTAGACAGAAGCATTCCCAGAAACTTGTTTGTGACGAGTGCATTCAACTCACAGACTTGAACGTTTCTTTTGAAAGAGCAGTTTTGGAACACTCTTTTTGTAGAATCTGCTAGCGTATATTTGGAGCGCTGTGAAGCCTACGCTGGGAAATGTAATGTCTCCACTTAAAAACTAGACAGAAGCATTCTCAGAAACTTCTTTGCGATGAGTGCATTCAACTCACAGACTTGAACCTTCCTTTTCAAAGAGCGGTTTTGAAACTCTCTTTTTGTAGAATCTGCAAGTGGATATTTGGAGCGCTTTGAGGCCTATGCTGGGAAATGAAATATCGTCACCTAAAAACTAGACAGAAGCATTCTCAGAAACTTCTTTGTGACGAGTGCATTCAACTCACAGACTTGAACGTTTCTTTTGCAAGAGCAGTTTTGGAACACTCTTTTTGTAGAATCTGCTAGTGTATATTTGGAGCGCTGTGAGGCCTATGCTGGGAAATGAAATGTCTCCACTTAAAAACTAGACAGAAGCATTCTCAGAAACTTCTGTGTGATGAGTGCATTCAACTCACAGACTTGAACGTTCCTTTTGATAGAACAGTTTTGAAACACTCTTTCTGCAGAATCTGCAAGTGTTCATTTCGAGCGATTTGAGGCCTATGTTGGAAAAGGAAATGTCTTCAAATAACAACTACACAGAAGTATTCTCAGAAACTTCTTTGTGATGAGTGCATTCAACTCACAGACTTGAACCCTCCTTTTGAAAGAGCAGTTTTGAAACACACTTTTTGTAGAATCTGCAAGTGGATATTTGGAGCGCTTTGAGGTCTATGCTGGGAAATGAAATATCTTCACCTAAAAACTAGACAGAAGCATTCTCAGAAACTTCTGTGTGATGAGTGCATTCAACTCACAGACTTGAACGTTCCTTTTGATAGAACAGTTTTGAAACACTCTTTCTGCAGAATCTGCAAGTGTTTATTTCGAGCGCTTTGAGGCCTATGCTGGAAAAGGAAGTGTCTTCAAATAACAACTACACAGAAGCATTCTCAGAAACTTCTTTGTGATGAGTGCATTCAACTCACAGACTTGAACCTTCCTTTTGATAGAACAGTTTTGAAACACACTTTTTGTAGAATCTGCAAGTAGGTATTTGGAGCGCTTTCAGGCCTATGCTGGGAAATGAAATATCTTCACCTAAAAACTAGACAGAAGCATTCTCAGAAACTTCTCTGTGATGAGTGCATTCAACTCACATACTTGAACATTCCTTTTGATAGAGCAGTTTGGAAACACTCCTTTTGTAATATCTGCAAGTGTTTATTTGGAGCGCTCTGAGGCCTAAGCTGGAAAAGGAAATATCTTCAAATAAAAACTAGACAGAAGCATTCTCAGAAACTTCTTTGTGATGAGTACATTCTACTCGGAGAGTT
Source organism: Pongo pygmaeus (assembly GCF_028885625.2). Classification (NCBI taxonomy): domain Eukaryota; kingdom Metazoa; phylum Chordata; class Mammalia; order Primates; family Hominidae; genus Pongo; species Pongo pygmaeus. The sequence goes on along the minus strand of NC_072378.2, from coordinate 59,473,837 downwards.
GAACCTTCTTTTTGGTAGAAGAGTTTTCAAACTCTCTTTTTGTAGAATCTGCAAGTGCATATTTGGAGCTGCTGGAGGCCAATGCTGGGAAAGGGAACATCCTCAGACAGAGACTAGACAGAAGCATTCCCAGAAACTTGTTTGTGACGAGTGCATTCAACTCACAGACTTGAACGTTTCTTTTGAAAGAGCAGTTTTGGAACACTCTTTTTGTAGAATCTGCTAGCGTATATTTTGAGCGCTGTGAAGCATATGCTGGGAAATGTAATGTCTCCACTTAAAAACTAGACAGAAGCATTCTCAGAAACTTCTTTGTGATGAGTGCATTCAACTCACAGACTTGAACCTTCCTTTTCAAAGAGCGGTTTTGAAACTCTCTTTTTGTAGAATCTGCAAGTGGATATTTGGAGCGCTTTGAGGCCTATGCTGGGAAATGAAATATCTTCACCTAAAAACTAGACAGAAGCATTCTCAGAAACTTCTGTGTGATGAGTGCATTCAACTCCAGACTTGAACGTTCCTTTTGATAGAACAGTTTTGAAACACTCTTTCTGCAGAATCTGCAAGTGTTTATTTCGAGCGCTCTGAGGAATATGCTGGAAAAGGAAATGTCTTCAAATAACAACTACACAGAAGCATTCTCAGAAACTTCTTTGTGATGAGTGCATTCAACTCACAGACTTGAACCTTCCTTTTCAAAGAGCGGTTTTGAAACTCTCTTTTTGTAGAATCTGCAAGTGGATATTTGGAGCGCTTTGAGGCCTATGCTGGGAAATGAAATATCTTCACCTAAAAACTAGACAGAAGCATTCTCAGAAACTTCTTTGTGACGAGTGCATTCAACTCACAGACTTGAACGTTTCTTTTGCAAGAGCAGTTTTGGAACACTCTTTTTGTAGAATCTGCTAGTGTATATTTGGAGCGCTGTGAGGCCTATGCTGGGAAATGAAATGTCTCCACTTAAAAACTAGACAGAAGCATTCTCAGAAACTTCTGTGTGATGAGTGCATTCAACTCACAGACTTGAACGTTCCTTTTGATAGAACAGTTTTGAAACACTCTTTCAGCAGAATCTGCAAGTGTTCATTTCGAGCGATTTGAGGCCTATGTTGGAAAAGGAAATCTCTTCAAATAACAACTACACAGAAGTATTCTCAGAAACTTCTTTGTGATGAGTGCATTCAACTCACAGACTTGAACCTTCCTTTTGAAAGAGCAGTTTTGAAACACACTTTTTGTAGAATCTGCAAGTGGATATTTGGAGCGCTTTGAGGTCTATGCTGGGAAATGAAATATCTTCACCTAAAAACTAGACAGAAGCATTCTCAGAAACTTCTGTGTGATGAGTGCATTCAACTCACAGACTTGAACGTTCCTTTTGATAGAACAGTTTTGAAACACTCTTTCTGCAGAATCTGCAAGTGTTTATTTGGAGCGCTTTGAGGCCTATGCTGGAAAAGGAAGTGTCTTCAAATAACAACTACACAGAAGCATTCTCAGAAACTTCTTTGTGATGAGTGCATTCAACTCACAGACTTGAACCTTCCTTTTGATAGAACAGTTTTGAAACTCACTCTTTGTAGAATCTGCAAGTAGGTATTTGGAGCGCTTTCAGGCCTATGCTGGGAAATGAAATATCTTCACCTAAAAACTAGACAGAAGCATTCTCAGAAACTTCTCTGTGATGAGTGCATTCAACTCACATACTTGAACATTCCTTTTGATAGAGCAGTTTGGAAACACTCCTTTTGTAATATCTGCAAGTGTTTATTTGGAGCGCTCTGAGGCCTAAGCTGGAAAAGGAAATACCGTCAAATAAAAACTAGACAGAAGCTTTCTCAGAAACTTCTTTGTGATGAGTGCATTCTACTCGCAGAGTTGAACCTTCTTTTTGGTAGAAGAGTTTTCAAACTCTCTTTTTGTAGAATCTGCAAGTGGATATTTGGAGCTGCTGGAGGCCAATGCAGGGAAAGGGAACATCCTCACACAGAGACTAGACAGAAGCATTCCCAGAAACTTGTTTGTGACGAGTGCATTCAACTCACAGACTTGAACGTTTCTTTTGCAAGAGCAGTTTTGGAACACTCTTTTTGTAGAATCTGCTAGTGTATATTTGGAGCGCTGTGAGGCCTATGCTGGGAAATGAAATGTCTCCACTTAAAAACTAGACAGAAGCATTCTCAGAAACTTCTGTGTGATGAGTGCATTCAACTCACAGACTTGAACGTTCCTTTTGACAGAACAGTTTTGAAACACTCTTTCAGCAGAATCTGCAAGTGTTCATTTCGAGCGATTTGAGGCCTATGTTGGAAAAGGAAATGTCTTCAAATAACAACTACACAGAAGTATTCTCAGAAACTTCTTTGTGATGAGTGCATTCAACTCACAGACTTGAACCTTCCTTTTGAAAGAGCAGTTTTGAAACACACTTTTTGTAGAATCTGCAAGTGGATATTTGGAGCGCTTTGAGGTCTATGCTGGGAAATGAAATATCTTCACCTAAAAACTAGACAGAAGCATTCTCAGAAACTTCTGTGTGATGAGTGCATTCAACTCACAGACTTGAACGTTCCTTTTGATAGAACAGTTTTGAAACACTCTTTCTGCAGAATCTGCAAGTGTTTATTTCGAGCGCTTTGAGGCCTATGCTGGAAAAGGAAGTGTCTTCAAATAACAACTACACAGAAGCATTCTCAGAAACTTCTTTGTGATGAGTGCATTCAACTCACAGACTTGAACCTTCCTTTTGATAGAACAGTTTTGAAACACACTTTTTGTAGAATCTGCAAGTAGGTATTTGGAGCGCTTTCAGGCCTATGCTGGGAAATGAAATATCTTCACCTAAAAACTAGACAGAAGCATTCTCAGAAACTTCTCTGTGATGAGTGCATTCAACTCACATACTTGAACATTCCTTTTGATAGAGCAGTATGGAAACACTCCTTTTGTAATATCTGCAAGTGTTTATTTGGAGCGCTCTGAGGCATAAGCTGGAAAAGGAAATATCTTCAAATAAAAACTAGACAGAAGCATTCTCAGAAACTTCTTTGTGATGAGTGCATTCTACTCGCAGAGTTGAACCTTCTTTTTGGTAGAAGAGTTTTCAAACTCTCTTTTTGTAGAATCTGTAAGTGCATATTTGGAGCTGCTGGAGGCCAATGCTGGGAAAGGGAACATCCTCAGACAGAGACTAGACAGAAGCATTCCCAGAAACTTGTTTGTGACGAGTGCATTCAACTCACAGACTTGAACGTTTCTTTTGAAAGAGCAGTTTTGGAACACTCTTTTGGTAGAATCTGCTAGCGTATATTTGGAGCGCTGTGAAGCCTACGCTGGGAAATGTAATGTCTCCACTTAAAAACTAGACAGAAGCATTCTCAGAAACTTCTTTGCGATGAGTGCATTCAACTCACAGACTTGAACCTTCCTTTTCAAAGAGCGGTTTTGAAACTCTCTTTTTGTAGAATCTGCAAGTGGATATTTGGAGCGCTTTGAGGCCTATGCTGGGAAATGAAATATCTTCACCTAAAAACTAGACAGAAGCATTCTCAGAAACTTCTTTGTGACGAGTGCATTCAACTCACAGACTTGAACGTTTCTTTTGCAAGAGCAGTTTTGGAACACTCTTTTTGTAGAATCTGCTAGTGTATATTTGGAGCGCTGTGAGGCCTATGCTGGGAAATGAAATGTCTCCACTTAAAAACTAGACAGAAGCATTCTCAGAAACTTCTGTGTGATGAGTGCATTCAACTCACAGACTTGAACGTTCCTTTTGATAGAACAGTTTTGAAACACTCTTTCAGCAGAATCTGCAAGTGTTCATTTCGAGCGATTTGAGGCCTATGTTGGAAAAGAAAATGTCTTCAAATAACAACTACACAGAAGTATTCTCAGAAACTTCTTTGTGATGAGTGCATTCAACTCACAGACTTGAACCTTCCTTTTGCAAGAGCAGTTTTGAAACACACCTTTTGTAGAATCTGCAAGTGGATATTTGGAGCGCTTTGGAGTCTATGCTGGGAAATGAAATATCTTCACCTAAAAACTAGACAGAAGCATTCTCAGAAACTTCTGTGTGATGAGTGCATTCAACTCACAGACTTGAACGTTCCTTTTGATAGAACAGTTTTGAAACACTCTTTCTGCAGAATCTGCAAGTGTTTATTTCGAGCTCTTTGAGGCCTATGCTGGAAAAGGAAGTGTCTTCAAATAACAACTACACAGAAGCATTCTCAGAAACTTCTTTGTGATGAGTGCATTCAACTCACAGACTTGAACCTTCCTTTTGATAGAACAGTTTTGAAACACACTTTTTGTAGAATCTGCAAGTAGGTATTTGGAGCGCTTTCAGGCCTATTCTGGGAAATGAAATATCTTCACCTAAAAACTAGACAGAAGCATTCTCAGAAACTTCTCTGTGATGAGTGCATTCAACTCACATACTTGAACATTCCCTTTGATAGAGCAGTTTGGAAACACTCCTTTTGTAATATCTGCAAGTGTTTATTTGGAGCGCTCTGAGGCCTAAGCTGGAAAAGGAAATATCTTCAAATAAAAACTAGACAGAAGCATTCTCAGAAACTTCTTTGTGATGAGTGCATTCTACTCGCAGAGTTGAACCTTCTTTTAGGAAGAAGAGTTTTCAAACTCTCTTTTTGTAGAATCTGCAAGTGCATATTTGGAGCTGCTGGAGGCCAATGCTGGGAAAGGGAACATCCTCAGACAGAGACTAGACAGAAGCATTCCCAGAAACTTGTTTGTGACGAGTGCATTCAACTCACAGACTTGAACGTTTCTTTTGAAAGAGCAGTTTTGGAACACTCTTTTTGTAGAATCTGCTAGCGTATATTTGGAGCGCTGTGAAGCCTATGCTGGGAAATGTAATGTCTCCACTTAAAAACTAGACAGAAGCATTCTCAGAAACTTCTTTGCGATGAGTGCATTCAACTCACAGACTTGAACCTTCCTTTTCAAAGAGCGGTTTTGAAACTCTCTTTTTGTAGAATCTGCAAGTGGATATTTGGAGCGCTTTGAGGCCTATGCTGGGAAATGAAATATCTTCACCTAAAAACTAGACAGAAGCATTCTCAGAAACTTCTGTGTGATGAGTGCATTCAACTCCAGACTTGAACGTTCCTTTTGATAGAACAGTTTTGAAACACTCTTTCTGCAGAATCTGCAAGTGTTTATTTCGAGCGCTCTGAGGCCTAGGCTGGAAAAGGAAATGTCTTCAAATAACAACTACACAGAAGCATTCTCAGAAACTTCTTTGTGATGAGTGCATTCAACTCACAGACTTGAACCTTCCTTTTCAAAGAGCGGTTTTGAAACTCTCTTTTTGTAGAATCTGCAAGTAGATATTTGGAGCGCTTTGAGGCCTATGCTGGGAAATGAAATATCTTCACCTAAAAACTAGACAGAAGCATTCTCAGAAACTTCTTTGTGACGAGTGCATTCAACTCACAGACTTGAACGTTTCTTTTGCAAGAGCAGTTTTGGAACACTCTTTTTGTAGAATCTGCTAGTGTATATTTGGAGCGCTGTGAGGCCTATGCTGGGAAATGAAATGTCTCCACTTAAAAACTAGACAGAAGCATTCTCAGAAACTTCTGTGTGATGAGTGCATTCAACTCACAGACTTGAACGTTCCTTTTGACAGAACAGTTTTGAAACACTCTTTCAGCAGAATCTGCAAGTGTTCATTTCGAGCGATTTGAGGCCTATGTTGGAAAAGGAAATGTCTTCAAATAACAACTACACAGAAGTATTCTCAGAAACTTCTTTGTGATGAGTGCATTCAACTCACAGACTTGAACCTTCCTTTTGAAAGAGCAGTTTTGAAACACACTTTTTGTAGAATCTGCAAGTGGATATTTGGAGCGCTTTGAGGTCTATGCTGGGAAATGAAATATCTTCACCTAAAAACTAGACAGAAGCATTCTCAGAAACTTCTGTGTGATGAGTGCATTCAACTCACAGACTTGAACGTTCCTTTTGATAGAACAGTTTTGAAACACTCTTTCTGCAGAATCTGCAAGTGTTTATTTCGAGCGCTTTGAGGCCTATGCTGGAAAAGGAAGTGTCTTCAAATAACAACTACACAGAAGCATTCTCAGAAACTTCTTTGTGATGAGTGCATTCAACTCACAGACTTGAACCTTCCTTTTGATAGAACAGTTTTGAAACACACTTTTTGTAGAATCTGCAAGTAGGTATTTGGAGCGCTTTCAGGCCTATGCTGGGAAATGAAATATCTTCACCTAAAAACTAGACAGAAGCATTCTCAGAAACTTCTCTGTGATGAGTGCATTCAACTCACATACGTGAACATTCCTTTTGATAGAGCAGTTTGGAAACACTCCTTTTGTAATATCTGCAAGTGTTCATTTGGAGCGCTCTGAGGCCTAAGCTGGAAAAGGAAATATCTTCAAATAAAAACTAGACAGAAGCATTCTCAGAAACTTCTTTGTGATGAGTGCATTCTACTCGCAGAGTTGAACCTTCTTTTTGGTAGAAGAGTTTTCAAACTCTCTTTTTGTAGAATCTGCAAGTGCATATTTGGAGCTGCTGGAGGCCAATGCTGGGAAAGGGAACATCCTCAGACAGAGACTAGACAGAAGCATTCCCAGAAACTTGTTTGTGACGAGTGCATTCAACTCACAGACTTGAACGTTTCTTTTGAAAGAGCAGTTTTGGAACACTCTTTTTGTAGAATCTGCTAGCGTATATTTGGAGCGCTGTGAAGCCTATGCTGGGAAATGTAATGTCTCCACTTAAAAACTAGACAGAAGCATTCTCAGAAACTTCTTTGTGATGAGTGCATTCAACTCACAGACTTGAACCTTCCTTTTCAAAGAGCGGTTTTGAAACTCTCTTTTTGTAGAATCTGCAAGTGGATATTTGGAGCGCTTTGAGGCCTATGCTGGGAAATGAAATATCTTCACCTAAAAACTAGACAGAAGCATTCTCAGAAACTTCTGTGTGATGAGTGCATTCAACTCCAGACTTGAACGTTCCTTTTGATAGAACAGTTTTGAAACACTCTTTCTGCAGAATCTGCAAGTGTTTATTTCGAGCGCTCTGAGGCCTAGGCTGGAAAAGGAAATGTCTTCAAATAACAACTACACAGAAGCATGCTCAGAAACTTCTTTGTGATGAGTGCATTCAACTCACAGACTTGAACCTTCCTTTTCAAAGAGCGGTTTTGAAACTCTCTTTTTGTAGAATCTGCAAGTGGATATTTGGAGCGCTTTGAGGCCTATGCTGGGAAATGAAATATCTTCACCTAAAAACTAGACAGAAGCATTCTCAGAAACTTCTTTGTGACGAGTGCATTCAACTCACAGACTTGAACGTTTCTTTTGCAAGAGCAGTTTTGGAACACTCTTTTTGTAGAATCTGCTAGTGTATATTTGGAGCGCTGTGAGGCCTATGCTGGGAAATGAAATGTCTCCACTTAAAAACTAGACAGAAGCATTCTCAGAAACTTCTGTGTGATGAGTGCATTCAACTCACAGACTTGAACGTTCCTTTTGATAGAACAGTTTTGAAACACTCTTTCAGCAGAATCTGCAAGGGGTCATTTCGAGCGATTTGAGGCCTATGTTGGAAAAGGAAATGTCTTCAAATAACAACTACACAGAAGTATTCTCAGAAACTTCTTTGTGATGAGTGCATTCAACTCACAGACTTGAACCTTCCTTTTGAAAGAGCAGTTTTGAAACACACTTTTTGTAGAATCTGCAAGTGGATATTTGGAGCGCTTTGAGGTCTATGCTGGGAAATGAAATATCTTCACCTAAAAACTAGACAGAAGCATTCTCAGAAACTTCTGTGTGATGAGTGCATTCAACTCACAGACTTGAACGTTCCTTTTGATAGAACAGTTTTGAAACACTCTTTCTGCAGAATCTGCAAGTGTTTATTTGGAGCGCTTTGAGGCCTATGCTGGAAAAGGAAGTGTCTTCAAATAACAACTACACAGAAGCATTCTCAGAAACTTCTTTGTGATGAGTGCATTCAACTCACAGACTTGAACCTTCCTTTTGATAGAACAGTTTTGAAACTCACTCTTTGTAGAATCTGCAAGTAGGTATTTGGAGCGCTTTCAGGCCTATGCTGGGAAATGAAATATCTTCACCTAAAAATTAGACAGAAGCATTCTCAGAAACTTCTCTGTGATGAGTGCATTCAACTCACATACTTGAACATTCCTTTTGATAGAGCAGTTTGGAAACACTCCTTTTGTAATATCTTCAAGTGTTTATTTGGAGCGCTCTGAGGCCTAAGCTGGAAAAGGAAATACCGTCAAATAAAAACTAGACAGAAGCTTTCTCAGAAACTTCTTTGTGATGAGTGCATTCTACTCGCAGAGTTGAACATTCTTTTTGGTAGAAGAGTTTTCAAACTCTCTTTTTGTAGAATCTGCAAGTGCATATTTGGAGCTGCTGGAGACCAATGCTGGGAAAGGGAACATCCTCAGACAGAGACTAGACAGAAGCATTCCCAGAAACTTGTTTGTGACGAGTGCATTCAACTCACAGACTTGAACGTTTCTTTTGAAAGAGCAGTTTTGGAACACTCTTTTTGTAGAATCTGCTAGCGTATATTTGGAGCGCTGTGAAGCCTATGCTGGGAAATGTAATGTCTCCACTTAAAAACTAGACAGAAGCATTCTCAGAAACTTCTTTGTGATGAGTGCATTCACCTCACAGACTTGAACCTTCCTTTTCAAAGAGCGGTTTTGAAACTCTCTTTTTGTAGAATCTGCAAGTGGATATTTGGAGCGCTTTGAGGCCTATGCTGGGAAATGAAATATCTTCACCTAAAAACTTGACAGAAGCATTCTCAGAAACTTCTGTGTGATGAGTGCATTCAACTCCAGACTTGAACGTTCCTTTTGATAGAACAGTTTTGAAACACTCTTTCTGCAGAATCTGCAAGTGTTTATTTCGAGCGCTCTGAGGCCTATGCTGGAAAAGGAAATGTCTTCAAATCACAACTACACAGAAGCATTCTCAGAAACTTCTTTGTGATGAGTGCATTCAACTCACAGACTTGAACCTTCCTTTTCAAAGAGCGGTTTTGAAACTCTCTTTTTGTAGAATCTGCAAGTGGATATTGGGAGCGCTTTGAGGCCTATGCTGGGAAATGAAATATCTTCACCTAAAAACTAGACAGAAGCATTCTCAGAAACTTCTTTGTGACGAGTGCATTCAACTCACAGACTTGAACGTTTCTTTTGCAAGAGCAGTTTTGGAAAACTCTTTTTGTAGAATCTGCTAGTGTATATTTGGAGCGCTGTGAGGCCTATGCTGGGAAATGAAATGTCTCCACTTAAAAACTAGACAGAAGCATTCTCAGAAACTTCTGTGTGATGAGTGCATTCAACTCACAGACTTGAACGTTCCTTTTGATAGAACAGTTTTGAAACACTCTTTCAGCAGAATCTGCAAGTGTTCATTTCGAGCGATGTGAGGCCTATGTTGGAAAAGGAAATGTCTTCAAATAACAACTACATAGAAGTATTCTCAGAAACTTCTTTGTGATGAGTGCATTCAACTCACAGACTTGAACCTTCCTTTTGAAAGAGCAGTTTTGAAACACACTTTTTGTAGAATCTGCAAGTGGATATTTGGATCGCTTTGAGGTCTATGCTGGGAAATGAAGTATCTTCACCTAAAAACTAGACAGAAGCATTCTCAGAAACTTCTGTGTGATGAGTGCATTCAACTCACAGACTTGAACGTTCCTTTTGATAGAACAGTTTTGAAACACTCTTTCTGCAGAATCTGCAAGTGTTTATTTCGAGCGCTTTGAGACCTATGCTGGAAAAGGAAGTGTCTTCAAATAACAACTACACAGAAGCATTCTCAGAAACTTCTTTGTGATGAGTGCATTCAACTCACAGACTTGAACCTTCCTTTTGATAGAACAGTTTTGAAACACACTTTTTGTAGAATCTGCAAGTAGATATTTGGAGCGCTTTCAGGCCTATGCTGGGAAATGAAATATCTTCACCTAAAAACTAGACAGAAGCATTCTCAGAAACATCTCTGTGATGAGTGCATTCAACTCACATACTTGAACATTCCTTTTGATAGAGCAGTTTGGAAACACTCCTTTTGTAAAATCTGCAAGTGTTTATTTGGAGCGCTCTGAAGCCTAAGCTGGAAAAGGAAATATCTTCAAATAAAAACTAGACAGAAGCATTCTCAGAAACTTCTTTGTGATGAGTGCATTCTACTCGCAGAGTTGAACCTTCTTTTTGGTAGAAGAGTTTTCAAACTCTCTTTTTGTAGAATCTGCAAGTGCATATTTGGAGCTGCTGGAGGCCAAAGCTGGGAAAGGGAACATCCTCAGACAGAGACTAGACAGAAGTATTCCCAGAAACTTGTTTGTGACGAGTGCATTCAACTCACAGACTTGAACGTTTCTTTTGAAAGAGCAGTTTTGGAACACTCTTTTTGTAGAATCTGCTAGCGTATATTTGGAGCGCTGTGAAGCCTATGCTGGGAAATGTAATGTCTCCACTTAAAAACTAGACAGAAGCATTCTCAGAAACTTCTTTGTGATGAGTGCATTCAACTCACAGACTTGAACCTTCCTTTTCAAAGAGCGGTTTTGAAACTCTCTTTTTGTAGAATCTGCAAGTGGATATTTGGAGCGCTTTGAGGCCTATGCTGGGAAATGAAATATCTTCACCTAAAAACTAGACAGAAGCATTCTCAGAAACTTCTGTGTGATGAGTGCATTCAACTCCAGACTTGAACGTTCCTTTTGATAGAACAGTTTTGAAACACTCTTTCTGCAGAATCTGCAAGTGTTTATTCCGAGCGCTCTGAGGCCTATGCTGGAAAAGGAAATGTCTTCAAATAACAACTACACAGAAGCATTCTCAGAAACTTCTTTGTGATGAGTGCATTCAACTCACAGACTTGAACCTTCCTTTTCAAAGAGCGGTTTTGAAACTCTCTTTTTGTAGAATCTGCAAGTGGATATTTGGAGCGCTTTGAGGCCTATGCTGGGAAATGAAATATCTTCACCTAAAAACTAGACAGAAGCATTCTCAGAAACTTCTTAGTGACGAGTGCATTCAACTCACAGACTTGAACGTTTCTTTTGCAAGAGCAGTTTTGGAACACTCTTTTTGTAGAATCTGCTAGTGTATATTTGGAGCGCTGTGAGGCCTATGCTGGGAAATGAAATGTCTCCACTTAAAAACTAGACAGAAGCATTCTCAGAAACTTCTGTGTGATGAGTGCATTCAACTCACAGACTTGAACCTTCCTTTTGAAAGAGCAGTTTTGAAACACACTTTTTGTGGAATCTGCAAGTGTTTATTTCGAGCGCTTTGAGGCTTATGCTGGAAAAGGAATTGTCTTCAAATAACAACTACACAGAAGCATTCTCAGAAACTACTTTGTGATGAGTGCATTCAACTCACAGACTTGAACCTTCCTTTTGATGGAACAGTTTTGAAACACACTTTTTGTAGAATCTTCAAGTAGGTATTTGGAGCGCTTTCAGGCCTATGCTGGGAAATGAAATATCTCCACCTAAAAACTAGACAGAAGCATTCTCAGAAACTTCTCTGTGATGAGTGCATTCAACTCACATACTTGAACATTCCTTTTGATGGAGCTGTTTGGAAACACTCCTTTTGTAAAATCTGCAAGTGTTTATTTGGATCGCTCTGAGGCCTAAGCTGGAAAAGGAAATATCTTCAAATAAAAACTAGACAGAAGCATTCTCAGAAACTTCTTTGTGATGAGTGCATTCTACTCGCAGAGTTGAACCTTCTTTTTGGTAGAAGAGTTTTCAAACTCTCTTTTTGTAGAATCTGCAAGTGCCTATTTGGAGCTGTTGGAGGCCAATGCTGGGAAAGGGAACATCCTCAGACAGAGACTAGACAGAAGCATTCCCAGAAACTTGTTTGTGACGAGTGCATTCAACTCACAGACTTGAACGTTTCTTTTGAAAGAGCAGTTTTGGAACACTCTTTTTGTAGAATCTGCTAGCGTATATTTGGATCGCTGTGAAGCCTATGCTGGGAAATCTAATGTCTCCACTTAAAAACTAGACAGAAGCATTCTCAGAAACTTCTGTGTGATGAGTGCATTCAACTCACAGACTTGAACGTTCCTTTTGATAGAACAGTTTTGAAACACTCTTTCTGCAGAATCTGCAAGTGTTCCTTTCGAGCGATTTGAGGCCTGTGCTGGAAAAGGAAATGCCTTAAAACAACAACTACACAGAAGCATTCTCAGAAACTTCTTTGTGATGAGTGCATTCAACTCACAGACTTGAACCTTCCTTTTGAAAGAGCAGTTTTGAAACATACTTTTTGTAGAATCTGCAAGTGGATATTTGGAGCGCTTTGAGGCCTATGCTGGGAAATGAGATATCTTCACCTAAAAACTAGACAGAAGCATTCTCAGAAACTTCTCTGTGATGAGTGCATTCAGCTCACATACTTGAACATTCCTTTTGAGAGAGCAGTTTGGAAACACTCCTTTTGTAATATCTGCAATTGTTTATTTCGAGCGCTCTGAGGCCTAAGCTGGAAAAGGAAATATCTTCAAATAAAAACTACACAGAAGCATTCTCAGAAACTTCTTTGTGATGAGTGCATTCAACTCACAGACTTGAACCTTCCTTTTGATAGAACAGTTTTGAAACACACTTTTTGTAGAATCTGCAAGTAGGTATTTGGAGCGCTTTCAGGCCTATGCTGGGAAATGAAATATCTTCACCTAAAAACTAGACAGAAGCATTCTCAGAAACTTCTCTGTGATGAGTGCATTCAACTCACATACGTGAACATTCCTTTTGATAGAGCAGTTTGGAAACACTCCTTTTGTAATATCTGCAAGTGTTCATTTGGAGCGCTCTGAGGCCTAAGCTGGAAAAGGAAATATCTTCAAATAAAAACTAGACAGAAGCATTCTCAGAAACTTCTTTGTGATGAGTGCATTCTACTCGCAGAGTTGAACCTTCTTTTTGGTAGAAGAGTTTTCAAACTCTCTTTTTGTAGAATCTGCAAGTGCATATTTGGAGCTGCTGGAGGCCAATGCTGGGAAAGGGAACATCCTCAGACAGAGACTAGACAGAAGCATTCCCAGAAACTTGTTTGTGACGAGTGCATTCAACTCACAGACTTGAACGTTTCTTTTGAAAGAGCAGTTTTGGAACACTCTTTTTGTAGAATCTGCTAGCGTATATTTGGAGCGCTGTGAAGCCTATGCTGGGAAATGTAATGTCTCCACTTAAAAACTAGACAGAAGCATTCTCAGAAACTTCTTTGTGATGAGTGCATTCAACTCACAGACTTGAACCTTCCTTTTCAAAGAGCGGTTTTGAAACTCTCTTTTTGTAGAATCTGCAAGTGGATATTTGGAGCGCTTTGAGGCCTATGCTGGGAAATGAAATATCTTCACCTAAAAACTAGACAGAAGCATTCTCAGAAACTTCTGTGTGATGAGTGCATTCAACTCCAGACTTGAACGTTCCTTTTGATAGAACAGTTTTGAAACACTCTTTCTGCAGAATCTGCAAGTGTTTATTTCGAGCGCTCTGAGGCCTAGGCTGGAAAAGGAAATGTCTTCAAATAACAACTACACAGAAGCATGCTCAGAAACTTCTTTGTGATGAGTGCATTCAACTCACAGACTTGAACCTTCCTTTTCAAAGAGCGGTTTTGAAACTCTCTTTTTGTAGAATCTGCAAGTGGATATTTGGAGCGCTTTGAGGCCTATGCTGGGAAATGAAATATCTTCACCTAAAAACTAGACAGAAGCATTCTCAGAAACTTCTTTGTGACGAGTGCATTCAACTCACAGACTTGAACGTTTCTTTTGCAAGAGCAGTTTTGGAACACTCTTTTTGTAGAATCTGCTAGTGTATATTTGGAGCGCTGTGAGGCCTATGCTGGGAAATGAAATGTCTCCACTTAAAAACTAGACAGAAGCATTCTCAGAAACTTCTGTGTGATGAGTGCATTCAACTCACAGACTTGAACGTTCCTTTTGATAGAACAGTTTTGAAACACTCTTTCAGCAGAATCTGCAAGTGTTCATTTCGAGCGATTTGAGGCCTATGTTGGAAAAGGAAATGTCTTCAAATAACAACTACACAGAAGTATTCTCAGAAACTTCTTTGTGATGAGTGCATTCAACTCACAGACTTGAACCTTCCTTTTGAAAGAGCAGTTTTGAAACACACTTTTTGTAGAATCTGCAAGTGGATATTTGGAGCGCTTTGAGGTCTATGCTGGGAAATGAAATATCTTCACCTAAAAACTAGACAGAAGCATTCTCAGAAACTTCTGTGTGATGAGTGCATTCAACTCACAGACTTGAACGTTCCTTTTGATAGAACAGTTTTGAAACACTCTTTCTGCAGAATCTGCAAGTGTTTATTTGGAGCGCTTTGAGGCCTATGCTGGAAAAGGAAGTGTCTTCAAATAACAACTACACAGAAGCATTCTCAGAAACTTCTTTGTGATGAGTGCATTCAACTCACAGACTTGAACCTTCCTTTTGATAGAACAGTTTTGAAACTCACTCTTTGTAGAATCTGCAAGTAGGTATTTGGAGCGCTTTCAGGCCTATGCTGGGAAATGAAATATCTTCACCTAAAAACTAGACAGAAGCATTCTCAGAAACTTCTCTGTGATGAGTGCATTCAACTCACATACTTGAACATTCCTTTTGATAGAGCAGTTTGGAAACACTCCTTTTGTAATATCTTCAAGTGTTTATTTGGAGCGCTCTGAGGCCTAAGCTGGAAAAGGAAATACCGTCAAATAAAAACTAGACAGAAGCTTTCTCAGAAACTTCTTTGTGATGAGTGCATTCTACTCGCAGAGTTGAACATTCTTTTTGGTAGAAGAGTTTTCAAACTCTCTTTTTGTAGAATCTGCAAGTGCATATTTGGAGCTGCTGGAGACCAATGCTGGGAAAGGGAACATCCTCAGACAGAGACTAGACAGAAGCATTCCCAGAAACTTGTTTGTGACGAGTGCATTCAACTCACAGACTTGAACGTTTCTTTTGAAAGAGCAGTTTTGGAACACTCTTTTTGTAGAATCTGCTAGCGTATATTTGGAGCGCTGTGAAGCCTATGCTGGGAAATGTAATGTCTCCACTTAAAAACTAGACAGAAGCATTCTCAGAAACTTCTTTGTGATGAGTGCATTCACCTCACAGACTTGAACCTTCCTTTTCAAAGAGCGGTTTTGAAACTCTCTTTTTGTAGAATCTGCAAGTGGATATTTGGAGCGCTTTGAGGCCTATGCTGGGAAATGAAATATCTTCACCTAAAAACTTGACAGAAGCATTCTCAGAAACTTCTGTGTGATGAGTGCATTCAACTCCAGACTTGAACGTTCCTTTTGATAGAACAGTTTTGAAACACTCTTTCTGCAGAATCTGCAAGTGTTTATTTCGAGCGCTCTGAGGCCTATGCTGGAAAAGGAAATGTCTTCAAATCACAACTACACAGAAGCATTCTCAGAAACTTCTTTGTGATGAGTGCATTCAACTCACAGACTTGAACCTTCCTTTTCAAAGAGCGGTTTTGAAACTCTCTTTTTGTAGAATCTGCAAGTGGATATTGGGAGCGCTTTGAGGCCTATGCTGGGAAATGAAATATCTTCACCTAAAAACTAGACAGAAGCATTCTCAGAAACTTCTTTGTGACGAGTGCATTCAACTCACAGACTTGAACGTTTCTTTTGCAAGAGCAGTTTTGGAAAACTCTTTTTGTAGAATCTGCTAGTGTATATTTGGAGCGCTGTGAGGCCTATGCTGGGAAATGAAATGTCTCCACTTAAAAACTAGACAGAAGCATTCTCAGAAACTTCTGTGTGATGAGTGCATTCAACTCACAGACTTGAACGTTCCTTTTGATAGAACAGTTTTGAAACACTCTTTCAGCAGAATCTGCAAGTGTTCATTTCGAGCGATGTGAGGCCTATGTTGGAAAAGGAAATGTCTTCAAATAACAACTACATAGAAGTATTCTCAGAAACTTCTTTGTGATGAGTGCATTCAACTCACAGACTTGAACCTTCCTTTTGAAAGAGCAGTTTTGAAACACACTTTTTGTAGAATCTGCAAGTGGATATTTGGATCGCTTTGAGGTCTATGCTGGGAAATGAAGTATCTTCACCTAAAAACTAGACAGAAGCATTCTCAGAAACTTCTGTGTGATGAGTGCATTCAACTCACAGACTTGAACGTTCCTTTTGATAGAACAGTTTTGAAACACTCTTTCTGCAGAATCTGCAAGTGTTTATTTCGAGCGCTTTGAGACCTATGCTGGAAAAGGAAGTGTCTTCAAATAACAACTACACAGAAGCATTCTCAGAAACTTCTTTGTGATGAGTGCATTCAACTCACAGACTTGAACCTTCCTTTTGATAGAACAGTTTTGAAACACACTTTTTGTAGAATCTGCAAGTAGATATTTGGAGCGCTTTCAGGCCTATGCTGGGAAATGAAATATCTTCACCTAAAAACTAGACAGAAGCATTCTCAGAAACATCTCTGTGATGAGTGCATTCAACTCACATACTTGAACATTCCTTTTGATAGAGCAGTTTGGAAACACTCCTTTTGTAAAATCTGCAAGTGTTTATTTGGAGCGCTCTGAAGCCTAAGCTGGAAAAGGAAATATCTTCAAATAAAAACTAGACAGAAGCATTCTCAGAAACTTCTTTGTGATGAGTGCATTCTACTCGCAGAGTTGAACCTTCTTTTTGGTAGAAGAGTTTTCAAACTCTCTTTTTGTAGAATCTGCAAGTGCATATTTGGAGCTGCTGGAGGCCAAAGCTGGGAAAGGGAACATCCTCAGACAGAGACTAGACAGAAGTATTCCCAGAAACTTGTTTGTGACGAGTGCATTCAACTCACAGACTTGAACGTTTCTTTTGAAAGAGCAGTTTTGGAACACTCTTTTTGTAGAATCTGCTAGCGTATATTTGGAGCGCTGTGAAGCCTATGCTGGGAAATGTAATGTCTCCACTTAAAAACTAGACAGAAGCATTCTCAGAAACTTCTTTGTGATGAGTGCATTCAACTCACAGACTTGAACCTTCCTTTTCAAAGAGCGGTTTTGAAACTCTCTTTTTGTAGAATCTGCAAGTGGATATTTGGAGCGCTTTGAGGCCTATGCTGGGAAATGAAATATCTTCACCTAAAAACTAGACAGAAGCATTCTCAGAAACTTCTGTGTGATGAGTGCATTCAACTCCAGACTTGAACGTTCCTTTTGATAGAACAGTTTTGAAACACTCTTTCTGCAGAATCTGCAAGTGTTTATTCCGAGCGCTCTGAGGCCTATGCTGGAAAAGGAAATGTCTTCAAATAACAACTACACAGAAGCATTCTCAGAAACTTCTTTGTGATGAGTGCATTCAACTCACAGACTTGAACCTTCCTTTTCAAAGAGCGGTTTTGAAACTCTCTTTTTGTAGAATCTGCAAGTGGATATTTGGAGCGCTTTGAGGCCTATGCTGGGAAATGAAATATCTTCACCTAAAAACTAGACAGAAGCATTCTCAGAAACTTCTTAGTGACGAGTGCATTCAACTCACAGACTTGAACGTTTCTTTTGCAAGAGCAGTTTTGGAACACTCTTTTTGTAGAATCTGCTAGTGTATATTTGGAGCGCTGTGAGGCCTATGCTGGGAAATGAAATGTCTCCACTTAAAAACTAGACAGAAGCATTCTCAGAAACTTCTGTGTGATGAGTGCATTCAACTCACAGACTTGAACCTTCCTTTTGAAAGAGCAGTTTTGAAACACACTTTTTGTGGAATCTGCAAGTGTTTATTTCGAGCGCTTTGAGGCTTATGCTGGAAAAGGAATTGTCTTCAAATAACAACTACACAGAAGCATTCTCAGAAACTACTTTGTGATGAGTGCATTCAACTCACAGACTTGAACCTTCCTTTTGATGGAACAGTTTTGAAACACACTTTTTGTAGAATCTTCAAGTAGGTATTTGGAGCGCTTTCAGGCCTATGCTGGGAAATGAAATATCTTCACCTAAAAACTAGACAGAAGCATTCTCAGAAACTTCTCTGTGATGAGTGCATTCAACTCACATACTTGAACATTCCTTTTGATGGAGCTGTTTGGAAACACTCCTTTTGTAAAATCTGCAAGTGTTTATTTGGAGCGCTCTGAGGCCTAAGCTGGAAAAGGAAATATCTTCAAATAAAAACTAGACAGAAGCATTCTCAGAAACTTCTTTGTGATGAGTGCATTCTACTCGCAGAGTTGAACCTTCTTTTTGGTAGAAGAGTTTTCAAACTCTCTTTTTGTAGAATCTGCAAGTGCCTATTTGGAGCTGTTGGAGGCCAATGCTGGGAAAGGGAACATCCTCAGACAGAGACTAGACAGAAGCATTCCCAGAAACTTGTTTGTGACGAGTGCATTCAACTCACAGACTTGAACGTTTCTTTTGCAAGAGCAGTTTTGGAACACTCTTTTTGTAGAATCTGCTAGTGTATATTTGGAGCGCTGTGAGGCCTATGCTGGGAAATGAAATGTCTCCACTTAAAAACTAGACAGAAGCATTCTCAGAAACTTCTGTGTGATGAGTGCATTCAACTCACAGACTTGAACGTTCCTTTTGACAGAACAGTTTTGAAACACTCTTTCAGCAGAATCTGCAAGTGTTCATTTCGAGCGATTTGAGGCCTATGTTGGAAAAGGAAATGTCTTCAAATAACAACTACACAGAAGTATTCTCAGAAACTTCTTTGTGATGAGTGCATTCAACTCACAGACTTGAACCTTCCTTTTGAAAGAGCAGTTTTGAAACACACTTTTTGTAGAATCTGCAAGTGGATATTTGGAGCGCTTTGAGGTCTATGCTGGGAAATGAAATATCTTCACCTAAAAACTAGACAGAAGCATTCTCAGAAACTTCTGTGTGATGAGTGCATTCAACTCACAGACTTGAACGTTCCTTTTGATAGAACAGTTTTGAAACACTCTTTCTGCAGAATCTGCAAGTGTTTATTTCGAGCGCTTTGAGGCCTATGCTGGAAAAGGAAGTGTCTTCAAATAACAACTACACAGAAGCATTCTCAGAAACTTCTTTGTGATGAGTGCATTCAACTCACAGACTTGAACCTTCCTTTTGATAGAACAGTTTTGAAACACACTTTTTGTAGAATCTGCAAGTAGGTATTTGGAGCGCTTTCAGGCCTATGCTGGGAAATGAAATATCTTCACCTAAAAACTAGACAGAAGCATTCTCAGAAACTTCTCTGTGATGAGTGCATTCAACTCACATACGTGAACATTCCTTTTGATAGAGCAGTTTGGAAACACTCCTTTTGTAATATCTGCAAGTGTTCATTTGGAGCGCTCTGAGGCCTAAGCTGGAAAAGGAAATATCTTCAAATAAAAACTAGACAGAAGCATTCTCAGAAACTTCTTTGGGATGAGTGCATTCTACTCGCAGAGTTGAACCTTCTTTTTGGTAGAAGAGTTTTCAAACTCTCTTTTTGTAGAATCTGCAAGTGCATATTTGGAGCTGCTGGAGGCCAATGCTGGGAAAGGGAACATCCTCAGACAGAGACTAGACAGAAGCATTCCCAGAAACTTGTTTGTGACGAGTGCATTCAACTCACAGACTTGAACGTTTCTTTTGAAAGAGCAGTTTTGGAACACTCTTTTTGTAGAATCTGCTAGCGTATATTTGGAGCGCTGTGAAGCCTATGCTGGGAAATGTAATGTCTCCACTTAAAAACTAGACAGAAGCATTCTCAGAAACTTCTTTGTGATGAGTGCATTCAACTCACAGACTTGAACCTTCCTTTTCAAAGAGCGGTTTTGAAACTCTCTTTTTGTAGAATCTGCAAGTGGATATTTGGAGCGCTTTGAGGCCTATGCTGGGAAATGAAATATCTTCACCTAAAAACTAGACAGAAGCATTCTCAGAAACTTCTGTGTGATGAGTGCATTCAACTCCAGACTTGAACGTTCCTTTTGATAGAACAGTTTTGAAACACTCTTTCTGCAGAATCTGCAAGTGTTTATTTCGAGCGCTCTGAGGCCTAGGCTGGAAAAGGAAATGTCTTCAAATAACAACTACACAGAAGCATGCTCAGAAACTTCTTTGTGATGAGTGCATTCAACTCACAGACTTGAACCTTCCTTTTCAAAGAGCGGTTTTGAAACTCTCTTTTTGTAGAATCTGCAAGTGGATATTTGGAGCGCTTTGAGGCCTATGCTGGGAAATGAAATATCTTCACCTAAAAACTAGACAGAAGCATTCTCAGAAACTTCTTTGTGACGAGTGCATTCAACTCACAGACTTGAACGTTTCTTTTGCAAGAGCAGTTTTGGAACACTCTTTTTGTAGAATCTGCTAGTGTATATTTGGAGCGCTGTGAGGCCTATGCTGGGAAATGAAATGTCTCCACTTAAAAACTAGACAGAAGCATTCTCAGAAACTTCTGTGTGATGAGTGCATTCAACTCACAGACTTGAACGTTCCTTTTGATAGAACAGTTTTGAAACACTCTTTCAGCAGAATCTGCAAGGGGTCATTTCGAGCGATTTGAGGCCTATGTTGGAAAAGGAAATGTCTTCAAATAACAACTACACAGAAGTATTCTCAGAAACTTCTTTGTGATGAGTGCATTCAACTCACAGACTTGAACCTTCCTTTTGAAAGAGCAGTTTTGAAACACACTTTTTGTAGAATCTGCAAGTGGATATTTGGAGCGCTTTGAGGTCTATGCTGGGAAATGAAATATCTTCACCTAAAAACTAGACAGAAGCATTCTCAGAAACTTCTGTGTGATGAGTGCATTCAACTCACAGACTTGAACGTTCCTTTTGATAGAACAGTTTTGAAACACTCTTTCTGCAGAATCTGCAAGTGTTTATTTGGAGCGCTTTGAGGCCTATGCTGGAAAAGGAAGTGTCTTCAAATAACAACTACACAGAAGCATTCTCAGAAACTTCTTTGTGATGAGTGCATTCAACTCACAGACTTGAACCTTCCTTTTGATAGAACAGTTTTGAAACTCACTCTTTGTAGAATCTGCAAGTAGGTATTTGGAGCGCTTTCAGGCCTATGCTGGGAAATGAAATATCTTCACCTAAAAACTAGACAGAAGCATTCTCAGAAACTTCTCTGTGATGAGTGCATTCAACTCACATACTTGAACATTCCTTTTGATAGAGCAGTTTGGAAACACTCCTTTTGTAATATCTTCAAGTGTTTATTTGGAGCGCTCTGAGGCCTAAGCTGGAAAAGGAAATACCGTCAAATAAAAACTAGACAGAAGCTTTCTCAGAAACTTCTTTGTGATGAGTGCATTCTACTCGCAGAGTTGAACATTCTTTTTGGTAGAAGAGTTTTCAAACTCTCTTTTTGTAGAATCTGCAAGTGCATATTTGGAGCTGCTGGAGACCAATGCTGGGAAAGGGAACATCCTCAGACAGAGACTAGACAGAAGCATTCCCAGAAACTTGTTTGTGACGAGTGCATTCAACTCACAGACTTGAACGTTTCTTTTGAAAGAGCAGTTTTGGAACACTCTTTTTGTAGAATCTGATAGCGTATATTTGGAGCGCTGTGAAGCCTATGCTGGGAAATGTAATGTCTCCACTTAAAAACTAGACAGAAGCATTCTCAGAAACTTCTTTGTGATGAGTGCATTCACCTCACAGACTTGAACCTTCCTTTTCAAAGAGCGGTTTTGAAACTCTCTTTTTGTAGAATCTGCAAGTGGATATTTGGAGCGCTTTGAGGCCTATGCTGGGAAATGAAATATCTTCACCTAAAAACTTGACAGAAGCATTCTCAGAAACTTCTGTGTGATGAGTGCATTCAACTCCAGACTTGAACGTTCCTTTTGATAGAACAGTTTTGAAACACTCTTTCTGCAGAATCTGCAAGTGTTTATTTCGAGCGCTCTGAGGCCTATGCTGGAAAAGGAAATGTCTTCAAATCACAACTACACAGAAGCATTCTCAGAAACTTCTTTGTGATGAGTGCATTCAACTCACAGACTTGAACCTTCCTTTTCAAAGAGCGGTTTTGAAACTCTCTTTTTGTAGAATCTGCAAGTGGATATTGGGAGCGCTTTGAGGCCTATGCTGGGAAATGAAATATCTTCACCTAAAAACTAGACACAAGCATTCTCAGAAACTTCTTTGTGACGAGTGCATTCAACTCACAGACTTGAACGTTTCTTTTGCAAGAGCAGTTTTGGAAAACTCTTTTTGTAGAATCTGCTAGTGTATATTTGGAGCGCTGTGAGGCCTATGCTGGGAAATGAAATGTCTCCACTTAAAAACTAGACAGAAGCATTCTCAGAAACTTCTGTGTGATGAGTGCATTCAACTCACAGACTTGAACGTTCCTTTTGATAGAACAGTTTTGAAACACTCTTTCAGCAGAATCTGCAAGTGTTCATTTCGAGCGATGTGAGGCCTATGTTGGAAAAGGAAATGTCTTCAAATAACAACTACATAGAAGTATTCTCAGAAACTTCTTTGTGATGAGTGCATTCAACTCACAGACTTGAACCTTCCTTTTGAAAGAGCAGTTTTGAAACACACTTTTTGTAGAATCTGCAAGTGGATATTTGGATCGCTTTGAGGTCTATGCTGGGAAATGAAGTATCTTCACCTAAAAACTAGACAGAAGCATTCTCAGAAACTTCTGTGTGATGAGTGCATTCAACTCACAGACTTGAACGTTCCTTTTGATAGAACAGTTTTGAAACACTCTTTCTGCAGAATCTGCAAGTGTTTATTTCGAGCGCTTTGAGACCTATGCTGGAAAAGGAAGTGTCTTCAAATAACAACTACACAGAAGCATTCTCAGAAACTTCTTTGTGATGAGTGCATTCAACTCACAGACTTGAACCTTCCTTTTGATAGAACAGTTTTGAAACACACTTTTTGTAGAATCTGCAAGTAGATATTTGGAGCGCTTTCAGGCCTATGCTGGGAAATGAAATATCTTCACCTAAAAACTAGACAGAAGCATTCTCAGAAACATCTCTGTGATGAGTGCATTCAACTCACATACTTGAACATTCCTTTTGATAGAGCAGTTTGGAAACACTCCTTTTGTAAAATCTGCAAGTGTTTATTTGGAGCGCTCTGAAGCCTAAGCTGGAAAAGGAAATATCTTCAAATAAAAACTAGACAGAAGCATTCTCAGAAACTTCTTTGTGATGAGTGCATTCTACTCGCAGAGTTGAACCTTCTTTTTGGTAGAAGAGTTTTCAAACTCTCTTTTTGTAGAATCTGCAAGTGCATATTTGGAGCTGCTGGAGGCCAAAGCTGGGAAAGGGAACATCCTCAGACAGAGACTAGACAGAAGTATTCCCAGAAACTTGTTTGTGACGAGTGCATTCAACTCACAGACTTGAACGTTTCTTTTGAAAGAGCAGTTTTGGAACACTCTTTTTGTAGAATCTGCTAGCGTATATTTGGAGCGCTGTGAAGCCTATGCTGGGAAATGTAATGTCTCCACTTAAAAACTAGACAGAAGCATTCTCAGAAACTTCTTTGTGATGAGTGCATTCAACTCACAGACTTGAACCTTCCTTTTCAAAGAGCGGTTTTGAAACTCTCTTTTTGTAGAATCTGCAAGTGGATATTTGGAGCGCTTTGAGGCCTATGCTGGGAAATGAAATATCTTCACCTAAAAACTAGACAGAAGCATTCTCAGAAACTTCTGTGTGATGAGTGCATTCAACTCCAGACTTGAACGTTCCTTTTGATAGAACAGTTTTGAAACACTCTTTCTGCAGAATCTGCAAGTGTTTATTCCGAGCGCTCTGAGGCCTATGCTGGAAAAGGAAATGTCTTCAAATAACAACTACACAGAAGCATTCTCAGAAACTTCTTTGTGATGAGTGCATTCAACTCACAGACTTGAACCTTCCTTTTCAAAGAGCGGTTTTGAAACTCTCTTTTTGTAGAATCTGCAAGTGGATATTTGGAGCGCTTTGAGGCCTATGCTGGGAAATGAAATATCTTCACCTAAAAACTAGACAGAAGCATTCTCAGAAACTTCTTAGTGACGAGTGCATTCAACTCACAGACTTGAACGTTTCTTTTGCAAGAGCAGTTTTGGAACACTCTTTTTGTAGAATCTGCTAGTGTATATTTGGAGCGCTGTGAGGCCTATGCTGGGAAATGAAATGTCTCCACTTAAAAACTAGACAGAAGCATTCTCAGAAACTTCTGTGTGATGAGTGCATTCAACTCACAGACTTGAACCTTCCTTTTGAAAGAGCAGTTTTGAAACACACTTTTTGTGGAATCTGCAAGTGTTTATTTCGAGCGCTTTGAGGCTTATGCTGGAAAAGGAATTGTCTTCAAATAACAACTACACAGAAGCATTCTCAGAAACTACTTTGTGATGAGTGCATTCAACTCACAGACTTGAACCTTCCTTTTGATGGAACAGTTTTGAAACACACTTTTTGTAGAATCTTCAAGTAGGTATTTGGAGCGCTTTCAGGCCTATGCTGGGAAATGAAATATCTTCACCTAAAAACTAGACAGAAGCATTCTCAGAAACTTCTCTGTGATGAGTGCATTCAACTCACATACTTGAACATTCCTTTTGATGGAGCTGTTTGGAAACACTCCTTTTGTAAAATCTGCAAGTGTTTATTTGGAGCGCTCTGAGGCCTAAGCTGGAAAAGGAAATATCTTCAAATAAAAACTAGACAGAAGCATTCTCAGAAACTTCTTTGTGATGAGTGCATTCTACTCGCAGAGTTGAACCTTCTTTTTGGTAGAAGAGTTTTCAAACTCTCTTTTTGTAGAATCTGCAAGTGCCTATTTGGAGCTGTTGGAGGCCAATGCTGGGAAAGGGAACATCCTCAGACAGAGACTAGACAGAAGCATTCCCAGAAACTTGTTTGTGACGAGTGCATTCAACTCACAGACTTGAACGTTTCTTTTGAAAGAGCAGTTTTGGAACACTCTTTTTGTAGAATCTGCTAGCGTATATTTGGATCGCTGTGAAGCCTATGCTGGGAAATCTAATGTCTCCACTTAAAAACTAGACAGAAGCATTCTCAGAAACTTCTGTGTGATGAGTGCATTCAACTCACAGACTTGAACGTTCCTTTTGATAGAACAGTTTTGAAACACTCTTTCTGCAGAATCTGCAAGTGTTCCTTTCGAGCGATTTGAGGCCTGTGCTGGAAAAGGAAATGCCTTAAAACAACAACTACACAGAAGCATTCTCAGAAACTTCTTTGTGATGAGTGCATTCAACTCACAGACTTGAACCTTCCTTTTGAAAGAGCAGTTTTGAAACATACTTTTTGTAGAATCTGCAAGTGGATATTTGGAGCGCTTTGAGGCCTATGCTGGGAAATGAGATATCTTCACCTAAAAACTAGACAGAAGCATTCTCAGAAACTTCTCTGTGATGAGTGCATTCAGCTCACATACTTGAACATTCCTTTTGAGAGAGCAGTTTGGAAACACTCCTTTTGTAATATCTGCAATTGTTTATTTCGAGCGCTCTGAGGCCTAAGCTGGAAAAGGAAATATCTTCAAATAAAAACTACACAGAAGCATTCTCAGAAACTTCTTTGTGATGAGTGCATTCAACTCAAAGACTTGAACCTTCCTTTTGATAGAACAGTTTTGAAACACACTTTTTGTAGAATCTGCAAGTAGGTATTTGGAGCGCTTTCAGGCCTATGCTGGGAAATGAAATATCTTCACCTAAAAACTAGACAGAAGCATTCTCAGAAACTTCTCTGTGATGAGTGCATTCAACTCACATACGTGAACATTCCTTTTGATAGAGCAGTTTGGAAACACTCCTTTTGTAATATCTGCAAGTGTTCATTTGGAGCGCTCTGAGGCCTAAGCTGGAAAAGGAAATATCTTCAAATAAAAACTAGACAGAAGCATTCTCAGAAACTTCTTTGTGATGAGTGCATTCTACTCGCAGAGTTGAACCTTCTTTTTGGTAGAAGAGTTTTCAAACTCTCTTTTTGTAGAATCTGCAAGTGCATATTTGGAGCTGCTGGAGGCCAATGCTGGGAAAGGGAACATCCTCAGACAGAGACTAGACAGAAGCATTCCCAGAAACTTGTTTGTGACGAGTGCATTCAACTCACAGACTTGAACGTTTCTTTTGAAAGAGCAGTTTTGGAACACTCTTTTTGTAGAATCTGCTAGCGTATATTTGGAGCGCTGTGAAGCCTATGCTGGGAAATGTAATGTCTCCACTTAAAAACTAGACAGAAGCATTCTCAGAAACTTCTTTGTGATGAGTGCATTCAACTCACAGACTTGAACCTTCCTTTTCAAAGAGCGGTTTTGAAACTCTCTTTTTGTAGAATCTGCAAGTGGATATTTGGAGCGCTTTGAGGCCTATGCTGGGAAATGAAATATCTTCACCTAAAAACTAGACAGAAGCATTCTCAGAAACTTCTGTGTGATGAGTGCATTCAACTCCAGACTTGAACGTTCCTTTTGATAGAACAGTTTTGAAACACTCTTTCTGCAGAATCTGCAAGTGTTTATTTCGAGCGCTCTGAGGCCTAGGCTGGAAAAGGAAATGTCTTCAAATAACAACTACACAGAAGCATGCTCAGAAACTTCTTTGTGATGAGTGCATTCAACTCACAGACTTGAACCTTCCTTTTCAAAGAGCGGTTTTGAAACTCTCTTTTTGTAGAATCTGCAAGTGGATATTTGGAGCGCTTTGAGGCCTATGCTGGGAAATGAAATATCTTCACCTAAAAACTAGACAGAAGCATTCTCAGAAACTTCTTTGTGACGAGTGCATTCAACTCACAGACTTGAACGTTTCTTTTGCAAGAGCAGTTTTGGAACACTCTTTTTGTAGAATCTGCTAGTGTATATTTGGAGCGCTGTGAGGCCTATGCTGGGAAATGAAATGTCTCCACTTAAAAACTAGACAGAAGCATTCTCAGAAACTTCTGTGTGATGAGTGCATTCAACTCACAGACTTGAACGTTCCTTTTGATAGAACAGTTTTGAAACACTCTTTCAGCAGAATCTGCAAGTGTTCATTTCGAGCGATTTGAGGCCTATGTTGGAAAAGGAAATGTCTTCAAATAACAACTACACAGAAGTATTCTCAGAAACTTCTTTGTGATGAGTGCATTCAACTCACAGACTTGAACCTTCCTTTTGAAAGAGCAGTTTTGAAACACACTTTTTGTAGAATCTGCAAGTGGATATTTGGAGCGCTTTGAGGTCTATGCTGGGAAATGAAATATCTTCACCTAAAAACTAGACAGAAGCATTCTCAGAAACTTCTGTGTGATGAGTGCATTCAACTCACAGACTTGAACGTTCCTTTTGATAGAACAGTTTTGAAACACTCTTTCTGCAGAATCTGCAAGTGTTTATTTGGAGCGCTTTGAGGCCTATGCTGGAAAAGGAAGTGTCTTCAAATAACAACTACACAGAAGCATTCTCAGAAACTTCTTTGTGATGAGTGCATTCAACTCACAGACTTGAACCTTCCTTTTGATAGAACAGTTTTGAAACTCACTCTTTGTAGAATCTGCAAGTAGGTATTTGGAGCGCTTTCAGGCCTATGCTGGGAAATGAAATATCTTCACCTAAAAACTAGACAGAAGCATTCTCAGAAACTTCTCTGTGATGAGTGCATTCAACTCACATACTTGAACATTCCTTTTGATAGAGCAGTTTGGAAACACTCCTTTTGTAATATCTTCAAGTGTTTATTTGGAGCGCTCTGAGGCCTAAGCTGGAAAAGGAAATACCGTCAAATAAAAACTAGACAGAAGCTTTCTCAGAAACTTCTTTGTGATGAGTGCATTCTACTCGCAGAGTTGAACATTCTTTTTGGTAGAAGAGTTTTCAAACTCTCTTTTTGTAGAATCTGCAAGTGCATATTTGGAGCTGCTGGAGACCAATGCTGGGAAAGGGAACATCCTCAGACAGAGACTAGACAGAAGCATTCCCAGAAACTTGTTTGTGACGAGTGCATTCAACTCACAGACTTGAACGTTTCTTTTGAAAGAGCAGTTTTGGAACACTCTTTTTGTAGAATCTGCTAGCGTATATTTGGAGCGCTGTGAAGCCTATGCTGGGAAATGTAATGTCTCCACTTAAAAACTAGACAGAAGCATTCTCAGAAACTTCTTTGTGATGAGTGCATTCACCTCACAGACTTGAACCTTCCTTTTCAAAGAGCGGTTTTGAAACTCTCTTTTTGTAGAATCTGCAAGTGGATATTTGGAGCGCTTTGAGGCCTATGCTGGGAAATGAAATATCTTCACCTAAAAACTTGACAGAAGCATTCTCAGAAACTTCTGTGTGATGAGTGCATTCAACTCCAGACTTGAACGTTCCTTTTGATAGAACAGTTTTGAAACACTCTTTCTGCAGAATCTGCAAGTGTTTATTTCGAGCGCTCTGAGGCCTATGCTGGAAAAGGAAATGTCTTCAAATCACAACTACACAGAAGCATTCTCAGAAACTTCTTTGTGATGAGTGCATTCAACTCACAGACTTGAACCTTCCTTTTCAAAGAGCGGTTTTGAAACTCTCTTTTTGTAGAATCTGCAAGTGGATATTGGGAGCGCTTTGAGGCCTATGCTGGGAAATGAAATATCTTCACCTAAAAACTAGACAGAAGCATTCTCAGAAACTTCTTTGTGACGAGTGCATTCAACTCACAGACTTGAACGTTTCTTTTGCAAGAGCAGTTTTGGAAAACTCTTTTTGTAGAATCTGCTAGTGTATATTTGGAGCGCTGTGAGGCCTATGCTGGGAAATGAAATGTCTCCACTTAAAAACTAGACAGAAGCATTCTCAGAAACTTCTGTGTGATGAGTGCATTCAACTCACAGACTTGAACGTTCCTTTTGATAGAACAGTTTTGAAACACTCTTTCAGCAGAATCTGCAAGTGTTCATTTCGAGCGATGTGAGGCCTATGTTGGAAAAGGAAATGTCTTCAAATAACAACTACATAGAAGTATTCTCAGAAACTTCTTTGTGATGAGTGCATTCAACTCACAGACTTGAACCTTCCTTTTGAAAGAGCAGTTTTGAAACACACTTTTTGTAGAATCTGCAAGTGGATATTTGGATCGCTTTGAGGTCTATGCTGGGAAATGAAGTATCTTCACCTAAAAACTAGACAGAAGCATTCTCAGAAACTTCTGTGTGATGAGTGCATTCAACTCACAGACTTGAACGTTCCTTTTGATAGAACAGTTTTGAAACACTCTTTCTGCAGAATCTGCAAGTGTTTATTTCGAGCGCTTTGAGACCTATGCTGGAAAAGGAAGTGTCTTCAAATAACAACTACACAGAAGCATTCTCAGAAACTTCTTTGTGATGAGTGCATTCAACTCACAGACTTGAACCTTCCTTTTGATAGAACAGTTTTGAAACACACTTTTTGTAGAATCTGCAAGTAGATATTTGGAGCGCTTTCAGGCCTATGCTGGGAAATGAAATATCTTCACCTAAAAACTAGACAGAAGCATTCTCAGAAACATCTCTGTGATGAGTGCATTCAACTCACATACTTGAACATTCCTTTTGATAGAGCAGTTTGGAAACACTCCTTTTGTAAAATCTGCAAGTGTTTATTTGGAGCGCTCTGAAGCCTAAGCTGGAAAAGGAAATATCTTCAAATAAAAACTAGACAGAAGCATTCTCAGAAACTTCTTTGTGATGAGTGCATTCTACTCGCAGAGTTGAACCTTCTTTTTGGTAGAAGAGTTTTCAAACTCTCTTTTTGTAGAATCTGCAAGTGCATATTTGGAGCTGCTGGAGGCCAAAGCTGGGAAAGGGAACATCCTCAGACAGAGACTAGACAGAAGTATTCCCAGAAACTTGTTTGTGACGAGTGCATTCAACTCACAGACTTGAACGTTTCTTTTGAAAGAGCAGTTTTGGAACACTCTTTTTGTAGAATCTGCTAGCGTATATTTGGAGCGCTGTGAAGCCTATGCTGGGAAATGTAATGTCTCCACTTAAAAACTAGACAGAAGCATTCTCAGAAACTTCTTTGTGATGAGTGCATTCAACTCACAGACTTGAACCTTCCTTTTCAAAGAGCGGTTTTGAAACTCTCTTTTTGTAGAATCTGCAAGTGGATATTTGGAGCGCTTTGAGGCCTATGCTGGGAAATGAAATATCTTCACCTAAAAACTAGACAGAAGCATTCTCAGAAACTTCTGTGTGATGAGTGCATTCAACTCCAGACTTGAACGTTCCTTTTGATAGAACAGTTTTGAAACACTCTTTCTGCAGAATCTGCAAGTGTTTATTCCGAGCGCTCTGAGGCCTATGCTGGAAAAGGAAATGTCTTCAAATAACAACTACACAGAAGCATTCTCAGAAACTTCTTTGTGATGAGTGCATTCAACTCACAGACTTGAACCTTCCTTTTCAAAGAGCGGTTTTGAAACTCTCTTTTTGTAGAATCTGCAAGTGGATATTTGGAGCGCTTTGAGGCCTATGCTGGGAAATGAAATATCTTCACCTAAAAACTAGACAGAAGCATTCTCAGAAACTTCTTAGTGACGAGTGCATTCAACTCACAGACTTGAACGTTTCTTTTGCAAGAGCAGTTTTGGAACACTCTTTTTGTAGAATCTGCTAGTGTATATTTGGAGCGCTGTGAGGCCTATGCTGGGAAATGAAATGTCTCCACTTAAAAACTAGACAGAAGCATTCTCAGAAACTTCTGTGTGATGAGTGCATTCAACTCACAGACTTGAACCTTCCTTTTGAAAGAGCAGTTTTGAAACACACTTTTTGTGGAATCTGCAAGTGTTTATTTCGAGCGCTTTGAGGCTTATGCTGGAAAAGGAATTGTCTTCAAATAACAACTACACAGAAGCATTCTCAGAAACTACTTTGTGATGAGTGCATTCAACTCACAGACTTGAACCTTCCTTTTGATGGAACAGTTTTGAAACACACTTTTTGTAGAATCTTCAAGTAGGTATTTGGAGCGCTTTCAGGCCTATGCTGGGAAATGAAATATCTTCACCTAAAAACTAGACAGAAGCATTCTCAGAAACTTCTCTGTGATGAGTGCATTCAACTCACATACTTGAACATTCCTTTTGATGGAGCTGTTTGGAAACACTCCTTTTGTAAAATCTGCAAGTGTTTATTTGGAGCGCTCTGAGGCCTAAGCTGGAAAAGGAAATATCTTCAAATAAAAACTAGACAGAAGCATTCTCAGAAACTTCTTTGTGATGAGTGCATTCTACTCGCAGAGTTGAACCTTCTTTTTGGTAGAAGAGTTTTCAAACTCTCTTTTTGTAGAATCTGCAAGTGCCTATTTGGAGCTGTTGGAGGCCAATGCTGGGAAAGGGAACATCCTCAGACAGAGACTAGACAGAAGCATTCCCAGAAACTTGTTTGTGACGAGTGCATTCAACTCACAGACTTGAACGTTTCTTTTGCAAGAGCAGTTTTGGAACACTCTTTTTGTAGAATCTGCTAGTGTATATTTGGAGCGCTGTGAGGCCTATGCTGGGAAATGAAATGTCTCCACTTAAAAACTAGACAGAAGCATTCTCAGAAACTTCTGTGTGATGAGTGCATTCAACTCACAGACTTGAACGTTCCTTTTGACAGAACAGTTTTGAAACACTCTTTCAGCAGAATCTGCAAGTGTTCATTTCGAGCGATTTGAGGCCTATGTTGGAAAAGGAAATGTCTTCAAATAACAACTACACAGAAGTATTCTCAGAAACTTCTTTGTGATGAGTGCATTCAACTCACAGACTTGAACCTTCCTTTTGAAAGAGCAGTTTTGAAACACACTTTTTGTAGAATCTGCAAGTGGATATTTGGAGCGCTTTGAGGTCTATGCTGGGAAATGAAATATCTTCACCTAAAAACTAGACAGAAGCATTCTCAGAAACTTCTGTGTGATGAGTGCATTCAACTCACAGACTTGAACGTTCCTTTTGATAGAACAGTTTTGAAACACTCTTTCTGCAGAATCTGCAAGTGTTTATTTCGAGCGCTTTGAGGCCTATGCTGGAAAAGGAAGTGTCTTCAAATAACAACTACACAGAAGCATTCTCAGAAACTTCTTTGTGATGAGTGCATTCAACTCACAGACTTGAACCTTCCTTTTGATAGAACAGTTTTGAAACACACTTTTTGTAGAATCTGCAAGTAGGTATTTGGAGCGCTTTCAGGCCTATGCTGGGAAATGAAATATCTTCACCTAAAAACTAGACAGAAGCATTCTCAGAAACTTCTCTGTGATGAGTGCATTCAACTCACATACGTGAACATTCCTTTTGATAGAGCAGTTTGGAAACACTCCTTTTGTAATATCTGCAAGTGTTCATTTGGAGCGCTCTGAGGCCTAAGCTGGAAAAGGAAATATCTTCAAATAAAAACTAGACAGAAGCATTCTCAGAAACTTCTTTGTGATGAGTGCATTCTACTCGCAGAGTTGAACCTTCTTTTTGGTAGAAGAGTTTTCAAACTCTCTTTTTGTAGAATCTGCAAGTGCATATTTGGAGCTGCTGGAGGCCAATGCTGGGAAAGGGAACATCCTCAGACAGAGACTAGACAGAAGCATTCCCAGAAACTTGTTTGTGACGAGTGCATTCAACTCACAGACTTGAACGTTTCTTTTGAAAGAGCAGTTTTGGAACACTCTTTTTGTAGAATCTGCTAGCGTATATTTGGAGCGCTGTGAAGCCTATGCTGGGAAATGTAATGTCTCCACTTAAAAACTAGACAGAAGCATTCTCAGAAACTTCTTTGTGATGAGTGCATTCAACTCACAGACTTGAACCTTCCTTTTCAAAGAGCGGTTTTGAAACTCTCTTTTTGTAGAATCTGCAAGTGGATATTTGGAGCGCTTTGAGGCCTATGCTGGGAAATGAAATATCTTCACCTAAAAACTAGACAGAAGCATTCTCAGAAACTTCTGTGTGATGAGTGCATTCAACTCCAGACTTGAACGTTCCTTTTGATAGAACAGTTTTGAAACACTCTTTCTGCAGAATCTGCAAGTGTTTATTTCGAGCGCTCTGAGGCCTAGGCTGGAAAAGGAAATGTCTTCAAATAACAACTACACAGAAGCATGCTCAGAAACTTCTTTGTGATGAGTGCATTCAACTCACAGACTTGAACCTTCCTTTTCAAAGAGCGGTTTTGAAACTCTCTTTTTGTAGAATCTGCAAGTGGATATTTGGAGCGCTTTGAGGCCTATGCTGGGAAATGAAATATCTTCACCTAAAAACTAGACAGAAGCATTCTCAGAAACTTCTTTGTGACGAGTGCATTCAACTCACAGACTTGAACGTTTCTTTTGCAAGAGCAGTTTTGGAACACTCTTTTTGTAGAATCTGCTAGTGTATATTTGGAGCGCTGTGAGGCCTATGCTGGGAAATGAAATGTCTCCACTTAAAAACTAGACAGAAGCATTCTCAGAAACTTCTGTGTGATGAGTGCATTCAACTCACAGACTTGAACGTTCCTTTTGATAGAACAGTTTTGAAACACTCTTTCAGCAGAATCTGCAAGGGGTCATTTCGAGCGATTTGAGGCCTATGTTGGAAAAGGAAATGTCTTCAAATAACAACTACACAGAAGTATTCTCAGAAACTTCTTTGTGATGAGTGCATTCAACTCACAGACTTGAACCTTCCTTTTGAAAGAGCAGTTTTGAAACACACTTTTTGTAGAATCTGCAAGTGGATATTTGGAGCGCTTTGAGGTCTATGCTGGGAAATGAAATATCTTCACCTAAAAACTAGACAGAAGCATTCTCAGAAACTTCTGTGTGATGAGTGCATTCAACTCAC